>NC_139903.1:25795615-26395615 GCF_905171665.1 Trachurus trachurus | reverse complement strand
TTTCTGCTTTCTTTTTTCTTTTCTTTTTTTTTTTTTTTTTACCTCTGGCAAAAAAAAGAAAAAGAAAAACACAAATCATCAGGTTTGCGGTGTTGTATATGAAAACCAGAGAATTAGCTGAAGTTGCAGGCAAAGTAGTAACAAAAGTGAAGTTTCAGGATAGATTTTCCACTTCATTTACATTCAGAGTATCCTCTCCCGTCTTGAATAACAATATAATTACTTCTGTAATCAGCTGCCATTTTGTATCTTTTGTAGCTGACTCTGACTGTCTCTCCTCCACGGTGCCGCTGCCCGCCAGCCTCTCTGCCTTCCTGCTATCTTCACCCAAATGAGAGCACATTCTTGTTTACAATATTGCCTTTATGTCAGGCATGTTTATCTTAACAGTGAAGGAAACTGAATAGTGATAAATGCGCCTATAAATGCGCCCGCTTGATGCGGAGGAGAAAACATTGGTACAAATGCTGATGCTATTACTATTATTATTAATTGCACGAATAGCAGCAGGGTGAGGCTTTTTTCACACCATCTCCTTTCTGCCTGAACAAAGCCTGAATCACACGAAGGCTGTAAAACAAAGGTTGAAACTGTATCACGCTCCGCACCTCTGAAGTAGAGGAATGGATACATCAATGATAAAAACAGAAGGCTACAAATATCAACAGGCTTGTCATGTGACGCCTCACGGACATTTTCCTCCCGTATCTCCGGCTAGGAGCGTGCCCTCCTACTTTTCCCCCGCCATCTCCCTGCAGCTTCGGCGCTGACATGGACCACCCTTTTCCTCTGACAAATATCAATTACAGGCTTGGCTGAGGCGAATTGCTGAGAGTTTAGGCTCCGGTGGGATCTCATTGTGAATTGGATTGCCTGACTCTCCACCACTGGTAAGGATCTGTAGAAGCATAGCCCTGCCCGTCTTCATGCTAAGCCCTGACACATCCTTTATAGCTGTTTGACCCTGACTGACATGGCTGTGAACACCAGGGGAGAGCCGGCACTGGTTTGATAGCGCTCGGCCCACATTTGTTACATAACACGCTGATGTTCTTGGGTTTCTTTTTAAGTTGCCAATTTAGTGGAAATAACCCCATTAGATGTATTTCACTGACCCCGATATATGACCTGTCTTTTACAGCTGTGGGTGAATGACAGCTCCGAGCACCGATAGAAAAATGAACCATGGCATTTACTTGCCAGACTATCATATGGATAAACAGGAAAAAAAAACACACTATTAACATTTATGACTGTGTATTTCTCACCTTTCTGGGAGAATGGATAAAGAACCTCACGTGGGTGAATGTGGTTTCTCTCCTTCATCAAAACCTGCCACACACTGCACCCCCAGGCTACATTTCAAACCGCTCTCTGTGACACCTCAACAGCTTAATACCCACGGATTATTATCTAAATCGAAAAATAAAGAATTTTCATGTCCATGAATATTATAATAAATGAGCTCCAGCAATACAGGAGTCACAGAAAAGGCACTCTGTCAGTCAGCGCGTGAACAGACCTGCAGACACAATGATCCTACAGGAAAAAGTTAACACATGCAGGAAGAAAAAAATTGATTGAGAATAATATCTATTGAATCTTATCAATACTATCATGACTGTACCTGTAATAGTGCTGATCAATTAGTCAAATTTTTTGCCACTGCGATATGAACACATGACAAAATATGACAAAAATGAATGATTAGAAGAAAAAAAATTACAGGCACCATGGAATCATAAAGGGTTTACAAAAGTACATATGTTTTAGTGTTGGGCTGTAGCTTTCTCTCTCTCTCTCTCTCTCTCTCTCTCTCTCTCTCTCTCTCTCTCTCTCTCTCTCTCTCTCTCTCTCTCTCTCTCTCTCTCTCTCTCTCTCTCTCTCTCTCTCTCTCTCAATTCAATTCAATTCAATTCAAATTCGCTTTATTGGCATGACAGTTAAAAGAACTATGTTGCCAAAGCATTAGTAATCAATGACACAGTACAACTCATGAATATATACAACAATATACAAATAAATAAAAATATACATAAAATGATTTACCCTTTGCGTGTGTGAGAGCATGCATGTGTGTGCTGATCAAGTTCTCTCTCTCTCTTATACATAGTCTACATCACATGAAACAAAAAATAAATATGTGTGGTAAGATTGGGCATCATTAGACTGTTGCAAGTTGTTACTATATAAAACATACACATATTGTTCTTAAGTGATGAGAGTAACAAATGATAATAAAAAAAAATGATAACAATATTAAGTGACATCAATAATGGTTCTGATAGTAACAAATGATAATAAAAAGCAACAACAATATTAAATGACATCAATAGTGGTTCTGATCAGCATTCGTGTACTTTTCTAGTATCGTGGCAGAATGTTACATATTGTGCAGCTAATTTAGCAAATTGTGGATCTTCTCCCAGAAATACTTTTAACAGATCGTCACCTGTTTTCCCTTGGTATGATGGATCTGCTGCAGTTATCTTTTGTATGAACACCTCTCTCTCACTTTGGTACAGTGGGCAGGAGAGGAGAAAATGGGCCTCAGTTTCTGTTTCTCCTGAAGAACAGTGTTTACATGTTCTTAGTTCTCTGGGCTTCCACTCTTTCTTATGCCGACCTTTTTCCACCTCTAGTTGATGGTCAGAGAGCCTGTACATTGCCAATGTGTGTTTTTGTTTGGGATTTTGTACACTTATTAGATATTGTGCTGGAGAGTATTCTCTATCCAGTGAGCGATAACATTCCAATTTGTTGATGGTTTTAATTTCCTTTTTCCAATTGTTAATATAATTTATTTTGTTCTCTTTGTCGATTGATATTAGGTGAGTTTTGGAGAGATTTTGGAGGTCTTCGATTTTGAGGTGGTAGGTTTCTCTGGTGTTACTCAGGGGGTCTGTCTCTGGGCAGAGGCTGTTACAGAGAAAGGCTCTGTGGTTATAGGAGTCAGGATCAGCTTGTGCTAAGTGCACCTGAAACTTAATTGACCTTTTAATCATGTGTAGAGAGAGAGGGAAGTGTCCCAGCTCTGCTCTACATGCATGATTTGGACAGTTTCTATGGACCTTGAGGATTTCTTTGCAGAACTGAAGATTAAATTTCTCTGTGGGTGTTGTGTCCCACGAGGTGTGCCTCTGTGTCATTAGAGGGCCCCACACTTCACTTCCATACATAAGTATGGGTTTTATTATACTGTTAAATAATTTTAGCCAAATTGTAATTGGAGGATTGAATTTGTATAGTGAGCTTTTGATGCTATAGTAGGCTCTGCGTGCCTTATCTGTGAGGGAATTTATTGCTTTGTTAAAGCTACCGGATGCATTGATAATGATGCCGAGATAATTATATTCCATTGTATGCTGAAGTGTGGTCCCTCTTACCCTGAAAACATGTTTGGATTCCTGCAGCCTGGCCTTTTTTTGGAATACCATGACTTTGGTTTTGTCAAGGTTGATATCTACAGCCCAGTTTTGACAGAACGTCTCCAGCAGAGAGAGGTTCTGCTGTAGACCATGTTCTGTTGGGGATAGTAGAACCAGGTCATCTGCATACATGAGGAATTTGATTTCTTTGCCTTGTAGATCTAATCCTGGGCTTGGGGACTGTTCAAGAAGAGTGGCCAATTTATTGATATAAATATTGAACAGAGTAGGAGACAGGTTGCATCCCTGATGCACTCCTTTTCCTTGTTTGAAGAACTCTGTTCTGTTGTTTCCAATTTTAACACAGCACTGGTTGTCAGAATATTTGGATTTGATTAGATCATATATTTTACCCCCAATTCCATATTGGAGAAGTTGTAAAAATAACCCGTTGTGCCAAATTGAGTCAAACGCCTTTTTTAGATCTACAAAGCATGCAAATATCTTTCCTTTGTGTTTTCTGTGAACATGGTGTTGGATGAGTGTATGAAGAGTGTATATGTGGTCAGATGTTTGGTGTTTGGGTAAAAAGCCAATCTGGCTTTTAGACAGAATATTATGTTCAGTAAGATAAGTGATTAATCTAGAGTTAAGGATGCTACAGAAGAGTTTACTCAGGTTGCTGTTAACACAGATGCCTCTGTAGTTGTTGGGGTTATACCTGTCTCCATTTTTAAATATAGGAGAAATGAGACCTTTATTCCAAACACTGGGGTAATATCCAGTGGCCAACACCAGGTTGAAGTGTTTTTGCATGGCAAGTTGGAGTTCTAAGTTACTGTGTTTCAGCATCTCTGAGTTAATGCTGTCTATACCGCAAGCTTTTCCATTTTTAAGGGTTTTGATTTTATGCTGTATTTCTTTAATGGTGATGGGGTAGTCAAGGGCACATTGGTTGTCCTTCACTGTCCTTTCTAGTTCTTTCAGTTTGTCTACTGTTAAAATTTGGTTATGATTCAGACCGTGACACTCTGGATTTCTATAGAGGTCATCAAAGTAATCTTTCCAGATTTTGCCATTTTGAATTGGGTTGGTCTCTGTACGTGGGTTTCTGTTGATGTTTTTCCATATTTTCCAAAAGGTGTTGTCATTTATGGCTTTTTCAATTTTGTTGAGTTCTCCCTCCATATAATGCATTTTTTTCACACTAAGGAGTTTTTTGTATTCTTTCAGGGCTTGAACATATTCAAGTCGTCCTGGTAGGTCATTTGGGTTCCTGTGTTTTCTGTTTGACAGTTTCCTCAGGTTTTGTCTGGATACAGCACATTCTTTATCAAACCAACGCTCTTTTTGTTTCATGCTGGATTTTTTAGTTTGTGAGATTTTTAATTTAGATTCTTTTGCCAAATGAATAAATATTGTGTTTAAGTGATGTGTGGCCAGATTTATGTTTTCTCTTTCAGGCTGATACTGGGTGTTGAGAAAAGTATCCAGCATGTTCTGAATTTGAGCAGAGTCTAGCGCAGCGGTATAGGCAGCAGTGCTCTCTTCTGTCCACTTGTATCTCCTTGGTAAAGGAAACAGCCTTGGCTCAGGATTTGGATTTACGGTGGTTGACAATGACTTTTTCAGAAATAAGGTTATCTGGCTATGGTCCGAAAAGGGCTGTAGTGGTGATACAGTGAATGCATTTATATATTGTGGTTCAATGTCAGTAATGGCATAATCTACCACACTGCTACCTAACACAGAGCATTGTGTGAGTCTGCCCAGAGAGTCTCCTCTGATTCTGCCATTAACAATGTACAGACCCAAACCTTTACACACTTGTAGTACCTGTTTGCCAGTTTTGTTAACCGTGTTATCATAGCTTTGTCTTTGTGTATTTATGCAGGTCTGGTACAAAGGGGGGTATTTGAAAATATGTTTGTTTCCTTCGTAGTTAATGAAGTCTGGCTCTCTACCAGTTCTGGCATTAAGATCACCACATATTAAGATTGATCCTAAACTTTGGTAGAAGGAAATTTCCTTCTGGAGTTCCTCAAAAACCTCCTCTGCATAATAGGGGGAGTTTGAGGGTGGGATATATATTGCGCAAAGATACACATCTCTGTTGTTTTCTAGAATATTTGAGTGAATTTTGATCCAAATGTGATTTGTACCTTTTTTAACTGGTGAGATGTAATCTTTATATTCCCCTTTGTACCATATGAGTAAACCACCTGAATCTCTACCATTCTTAATATGTTTGTGTTTTACAGAGGGTATAATAAGTTCTATATAATCGTTTGGACAGTTAGATTGATTTTGGTTTTGATTCCAAGTTTCATTCAGTATCATTAAATCTACATTTCTAATATTTTTCAGAAAGTCAGGGTTTGTTGATTTCAAACCAAAAACTGAAGAGCATATGCCCTGAATGTTCCAGCTACTTATTGAAAAAGATGCTATTTTCTTTATCTTAACAGAATCGTGTACCACTTGAAAAAATATCCGATCTACAAGCAAAAACAAATGTAATGTGATAAAAAAAGAAAAAAAAAAAAAAAAAGATAAAAAAAAAGATAAAATAAAATAAAATAAAATAAATAAAAAATTAAATTAAATAAAAAATTAAATATGTTAAATGTTAAGTGATTATGAATTATTCAGTGTTGTATATTCTATTAGCTCAGTAATTTAGTATAGAGTAGTGCTGCAATGTCTCTTATCTGTTTTAGACTCAGTTCAGTGGGTGAGGTGTTGAGTCTGGCGGCTGCAGCATCGTAACTGTCTCTCTGAGCTGGAGGCTGGATCTGAGTCTGGGCTGGCTGCTGCTTCCACTGCTGCTGCTGCTGCTGCTGCCGCTGCCGCTGCTGCTGCCAACTGGGGTAGTGTGGTGCAGTTGGGTGGTGGTCTTGAGGGGGTGGGGCTGAGGTGTATAGCAGTGGGGCGGTGCTGGGTCCATGAAGAGGTGGGGGTAGAGGGGGGAAGTAGTGTGGTGCAGTTGGGTGGTGGTCTTGAGCTGGTGGGGTTGAGGTGTACAGCAGTGGGGTGGCGCTGGGTCCATGAAGAGGTGGGGGTAGAGGGGGGAAGTAGTGTGGTACTGTGGGATGGTGGTCCTGAACAGGTGGGGCTGAGGTGTACAGTGGCAGGGTGGTGCTGGGTTTCTGAAGAGGTGGGGTTGAGGCAGGTCTGAATCTCCGTGAAGAGCTCTGGCCATTGTTGGTGGTGTCTCTAGTGTGCTGGGACCTTCTGTGAAGGTTCTGGTGGTTGGGTGTGCTCTTGTTGGTGATGTGAGATGTTGATCTGGTGCGGTTGAGAGCTGTGTCCTTAATGTCTTTAATGAACAGCCGCACGCCGCTCTGGTTTAGATGCAGGCTATCATACAGGTGCTGGTGGAGGATCTCTGCATGATGTGCCATATGAACATTTGGTATTCCCATGCAGGCTTTGGATATTTCAGCATTAATTTTGTTGATCTCATGCTGAGGGACATCTCTTCTGGGTAACAGGGTGGATATGGTTATCCTGGCTGTGGGGGCTGCTGAGGTTGCTTTCTCTGCCACCTGTTGCAGTGAGTGACTTATGTCCTTTTTGTGTGTGAGGTCATTAGTCCCAGTGTGAATCAGAATGTGTTTCACACCCTGGAGGTCTGTAGTGGCCAGCTTCGTCATAGCCTCTGAGGTGGTGGGACTCCAAATCATCTTGGATCTTCTGCCTGGGAAGAGACGTTTCATATTGATGTACTTTCCATTGGAATCACACAGAAATATTATTTCTGTGTGGTTTTGTGAAGCAGGTTCTGGTCTCCTTCTCTGGGACCCCTGGTCTGTGGTGCCCAGAGGGAAGAGGGGAGGGGGCATTTGGGGGCTAGAGGCTGAAGATGTCTGGGTGGCAGACCCAGTCTCCTGGTGTAGGGGCTGCTGGATCTCCTGATCCAGGGGCTGCCGGGTCTCCTGTTGCAGGGGCTGCTGGATCTCCTGATCCAGGGGCTGCCGGGTCTCCTGTTGCAGGGGCTGCTGGATCTCCTGATCCAGGGGCTGCCGGGTCTCCTGTTGCAGGGGCTGCTGGATCTCCTGATCCAGGGGCTGCCGGGTCTCCTGTTGCAGGGGCTGCTGGATCTCCTGATCCAGGGGCTGCCGGGTCTCCTGTTGCAGGGGCTGCTGGATCTCCTGATCCAACCGTGTTGCACTGGAGTGGTGGGTCGATGTTAGCTCCTCTATCACTCTTTTGAGTGTTTCTCTCAGTGAACGGTTGTCTTCTTCCAGTTCTCGAACAGCTTGCTGGAGTTCATCTATCTGGTGTCTCTGTTGTTGAACTGTGGAGTACATCTCCTTCACTCCTAAATGGCTGTCATCAGACCTCTGAAGATCGCTCAGTGTCTTCTCTCTGAATTCTATGAACTCTCTCTCAAGTATTGAGATACCTTCCTTCAGGACTCTGAGATTGCTGGAGAGTTTGGGTGATTCAGAGTATGGTGTAGGTGGATGTCTGCTGAAGATGGGCGACCTGGTCTGAAGCTCTTGTGGAGGAGGGGGAGAGATTTTTGATGTTGCCACAGTTTTCAGTGTTGGGAAGCTGTTCTCAAAGTTGTCTAAACTGTTCCATTGTGGTATATGTTCACAGTTAAGATGGGACTTGAGCGGTCTGCATCTTCGTAGGCAGTAATCTGTCTGCCTTTACTTATCCCATTCTTCTTAATGTGAGTAAACTGCTCACATATTGCTGTGTGCCAATTTTCAGGATGGTGAGTGAAGAACAATAGGTTGCATTTTACCTTGTGGTTGTTCTTCTTGCTGAAGTCTGCTACCAGTGTTTCTGGATTGGCACGTAGCATATTCATTTTGAAGTCTTTCTTCTGCTGTGCTGTAGTGACTTTTGCGGGGTATTGTATTTCACCGCCAGTGATCTGTCCCGGTTGTCTCTGTGTTGCTACAGTAGATGTGTCTGTAGATAAGTTCATCAGTTGCTGTTGCTCAGCTGTTTCATCACAGTGTTCCATTATCATGGAGGGTTTCAACTGACAGTTGGTTCACTGTTTTCTCAGCAGTTATCTTGACAGAGATACCTTATTTCCCAGACCTGGTCCTGGTGATGTTCTCAAAACGTTGCCAGTCCAGTTGTGATAGGAAAATCTTCTTTCTTTTGAGGTTTTCCTCGATGTAGATTTTCTTCAGACCTTTGTTGTTGTTGTTGTTGCTAGCCAACTGTCAGATGCACAGCAACAGAGTTCTTTTCCTCCAGCTAGCCAGGTAGCAACTTCTTTTGGTAGAAAAAAAACTATGTAAAAATCGTAGAAAAGTCTGGTTTTCTTCTTCAAGTGGTTGAGTGTGCCTTCCAACCACTTTATGTTTGTAAATTTGCTTTGTAAATCAGATATTTCAAAGTGAAAACACGATAAAAAGTGAAAAATTTCAGGAGCTCATATCTTTTTCCTCTTACTCACAGAATTCCGGAACACAACTCTCTCTCTCTCTCTCTCTCTCTCTCTCCACACACACACACACACACTGAAGAGTAAAAGCTGTTACTGTTCTTCATAACTCACCTGTCCCCCACAGTTTGTTTTAAAGTTAGGATAAAAGTGACGGTGACCTGTTGTGGACGATCTGAGGAGAAAATGTTCCGTGTAGAATGCAGCTTCACTTCCCACAAACATCTGTAAACCTCTAACTACAGCCTGAGACAGCAGTGCTACCTGCAGCAGAGGAAGGAGGAGATGACCTTTGCCTGTTGTTCTTCACTCTACAGTCTACATGTATGTGTATAACCTAAACATAATGTTTTTTCACTTGATGGAATGACTTTGCCTTTTTCCTTTCCATGTTGTGCTGGCCTACAGTAGCCTGGCTCTGCCCACCTATGTACGTCTGCTCAATTTTCATTTTCATTTTTTCTCCTGCAGAGAATCTACCGGCCAATCAGCGAGAGAGATCGAATAGTTCAACTTCAACAGAGTATCCACCTACCAGTAGGTAAACGTTTCTCAATGGAGAGTGGCCAGTCTCACAAATGAAATGAAGTACAAGAGACAGGTTAGGACCTAGGCCTGTTGTATAACCACTAAACACTTAGACCAGTAAACAGTGAAAATCAGCCTGAGAGTAAACACATTTATGCATTAAAGGAGACATATATTCTGCCCCCTTCCCACAAATTAAAATAGTTCCCAGGTGTCTTAAAGACATGTCTGTCACTTGCTTTGGTCAAAATATCAAACATCACAGCTCTTTATACTCTCAAAACAGTCCTGTTCAGAATGGCTGGTTTCAGTGTATGTCCCTTTAAATGCAAATGAACCACTGCTTGCCCCACCCAACCACCCACCCACCCCTACCTGGTACAGGTACCAGGTAGGGGTGGTATTATGCAAATTCGAATCCTAGTTACATAAGTGGAAGACAACTGAGGGAACAGCTCATAAAACCACATGAATTTCAACCTAGGGAGTCTGAAAATTATAGATTTTTTGTCAATTTTCCCATTTTGGGGGCTGGAAGGCAAGACAAACACCCAAATATATGTAAAAGAGTCCCCTTTAAGATGAAACAGCTATCCAGTTGTGTTGTGTAGCTATATGATGAGTGGTCAGCTCCAGTACCATCACCTACAAACTCTGTGTTGTGTTGTGCAAGGAAGTAATGCATTTCTCCGGGCCACGGCACTGTGGGGAAGTCAGGACCCTCTGTGCTGCTCTTGAAAGGCGTCTGTTTTGTGCTGAGCATGCAGCAACCATTACTAAAAGGTCAACACGGCCTCTTAGTGAGAGAGCTGCTAAGATATCTCTATCACTCACCTGTCCTTCCGGCGATTATCTCACTCAAATATCATGAGTCGTAAAGCGCGTCGCATTTGATCTTATCAGAGACGTCCTTGTCGTCTAAAGTTGCAATCCTCTGCATAAAACGCTCACCAACTTTTGAAAGGTTACATCTATCTGGATGTCCTAGGTTTTCCTTTGTTGTGGCAGTGTACAGCATGCTTTGGCTAAAAAAAAGAAGAAATCCAGGCCAGGTCCATCAGCTCCCGTGGCTTGTTCTCAAATACACTTTCTCTGAAGGAAAAGAGAGAGCAGAGCGACACAGCTTAGACTTTCTGCGTGATGAATGGATGTGCTATTCAGCCTGCCGGGCCCAGCGGCGTGAACCCACAATAAGAAAAATATCACCGCAGCTGCTTATTTTGATCCCTCGCCTTGGTCCCACACAGTCACTTCCCTGCATCTTCTAGAGTTAGCTGTGTGTCCTCCAAGTTACCCCCCCCCCCCCCCCCCAACCCCACTCACTTCCACCGCTGAGCCGCCCTGTGCACCCCAGATAGCTGTGACTTATTTTGTTAACGTGTTTATGTTGGCAGCTTTAAAACAGAGCGTCTAGTGTCTTCTTGTGAGACCGCGGTAATATCCTTCGCCATTAGAAGTGCAAACATGCATTGGCAGCTGGGTATTTATTTGTCCACATATTTGAATTTCCCGTTCCCCTAGCCGTAATAGCTATAATACAGAGTGGATATTTCTTCAGGCAGTGTATAGATTAAAAAGCACTGCTCATTTGTTTAAGTTCATTACTGATGCAAATTTAGATAACAGCTCAATTAAGGTGCCACAGCAGCTAGTCATTTATGGATACAATGAGGCTCAAGTGGGCTCTGTCAGTTTTTCTACCTGAGGCACGGTTTCATTAAAACGTCTCTTATATTACCCACAATAATACGCTCACTTCAGCAGTTGGGATACACTTCAGCAGCTGAAGATCTGATACAATGCCAGAGGTAAATGAGATTTCAGAAACAGTCTTTTAAGGGAATATATAATAGGCCCACTATATGTGAGATAATAAAAAATGCAAAGAAAGTGCTGACTGATGTCAAGTTGTCCTCACCTACCGAAAATAACTCACAACTGTGTAAACCATCTGACCTACCTATATCACCATCCTGTCATTGTGATATATCTTAATTAGCCAATGAAACATGTTTTATTTAAGCAGTAGTATAGTTGCGGAGAGAAGGTCACAGGTGAACCCAGCTGTTTAAAATGCTCAGCATTTTATTGGTGGAGGTTTAAACATTCTAAATAAATATACAATAATGAAGCTCCTCTGTGTCTGATTAAGTCTGAAAAGTTCACCATTTTGGTCCAGACTAAAATATCTCAACATGACATTCCCCATGGTCTCTGGGTTTGTCACTTTCCACCCAGCACCATCTTTAGGTTGGTTCCATCTGCAGCTGTGTCACTGTTTATCCTTGGCTGTGTTTGAGTGAATATAGTTTTACAGCTGCATAGTATGTGAATAAGGGGTAGATTATATATACTGTATGGTCAAGGCTTGGTAAAATGTATGACTATGAAGGATGTTACTCATATAAAGATTATGAGTCTGTACAGTAATATTCTGGTAATGTTCCAGTTTTATCAAGTGACCTATTGACATTGTTATGAGTAATAAAAAACAGCCTTCAGCCTTCATCACTAGTGCCTGAATCATTCTGGGATACTGGTTGTATACTTGGTGATTGTGTTATACAGTATTATGTCCAGTTATTAGGTAGTATGCAGTATAAAGAATTAAAGCACATTTCTCGCAGTTTTCCTTTTAGAAAGGTTTATAAGCATAAGTGAAAAACTGAAACCTACTGAAATGTATTAAACTAAACAAATACTGTATGTCCAGAAGACATGAAGCTTGGTGTTTTCTGATATAGAATAAAGTATGCTAGTCCTAAACGATGTCTCATGAATGCATCTTGGTCCAACAGTTCCTCTGTTATAAGCTTAGTAAATGTTGGATGTAAATGTGTGTGTTTGGTTAAAGGGACAACGAGGAGTTTTGGAAAAGCGAAGCGTTTTCACACTACATTTATGAGCCTCCGCGCGCACCGTAAAATTATTTTGACCGGCGCAAGACGGACTCATGTTTTCATTCATCAATAATTAAAGGCAGAGGTTCAAAGAGGTTCACATACCGTCGTAGTTCCGACCATAAACGGCGATTCAGCTACGTTATTCTCATGACTCGTTGCGAAACTGAAAGTAAAGAAACGCTGGTCGGCTCGACCAGCATCTCCGCCACCACTAATAATAACAAAATAACGATAGAGACAGAATGATATATTTATCGAAAATGGGCCCATTAACAAGTGTGGGTAGCGGAGATTCATCCACATTAACGTGAGACTTTTTTATAACCGATTAGAAACTCCTCGTTGTCCCTTTAAGACCAGCAGCCTGCCTTGAGAGGTTAATTAACAAATGTTAGCATGGTAAACATTATACCTGCCAAACAGCATGTTAGCATTGTCTCCGCGGCCACAGGACTTAATCAAATGTGCCAGATGTTTTGAGTTATGATATTAAATGAATGAGTTCTGCTCTTGTAATGCAGCTGATCCAGCTGTTGAGCTGCTGCAGGATCCAGCTCCTGTGTTCCGCTGCTCTCTGCTCCTTACGGTCTCCTATAGAGGACATCCATCTGTTTCTGCTTCCTCCTGAAGCCACTATCGGCCGAGGTGACTGTGGTTTCATTCTGTCAGGTGAGACGCTGCATTTACCCAGCATGCTCAGAGCCCTGGAGATACAGAATTTCCTGTTTCAGCTGCGGCCACAAGATAAATCAGAGGAAGAGTCCAGTGACACACGAGGAGGGTTGAATTAGTTTCCTTAAGTGCCTCTTTCTGTAGGCATACCCTGCACATTAAAATGTCTAATGATTACATATGTTTTGTAATCTGCATGGTTTCTTGGGTTGTGCACCATATCCTCTGTGCACCTGTGACAGCATTGTGGTTGTCTGCCAGAAGTTTCAAGAGCATTTTAACCAATTTTAAGCTACATTATTCTTTTTTTTGGCATGAGATGCCTGGATCCAAGAAACAAGATGAGCAAAGGTAAGCAGCAGCTCGAATAATGTTTAAAGTGAAACTGATTTATTCAGTGTTTTTACCAGATTCAATCACCTGTGTCTTTTGAAGTCACAGGAGATCTCTGTGGTTCATATGGCTTCAAGGCATAAACTTCCTGAATGAGAATGACACTGAGCGAATCTTAACCAGGAAACCAGGCTGTAACTCCCATGAGCCCATCCTACTTGCTTTGATTGAGAAACCACTACTGGCAGAAATGACAAACTGTGTATTTAAACAGCTGCTCCCATTGACGTCAACATATTTTTCAGCTGTCATAGAATTCATGTCATGAACAGTTAATTTATGAACTGTATAGCTTAGAATCCCAAAATATGTTGTACTGTCACCGAGAATGTAAAAATCTGAACAGTATTTACTGCTAATAAAAAAAAATCAATAATAAAACTACCAATAAAAAAAATACTACTAATAAAAAGAATTCATCTAATTTGGTGGCATCTGCTGCCCTTTCCATTGACTGCAGTTTGTTACATTAATTCCCTGAAGAGGATCCTTGTTTGATTACTGGGAGGTCAGGTTTCAATTCCTGGAAGAATTCTCTCTGGACTGGATTTTGCATTCAAGTAGGACCTCCAGTAATACACTCCTCACCCACATACTCAGGCAGTCTGAAATAATCAGTCTGATTCCCAGAGCAGGCTCTATTGCAGCCCAAGCCCAACACAAGAGTGAGTCTATACCTGCTCCTATGCGGTTGGTCCAAGTGACCCCCACTGTAAGCAACAGGGCCCATCTGTGATGGCAATACACCTGCCTCCGAAGACAGTCACAAGAAGCAGCCACACAGCCTGTAGAATGGACTTAATCTAGTTAAAAAAGGGCTAATGACGGCTGAGTGTTTCACTGAATACCATATGTTCTGAGTATAAATCCTGCAGCTCCCTCCTCGAAATAAAAGCTTGGTTACACATTTACAAAAAAAAAACCAAAAACAGATGGTTTCGTCAGAATTATTAGGCCAGCAGTTGTACATGCAGTCGTTTCCTTGATTATCAGGATAGCAACAGCATTAATACATGTAATGAAGCCACTGAACTTGGCAAAGGATTGTCTTATGGGCCTGTCAGCCCAGGGCTCAAAGACTGTAATTGGAAACAGATAGATAAAGCCTGCTAAGACTAACAAAAGAAGCTTTATTTTTCCTGTAGCGCCACCAAATTACAATTGACTGTGTTGGGTCTTACGTCCCAGTGGGGATTAGAGGTCATCTGTTACCACAGATTTCAACAGTGGGTTGGGCGCATTTCTAAATGAGAATACTGAACTTAGTAACCACATCCTGGAGACACAGGCCACCAAGGGATCTCTGCTGTTTTTGCCAGTGGCTTCTTTGTGTTGCTGTAATTTGTCTGTTCCCCTTTTGTCTTCACCTCTAAATGTTCAAATAAAACTATCACCCTTAATCATTCAAAGGAAGATGTACTATAATTTGACTCATTTGCACCATTTACAATACAGTCAGTATCAGTATGAGCTGTGTGCATGACAAAATCCTTGCTGTGTCAGTCCAGTAGCAGTTTGAAATCAAACCCAGCAGGCTGAGCTCTTTAGGTGTATAGTATTAGTATTGGCTTTGTCCGGGGGGCACGAAAGAGTAAGACTTTGTTCTATGCTTTTACCAGAGGTTGTCTAAAACTTACTTTAAACATGGAACATTTTCAAAAGACACTTTAAACACTCAAGCAAAACCTTATTTTAAAACATAAAATTAAACCATAACAACCATTCAGTAATTGATAAAAGGCTTCTGAAGCAGAGCTCCTCAGAACACTTCATCAAGCACCATCACTTCCATTGGTTCTATTGCTATAACATAACATGGCAGAGTGCTTCCTGACAGAGGTCGGTATAAGGGTCTCCAAACAGTATCTGTCTTTTTTCCTTGAGTTCATTCCAGTACTCTTATTTTGCTAAATTTCACTTTTTTTCTTTATCTTGCTCTACAACTGTATAGCACTGATATAAACTGCTGGAGTTATACTTTCATTCAAGCATATTGTATGTGCATAATAATTATGGCAAATATCAAGGGTTTTCAGTTTCCCCCAACAATGACACATTAGGATGAATAGCTACTCTTAACAGCCTGTACAGTATGTGTGTATATTAATATGAATGCTTGTCTGTCTCTACTGTATGTTCCAGTCCTGTGACTGACTCGCAACCTGTCTACCCTCCCTGTCTATCACCCAGTGTCAGCTGAGACAGGCTCCAGCCCGGCCAACACAAGCAGGTGCAGCTAGAAGACGGATGGCTGGAAATGGATGGATGTCCTATATCAGGGTTTGAAGCTAATGAACATTAATACTCATGTTGTAGAGACGGTTGCTTACATGAATCACTGCCGACTGTAAATGATTTAAACAGCTCTCCCATACATCGTCTCATGTGACGGCCCGAATACGAAAAACAAAGGAATGCATGTACAGTTACACACAGTGAGAATGGAGCCAGGAGAGTGACAGATATGGTTTGTCAGCTCAAGACAGTAGCTATAGAGTTATGAGAGTGAGAGGGTGGCTCCTATAATACCAAATAAGAGGTGCAGAATTATTTACGGTTAAAGGGATAGTTCAACATTTTGGCAAATTGGCCCATTACCATAATCCCTATAGTTTTAGGAATAGGTTCGTTACCTTTAATTGTCAGTGCAAGCAATTAGAAGAACGGCGGAGCAGAGCAGTGAGCTTATGGGATTTCTTGGTTTCCCTCATCAAACTCATCAAATATACAATCCAACAACTCCAAAATGCTCTGACAAAATGCAGAGACTGCTTGTCGAAAAACTACCCCCGACAGGTACGCGCATCAGCGGTTTTGCATGAATTTCCCTCAAAAACAACTCCATCTTGTAACGTTCCATTATTATCTCATAGCATGGTGAATGTGTAGGTCACAACTTGTCCACAAGAGCGTTTTGGAGTTGTTGGATTGTTTATTTGATGAGTTTGAAGAAATCCCATTAGCCTCCGTAGCTTAGCTCTGAGCAGCTCACGGCTCTGCTCCGCTGTTCTAAAAATAACTTGCACCGACAATTAAAGGTAACAAACCTACTCTTAAAACTATAGGGATTGTGGCAATGGGCCAATTTGCCAAAATGTTGAACTATCCCTTTAAGTAATTAAAAATATTTTATTTCTTCATCACCTAAAGTATTAAAAGTTGAATTCAGTTTGAGCATGAAGTTCGCACTTCTGCTTCAGATTATTTCTCTTTTCAAGTCAACAGTAGAGAGTGAAATGAAATTGTATTTGAGGAATGCGTCTCTACATTCACTTCTGTGTTCTTATCCACCTTTACAGGATGAAGCCTGCTCTGCATCCTCGCACTCAGTGACAGCTGATGCTTATCCCAGAACTCCTGCTGATTTGTCCTATTTTATCATCTGATGATAAGCTGTTTTTTTTCCCTCTAACAGCTCCAAGGTTGAATCCAAGGTGATACATCTTGAAGTGCAGCATTTGTATTCTCTCTACTGTGGACATTCTCCCTCAAAGTGGCTCAATGGTGAAGCAATTCACAGTGTGAGAGGACCAGAGGGAGTCTGGAAGCTCAGTGTGCCAAAAGGGAGCTGGGCAAACCAACTCTAGCACCCCAATTGAACGCACACAGACACACTCACATAGTGTATACATAAGTGGTCTCAGGCTTTTCTGTGCATACATGACTTCCATATCTTGACACAGACAGACCCACCTAACAATTGGATGCGTGAACACCACAACACGTGTGAAACCATGTGTGATGCAGCTTGTTTTTCCTCTCTGTGAAAACCCTTTTGACCCAATTAGATTATATTTTTTAGAACAATGGTTTACTTGAAAATGTGCACCATATATCACAATGATATGAATAATTCATGCAGACACGTAGAGATGTAATCTGCATCTCTAACACGATTAATACGCCAGTAAAATGGGAACCTATTCATATCCATTTATTCATTTACCGATGACAGAAAGGCACATTTAAGAGCGTTTCACTGCTGTGCAATGCCATTTGTATAATCCACTTCCTGCCTGGTGTTAAGAGAGTAAAAAAAAAACACAAACATATTGACAGAACACATCATACTCGGTGTACTTCATGCATATCCACCTGCTAAATAGATTTTTTGTGGAAGATGGCACGCTCCACGCCGCTGCTCAATCACGGCAATCCTCGCAGACAAGTGAGTGGGCAAAATAGTTGTTCCCATGACGCACTGTAACTCAACCCCCCCACCCCCAAACAGCCCTGAATGCAGCAGGGTAATGCCATCCCCTGTGTCATGCCTTCAGCATCTAGTCAGCTGAACCACTGAGATCAAAGCTAGGGAACCCTCTTGCACCAGTCAGTGCCAAACAGACCTGAAAAAAAAAAAACTCCTCCAGTGAAGAAATCTTGCCCACAGGATTTGCTCAGACACAGACATTTATGAGACCATTAACCTTGTCACAACAGTTAAAACAGATGGCAGTACATAAAATGAGGAGGACGCCTGAAAGAAGCGAGGCGCTGAGGAAAGATCCTTGACAACTGAAGATAAATTTCTGTTGGCAGCTGGATGCTTGCAAAGGGAAGAGATAACTTTTGGAGAAGTTTAGATGACACCAATGAAGGTGCTTGGGTCATGTCCAACAATCATAGAGGTGGTGTGTGTGTGCGCAGGTGCATCACTGTGGGATATCTGATAAGACGTTTGACAACAGTCAGACAAACAGGACACGGGGGTTAGAGGGGTGAGCCTGTGGCTGATAAGTTGCTGCTGTTTTCCTCTCAACCTATTAAAAAGTACAGATGCAATAATAACCACAGGCAAATATGAGACAGCATATTGTTTTGAGCAATTACACCTGCCAGTTTCCATGGCTTCAGTGTTTCCCAAAACAACCATTATCTCATGCGCTCATTTCCTGTGAATGTCAATATGCCTTCTTGGCAAAGCAATCAGTAAATCAACTGAGTACCTCCTTGAATCTGAGCAGAACAAATGAACTACACAGATTTCATTACACTTCTATTTCTTTTTGACTCACTTTTTTTTCTTTTTTTAGCTTGGGGGGATGTTTTTATTCAGGGTAACTGCTGACATCTGTAGTTTAATTTTATTACAGGAGCGCATAATGAGCGGTAGGGTATAGAATCTTATATTCAAAACTACAAAGTCATTATTAGTTTCAGAGGCAGCTTAATATAAATGGACAACATCCGAGCGCGCTCTTGAAAACAAAAACTGCCTTTGTTATTGAGGAGAGGAGCAGCATTCATCTTATGGATGCTCATTACAATGAATGGCAAATGATGAGGTTTTTACTCAATCGAGCATGTACTGCATGGAAAATCTAGACTCCCTGAAGCCCTCCAACTTCACACACACACTTTAGGTGGTGGTAGTTGGGGTTATTTGACGAGGAGTGTGTGAGGTAGTGCGGGGCCGGTGTGTTACGTGCACTAGACTCAGATCAGCTGCCAGTTAGTAGAGCCGGCAGGGACCGTGGTGCACCAGCAGAGTGATGAGCTGCTGTGCACAGAGAGCAGCAGCAGAATAAATGCGTTTGGGAAACTTTTAAAAGATGTCCACTTGAAAACAATCTTAAATCTGTTTAAATGAAAGTCATGCAGGAAATTCCATTTTCCTTTGGTGCTGCATACTACAGTATTAGGTTATAGACATTTACTTTTTATATCATTTTTAGGGCTGTCAAACGATTAATTTTTCTAATCGCGATTAATCGCATTTTTTCCATAGTTAACTCGCGATTAATCTCTATTAAAAATATTATATATGGCGCTTTGGACTTTCAACACTCCAAAGTGTTATAATCTCTAGACAAACAACTTTTAGACCAGACCTAGTAGGCCTAGTACCTAATCATAACACATGATGCATGAAACTCACACAGAATTGAAACGAATTGCATCCAGTGGAAATTGCCCGTTACTTTGCTACACCTCTGCCTGGCCATGTGCATTTGTTTACAACAAAGCCGTCAAAAAATCAATGGATGGAGCTGTGGATATATGTTAGACTGTGTATATTTGTGTAGCAACCAACTTGAAGGTGCCTTACCGCCACCTACTGGACTGGAGGTCCCACACTCCAGTCCTCCAGTCCAGCAGACAGAGGACAAATTGGGCCGCGATTAACCGCGATTAAAAAATTTAATCGCGTTAATTTTTTTAATTAATCGCATCGCGATTAACGCGTTAACTCTGACAGCCCTAATCATTTTATATCATTTATATAATATCTTTGTTATGTAAGCTGCTGGACGATCTGAATTTCCTTCCTAGGAATTAATAAAGTATTTTATTCTATTTCTATTCTAAGTGTGCCAACATGTCACACACTACTACGCTGCAGCCACAGAAAGAGTTAAATTGAAAATTAATAAGTTAAACAGACATGAGAAAGCACTTCTGTGGAAAAATTGTTTTTTTCAATTCTTTGCTCTCTGGGTCCCCCTACAGTTACGAAGTGTAATTTCCCTTTACATCGCTGTTGTGTACACAAGTCACGAACTGGGATTGAGCTCCTCTCACAGACAGTACTACAGTACATGTGTATTTGTTGACGAGCTGAAGCCTTTGTAACCGGCAGAGACGCTCCCTTCCTCTCTTCCTCCAACAATGTCTTCTTTGGTCTCTTCATCACCTCTGCCATGGCAAACACACTGAGAATAATGAGCTAGCTAGATTCTTCTAGCTTCCAGGGGAGGTGTTGATGTCGGTGCGTGACATGCTGTAAAGCCATACAATATGTGTTCTCATGAGAGGGAGCCGGTACAATGAGCACTGTGTCGATGTCAAGGCCATTCTCCCTGTTATAAGTCAATAAAACATCAAAATGATTGAGAAACTATCACTTTCAGGTAAAATAAATACATAGTATTGCTTTAAAACTGTCTCAAATATCTTTTTTTCTTTTTTATAGCTGGCCTGTTCACTGCATCTCTGCTGGTGCTCCAGACTGCCTCTTGTGACTGGCAGTGCACTTATCCAAATATATACTGCATGTAACCCACTGACTATGCATGACTACCTCACCCAAGCACACATCAAATGAGGCGAACAAACACTTTGAGGGTAAACCGTGCAACAACACCTCGATGAGCCTCCTCATTTATTCTTTACTTCCCTCGGCCTCAGACAGTGAAGACAAGAGAACTGACACTATCTCCCTGCTTCTATCTAAGCACCCACCCTGCTCTGACCTTTCCATTAATAATGGGCTTTCAGTAAAGGCTTGCACAGTGCAATCTTGAAGGTTCCTCCAGATGGTGTACTGCAAAGGGCTTCGGCCAATGCTTCAGAGAGATTGGCCATGGTGGGAAAATTAGCTTCTTCTTGCACTATCCCTCAAAGCCCAGCAATCCTCAGCACAGACATGAAGGTTACAAGTAACTGAAGAGTGCAGCAAGAACGGAGATAATGGGGTTGAAATGGATTATAGCCAGTAAAATACTTTTGATTGGATAAAGCTCCTGATTATTTGGATAAAGCATCTGTGATAGGAAATAAACTCCAGTTTCCTGCTGCACATTTACTACTCCAGCTTTCCACTTGGAAAGGACTGCTTCCCGCAATACTCATGAATGTTGAAATTTTTATAAAGTTTGACCTTTAAATCAACCAATATGTATATAATTTCTCACATACTGGGCTGAATAGAGGATTTGACAGCTAATTCATTTATTGGGTGCAAAGGGTAAAGTAAGTTCTAGATGCGTTAACAGCATCAGCGGAAATTGCTACACGGTACTGATCCTTCATTAACCTAGGATCACAGATATTTGAAGCTGTGGATTTCAGTTGACATGACTATTATTATTACTAAATAATTAGTTGATTTACTTTACTATTTCTTATTATTAATTAACAACTATTTAAAACAAATATCCATCATTCAAGTATTTAAAACTGAAAGAAAACTTATTGTTTCTCCAGCTTCTCAGATACAAGGATTCACAGCTCTTCCATGTTTAATATGACATAAACTGAATATATCTGGGCTCTGGGCTGTTGGTCGGATGAAGAGCTCAGTGTTTACCATCAATTGATCATTTTATGTCCATGTGGCAGTTACTAACAAGTGGCTATGGGACTACAGAGGTTGTCAAGGACGTTAAGCATCATCTCACTTATCATGAAAACCACTTTGCAAACAATTGCTGACTATTACTTTACAATGATGTCAGACGTGACATGCCAAAGGTCTGGTCCTCCTGCCACTAGAATGATCTCTTATCAGTTACAACTGTATAGGGACCAGCAAACTAATATAGATGTTTGAGCTGGATTATCTACTTTATTCAATTAATTAAAAAAAAAAGATTTATCAATGAAAACAATCTTCATTATTGGGGGCATCGAGTATTTTGGGCATAAATACAGCACATAGCAATATACAAGCCTGATAAATCCAGCAAAACTTTTACAGCAGGAGAAAAAAAACATCTAGTTAAATAAAGGCTCTGTTGCCAGCAGAGTGTCTCTGTCTCCGTCTCTCAGCACTGAAAACACCTCGCTACGCCGGCTTTTTCAACTTCATGTTGTTTCTTTGCTTATGAAAACTTTCTTCCTTCACTTCTGAGCTTGTTTATCACATGGAAAGGTTCTGGGTGCAGTGTAGGAGGCTTTATGAACCTCAGGTCGCAGTACCACACTGTGGTAAGACAATGCTATGGGAGCAACAGCAGCCATGCGTGTTTATCTTACAGGGTACTCTTTCGGGGAAGTGGAACTTTAATATCTGGCCGAATGTAATCCAATTTAATGCATGACATGACATTCAACATATGCAGCACCACCAAAAATCCTGACAGCAGCTTCAAAGTGCCGCAAAAAGACGGTAGGAAGAACCGGTAAATGTCAGCGCATGTAAGGCCACGTTCACTGACTTCTCACAACAGAAGGCTAATATAATTCTTAAATT
Source organism: Trachurus trachurus (assembly GCF_905171665.1). NCBI lineage: Eukaryota > Metazoa > Chordata > Actinopteri > Carangiformes > Carangidae > Trachurus > Trachurus trachurus. The sequence continues at coordinate 26,373,421 of NC_139903.1, read as the reverse complement.
GTATCTGTGCATGAAATACATTTTTTTTTACCAGCACAATGCATGACGTTAACCTCCAAATCCCCGAATGCCTACGTTAACAAAACATCTTGCTTTGTTTGTGTTACAGTTCTCACTGTAATGTCTTCATTGCATTACCGTGCTGCTAAAATCTCTTGTTGTTTTTCTATGCTAATTAGGCCCAAGGTGGTTCCTGTTTTCTGGCACTGGTGCGGATTAAGTTATAATCGCATGCATGCTTATTTTGCTTGTTTTATAAATTATTTATCAAGTAAACAGATCAGGAAATATCACCATCGCCTCGGTATAGAGACAGTTTGATGGACAGGCTCTTATCCTCTGACGGTTCCTTCCTAACATTTCAATTTCAAAAACCACTGAGACTCTCACGCATGTTAAGTGATTTTTTTTTTTTTTTTTTTTTTTGCCGCCTCGTTTGTTTGTTTTTATCTGGTACTCTACTTTAAATCAATACCGAAGACAAATTCTAAATGTTTCGTCCAATGTTGCGATCCATCATCGGTTCTAACTGCTTTGAAATTATGTGCTTCAAGTTTTTGTGTCTGGATTTGTGTTTATATGGAGAGCGTCGCTGTTTGCAGCTTTTGTCACCAGAAGCAAGGCCTTGTTAATTCAGGTTCATTATTGAAGGGCTAAATGGGGAGAAGGAGAAGACATTAATCACCCAGAGCCTGCAAGAGTGGGTCTGTGGATGGCTTAATGGCACATTGTCAAACCAGAGTGCCTCCCTCCACCCGGCATTTATCAGACGGACAAGCAGAGTGGCTGATGACTGGGAAATGCACTGTAAGTGGAAGCCTCTTTTGCCTTTATGAATCCTCTGAGTGATCATTGAGCAAAATATTAAATTATGGCACGGAAGGCTGGAGTGACAGGAGGTAATCATGCTGCCTGAATGATATGTAATTGTTTTCTGAATTGTAATTATAGGGTGAGAGAAAACATTGGCCTACTGTAATTAACGGTGAGGAACAAAGTTTTTCAGTGGAAAATTGGAATTCTCTGGGGATGAGACTGTAATATGAGTAACGGAGAGAGAGAGAGGAGTGTGTTGGAAAAGCAGAGTGCCGAGATTTTATGAGGCAGCTGCAGAACAACACACAACGCACACCTTCCCAATATGAGCATTCATCCAGACTCCGCGTGTGTGTGTGTGTGTGTTTGTGTGTGGATGATGAATATGGGTAATTCCTTGCAGAGGAAGAGCTCATTCTCCAAGTGCCAACAAAAGCCAGGAAGTTAACAACATGGTTATGTGATCATATAATTTTATCTTAAAGCCTGCACACCCACATCCACTACATAATACCCCCTGCCTTTGTTTTGTAAGATTAGAGGAAAATAAAAGTGTCAACAATGTAATAGCAATAAAAATCAGCACATTAATTTTGAGAATGATCGGAGCCGTACCATTTGTTACAAATCCAATTATTTTCATTATACTTGGATATGTTATTGCCTTTTACGTCTGGTGATTGTATGTAGGTGATCTTAGATAAAACATCATCAGTCCAATTTAAAGTCTCATTGGCTTTTTGTCAAGGAAATAAAGGAAGGCTGGCCTACAGTAATGTGTCATCCCTGCAGCAGTCTCACCGACTCTACAGGGGTTGTGTTTGTGAAGAGTGAAATTATCATCAACCTGAAGAAGCAGGTGTTTGAGAGGGACAGCGGTAGTGTGTCATCCACGTGGGGTTCTGTTAAGGGATCCTGACTTGTGTCTTCTGAGCTTGTTTGTGCTAATGTGTTAATTTGTCTCACTCACTGTTGAGCTAATGCTAGCTAACAAAGCAGCAACCACTGAGGCTGAAGAATGAAGCCAGCACAGCAGTTCTAAAAGTACTGCACTTCTCTGAACGACCACTAGAGTGTGGCTCAATAACATTGGAAAGAGGCCACGTTGAGCCTATTGGTAATGGTCACTGAGCCTATTAGCCAACTATCCATGTTACAATACACATATGTGTATGTGTGCAATTCTATTATGTGTTTTGGTTTACATTAGCAACCTTGGGATATCACTAGAGAATAATACATACAATGAAGTCTGAATCTATTAAACATTATCTGTATATTCTAATTGTATTTCTTACAATAAACCATTCTGAGTTCAGTTCATTCGGTCTAGGATCACTGATCGCCCATTCATGTGTGGGAACATTATGCTTAAAACTCAACTGTATAGCTGTCAATCATCTGATTCTATATAAAGAACTAGAACTGCTCCCTGTGCCTGCATTCACTCTGTGACCTTATATTAGTTGCTGTGGATGGAGAGATGCCTGTATTATACATAACAAAGCAGAAACCTGTATTACTGTTATTAAGAAGAGAGCCTTCAATGTTGTTATTAAGCATTTTAAAACACAATATATTGCATTATTACTTTAACACTATAAATCCCATTTATAATGTTCCATTTGGCTTCTTTTGAGAAAGCAGACATTAATGCAGTTTCTGGGAGCCAGGGTTGGTTTTTTAAAGAGTTTCCTCTGCACGCATCTGAGTCAGGTGTGGCGGGAACTCTCGTATGTTGATTTATGGCTCAAAGGAAGATTGATTTGTTTTACTTGCATAAACGGAGGTGAAAGCCTCAGTCTACCTGCGTTAGCAAAGCTAAAGGTAAAGCAAATACACACTGAGCAGCACAGTCAAAGAGATGTGTGGGAAATCTCACACAGCACCAGCTGTGTGAGATTAAGGCTGCTACGTTCTCATGCAGCATTTCCACACATTTGTAGGCTATATTAATGTCTCCAATTTCAACATTTAGCAGTTTTAACAGGACTTAAGTCTTAATAGCACTTTAAAAAAGGTATAATCTTGAAATATATGTCATAGCCAATTTAAGGTGGTCTACAATGGTCATATGTGCAATCAATTCAGCTGGCTCTGTAGGACCTTGTACTAACTGACAATGGCCGCGTTTCCCAGATTTGTTAAGAAGCTCTTAGCGCTAAGATCTTCTTTGGAGCGCTCTTAAGAACGCTGTGAAAGAAGAACGTGTTTCCCAGAGTCGCTCTTAGCTTAAGAAGATCTTTCACTAAGAAGGAAATGTAAGATCGAGCTGACCCACTCTTTCGAGTCTTCTTAGCGACTTTTTAGCACTTTTTCAAGGCAAATCAATATCACACTAAGCAAGATTTAAACAGTGCACATCGTATGTTTAAAACATTAAATTATGTGCCGAAATAAAAAATAGAGATAAAAAATAAAATAAGAACAATAAATAACCTAAATATGAGGAATAACGTGTGCTCTGCACATCAGGCACACAAATAAAATTAATCATCATTGTAAATGACCTTTAATATGAGCATAGTATTTTCATAAATGTGTTTTTATGTTTACTTAGTAACATTCTTTAAAGCCAGGCTTTTATTTGTATATATTAAGCAGACGGATATTCAGTGCTCTTATTTTGAAAGCGTCTCGCTGAGACCTCGTACACATCCGGTGCTTCGGAGTTTACCGGCAGAAGGAAAAGTGTGTCTTCAATGCTAAAAGCAAGCAAAGTGTGTCTAACCCACATGAAACGCCCTAGCACCTGGCTAATAAGGGGCACAAGGTTTGTTTTGTTACCATTTCATGCTATATTTATGTCCGGCTCGAGTTTGGTTGCCGTGGATATTTTCATGCATAAAACGTATTGTGGTTAGCGGTAGCTACTATTAGCATCGGCGAGCTGCCGTGTCGGTCTGTATTGAAGTGAGATGAAGCTATAAGCTAACTCGTAGGTTGTTTTGGTAATGCAACAGGACGTATTTTGTCTGTTTTATATGCGGTCTGCTAAGGTTAAAAACTGTTTATTGGGTTAAAAACGAACGGTTAAAAATGCTAATTTCATGGCAAATATTGTTTTATATTGCACTCTATGTAAGGTTGTCTTTCAGTTAAAATGTGAATTTTCCCTCATGACTGTAACATCAATCGTAGCAGTTAAAATATATATTTAAATTCATGGAGTAAAACCTGTGAGTCTACAATAAGTTTATTAGATAAAAAGAGAGTCAACTTACATGATTGTTTGTGATAAAGGCAGTTAAAGGTAATTTCAAGTAAGAGTAAAGGTAACTGTATTTTGTTTTCTTCTTTTCATAGCTCTTACGGTGTGTTTGCATTGAATACGGTCCAAGGAATAAACCATTGTGAACCATCAGTTTGAGAGTCCGACCATCATTTAGCCGGGGATGCTACAGTAAGAGCTTCACCTCATCCGTCACATCACGCCGCTGACCAAGGACAACTGCAGAGGGACCTGATGTGATGGTCAAGGATTGTGGTACCTGCTCACAACATGGAAGCATCAGTAAAGACGCCTCCAGACGACAGAGACTCCGAACAGATGAAGGATAAGGATACTGAAGAGGAGGATCTCCGTCGCTCTGGTCGCCTACGGAATCCCACGGAAAAGATGCTTGCATTTCATGAGGAGGAGGCCCACAAAAAGGAGAAAAGGTTGACTCACATTTATGAACAATGGAAGATCCAGGCACGTAAGGCTAGAGAACAGTTAAAGTTAAACATTCCTGAAAGTGACATTGCAACTCTTATAGACACACTAGAAGAAGGAAAAAACTGTGTTATAAACCTGTACATAGACATCAGAGCTCACCTCACTCCATCTAATGAGACAAGACGTCGTATTGATGCCTGTGAGGCAGTTACAAGGGACATTGTTAAAATTGCTCTTGAAAGGATATCAGGCATAGATGGAGAATTTGATAGTGAAGCTGTAAGGCAACGTCTTCATGAGCTTCTTAACAGAGACTACGCTCGCTCCATCTACGGATCCACAGCTTCACCTCCAAGTCAACACTCAAGTAAAGGTTCCAGTCAACACTCTGTCATAGCAGCAAAAAGAGCAGACGCTGCAGCAGAATTAGCAGCAAAGGAAGCAGAGTATGAAGTGTTATTGAAGGAGGAGAAACAAAAAGAAAAGATGCAAGTCTTAGAACGTGAGTTGGAAAGATTAAAGGCAGAGAAGGGCATTAAAGCTGCACGAGCTAGGTTCACAACTTATGATCAAGAAGTAATGCAGGAAGCAAGTGTTCATTCTGTAGATCAGATGAGAACGAGAGAACATCAGTTTGTGTATCCTCCTCCTTCAGCTCTCATACAGCAGCCCACTGATATCACAGTGACAGCATCACCTGCAAGGACAGATGTAAGTTATCTGGCTCAGGCAGTCCAAGATAGCATAGCTCTGAACAGGCTCCCAATGCCAGAACCGTCTGTATTTACTGGTGACCCTATCCAGTTCATTGAGTGGAAGGCTTCCTTCACATCCCTCATAGACAAAAAGAACATTGCTTCAGCTGACAAATTACATTATTTGAAAAAATATGTAGGAGGTCCAGCTCGAAAGACACTTGATGGCATATTTTATAGAAATGATGATGAAGCCTACAAAGATGGATGGAACCGTCTCAACCACAGGTATGGTCAGCCGTTTGTTATACAAAAAGCATTCAGGGAAAAACTAACAAACTGGCCAAAGGTCCATCCAAGAGATGCTGAGGGACTTAGAGCATTCGCTGATTTCTTACACTCATGTCTGGAAGCCATGCCTTATGTTAAAGGTCTGGACATTTTGAACGATTGTGAAGAAAACCAGAAATTGGTCCAAAAGCTACCTGATTGGGCAGCATCACAGTGGAACCGCAAGGTCACTCAAGTCATGAGAGTTGACCAGGAGTTTCCCAGCTTCCAGGAGTTTGTCTTCTTCATTGTAACGGAGGCAGAAATTGCATGTAATCCTATTACTTCATTCCACGCTCTCCACTCATCAGAGGCTAACTCATCACATCATCTGAAAGAAAAGAAATGTAAATCCAGTGTTTATCACACACAGACAGTTACAGAGAATGAAACACAAGGACAGTTAAGAACAGGTTTAAAGCCACCATGTGTGTTTTGTCAAGACAGTAAACATCAACTTCATCGCTGTCCTGAGTTTAAAGGGAAAGCTCTGGAGGAACGACGGAAATATGTGAAAGAAAAGAAGCTTTGCTATGGCTGCTTGAGGACGGGCCATAACGCCAAGGACTGCCGCAATAGACATTCATGCGACAAATGTAAAGCAAGACATCCTACGCTTCTCCATGATGACACCTACACCAAGGCCAAGCCTACGTCAGTCTCAAATCAAAGTAACACAGAGGAAACAGCAACCACATTGGCTCTCAGTGTGGCAACTAAGGAGCCATCTACCAACACTTCAATGATAGTGCCAGTGTGGGTTTCTTCTGTCAGCAATCCAGGTACGGAAAGACTTGTTTATGCGCTGCTTGATACCCAAAGCGATACAGTCTTCATTGACCAAGAAGTCAGCAATAGTTTACAGACTGAAACTCATCCTGTAAGACTGAAACTAACAACCATGACAGGAAAGGATGCATTAATGCATAGTCAAAGAGTGTCAGGTTTGAGAGTGAGAGGTTACTGCTCTGCTATCCACATTGATCTCCCCCCTGCTTACACCAAGGACTGTATACCAGTGAATCGAACACACATTCCTACCTGTGACACGGCACGGAACTGGAATCATCTCATCAAAATAGCAGATGAAATCCCACCACAGCTGGAATGTGAAGTCGGTCTGCTGATCGGCTACAATTGCTCAAGGGCACTGGCACCACGGCAGGTAATCCTTGGAGGAGATAGCGAACCATATGCAGTTCAGACGGATTTGGGGTGGAGTATCGTAGGCTGTTCACCTCACCACAACTCACCAAGCATCACCAACATGTGTCACAGAGTTTCAGTCAGAGAGCTTCCTCCAGTGACCCCAGCTGAGGCACTCAGGGTTCTCGAGTCTGACTTTAAAGATGCCAATAAGGACGGAAAGACTGTGTCTCAGGATGACATCCGCTTCCTGGATGTGTTAAAGGAAGGGATCAAGAGGAACATTCAGGGACATTACGAGATGCCACTCCCCTTTAAAGAGAGACCCTATCTCCCTGACAACAAACAACTGGCGATGGTACGGCTCAGTCACCTTAAAAGAAAGCTGGCGAAGGATGACAAGTACAAAGAACATTATGTGAAGTTTATGAATGAAATCATTGAAAAGGGTGAGGCACGTCGTTTTCACACTTTCGTGTCAAATCGGATACAGAAAATACATCTCAGCTCTTCTCCTCAACAATGGAGATATGTTTCAACCACTGATAACCCCGCAGACATCGCATCTAGGGGATCAAGCGCAAATGAGATTCTCACATCAAGCTGGTTCAAAGGACCTCGGTTCTTATGGGAGAAAGAGATACCTCTAGCTACAGATGTTAGCGCAGAAATACAGATTGGAGATCCTGAAGTCAAGAGGATTCAGACTCTAAACACACAGACACGGGAACAGCTGAGTCTCTCAGACCGCCTGTCAAAGTTTTCTTCGTGGTCAAAAGCAACTCAGGCTGTCGCTCGTCTCATTCGTCGTGTCAGACATGATAAGTCAACAGACCACAGCACCGTCCAAGAACGAGAAGACGCACGCTGCATCATCATAAGAGACTTACAGAGACACGCATATCCAGAAGAGTTAAAGTTGCTCAGTAAGGTAACTCAACTTCCCTCTCAGAGTAAACTGTTTCAGATGGATGCTTTTCTTGATCAGGATGGACTCCTCAAGGTGGGAGGAAGACTGAAAAATGCATCACTACCTACCTCACTGAAGCATCCAGTGATCATACCAAAGAGTCATCCCATCACCAAGGCAATAATTGCTCACTGTCACGACAAGGTCCAACATCAAGGAAAAGGCTTGACTATTAATGAGATCAGATCAAATGGATTCTGGATTCCAGGAATCAACAGAGCTGTGTCAACGCATCTGCATCAATGTGTTACATGTCGAAAACTCAGAAGACTCACAGAGGAGCAGCGAATGGCAGATTTGCCGTCTGAGCGTGTGGATCCATCACCACCTTTCACCTATTGTGGAATGGACTGTTTTGGTCCGTTTTTCACCAAACAAGGACGCAAGGTACAAAAGAGATACGGACTGCTTTTCACCTGCCTTTGCTGTCGAGCTATCCACATTGAAATGTTAGACGACATGTCGACAGATGCCTTCATAAATGGACTTCGTTGTTTCATTGCAATAAGAGGAGCAGTACGTGACATAAAATGTGACCAAGGAACGAACTTCGTTGGAGCTAAAAACGAACTGAATGAAGCTCTCAAGCAATTGGATGCTGATCGTCTGACTACGTTTTTGGCTGAGAAACAGTGTGACTTCAGCATGAACGCTCCGCATGCAAGCCATGCTGGAGGCGTATGGGAGAGACAGATCCGAACGGTGAGGAATGTTCTTCGTTTAACTCTTTCACCCTCATCAGGCAGGCTGGACGATGCCTCTCTACGGACATTCTTTTATGAGGCAGCAGCTATTGTGAACAGTCGTCCACTCACCGTTGACAACTTAAATGATCCAGATAGTCCAGAGCCGCTAACGCCCAATCACCTGCTCACCATGAAACCCACTGCAGCCTTACCACCTCCTGGCAGATTCATCAGAGAGGACATGTATGCTCGGAAGAGGTGGCGCCGTGTTCAGTACCTTGCAGAGCAGTTCTGGGGCCGGTGGAGAAGAGAGTATGTGTACAACATTGCTACCAGACAACGCTGGCATACTCCAAGGAGAAACCTCAAAGTCGGTGACATTGTGATGGAAAAGACAGAAGATCAACCTCGCAACGAGTGGAAATTGGCTAAAGTTGTAGAGACAGTGACTGATAAAGATGGACTAGTGAGGAGAGTGAAGATTCGTGTTGGAGATCAGAAGATGGGAAAGGAGGGACAGCGTTCTGGCAAGGCATCCATCGTTGAACGTCCAGTGCAGAAGCTGATCCTGCTCCTAGAGACTGTTTAATCACCCCCTTCACTCCACAACCTATCCTTTACAGTATGAAGAGTTTATGGACATTTTTGACTCAAGCACTAAAGGTTAAAGGTCACATGGTTTAGAAATCATTCATGCTTTACATCTAATAAGGGGATGAAAAACCAGTAATGATTTGGTGGGAGTGTAAATGACCTTTAATATGAGCATAGTATTTTCATAAATGTGTTTTTATGTTTACTTAGTAACATTCTTTAAAGCCAGGCTTTTATTTGTATATATTAAGCAGACGGATATTCAGTGCTCTTATTTTGAAAGCGTCTCGCTGAGACCTCGTACACATCCGGTGCTTCGGAGTTTACCGGCAGAAGGAAAAGTGTGTCTTCAATGCTAAAAGCAAGCAAAGTGTGTCTAACCCACATGAAACGCCCTAGCACCTGGCTAATAAGGGGCACAAGGTTTGTTTTGTTACCATTTCATGCTATATTTATGTCCGGCTCGAGTTTGGTTGCCGTGGATATTTTCATGCATAAAACGTATTGTGGTTAGCGGTAGCTACTATTAGCATCGGCGAGCTGCCGTGTCGGTCTGTATTGAAGTGAGATGAAGCTATAAGCTAACTCGTAGGTTGTTTTGGTAATGCAACAGGACGTATTTTGTCTGTTTTATATGCGGTCTGCTAAGGTTAAAAACTGTTTATTGGGTTAAAAACGAACGGTTAAAAATGCTAATTTCATGGCAAATATTGTTTTATATTGCACTCTATGTAAGGTTGTCTTTCAGTTAAAATGTGAATTTTCCCTCATGACTGTAACATCAATCGTAGCAGTTAAAATATATATTTAAATTCATGGAGTAAAACCTGTGAGTCTACAATAAGTTTATTAGATAAAAAGAGAGTCAACTTACATGATTGTTTGTGATAAAGGCAGTTAAAGGTAATTTCAAGTAAGAGTAAAGGTAACTGTATTTTGTTTTCTTCTTTTCATAGCTCTTACGGTGTGTTTGCATTGAATACGGTCCAAGGAATAAACCATTGTGAACCATCAGTTTGAGAGTCCGACCATCATTTAGCCGGGGATGCTACAATCATGATTATCATAATTTTTACGCACACATCCACGTCCCATATCTGCATGAACATCAAAAACACAGCCGTTCTTAAATCAACCCCTAGTGTCGCTGTTGCATCGTGTTTTTATGCAGTGGGCAGCTTCTTGGTGTGGTGGGGGCATCGCAAGCAAGGGTCAGTGTCACCGAGTGTGGCAGCCGTGACACCGATCCTCCCGTGCCATGTTATACTGGCACCAAAAAGACTGTCACGCATTGACACTCCAAGGCCTAAATAGCCTATATATATGTAGCCTATATACATATGTATAGCATTGATCATTCAGTGATGATGAGAAAAGAAAAACGTGTTGACCACCAAAATAATTTTCTATTGGGTGGATTTGAACCCAGACCACAGCAATGCTTCAACTTACAGTGGGGATACTCTATGAAGTGAGCTATTTGCTACCTTGTGTTTTCATCCTTTCCAGAGTTGTCTGGCTGTAAACCAGCCAGCCCCTGCGCACATTTTTATTTTTATTTTCACACACATCAATCACATGGTCACGCAGCCGTCTGGCCGCATCTTTACGCGGCTGTGCCGTGTCACCTACGGCCAGTCCGTCACTGCCCGTGACCAACGCGGCAACAACAGCGGAGAAGTTTCTAATCAGGCCCGCCGACACCTGTGTTAACCCCATGTTTGACAAGTGGAAATCCCGTTTTCGGTTTATTCATCGCCCGTCGGTGCAGCTGCGCTTGTCACTGTGTGTGATTTATGCGCGTAATAGGTGGCGTGTGATATAATAATCGATTTGCCTGGCATCGATTGATTCAGTTTCAGTACCGTGGTGGTGGACAGCTCCCGTTAAGAGCTTCTTAAGAAGCTTCTTTGGCGTGATCTTAAGAAGGCAGTTAAGAACGCATCTGGGAAACACCCGTATCTTAGCGCTCCTTCTTAGCCGAACCCTTCTTAAGAGCCTTCTTAAGTCCTTAAGAAAGATCGAATCTGGGAAACGCGGCCAATTACTGTAATACCACTGCCATAACCTGCAGAAGGGAATTTAAAACTGCATGAAAGTGTCTCGTAGCCCACACTTCAAAGAGTAGCACGGACTAAGTTGATAGAAGCAGTGTGTGTGAAGTCTGGTTAGGAGGGAAGGAGGCAGGAAGGCTCAAAGGAATGCTGATATCCACCTTTTGGTTGGCAGCCCAAATCTGAGACCCGTGGTCGCTTCAGGCTGTTGGGAAGAGGAGCCATGCGAAACAGCATGGAGCATAGTAATCACAACTCTCCTGCTCTCGCCCGCCTTGCTCCATCCCGCTTTTCCCTTTTCATTCTCTCAACACTCTCTGACTATTTTCTCCTTTCCTCTCACATTCTTCGGTCCCCCCCACCCCAACTGGTCCTTTCTCTCCTTTTCTTCTCCTCCACTGCCTCCGACTCTCCACAGTGTCCCTCTGGAGTGCTACTGTGAGCCCCCGACATTGCGCTAAAGAATATGTTTGTGAAAAGAATGCTTCCTTTTTTACTACCTTCCCATTCACTGTCTTACTTCTATGGCTTACAAAAAATAAATTGGCGCTGTGATTGAACGTGTCCATCCTTCCTCTATATGCAAACAACAGGCATGCCATATTGACTACCTTGTATTTCTTTAGGGCGGTGAGAGGATGTTATATTGTAGTAATAAAGTTCTCCCCAGGGGAGGGAGATCTCATCATATATAACCTAGTAATTACTTTTCAAAGTCATGCAGTGCAAGAGATCAATAATGTTAGACTTCTCTGGGTATTAAGAAACAAATGGCACCTCCAGCAGGACTTATGCCTCTGACCTTTGAGTCATTACCATTCTGCATTTTACGGTTATTGAGCTATATCACAGCCCAAATAAATGAATCTGGAGGGTGCAAGCTGCACGTTTATCCTCTGAGACACAGGGTAATATCTATTTATGTCTTTAATCAAACATATATTGCCATTTTGATTGGGTATTGGGTATTGTATGCGATGAGGTGTGTATGTGTGTGTGTGTAAGAGCAGGATGAGAAGGGATCCATGCTGTTTTCCATGAGCAAGAAGCACCACGCTGTCAAACAATCAGGGCTGGTTCATTTTCCTGTTCTTAGGTTTGATCACATACAAAAGCACATCTCAGTGGATGTAAAGCACAGCCAGAGACATGGGCACTTTTCTAGCGGGCCTCTCCATCGACGCCAGCCTCTCTCACCTGTCTCTTGAGGAAAAGGGAAATCAGTGAGCTTGCCAAGAGCGCGCTGAATGCTGTTTACCGGTCCATCAAGTGTTAAACGTGCGCTCCGATCTGTCTGTGCCAGCTGACTGTGAATCAGCTCACCGCGTGAAATCCTCTGCTCGTTGTTTTCGTATACACAATGCGGCGCGGACGCATGTCAAGCACAAGCAAGGAATCATACAAAAAAAAAAAAAAAAGTGCATTCATGTTCTGCCCAGGAACGACTTGTAAGAAATGATGGGAAGTGTTCCACATCTTCTTTCTCTCCCTGGATGTGTACGTCTACTCTTTTGTTCATTTAAAGTCAGTGATTTGATGTTTGGGATTTGTATTAGTCTTTATTTTTATTTAGCTTGAACTTGCATAAATAATTTAAAAGGAGCTTTTTTTTCTCCCCGACCAGACCTGGCTTATTTTTTTATACAAACAACATGAATTAAAATGCGGAAGAAAAAAAATCAGCTGGCAGGGGAACAACTGCACAGCACACTGCTCTGAGCTCAACACTTGGGTAAATCCTGTATAGTCTGCAGCAGAGCAGAATAAGCAGACACAACCCTGTCTCTTTTACTATATACCTGATCCACCCCGAGTCCCACCACATTATGAGCACATACTGTACCGTAGAAAGCGTTTATTATCCCACGAACGGATAAGTTCCTCTTATGTCATCAAGAGACCATACACTTCCAGGATGCCTCTCATGCACTCCCGCAAACACCGAGTGAACTCTGAATCTGGAGGTCCTCGCCACTCTTCAACATAATAAAAGGCCTCTTCACGTCTCACACCAGCCCTGTCTGCTGGAAATGACCTTAATATACTACTAAACTGATTTCACGGTTATGTTGAATGATTAATGCCAGTGGAGGTTATCGGGAGGTGGTTGGGGTGGATGGAGGAAGGCCCATAATTTGAAAGACTGGGATTCTCATCCACAAGCCCAATCTGTGGTTAGGTTGAAACAAGAAATATGTTCAAGGTCAGAAGAAGATCGTTTTGGTTAAATGCAAATTAATAGGTTGTGTCTGAAGTCACTAAAACTTTTTCTGTGTTGAACTTAAGCAAGAATGAAAGCTAAGAGTGGTTAAAGGGGGACATATTATGGAAATATCACTTTTTGAAGGCTCTTTGGGTGTTTGCCTTCTGGCCCCCAAAGTGCAAGAATTGATTAAAAAAAAAATCTGTAATTTTCAGGCTCCCTAGGTTGAAATCCATGTGGTTTTATGAGCTGTTCCCTGAGATGTCTTGGATGTAACTAGGATTCGAATTTGCATAACCCTACCCCTACCTGGGACCAGTAGAAGGGGCGGGGCAAGCAGTGGTTCATTTAAAGGGACAGGCGCCGTCCTGAACAGGGCTGTTTTGAGAGGATGAAAAGAGCTGTGATGTTTGATCCTTGGGGTATTTTGACCAAAGCATGTCACAGACATGTCTTTAAGACACCTGGGAACTATTTTAATTTGTGGAAAAGGGCAGAATACATCTCCTTTAAAACAGTAGAACAAAGACCTGCTGCTTTAGTCCGAATCCAAATGCAGTTCAGTCCCCAATAGACTCCAATGTTAAAATGTCCAATGTTACTGCAGGAATAAACATGTTAACAGGCTGGAACAGCAACTATATAACTCATTTCCTCCTTCACGACAACTGCACAAACGCTGTATTCTGCATAGTTCACAGTGTGCTGCTGTGAGTGACAGGTGGGTTAGTGTGTGTTTGGCACAAACAAGCCTCAGCCCCATGAACGCCCCACCTCTTTGTCCATTTTGGGATTAACTGGGCGTTAGGTGGAGTCAGGCACGGCTAAGATGGCAACGGCTGACTACTGTGGAGTCTGTGGTTTAAACCAAACCAGGATCTTTCCCTAACCCTAATCCTGCGAGAGTCTAAAACAGGACTAGGAATGCCTGAGTATCTACAAGTTGATATTGTACCGTAACATCACATTCTGGCAGGAAACAGATATGTCGTTTGCGAACTTGACTCGACTTGATTTGCAGAAACGTGTAAATGAACCACATACCCTTATCATGTCACACAGATAACTGGCTCACAACTTACAGAACATATTCGCCGTTACAAATTAGTTGCATGTGAATGTATTTCCCAGGAGACGGAGCTGTCATGCATATACCTTAAAATAAACACGCAAACACAACCTGCGTCTACATTGTTGTCACTGCTGAAGAGGTGAGGGATCCCCCCCCCCCTCCCTCCCCGTGATCCAGCCCAGCAATATCTTCAGTCACAACAAAAGAGTGGTGGGAGGGAACAGGTAGCATTGGGGGAGAGGACGTTATCAGCATCATGCAGTAAGCACCTCTCTGCAGCTTTCTCTGAACAGCTTTAATTCTTCTTTAGTCTGACAGGCACCAGGAGAGCGCACAGAGATCCATGACCTTAACTTGCCTGCTGAACTGAGTGGATGTGTGTTTGTTTGTGTGGTTGTGTGTGTGTGTGGCAGCAGTGGGGATAATTTAAGGGCACAATGGTAGAGCTACCCTTACTGTTGTTGTCTGCTTGTTGCATACAGATATATCCTCAGTCCAATTGCCAGGAATCCGCTTCCTGTAGTTTTGGGGGGAGGAAGTGACGAAAACGAGAATCATTAAAATCTTCAAAATAAGTTTTGTTGCGACTCTTTCTATCTGTCTTTCCAGTATGAAATTACACAACTCCAGTTTCAATTTGCCAGCTAATCCCCCTGTATGCCACTGTGAAGTGAGCTGCTGGCCGACCTCCTGAGCAACACCTGGACTTAAAGGGCTTTCAAAGATAATGACAAGAGATGGTGTTTTTGATGGAAAGGATTTCACTCTATATTGTTCCTCGCGTTGGTAAACCAACCCCGGTCAAGTCAGTCAGTGCAGAAAAGCTCATCAGTAAAACCTGTCCTTTGAAATGGGACAGAGAGGAGACATGAGTGAGTCTTGTGGAAATTGACTGAAGTCAGCCTGCAGCAACCAAACTGTAACATCTTGATAAAGTTTAGTCCATATGATATATCCTTTTTAAAAAAGACATATCATGTCACCTTTTCACAAATTAAAATAGTTCCCAGGTGTCTTAAAGACATGTCTGTGACATGCTTTGGTCAAAATACTGCAAGGATCAAACATCACAGCTCTTTTCATCCTCTCAAAACAGCCCTGTTCAGAACGGCTGGTTTCAGTGCCTGTCCCTTTAAATGCAAATTAACTGCTTGCCCCACCCCTTCTACTGGTCCCAGGTAGGGTGTTATGCAAATTCGAATCCTAGTCACTGGAAGAGAACTGAGGGAACAGCTCATAAAACCACATGGATTTCAACCTAGCGAGGCTGCACATTACAGATCTTTTTGTCAATTCTCACATTTTGGGGGCCAGAAGGCAAGACAAACACCCAAATATATGAGCCTTCAAAAAGTGATATTTCCATAATTTGTCCCCTTTAATGCATCTAATGTGTCAGATGATGCTGACACTAGAAAACAACTCAAATCTTTTGTCACATGCTAAGATGCCATGTATACAAAGCAAAAAAAAAATTAAAAATTAAAAAAAATTAAAATCTATATGAAAAATACTGCATGTGGGAGAAAATATTGTAATTTTTGACATTATTGATGAAGTGGGGATTTATTTTTAAGGGCGCTCCCCCCTCCAAATGGGGACCCCACGCCCAATATAGATACTTTGTGAGCATGCAGGGAAAGTCGAGCGAACTGCAGCTGTGCTCATGGAGCAGAAATGCACTCTCTGGTGAGCTGAGCACTCGCGGCCACTGTACTGTGCACTCACTAGTTTGGATTTAACTATATCCCAGCAGCTTGAGCAGGGGACACAAATACAGTTAAAGGGGCGGGGGGTGGGGGCAGGATTGGGGAGAGATGTGCACAGGCTCTGATCAGGTTGGGCCCAGTCGAAGCTCTCCACTGATTTAGTATGTTGTGTTCTGCATGTCCACGCTGTGACACTATACAGCCAGTTCCATTACTGAATGCCAGGAAAACATGTGTGAAATTACATTTTAACAACATGACACTCGTATTAACTATTAGATTGTTTGCAGATAAATTACTATTTGAATTTGACTCATCTCTAATATGAGCCATTTAACTATTTGTTCTTGCTGTAATACAGTGAAATATCATCTTTTTTTTTACTGGATGTAAAACATGAGCCTAGATCAGAATCACTTGTTCATGTCCAGTCATGCTGTAATAACTGTCAACAATATGCTATGAAAACATAAATCAATTTAATGGTACTTGATTTGATGTATTATTGGGAAGCAGTGAGTCAATATCTCATGCTAATGCATATCTGAATAATAATCTAGTCATTGTCTGATTTCTTGATTGCTGTATTTCAGTAATTCAATTATAATCTGCATGAGGAACTCCCTTTCTAAAACGTGCTGCAAACCAACACCACACCGACAGACAAAATATACTCTAATAACAAAAAAAAACAAATTCTGTTCAGCTACTTTTTAGCAGAATTTAAAAAAAATATTCCTTCTTGGAACACACACAAACCTAAAAGATTAAGGGATAAATCAGTGGGGTACTTATTGGCATTGATGTTGATAGGAAAAGGAACACAAAAATTACAGTTAAGAGTACCACTGTGCAAATACAGAGCTACTTGCCAGCAGTTTCATCAGAGCGCTGGAGAGACATAATTGAGGAGAATGTAAAAGCTGTTGATAGAACGTGGAGCAGACAAAGCTTTTTACAGATTAAAAAAAAAGCCTTTGGACTCATATTTTACATTGCAGGCTACTTGGCAGCTGCTGCATGTAGCATAAGTGGATCTATCCCACACAAACCAACTGACAAAGAGAGAAACGTGCATTGTGTCAATTTTTCCAACAGGAGATGGGACAGTGTTGAGAACACACCGCCGTCCTTGGTCAGGTGAGACATAAAGTGCTTACTCTCCACGCAGAGTGGCCTCTATTAGATCTGCAGCACCAAGTCCGCTCACTTTTAATAGGATTACAACATTTTCTATACTCCCCACTGCTGCAGACAGATGCTCACTTGGTTTCCAAATTGCTTTTTTCAATATTAAATTTCATATTTCTCTTGGAGCGGCACAGCGCTGCGATGGTTAGCCTCACGGACAATGGTTCTGAGCTCCAGACCTGGACCTGCATGGAGCCTTTCTGTTTGGATTCTATGTTCTCCCTGTGTCTGTGTATGGGTTCACAAGGTGATCCAGCCTCCTCAAGACATGCAAGTTTGAGTTAATCGATGTTACTCTAAAAGAGTAGATCAACACCATTTGTTGAGCCAAGACTCAAATCAAAATAAAGGCTCTGGTTTTCAAATTGGCATTAACTAGAAAAGGCATATTTTCTGTAAAAGATGTTTAAAAGTTTGACTTGTTTTTATCTTTTTCAAGAAGCTTTCCCCCAGGTTTAAAGTTAAAGAGGAACTAAGCAGGATTTCTCCCGTGGCTATGCTACATTCTTACCTTAATTAAAAAGCTCCGGAGTAATTGTGATAGTTAACTACATGACTTTTGTCTTATTACGAGTGAGAACGGAGGCTCTCTGCCTTCACCTGGCGTCTCATGGCTGAAAACCAACCTTGCAACATCAGTGTAAGTTACTCGTTCTCCGCCCCGGTGTCCCAGCTCTCGTCTCTGCACACCACGACACAAACGCGCTCCGTAACCTGTAATCTTTTGTTTATGACGGTTAAGACTACACACGCGCCGTAACATCATTTATGTTATGTAAAGTTTCAATTTATAGTTTTTTCGCCGGTTATGCTGAGAGCAGCATAACCAGAAGAGCGGAAAAGCGAGCAGACTTGCATAGTTCCCCTTTAAGTTAGAGATACTTTATTAATCCTTTGCAGGAAATTACATTAAAGGTAAAAAATTAAAAGGTAGAGTCTGGAGTTTTATTCGTAACATTCAAACTGGGCCCCTCTCAGGCTCAACTGCGTAGCCTCCTGCCCCAGACAGCAGCAATTGTCACGACTACAAAGGAAAGGAAGTGCAGTCTGAGTGAAGTGCTGGAGCTGTGGGCCGATACCCGGCCGTCACCAACGGGAGCCTCCAGTGTTATGTTGTAACGAGCAGGAGGGCCGTCGTGGTGAGCTGGGAAGACGGTGTTAGCGGCGGATGCTAACCGCTACCACTAGCCAAAGTTATCATTGAGCTAGCTCAACACAACGGCCCTCATACTTGTTACCCCTCGAGGCTTTAGTTGTCGGTGGCGTCTGGGTATCTGTCCGCTGCAGACACAGCCAGCACCACACAGGACTAGAAGCCCATGATGATTAAGACGGATTTCATTTGTATAAGTCTAGCGTTTAATTTTCGGCAAAACACTCAACAGACTCAACCTTTAAAGCTGCAGCAACAAATATTTGTACATGAAATACCATGAATTCAACCTCATCATCTGCCTCCATTAGCATTAACCTTTTAGCATGACAAACCTCTTTTAGCCGTTTCTTTTAGTTTACGGCACCACTACTTTACTGGTTCAGTCTTATTGCTCTGATCCTGCAGCAACTGTGCAGTGGTGACGATAAGACTTCTTACAACAGCTCTCCCCCAGCAGAGAGACGTTTTATTGCGTTTGGTCTGTCACTTCAGAAGATTCACACAATCACCTGTGTGTGAAATAAATACATCCCTATAAGACAATAAAAACTGACTGAGTGGTTTTAGTTATCGCACCATTAGCCACCACTGTGAAGCTGGGATGGGAGGGAAAAAAAGAAGGAAACTTGGGCTTTTTAATACTTGCACTGAGATTTGTTATTTTTACTTTATTTATTTTATTTTGCGAAGATACTGACCTTGGAAGAAGGAGTAGTTGCAAACCTCGACTCTTAATGTTGTCAGAAGAAGTGCTTCTATGCAAAGACTAGGGTGTATCACTTCAAATGATCAATCTTCGGTGTCCTCCAAGGGACAACCGTCTTTATAGATGAATTGAGGACATGGAGAAGAAACCTGTAGTCATTATCTCAACACCACCTTCACACTGAGTTAAAGTTTTAAGAGAAATACTGGGCTTTCTGGAGTCTACAGCGGATGACAAAACACCTCTCCTGAAGAACAAGTTCTTCCTGAGCTAGTCTGAGCTGGAGTTGGAAACGGAGAGATTCTGTTTACCTCAACATGTTCTGATAATTGGTGATATCGATCTGGTTCCTTCTACAAAGAAAAAAAAACCTAGCAAGCTTCAGAATCGGGCCCTGATGAGCTCCGTGTTTACCATTCTGCAGGTCTGACAGTTTCCTCCTTCATCCTCCGAGTGCACACTGCAGAGCGCTTTTGTGTTGGTAAAAGGAGAAAGCACTGGATTAGCATGAGATGCACGAAACAGTGTGTGTGTGTGTGTGTGTGTGTGTGTGTGATTGACCCAAACCAACACTGACCAGCTTTATCCGCTGCAGATACTGTATGCATGGCAACAAAATCCTATTATAAACCCATATTTTAAGCCCTCTCATTCAAAAACAGTGAAACTTACCACCTGATTAGACAACGGCTGTGCAGCTCTGGTCTGACCTGAAAGCGCTGTGTGTGAGTGTGTTTGAGAGTGTGTGATCAGTGTGTGAGTGTGGAGGGCCAGAACACAACATAGGTTTAGAAAAACAAGAAAAACACAGCTCTCCAATCCCAAGAAGAAAAAGGAGGAGGACTACATTCAGTGCCAGCTCAACAAAGACATCATGTGTGCGTATGAGAACATAATGAAAAAAATATTGATCTTATTATGTACTTTTCTTCAGCATTTGGGGATCAGAAATAATAGCTGGTATTTCAAAGATGATAAATTGGCTGTAATTTTATTCTACCCTGTATTTCAGTTGTTCTTCAAATTACAACTATACGAGTCTGGGAATTCAGTAAGCGCAGTTCCGACACATCATGCTTTATTATATCATTATTTCTAACGTGTTCTAGTTGCTAAACAAAATATTAACTCCAATGCAAGAATCTCCTGTGTCTCATTTCTCAGGACTGTGAGAGCCATTTCAGAGATATTTTCAGCAAAGTGCATGTGAGAGCCGGATTGATCTGAAGCTGAGATTGTAATTACCAACAGAAAAACAAGTTTGCTCCCTCCCCCTAATGTTCTCTCTTCCTGCTCGTCTGTATCAATATAACGTCTTGTCTCTAGCATGACAGCACCACAGCCATCTCCCACACTGCCTTTAGACTTAAGATGCAGCTGATGCCTTCATAATTCTCAGGACTCTTACGGGTTTACTGCAGGATTTCCCCTAAAGACCATGCACAGACTCATTTGTATTTTTGGTTTAACTCACTCTCTTTCTCTCTTTCTTTCTTTCTCTCTCCTTCTGTTTTGCTCGTCGAGGAGGGGAGGGCAGCGTACAACTTTAAATGCTGCGTTTCCAAACAGCAACCGACAAACCTTTGCACAGTGTAGCTAGATTTCCATCAGTGTCTGACCTTAAAATTAGACAAAGTTCAGCTACATCTACTTTTGAAAAACCTTTAACGCTACATCAGACACACACGCAAACTCATTTCCACAAAACAGAAGTTGAAACCAACCCAATTTAGCATCACAAAGAAAGGTCAGGGACTGAACCAATAGTACAATTTTAAGAGATACCAATTATTTGTATATTGTTTGAACTGCTGGGAGCTGAATTCGTCTGTCATTCAACCTTTCAATAAGTGACCATAGATACAGAGTGGAACAGGAAGTAAGTCTGTTCTTTAAATGATCACTGTGGGATCAATTTGTCATGGGTGGACTGTCAAGTTCTACACACACATCTCAAGGATAATCAAAGCAAAAAGGAAGCACCTGAATACAGTCCGGAGCTACAGTAAATGAGAGATTTGAATTTTAGATTTTTTATTTTCAAAAAACACGTTTTGTGTTTTGTCATTGTGGGTTATTGACGGAAGATTAATGTATCTTCAATATAAACATGAGTGTTTGCATGTGTGCGTGTGTGTGAGCTTTCAAACTGAATGTGTGTATGAAAAGTGTTTCACACAGCATCTGCCATCTCTCACATCAAGCAATCTGGATGCAAACTGTTCATGTACATTTGTCCATGTAATTCTAATGCCCCCACTGTTGAAACATGTCGCTAATTAGCATACTGGCACGGAGTCATGATGCAACTCCTGTTATTTAATTTCAGGGAAAATATATGGAGAATGTGGAGGCTGCTGTATGTGACCCAATCCGCCACACTGAAAAAATAACTTCTCTCTTTGCGTAACTGTGTTGAAAGCCAAATGCTGCTACATAGGAGTTGGTCCAATAAAAAGAAAACAAACAGATGCAGGTTTCTGGAGCCGGGTGGCCTGTACAGGTGAGAACAGGTGATTTCGCCCCCGACTTTGAACATGGTACCGCTCGGTGGGTGTGCTCTATATGCACTACAGAAACTGTCTGATTGGGACAACACAGAGAGGACGAGTGCAGGCACAGCATGCGAGACAAAATATTGATGGCCAAGCCTCTACCTCTGGTTTGAGCTGGGAAACAGACAGAGGGGGTGATTGCCAAGCACTACACTAAAGCCACTTCTACTTTATCCCCCAGATGGAAGCCTGTGACACGACTTCACAAATTCACTGCAAACGCTCCGGCACGAGCGAACGTGCACTGGCTGCACCGGACCGCCGCTCCGTATGTGGGCAGGTATAGTATGACCTTCCTGAGCACTAAAATGTGATTTTTTTAGGGATGCAGATTTACCCCTGCACAGTTTTGCCTGTGTAGGATTTGATGAGAAGCCAAAATGATGCAGTGATTCATGTGAGCACGTAGGCGGGAGAGCCACTTAAGAGAAATCCTAATCACAAGCCTCCCCTCCGGCTTGCTGCAGGGGGTTTGTGGGGGATTTAGAATCACAACCACTTAGGAGTTACTGTTAATTAACTTTACAACTAACTTGCTTGGCTTAGTTAAGCACATGCAAACACCCCAACCCCACACATAGTCCACACAAAACCCAATTTTAGACCCTAATTTTACAATAGCCCCGTTAATCTTTACAAGGCAATATGAAACGTGACAGAAGAGTTTAGCTGAGGCAGGAGCTAAAGTTCTGTTTGAGAAAGAGAGACACTGCAGATGGAGACTAGGTTTGACTTGTATGAATCTAAATTTGCTATGCTGAAGGTGTCACACACCAGGTATTATTTGATTTGAGTTATTTGGTGAATAAATTAAACCTGAATGGAAAATGGAAAATTAGGCCATTTCATAATTGTATGCAGTGCCTCAAAACTGTCAAAACGGTGTCTTTTTTGCTGAATTTTTATTTGTGTATATATTGTTGTTATTCCACCTTGTCACAACCAAAGGCTGTGAAAAAGTATACTGAAAGAAATCACATTTGGTCTGTTCTCCAGTAACAGGCTTTAAAATCGGTATGCCCGGTGATCGCTGTAAGTCAAGCATCACAAAGTATAAGAAAATCAATAGTTGAAGAATTCATTTGACTTCTATTCAAAGGGCCTGTATTGTTGAAAGTGAGATATCTGTGTGATGTCTTTTTTAAGATGAAGCTGTTTAATAAATACCGTCAGAGTATGAAAACGCTCTGTCCACAAAGAAATGCAAAGACCATATTCAGACGGTCAAGATTCTGATCACCACAACAGCGGCCACCATCTTCAGCCATGTCCCCAGAACCAGCCCCCACCATGTATTCATCCAGTCCATTAGTGTTGTGTTCTGTGTCTCCAATGATCTTTCCAGCTTTCAAAGCTTTTAACACTTTCTTTTTTCGTGCAGAGATCGTTTGATGAGTTCCGTCTTGCCTTATTAACTTTGTCATTTTATCAATTGTGTTGTTTTATGAGTTACACTTGGACTGAATTCCAGCCATTATAAGGCCTGCGTGTGTGCCAACTGTAAACTCACTCACTTACATACACTTACAGGATGATATCCACTGTCTGGACGCACAGCTTCAAATATATATTAAAAAAAGACCAAAAAAAAGATGCTTGTCGGCTGTTATCCAGGTAAAGTATATGTATTCTCATTTCAGTACTGACTAATATCGACATAAGCTTTTACCAAGCAACAGTAGCAGGCTACAATCCAATATGAGTCACTCAGAAAACAACAAACGAACACAAAACACCCTGTTTTTGCTGGAGCTCGGAAGAGAAACACAAGATGAGGTGTAGAACCACACTGAGGTTGGATCCTGTTCTTCTACTATATGCAATCGGTATATTAGTGTAAGTGTAAAATGTGGGGCCTTGAACAAAATATCAAGGTTGAGACACAATAAGGGACAATGAAGGTGCCTTGAACAGGAAAGTGTATCCTCTGTGAATGGAGCAACATGAGACTCTTTTTAAGAGCAACTCAGAGGACGAGCGTGAGGGCCTCTCTATCATTACATGATTGCAATCTATCTGTCCTGACCTTGAGTTCTTAATGACGTCCTCCTTTTGCTCAGGTTGGAGAGTCTAAAAGGTCAAACATGTCGGACTCTCAGCCTCATAATAAGCCTGTCTGAGGGACCCACGAGCACTGCTTCTGTCTCCTGCCAGTAGGAATGAGTGTGATTATTTCCATTAATTTACTGGTTCACCTTTACACGACCTTCCATCAGCTTATCTACGACATAAAATCTATGTGTTTGGAGATGAGCAGATAGTTATATCAGCAAAATAAAATAATATTGAGAAGTAGTTTAAGTTGGAATCCGGACATCAAAGATGGGAGTTTGTTTTTCCACTTCCAAATAACGTTATTCACAATAAAGTCGCTATAAATGCAAACTGTATGCAGAGAGTTGGGAGTTGTGCCAAAAAAAGTCACTTTGTTCATTTGTTGTCACTTGTCAAGGAGTCCTACACAGCGTCTCCTGTTCTGTCACTACCTGCCACTCCGTCAGACAGTGACTAGCATGATGGCCTGTGATGCATTTCTAACTTTTCTTTATGGCAAGTTTTCCTTTATTCTAATATCAGACTGTGACAGCAAACATGGGAGAAGATGGTAGGGAAACTTTGGTTACTATATGTGCTTATTAGACCACTGCTTCACCAAGCTGCTTAAACAAGACTATATGGATTATATCGTGCGTAGAGACAAATTTCCAATTATATTATAATAGTTTCCTGTTGCATGCACCATATACTGTAGAAAACGAATGATTGTTTGTTATTCAGTTAAAACTGCCTTGATGTGCTTCTAAATCTACATTAAATTCCACAGACCTTTGGCCTAACCGTCCACAGATTACTGATGCTCATTAAAACATATGTGCAGAGTCAGGCTGTCTGTGTGGACAGAGCCGCTTCATCATAAGATAAAGGCGTTCACTCAGAAATGGTATATGGCATTTATCAGTGTTTACCTGCCCTCTGAGGAGCAGAGATGACCTAAACCCTCACAACAATAATAAAGACCTCCACATAAAGGTTTAACGTTTGTTGACCATGATATTGGTTTTCTTGGTGTAATCCTCCACTTTGCCTTTGTGCCAAAAACCTCCTTTCGTCTTGTGTAACCTTATTTTGACAGTGAGGGGTGTTATTGGAAATAAATAGAAGGTTTTTTTTTTAGTTTTTTGTTTTTCTCCAAAAAGGTCAATCCTTGGACTGTTTACAAGAAATATATTTCCATACACTATGTGTTAAAAATTGCTATCGAGCATCGCTTCTCCCTCCCTAATTCCAGTAATCTTGTATAGATCACGCTGTCAGGCGCTGCATATTTCACATTGAATGTATACGTCTCCTGGGATGCTGGATACAACACAAAAACTTGCACCACAATAAGTGTGGATGTGATACAGTATTGATTCTAATGTTGCAGTTTTTCCCCTGTAAGAAGGCCTCATTTGAATTACCCACTCCGGTTAGGCAGAAATCTGACAATGAGTCAGAGCAAACCAGCCCAAGGTTTATGAAAAAAAAGGCGGCCTTAGCATCTCTTTGCATACTAATGCCAATATAATTTCCCTGTGCTCGTGGTACCTAGTTATAGAGCAAAAGGAACCCCTGTGAAAACAACTTCCAAGAGGCCCACCATCTGGTGGGAGAGATACAGCGTGTCAGGATTCTCAAAGAGGCGCGGGAGAAAATGCTATGAGACAGTAGTGATTCATTTCGGTCTCACACGTCCCAGAATTTCCTGATTTAGATATTATTTTAACCTCTTGGCTGCACCACCACAGCAGTGTGTCAGCCTATTGATGATCCCAGTGTGGGCTTGCTATATTTTAGAACACCGCATACATACCAATGAACCTGTCCACCGTATCTGCTCTGCGTGGGAGAACGTTCACCGAGCGGGGGGAAAGGCGCCACAAAAAGGATGCATTACACCATTTATGATACGACTATGTGCCTCTCTGAATGGGTCTCAGCTGACATTTGATGATAGGGAGACATCATAGTGCAAGCATATTGTAGGAGGAAATCAGGCATGCTGAAACCATTAGGCAATCAGCCTTCATACGGCAACACGCACCACAGCTTTTACCATGCGAGAAAATCAGCCTCTGTCAATCTCCAATATTGAGCTAGATGAACACACAAAAGGTGAGTGCCTCAGCCTTCTTTTTCCCTGTGTTCCCTGTCTGGGACACTCTGGCAGAAAAAAAATTATGGATGGCACCGGCTGGCGTCCACCTTCCCAGAGGGCATTACCAATGCACGGCCTTCAGTATAGCCGCAGGGCAGCCTCAAGGATATGACTGTCCCAATCTGAGAGAGTTGAAATCTGATTCTGCATCAGCCGTTTTCTAAGTAACTTTAAATATCTGTGTGCATAAATTACAGGATCAGCATTATCAGGTATTTTGTGTCTTTTTTTCACCCGCTGAGAAAGAAATACAGGGATTTATCAAGGGAGTGGTGAGGAGACAGACAGGAGCTCAGTCCCACATACCAAGCACACCGGTCCCCAAATCCTCTATTGTGTCATCTCTGAAATAATCCCCAAATATTCTGCTGTGCAGTCAATATAGTAAGTCACATGGAGTTTGAGCAGTGATACCTGCACTGTATGCCTACAATGGTTCTATTACACTTTATTATAGGGCCTAGGAAATTGATAACATAGTATTTGTCATGAGTTTTGTACTTCATCAGTACAGTGGTTGCAATTCACAGAAGAAGTGGAAAATTGTACGACGCTGTTTGGCCAGAACTATGTTTAGATGTGTGTTTTGTGAAACAGTCTACTCAGAGCACAGAGGGATGATGCAGAAAGCCGACAGCACCAATGTCAACCAGCACTTGAATTAAGGTTAATGGCTAAATTGTTGAAAAGGAAAGAGCAAACGTAGTCGTAGTATAGTTTAACCTCGTTAAATGTATGCAGGTGCATGGACTAATATCCAGTAAGAGGATTGTTATTGAAATCCTCCTTCTGTCTCCCTGACTGGCAAAAGTGTGAGAACACATAAGAAGCTATTTTAACAAGGAACGAGGAGTTAAACCCTGAACAGGCGTGGTGTTGAGTGGCAGTCGTCCTCTGTAGTGTCCCCACTTCTCATCCTGATTTTCAATCATTGCATGACATGCATAAAAATATGTTTGCAGACACACATACTGGAGCTTCAATGACTGTATGAACTGAGGAGGTGTAAAATGTCCAAAACACAAACACATAACATTATGAAAAAGCTTTGCACTATCATATTAATTACACCTGTCACAAAATGTGATTTAACGTTCAACAATACAGTATCTGAATATTATTTTACAGCAAATTAAAATGCTGACAGTACTTCTAATTTTACCAATATGCAAAGAGAACTAGAGCGGCATTCACGGACTGCAAACGTCTACCAAGGCCATCGTCACACAACCCTTACAGAAAAAACACATGAACTTCATATGTGATTCACATGTGAAAAATTTTGCACATGGGAAACATGTGGTTTTGGCCCAATTATATCTGAATTCCCATGTGAACCCATTTTCCACATGTGGTAACATGTTTTACACATGTGCTCTACATGGTAACATGTGATCACGTCACCACATGTTACTACATGGTAACATGTAACACGTGTTACCATATGTGGAAAATGGGTTCGCACAGGAATTCACATGTGATTCACATAAAATTGTAGCCTGACTCTCGCCAGACCCTTGTAGTTCCGCAAAGCTACGCTGAGCTCCACACAAGGGTCTGGGACTGCTCCATAGGCGATTCATTTCAGAAGGCGTGGCCTTGTAAAAAAAATCTTGTATGTGATTGGATAAACCACTTGTCCGTTATCTTGAAAACATCCTTGCCACCAATAAATGCCTTCAAAACCGTTCTCTGTTCATCTTTCAAAGAATTAATATTCGATAGATTCGACAAAACAGTTGAAATAGCAGAATCAATGCCAACGCACGACTCCTCACTGCGAGCCGCCATTGTTGTTTGACTCAAACAGTCGCTTCAGCGCTACGTCACACCTCAGAAAGTCCCGCCCGGCGATCCTGATTGGTTCATTATTTTTTGCTCCGGGGAAGAAGTTTGCATTGGCCTCGAGTCCAGACCCTTGTGTGAAGCTGAGCGTAGCGCCTCTGGTGGAGCTTTGCGGAACTACAAGGGTCTGGCGAGAGCCAGGCTAATAAAATTGGGCCAAAACCACGTTTCCCATGTGCAAAATGTTTCACATGTGAATCACATGTGAAGTTTTTCTGTAAGGCAACATACACCAGACATAAAAAAACAGATTCCAATTCAAAGTAAATGATCCAGATCTGCTACAAAACCTGAATGGGTACTTTCCTAACCTGTGCCCCGTCCCTCCATGAAGTTCACTGTAAAATCGTTGAGTGTATTCTTCAGCAATCCCGCCACAAACAGACATACAAGGGTGGAAACACAAACTCCTTGGCAGAAGTAAAAATACCCAGCGGAAATAATATGTGTAAAAAAGTGTCTGCTTGATATTTCAGTCAGCTGTTGGCCAGGTGCGACTTTGAAACTGGCTTTGAAAAACCTCCTTTACCTGTCTCTCCCTCTGCTCCTTGTCTCCCTCAGCCCGTCTCTGTTGTTTGGAGGGAGCTGCCACTGTAAACAATGTGCAGCCCTCACTATGAAGCTTTATTTATAGAGCTCCATCAACCTCTAGAGCTACACCCAACATCCAGCATCCTGCACTCGATATTATGCAAATGTTAACTAAATCAGTGATAATAATGAGGCCATGGATATCTCTAAAGAATTCACAGACGCTCAGAAAATGACCCCACATCTTCCACACACATCACCAACAGCTCCAACACACTGACCACGGGTCAATTAGAAATGTCACTTCTATATAATGTGATCCATCATGATTAAGTGAAGATGAAAGTGGCCACACAATGCAGCTGCTGTTCAGCATGAAAGAGTTGAGTTTTGTGGCACCTTTGGACAGAGCCAGGCCTGCTGTCTCCCTGATTCCAGCCTTTATGCTAAGATAAGTTAATCGCCCACTCACTGTGCTCATGCACCACTCATGCAGACAGGTGGTAGAGGAAGAAGAAACAGCATTAGGTGTCTTAGTAACCAGAGCAGCATCGGTGCTCCTTGTTATTGATTCCAAGTCTCTGAACTCCACTGGAGGGATTATGATGGTGGTCCGGTGAGTGTCAAGGCCACAGCCTGTGATTCACATCATTTTCATACTCATCACACCTTCAGTGGCCTTGTGTGTGTGCGTGAGTGAACTTTTGCTGCTTTTATTTTATTCCGTTTCTTAATTGCATTGACAATTCATCAAATTCATTAGTTGGACATACTTCAAATCTGTAGAAATTGCAATCATGGTCAGATTTTTGATTATGAAGAATAAATAATATACATGTATCCATTTATTATTGAATCAGTAACCTTTTCAGGAAATAAGGCTACTTAACTGGAGGGAGGAGATGCTCAGTTCATTACGGCAAAAGGGGGAATTAAATTAGGGAAAAGTCTCCTTAAAGTCAGATGTTGAGATACCATTGCTCAGATTATCGCTGATGGCGCCTATAGAGATATATTACTGTCTGTACATCACACTCAGCAGCTGTCTACGTTCACGCTGTTTAAGAATTCTCCTGCTCTCATTGTTAACTGGTAAAAAAAAAAAAAAAAAAACTTAATTAAGTTGTTAAAAAATGGAGAAGAGATCAGCGATCTGGGAGAGGAAACATCCAGATCACTCTGGGTATATGAGCACAGGATGTGCAATTAATATACTCCAAAACAAAGAGATGAAAGATGAAAGAGAAGGCAGGCTGCAGCCACCAGTCTCTTATTGGTCTTTTTCTGCCTCTCAACAGATGGCAGCAGGTAAGCCAGAGGAGTAGGTGGAGCAGTTGGAGGCCAATATATGAGGCTGGATTTGAATCGCATCTGCTAAGTGGCCAAATAAGCCAAGTCACCCGTTTAAAGGGAGGCGACAGCTCCCGGCTCTTTGCTGCGTCTTGAATCATGATTTGTTTTGATCAGAGCATCTCTATGAAATATTTTTTTATGCCAAAGATAACATGCAAAAAAAAAAGAGAACCATGCTGTTTTTTTTTTACTTCTGAGTCAATTACGGGAAGCAGGTATGAAATATTAAAGGCTTGGAGTGATCCTACTCTGAAACAACAACACTGCAAGGAAGAAAAAAAGAAGAGGGAATTAATTGTGAAGCCGTGCTGGTTGGCTGGTCAGTAACACCTGATTGATGAAAGTCCGCTCTAAACATTCTTCACTATAAAGCTTTTATTCACTCAAATTGGATGTTTGTCTTTCACTTTGGTCTTTGATTTTAACAGCCGTAACAGTGTGGTATTTTGTGTACCTTGTGCATAAGTATGTGTGCACAATTATCATAATAACCCTGTTGTGTTTAATACGGTAGCCATGACACCCAAAAAGCAGCACATATGCCACTGTAGGAGATGCTATGTGGTAATTAAGATTGGAGGACTTGAGTCTGATGCAGAGTTTCAGCATTACATCATTTTTTTTAAGAGCCTTATGATGTCACAGAGAAGTTGACCTTTGACCTTTTGGATGTAAAATGTCATCACATTTATTACATGACATTTAATCCTATCAGACTGTGAAATTGTGTCATAATTAGCATAGAAAGTCTTCAGTTATGGCCAATGACTTTGACCTTTGATCACCAAAATTTGATCGGTTCATCCATGAGAATGATCGTTTCAGATGTGACCTTACAGACAACCTGAACTCATAATCCCTCCGGCCCTGGCTGCCGCCGCCACCGCCGTCGCCAAGGCATAAAAAACATAATAAAAAATATGTTTTGTCATTTGTGGGTTTAACAGTGAATTTAATGAAAGCATAAATGGTGTTGAATGTTACAGCTGCTGCACTCTGTCAACCTCCTTCACAGCTTCTGTGAAGTGGTGACACAAGTCAACACAAGGAACGCGAATTACAACGGTGAAGGCTCAGCTCTTCTCCACACTGCACCACACTTCACTCCCCAAATGTTTCCAGCCATCTTGACTTAATCTGACCAGTTGCGTGTGGTTGCTCCAGGATCCAGGCTGAAGCACTGGGGAGACTGAGCCTTTTTAAGCAGCCATCCAACTCTGGAACAAGCTCCCTCTGCATGTCAGGCTGCCCCCTCACTGACTGATTTTAAAATCTGTGTCAGAAAACATTCATTCCTCGTCTCTTCACTCCATATCAGACTTATTGGATTGATCTTTTGTCTTTTAAACCAGGTATTATTGTGTTGTTTTTATGTTGTTGTTTTATTACTCCTATTCTATATTTTTAATACTATTTTTATTACTTTTTCAATTTTATGAGCACAAACATTAGAAAAACAAAACAGACAACAACATATATCTACATATATATGAAAATAAATAAATAAAAAGATGACAGGAGACAGGAAAATGAATAGCGCACATGAAATAAATTAAAGAGCCGACAGCCCTCATCTTCCAGGGACAGATGGTGAATAATAGTTTCTGTAAGGAGTGCAATGGTTCCCAGATCCTCACAAATTTGTCCGATTTGTGATTAAGGTCATGAGTCAGCTTCAGGGTAATAAGAGCAGAAATCTGCGATATCCACATGTCGACTGTAGGGACCTGGGGAGTTGACCACCACAGCAAGATACAGTTTTTAGCCAGAAAAAAATAAAATAAAATAATTAACTGAGATTTGGT
Source organism: Trachurus trachurus (assembly GCF_905171665.1). Taxonomy (NCBI): domain Eukaryota; kingdom Metazoa; phylum Chordata; class Actinopteri; order Carangiformes; family Carangidae; genus Trachurus; species Trachurus trachurus. The sequence goes on along the minus strand of NC_139903.1, from coordinate 26,342,145 downwards.
ATATGTGTCAAAAAGAAGGAGTCTGCAAAAACTGTTTAGTGACCTCCTGAATCTACTCTTTTTTTAAATATTTTATTTTCATACTTTTTAATCTATGCTGTACATACATTTCAATTACTGAGGTTGATGTAATTAAAGCGTTAACTCTCGAAAGGATTTTGATATCTGATAGAACGGAATGATTTTTCCTAAGAAACAAAAGAGCAGAACTTCCTACTTCATATTGAAAAAATGTAAATCATGGTTTTCACCTACTGTACTGTATTGGTTCAGATGACAGATTATATTTGGTGTTTACTATTCTAAAAGCTGTGATATGGTGTGGTTTATATTCATGATCATTTATATACTACATACACTGTACCAATGTATGTATCTTGGAGTTTTGCAGGTGGCGATGCCGCTTTTTATCTTTGGTATCTATGGTGATCGATATGTCTCTATGGAAACCAGGAATTACCTGCTCAGAGAGCTCACGATCTACAACTATGGAAAACCTATAAAAATAGAAAAGAATACAAAGAAATTCATCAATTTGACAATGTGCGCTGCAAAACCTCACAACCCAACCAAAGTGTTTCTAGGGGGCACAAAAAAGTGATGAACCCGGCTGGGATGCATTTAACTTCTGTGCGCGATTGTTCAAAGCTTTTAACTTCAAAAGTCACAACGAGGCACCGAACAACAAGTGTGTGTCCCAACCGAGTTTGTCACTTTTTTGTGTGTGTCCCTTAGAGACGCCTCTGCTGTGTTGCGAGTATTTGTAGCATGTGTGTTGTCAAATTGGTGAAGACGTTTTCTGGATTTGTTTGTGTTTTGCCTGTTGTGTCTTTTCTTGCAGTTGCAGTGCAATAAACATCTTCAGACACCATTAGAATAATAATAATGTTGTATGACATATTGATTCTGATTGACTTGGACTGAAGCTTTCACACAGCCAGAGCCACAACCATTCATTTGCTGATTATCAATCTGTTTCGCATCTCAGACTAAGACACAAAGATGGTTAATTAACTTAATTACTGAGCAGTTTTAATACAATATGCTACGCAGGAGATCAAATATAGTAAATCAATGTTTCATACAGTCCAACAGTGGGTTTGTTGCGGCACGTTTGTTTGTGGCTGTCTCAACATTAAACATCGTGCATCAAAGGCTCCACTTCAGGTGCATTGACAACTGGATGCTGAACGAGGAGACGACTTGACTCACACTCCCAATTACTGTGTGGGAGAGCAGATCACGTAATAGCAGCCGATTTCATTAGCTGGAGCTGATATAATATGGCAGAGTCGAACATTTTAATGATTAGATGGATATTTTACATTTCTCCTCATTTCCACAGAGTACTTAAGTTTCCTCCAAGAACTTTTCTTTTTTTTTTTTTAAACTTCATGAGAATTGTTTATTTGCAAATGCAGATTCCTGAGAGTATTTTGAATGTGTCGTGTGCATGTTCTGTATAAATTATAAACTGGTCCCAAAGTTGAGAGTCTCACCAAATAAAGTTGCAACCATCCTCTTTGTTTATCTGCCTGAAGTGAGCCTTCATTCTGACTGCGGAGCTGCGATGCTACTCGCTCAGACTGAGGAGGGTTGCATTATGGGGATGAGAATAACAAGCTGGATCTAATATAAACCGCGATGAAAGCTGCCTGTCACATCACGCCTCAGGTATGCGGCTGACTTTTTACATCACTTACAGCACGACGGATAGATAATTACAACATTACGTGGCGTAAACTGTGACTGAAGAGTGGCAACATGTAAGTGCCACTATAAACATACAGCAGTCGGTCTGTTTGCTTCCAACAGATGGACTTGGCATTTATGTAAATCAGACATTTGTTCTCACCAAAACAAGCTCAAATGCTGGTGTATTCCAATAAATAGGAAGAAAGCAGCTGTGTGTTGTGCTTGGCTTTCATCTCTGCGGGCTCTGCCTTTCAAAAGTCAGATTTACATTCTATGCAGCGGCGCATGCTTGCAAACAGACATCAGTACTTACCACACGGCACAAAAAATACCTACATCACTTGGTAAGCAGCTCATTATAACGGTGACTCACTTACTGTAAATCAGAAACAGCTATTTACAACCTATAGCAGAATGCTGATATCTGGGTTAAGCACTTGTCAACCTGACGTGTCACCAGTTTTCTTTTTTATTTCCATGAGAAAATTACACACAGGAGGCGCAGCGGCACACTGCAGGAATATGATGAAATAATCCAAATCCGTCTTTTGTGCCAATGTGAAGTTTGGTAAAACAGTTTCTAGGAATCTAATAACTTGTGGCTGGGTGTATGTAATTTGTCACCCTTAATATTTTCCGCTCTGTTGTATATGGCTCAGTTTTGCATACTGATGAAATTTCATACAGTTCAGCCTTCAGTCCTCAATGACCAAAAAAATACATCTTAAATTATGCTAACAAAGGCTATCCTGCAGGTACTTTGCGTCTGTGCTATTATCTCAACCCCCCGCAGGTAAATCAAGAATCATTCTTGCTTTATCACACTGAGATGCTGCAGATGCGGAATTAAAATGGATTTTTCATTTTGCAGTGCCCTGTGATTCTGCCTCTAACAAGCTGCCTATACTGTACAATACGCCCATTTAATCAATCTTAGAATGCTAAACCATGAGCATTTATGAAAAGTTACATGTTGCAGCTTAATATGTGTCATTATAAAAAGATAATATGAGGTCTTGTCAGTGTAGAGTAACAACAAGTTCATCTCAAGATTTTAAAACTTATCCGTTTTAAGTCCCCCTGCAGTCAAAAATGTTTTTCTCAGAAACTTAACTTTGATGTTCAGAGGTGGTGGGCGGAGGGTGAGAGGATGTGTCTGTTATTCTCATGTTAAATTTAGAGTTCAACACTTTTGTGTTCAAGCTGGATTTTTGGAGTGTAACAACTCATTTGGAAGCCAATCTGATATGCAACACCTGCTGATGCTGTAAGTTCACAGGGAGGTCACTTTGAAGAGAAAACTTCACAACTTGTGTTATTTTACATTTTTTAATTTCCTTTTTTTTCCTGCTGTGTGCACAGTGGTAGAAAAAAGTAGAGCCTGATGCACTCAGCTGATGACATGAGGTCACACTGACCTGTGGTATGTTCAGAGGTTCACAGTAGGACAGAATAATGACTGGGATGTAATAGCCTACCTCTGGTAGCTAACAGCTCCTAATGGCTAATCGTGGTTTGGGCGGGGCAGGCAGTCGTAGCTGCATGATTGTGCTCTGAGTTTGTTTTATACTTGTTTTTTTTCATCTTCCAGTTGTTATTTGGTTTGGTTGTTGTTTCCTCACACCAGGAGCAGTAATGAGCAGGTTATACATGTGGTTCCACCCTAAAATGATTATTATTGCTCTTGGTCAGGGCCCAATTTAACAGAAAATAGCCACTGGTTTTATATTTTAACTGCACTCCCACTTGCTTCTGCACTTCCTGTAGAGAAGTGACTAGGGAGCAGTGTTGGGGCTAGTTACTTTAAAAAGTAATATATTACAGATTACATATTACTCTCAAAAATAGTAATGCCTTACACTACTATATTACTCCCTGGAGAAAGTAACTAGTTATATTACTAGTTACTTTTTTTCTACTTACTCTAAAATTGCCTGAGATGCATAAGATGGAAAGAGAGCAGACAAAGGAGGAGTCTTCTTGAAGGTCTTTATTAACCCAACAACAGGCTGGCCTACATGCTGTTTAACTTCCTCAATTAACATTGTCTAGTGCAAATACAAACAAGTGTACTTGTGCAATCAAATACAAAGAAATATTAACTTCCTTAATGTTTAATCAACAGTCTAGTGCAAACAATCAGTTTGATTGTAAATTTATAACAAGTACAAACAAGAAATATTAACTTCCTCAAAACATAAATAAAATCTTAAATAAAAAAGACTGGTCTTACCAGCACTGTGAAGAGGAGAGGTAAACTGTCAAAAATAAAACCAAAACACTGCAGAGGAGAGGTAGGTTGTTGAAATTACTTTAAGCATACAACAGCTTCAAAACAAATCAATTAAACTACTACTACAACTACTGTAGTGCAAAATATGAACGTCTTAATGTGTCAGCTTATTAATTTTGGTCAAAATAATGGTTGTACCTCATAAGGAGGATTTGCTCAAATCGCTTGTCTCCTAACCTGTTCCTCCTCGGAGTTAAAACAAGGCTCCCCAGGCTGAATAGCCTCTCTACTGGAGCACTGGATGCTGGTGCCGTGTTGTATTTTAAAGACAGGGCCTTGATTCTGGGGAAGTTGTCTAGGACCCCCATCTCTGACCCAGACTTCAGGTAGTCCATCACCTCCCTTTCAGGAGTCTGACTAAGAGATCCTGAATCCTGCTCTCCCTCAAACACAAAGAAGTCATCCTCGCTGCTGCTGGAGGCTGGACTTAGCTGTAGAGGCCTGACCTCCTGCTCCTCATTGTGGGGGGCAGCCACGGGGGCTACACAACACTCTGTTATCAGCAGAGTCCTTAGGTCCTCTCTCCTGGTCCCTTCCCTCAGCCACCGCATCTTAAACTTGGGCAGAGTGACAGCAGCCAGGAGAGCCTCCCTGCTGTCCAAAACAGAGGTGAAGCGGGTTTTGACGGCCTGTGAGAAAGAGATTTCAAAATTAGATATTTCTCTTAAAAAGGACAAAACATGTTTTTCTGTGTAAGGAGTTGACAGGTGGATGATGCAACAGGCATATTGACTATACCAGGTCTTCAAAAACACAGTACCAGTATACAAATCTTACATTCTCTAAGAGCAGTGTGGAATTTAGAAAACTGTGATACTGGAAGGATGTGCAATTGTGTATCTGACAGGTTTCTCTCATATCACACAAAGTTCTAGTCAGTAAGTCTCACACACACAAACACACACACAGTACACACGGCTTACCTGCACTATGACATCAGGCAGATCTACCGTCAGCTGGGAGAGGCCAGCACGCAATGCCAGGGTCTTTGACATCAGAGACTCCAGTGTTGGTAGTAGATTGCCATAATAACAATCATTTTCACCTGGAATTAATGAATATGAATCAATTAATGATTTGCTTGTTTGATTCAAATGTTTAACAGTCAAAAAAAGTAAAAGGCAAGAAGCCATTGGTTAACAGGAACCTACGTATACTTAATCTCACCTTGTAATCGGTCCAAAGCTTTCGTAAGAGGTTTTGTGATTGTGCAGTATTCCATCAGGAATTTATACTCCCGCTCAGAAAAGGGTCTCAAACCTAGCTGACTGCAGAGAGTGGTTAACTGGGGCATGGGGATCTCAGTGATGCGGGCTATTGCATTGTGGAAAGAGTTCCATCTTGTTGCTGTAGGCACGATGAGCTTTTTTCCACATATGCTTTCAACTAGCTCTGCAGCTACCGTAGACCGGCTGGCCTTAGTCCAGAGGGCAGAGCACTTGGCAGTGGCACTTCTGTAGATTGTTTTGGTTGTCTGTTTGGTTTGGTTGGAGTGTGTGTTGGTCGCTGTCAACCATTTTTCAATGTCAACAGTTGAAATAAGATTCAGTGTGTGCGAGGCACATCTTATGTGAGGGGGGAGAGTAAATTGTCCTGGGTCTTGTTCAGTGGAGAGCACTTCTTGTACATTGGTAAATGTCACCTCTTCATCCTCCCCGGATCCCTCATCCTCGGAATCTTCTGCAGCTGCTGCTGCTGCTGCTGCTGGTGGCCGGGGCTCATACTCCCTGAATGTAAAAAGTGAAAGAAACAAAAAGAAATAAATTCATCATGTGTGGCCTATTCAATTAAAATGCAACCATATCATGTGTGTGTAGTTGATTATAATGCAATCAAATTAAACCATTCATGAACGTTACTCATTTGCAAATACAACTCTTATTCAACTGACCTGAAAGCCTTCACAAAGTTCGAGCCGTTGTCAGTGACTGTTGCGGTGACCTTCTCTGAAAGTCCATAAGATGAGTGAACCTGCTCAATTTCAGTAGCCACAACGTCGTATGTGTGTCGTCCTTTGATTCTTTTGCAGGCAAGGGCTGCTTTTGCACGATGGAAGTTGCTTGGGTCAATCCAGTGGGCAGTCATGCCTATATAGCTTTTGTTGTGACAAGTCCAGATGTCAGCGGTCGTTGACACATACTCAATGCTTTCAAACGTTTTTTTCAGCTCACTTTCCATCGTGGCATAACATTTATCAAGGTACGTTGCAAAAGTTTTCCTGTCAGAATACGGCTGGTCTCTCCCTGCTATCGGTATTTTGCCGAGTATCTTACGAAAAGACTGCGATTCGACGGTTGAAAGCGGTAGCATCTCCTCTACTACGTAAGAGGCAACGAGCTTATTTATTTCTGATTTGGTGACCAGTACCTTTTGATCGAATGACAGTTTAAGCTGCTTGCGAGGCTGCTCGGTAAAGTCATCCCGTTGCTTGGCAACAAACTCGATGTGTCCGTGCTGTCTTTCGAGGTGTTTTTTCAAGTTGGAGGTGGTGTTCGAAGCGGTTGAGAGTAGCTTTTTTCCCGGGCAAAGGGTACATTGCACTACGACGTTATTTTCCTTTCGTTGCAAATATTGAAAATAGTGGTTGAATTTCCAGCCGGCGAACGAGGTTTTTTGCAGAGCGGTGCCTTCTTCAGGACGCGAGCTAGCAGCAGCAGCAGCAGCAGCAACATGCTCCGGACTTGTTGACTCCTCCATTTTTTACCCATCTGTCCTGGCGGGTGCCGCTGGCGACCAATCGGTGATGGTAAATGATACCTCGTGTCAAACCCCAACCAATCACTGATCCATTCACGCCCCCCCCTCCCTCCGTGCTGTTTTGTGTGATGCGTGTGTGGTGAAGTAGCTGGTAGCTACTAGCAAATGTAACGCAAGTAACGAGCCCGGAAAATTGTAATATTATTACTATTTTCAGTAGAGTAATGCCTTACACTACTAGTTACTTGAAAAAGTAATCTGATTACAGTAACGCGTTACAAAGTAACGCGTTACACCCAACACTGCTAGGGAGCCTTTCTGAAGCAGTGTTTGTTGAGTGAAGCTTTTTTTTTTTTTTTTTTAACTACACTGGGCTTTCAGGGCAACAACACACTGGTAGAGTGATTTTTACATGTTTTTTGGTCTAAATGAAAAGTGTGTTATAAGAGGAATAAGAAAAAGAGCTTAGTAGAAATCACAACAATGGGATTTTGATTAATGAGAAACATTCATTTTTGTATTGACCATTTAAAAGACTATTAAGATTGCCACTCAAGCGTTGAGCATTAATTATAAAAGCAGGCCTACATAAGCTTCCATGAAATTTAATGAGCATTGTAAAGTCTAAAGTAATGAAAGGAGCTTTGTAGAGAGTCAGGTGGTAAATAAAGTCCTGAAGCGCCAGCCATATCCCATGCCAAGTTTATTTTCAGTGCACATACTGATGATACCTCCTTCTATTTTCTCTGAGAAATTATTGTTATTCATACACACTCACTGCTCACAATTATTACAAACTGCTGGGGAAATAATGACTAATTCTCACTGAATATAAGTAATAATAGAGAATCACTTCTTTTTAATAATTAGATCTTCTGCAGCGCATTTGTGGTTGGCAGTGTGTGGCATTATTAGTTTTTTAAAAACACCTACCTCACACTGATGTGAAACCCAGACAAAAATAGATTCCTCATATTTTCTTGTACAACCATGTCAACGCAATTAGGCAAATGATATTAGAGCAGTTGCAGCACAGCCGGGTACATTAGACCTGCTGTTGGTCATCAGCGATGTTTTACCACCAGGAAGCACAAACAGACTAAGAGCTGTGCACTCGCTGAGCTCCACACGTTCACTCTCATCAGCCTTTTAAATGCCATTAGAGTTCATCTTAGACAGATGCTGCTGATGTGATTGCAATTAAAGCGCTGCTTTAGTGCAGGTGGAGGACCACAGCACGACACGACACGACACGACACGACACACCGGCCCAGATGCCGACAAGTAACGGAAGTTCTCGGATAGTTGCGCGCATGAGCTGGTGTTGTTGTCACTCTCCATCGGGTCTCCGTGGCAGATTTGTAAATATTCCCAACACACAGGATGAGCCTACGAATGCCACGTGTTTTGTTTCCTCAGACAATTCTCTCACAAAGATCGTCATAACATCCATTATGTGAAAGATCCTGGTTAAAGTATTCATGAGTTTACACTTCCCGACATCAACAACGAATGTATGAACAAGCAGCAGAGATACAGAGCTGCTGAAGGCTCATAACTCCTCACTGCTGTCTCTCTTATCAGACCTCTCTGACACTGCCAGAGCCCATGGGTCCCTTCCCGAGCTATATCAGCTATATTGATCTATTAACTTTGCATTCATCAATCGCAAGGTTAAGGCAGTGATTCAGATAACATCAGCATACTCTGTCCTCTACCCCCGAGGGATCTGGCATTATGTCACCTTTGTTTGTAGGAGTTACACATCATCTCAGCCGACACAGAAACAAAAGGGAGCTTTCGTAAGAACCGGTCAAACAGTTTAATATTTCAACGACAAGGTCTCTAAGGAGGAGTAAAAAAAAAAAAAAAAAAAAATCAGACTGCATCTTTGATGAAGATTTCCTTCTCTCAGGAGGCTCACCTGTTTCCTATTAACACTCCTCCACATTCTACCACAAAGGGCTTTTGCCAAGGGGCTTCCAGCCCAATCAATGATAGCACTAATTGAAATATTATCTCTTGTGCTTCACACAAATGCCCAGTCAAGCCCCCAATAATTGCACACAGATTATTCCACAGACCACGTGCTTGCAAACCGCTAACTCGAACATCTGCTACCGAAATTGCAGCCATGCCGCCGCGCTAGTTTAACACCCTGTACACAACTACTCAACTCCCAACTGTGAGACATACACCCTGCTGTTAATGCATGAGGATAGGCCTTATCACAGTGTGTCGAAGTGAAGGATCTGGGCAGGTGAAGGTGTGTGATGGATGTGGGTATCTATCTACCGGCTGCTCACCTAAATTATATATCTGTTTGCTTCTCTTGAGATTTCAAATCAGATAAAAAAAAGAACGTATGGAAGATTTGGGAAAGTATCTCAGGCTGTAAATGCTCCTGAAAGGCTGGAAAGTCTCCACAATCAAGTGGATAAAGAACAGCAGAAGGAAAGAGGTTGATTGTATCGGCAGTGAAGGAGGAAGGAGAGGGATATTCTGTGCACTCGGGAGAAAGCCATTACACATTCTAGACACTGAACTACAGGTAAGCTGATTATGATGCAGACAATGGAATTTCCCATATCATGTCAAGCCCACTCTGATCAGGTCGGATAGCAGGACGGGAGGATCTTTTCTTCATCTCAGGGTTCAAGTTGAGGATAGCGTCCATTATTTATACTGGACCACATTGGCTTCTCGCTCAATAAACTGTTGTTCCAATTTATTTCATTATCCTCTGGCTACTCAGTCAGGCTGGTTTGGGTGCTCCCTCTGTTAGTTACAAGAATAGTCCTCCAAAAAAAATGAAAATACCATTTTCCATTAAAGTTTTTCATGTGTGGTTCCAAAACTATGAGAATCAAAAAATTGTTCCAAATGGTCCAAACCATCATAATTGTACATCCCGGGGCTAATCAATTCCCATTATCGATGCCTGCACTTTTTCTTTTTCTTCAGTGCTGAAGTGGCTCACAGGGTTTGATGGGAGGCTTTGATGGGAGGATGAAGCCAAGCAAACACCATCAGAGTGAATTGCAGGAACAACACTCAGGTGAACTTGTTCTGTCCAAGTTAAATGTCAGCAGGTTACAGTGGGCTAACAGTAAGTGCATCTCTCTGAGCATTGTGTCTTTCTCTGCATGTTGGTTTTTCAACCACTTCCAGAGCCGTTCCCTGTCTGTTTCCGAGAGTCAAAGCACTATTTATTATGTTTGATAAATGCCAACGGGCGACAGTGTCTTTAAACTGCAGCTCGTAAAAGATAATTGTGCCTATTGAAATGTGTGTTTTCCTGCAGCTTCTGTAGGGACCACAGGCAATATATGGTGCACATCATTAGAAGACAAGACAATCACCACCCTGTCTCTCAGTCAGGGAGTATTTGCAATTTTGGTCAAATGCAAGATGACATTGACACTGACATTGACAATTGAGTAAATATTGAATGTAAAATATTAATTAGCTGAGCAAACTGGTAAATATGCACACCTCTCAGTAAATAATAACATCATTCCTTGAGCCAAGCCTTATGATTAGGGATGTAAGCAATTAATCGACTATCGATTAATTGTCGACAAGAATTTACTCGATTAAATAAAATAAATTATCAGTCATTGATCCTTTTCCATGGGAGTTTTTTTTCTGTGAAATGTAAACAAGCAAAGCCGACATAATGTAGCGTGATCTCTGTTTAAAATGTACTTCTTCTGTACTGGCCTCAGGCGTGTACGAACGCTGACGAAAGCCGCCGACACCGATCACTGCCTGAAGAGTTTTAAAGTATAACTTAATATGAACGCAGCTCAAACCGACCCGGTGGCTCTGTGACCAAGCTCTGATAAATACACTAGATCCGCACCAGTAGGGCTACAGCGTGTCCTCCCGTATTTCATATCAGAGTTAATATCATCATTATCATCATAACAGTGTAGTGGCAGGAAGACCAACTCACATATAGGCTATGTATTAAATATTGTGTTGGTCATAATATAATAACCTAGAACAAGTTACTGCTTGTCTGTTGATTTTCTGGGTCACATTAGAAAGTCAAAGGAAAAATGTTTAGGGTGTTTTTACTCTCAAATGTAAGGGGTTAAATAACGTGCGACTTAAACATTATTTATTGTGCTCCTAAAGTAAACTAACAAATGTTACCGTAGTGCTCTGTATAAGCAATGTTCAGCTTTTGTAGGTTATAGACCCTATACCAAGGGAAATTTGGGTTCTCAGGAAAATTGCTGCTTATCAATTAATTGTTAATTGATTGACAAGGTCAACCAACTAATGATTAGTTAATTCATCGATAATTTGCATCCCTACTTATGATATGTTACATTTTTTTGTTATATTTTGTTTGACTGTGTGGCACTTGAACTGGCTGCCTGTTTTTTTTCCAAACAGACAATTGATAATGAAGTGTTGAGTTAATCAATAAAGAACTGTTTGAATACGACCAATTATGGCAATTTTCATCTTCAATCAAAAACACAACTGCAGTGGCTCCAGTGTTTAGTGGTCACCACTACAACACTGTGTCCAGAGCCTGATCAGTGAGTTTTGACAGTTGTCGAACCGGCACTGCTCCATCCTCTATGAAAAAACATGAAGTAAACAGAGCCCTCTGTACAAGCTATTCAAGGTGCAAAGTTAAGTCCATCTCACTGTTCTGTGTGACAGATATGAACACACACATGAACACACATTTCTCACAGAAACACACACAGTGCTGAGTGCAAGCTGTGAGATTCTCAAGGAGGTAGCATTCCTCAGACACGACAACCTGGTGAATGGACACAGTCTGAAGTCACTATCCCTGTTGCTTATTAATCAGCCCTCCCTGGCAAAGAGCGGTGGCCACCGAGTCACATGATCACCTCACTGCAACTTAGGAAACTATGCGAGCCGTCTCAATAAGCTTTGCCTTCACTTTTGTGCAACGGTAGGTACTGTCGCGGCGTGATGACACTGCATTATTTGTTATCCAGGAAGTTCAGCCAAAGCCATGTGCAAACTAAAGACTTTATTCAGCACATTTCCATCAGCTGCAGTATGAAAAATAAACAAAAATCAGATTCGGAGAGCGTTTTCCGCCCATGACACGTTTACACCGCAACATTTTCAAATATCAGCATTTCAGAACTTCCTTCTACAATAAAGTTTGTCTGTCCGTCCATCCATCCGTCTGTCTGTCTGCATGACAGGAGGGAAAGGTAGGATTCACAGTAATTTAAGAGCAGTGTTTATCTCAGCATCTCCGAAGATTTTCTGTCCCTTCTCTCTCCCTAGGTGTAGCTCTAAAAGCCATCTGTGACCACAAATTGATTATAGACACGATCAAATAATGAGCTATTTGCTCAGGCCCACATCGAACAATTACAACTAACTTTCTACAAGCCAGAAACGATTTATTTGTGGAACTAGGAAAATACCAAACACAGGGGAAGGAAAAAAAACAAAACAAAAGTAATACTTACAGAAATAGAAAGCAACACGGAAATTGCTTCCCACGACAGGAATGAAAAAGACAACTGGATAACAATTACCTCCAATTTGCAATTTGCCTTTTCAGAAAACAAATAATGCCTCTTGCTGTTTCCATGAAACAGGCAAAGTAGCAATTTCACATCTGTGGAGTAACAATTCTCAATTACAGACACTCATCATCTCATAATATCTGTAATTTCCTTAATATTACATTGTGATGGTAAGCACCATTAACTTTAATTGAAAAAAATATGAAGGAAAAAAAAACTCATATCCACGACAACCTCGTGGAACAACAATAACACAAAGATTGCTGTTGGTGATCAATCTTTCATCCTTTTGCTTCGTCCTGTATTTTTTCTTATTTCATGGATGTCAAGTCCAGATATTTCCAACTTATGCAGAAGAAGTAGAAATACCAATTTTACCTGCAATATCACACTCAACAGACCAGAATGCAATGCAGCCATGAGACAGTCTGTATCTCTAGTGCAGCGTGCGTCACCAAAAACTCTCTTGCTCATTTCCACCCTGTTTCTATTGTTCTGCCTTCTAATACTTGTTTTTTTAAACATCCATCCATTTGCAGCATGTGAGAAAACTTAAATATGGGGTTTGTAATTATCTATCTGAATTCAGTTCATACAATGAGAGAAACAGCCCACAGCTTATTCTGTAGCTTTGTTCCTACTTTGTAACATACAATGGGGGTTGATAGGTTGATATTGTGATTGGCCACATGCACACACACATCCTAAATGACAGAGACTGACAGACAGGGCTGGTGAGAAGAATTATGTGGATGTTTTTCATGGTCTACTAGCCCACCAATGCAACAGGATTGCTAGTGGTGCTCCCCATGGTCAGTCTGACTATGACAGACAAGTGAGAGAGAGAGAGAGAGAGAGAGAGAGAGAGAGAGAGAGAGAGAGAGAGAGAGAGAGCGCAGGGCAAGAGATGCACTGATGGCATTTTTCTAGGGCCCAATTCATATTGTATAGAACTATAATTAAAAGCTACAAAAACATTGGATGATTATATTACATGTTCATAATAAAACATTAACTATTAAAGGGATACTTCACCCAAAATCAATAATTCACCAATTTTCTATTCACTGTGATGCCAAGGAAGGGGTTTGGAGAACTTTCAGAGTTATCAAAACACTTTTGGAGTTCCAGGGGGGGGGGCCGGCTGGCAACGGATTTTCATATAATGGTGGCGGATAGAGTTCACTTGTAAAGTTTTTGATGTTGATGTTTGTGCGTATGCGCAAGATTTGCTGCGAGATGTTATTCCGTGTTTACATCATACATCCAATGGTTTACAACGATGAACGAACATCTCGCAGCAAATCTCGCACATGCTCACAAACATCAACAGAGCCACTGAGAGCTACTACTACAACAAGGCTAAAAACAGAGATCAAATTAATTTCAGTATGGACGAGCAGTACAGAGGTATTTGGATGTTTCATAGTGTGTGTTTGGGACGATTCAAAAGTGAGCTCTATCCGCCGCCATTATATGGAAATCAATTGCCAGCCAGACCCCCCCTGGAACTTCAAAAACGCTTTGATGACTCTGAAGGTTCGCCAAACCCTTCATTGGCATGATAGTGAGTAGATGATTGGTGAATTGTCGATTTTGGGTGAAGTATTCCTTTAACTGTAAACTGACTGGACTCTGTTTTCTAGTTACAACTCATTTCATTTCAAGGTTGCTGACTAAGTCTGTTGTTCTAATTGTTGTTGTGGTTGTTTGTCCGCAGCTTACCTCGGCCACACAGTAAGTATCACGACATGAACCATATCTGACCAATCGTGCTTTTCCAATTGGCCAGAAAATCAATCACTGAATGGGAAAACGCTGCAGCCACTGCTTCATAACCGATGTTAGAAAAAGCATCAAAACTGTTGCTTTATTCACTGAACAGAAAATGATTTGATTAGTTTTTATTGAATGATTTCACCCACCAAAGCTTCAGAGCATGGGCACAATGGAGCAGAAGGTGAGGACACTGATTGGTCATTACAGCTGTAAATGAGTTTAAAGAAATATGAACAGATAGAGAGATGAAGAGAAGAAAACTGACCGACACCAATAACACTCCAGAAACTCTGTGCCCTTTACAGTAACATCGCCATGACGACAAATCTGAGGAGTCACCTGTTAGTCAAAGTGAAGACCGTACGAAGAATGCAGCCTGCATTGCATTTAAATTATTTTGAAAGCGTTAGGTGTTTGTGCACAATATCCATTCTAACTTTATATGTATAGCGCAGGATCATGGCTCCATTTGGAGAGGGGCGGGGTAAATCCCTATCTGTGGTAAAAGAAGATAAAGAAAGTTCAGGGAAAGTGCATCAGAAAAATAGATCCCACTGCTTCATATTGAAATGCAGTCTCCCAACAAATCTTATTGTGTTTGTGAGCTTGAACTCTGACTCTCCGGCGCGGAGGCTTCTAAAGCACCTCACGGCCAATTTACATGATATTCATTTAGAACATTTTTGATATGAGGCCGCTGTACACAGATGGGGATATCTACCTGCCATTGTCTGCCATCTGCCTGCTCTGGCCCGACATCCTGCAGCATGACTTCATGTGGGCCGAGCACCCGAGGGGGAATGGACACAAACTGACTTTTTTTTTTCTTTTTTTTTTTTACAGCAACAGCTCTGCCTCTTATTCCTTGAGATCCCTACTGAATAGCTGTAGCCCTGTGATAAGAAAAGAACACACTCTACCCATCAACAATGATCCCAATGTCTTTAACAAAAGGCTGCATACAACGAGCACACCACCACGGCTCCCTTACCACCAGCCCTATCCATCTCTGCTCTCTCAGCTGGTCATCCAAGAACAGCTGTTGCTCCAAATTTCGATCTAAACCGGCTATAATTCTCGTCTTTGGCTGTCATGGGCCGACGGAGGAAGGACAAGGGCACAATGCACAGGGCACTGCGAGGGCCTCGGCCAAAAAAAAAAAAACCTCAAGAGTTTGAGCTGCACCCTAGCAACACAGCCAGCACTGTCTTCTCCCAGCCACATACAGAGCGAGAGGGAGGGAAGCAGCCCGCTTAGACAATGAGGCTGCCTCATTACCAGTGTTTATCTTAAGCTGGATTAATACTCCAGTAAGAAATGCCCTTCTTTTCTTTGCAAAGAAAAGAACATGTTCTGCTTCTTTCGGGACAGTTTCATATTGGAGTGTTTTGCCGTATTTAAAATGTCTTTTGTTCTTTTTTCTTTCTCTTCACAATTTTGTTTCCTTTTTTCGCAGAAACACACAGAAAAACACCCACTGATGTCATGCGTTTGATTGCCTACCACCTACCCCCTTCACATGTTGGAGTCTGTTCACTCCTGTTTCTGGTGGAGGATGATCAGCTGTCTGGGTTCAGATCCCACCTGCTTTCAGGAAACGTTCTGTAGCTACTTCCATATTCAGTCCGCTGACAGAAACAGTACGACCAGCTGCATAAAAGCAGGATCCACTCTTTGTCAGAGCTGCATTTACTCCACAGCTTCACCTCGCAGGAAACACAAAAGGATGTGTGCTGCAAACTCATTTCAGGCACAAATTCCTTGTACAACTCCTTTTTTTTTTTTCTTCATGTGTGACTCTGGTGTCAAGTGTGAATCAATTCTGTCATGGCGGATGCGTACGGCGGTCTGTGCCAAGCATATTAGATGGTAGAAAATAAAGCGGGGGACTGAATCCATCGCGGTGTACTGTAAAGCTGACCTTGACACATCCACAAATGTTTTTTCCCGTGAGAAAGCCAAAGGACAGTGTGTGAGTGTTGCGCTCTGATGTGCTGTATACACCGCACGATGTCGATTGCGTCGTGGAAAGTTGTTAGTGTATAGAAAGTGAAAGAAAAGAAAAAGAAGTAAGGAGGAAAGTACATTAACAGGAAACTGAAGCCATCTCCACTTTGGACCCAGCCTCCCACCTTCTGTTCAGTGAGCTGACGCAGCCCCGCAGCAAATTTAGCCTGCGGCTCATCCCCCTTGAGGAGCGCCGAGGAGCGCTTCAAGCACTTGCTGGTGTCGCCTGCCATCCAGATGTACAGCGCTGGCTGCCACAGCGGCTCCGGCCTCAGCCAGCCAGCTAACAGAGCTCTCCTTACTGTCTCTATCAATCGCTCCGCATTGTTTCTCGCACGCTCCCTGTGATCTGCCCCTGCCTCCCTGCACCGACCCAGCGGCCTTCCTCGCTGACCCTCTGCATATCTCTCCACGCGTCTGTGCACGAGCCAAAACATCATTATTCCTCTCGTAGCGGTCGCAGTGTTTACACGCTGCGTTCAATTCTGATTATGATCAGGTTCAGATCACGAGAGCAGCTACTTGCTATTTTAAAAACATACCCACAGTCTTGCATGTTTCAACAGTCGTGACAGCATACTTGGCAGCTAAACCTCTCCCGCTATGAAGGGGAAAAGGGGAAGGTGTCGAAGAGGAAATATTAACTTTTTACATGAGTAGTGCTGGCTTCTGGCAGCAGACGCTGTTCCCACTTTGCATCAAAATCCTGGTTTTAAAAAAAATGACCTGGATTCAGATTTCCAACACTAAAGAAACTAAGATTCCGTCACCCCACTCATACTGTATTAGCAAAGTGCAATACACATCTCATTCAGGCAATATTGTATAACAGGGGTGTCAGAAAATATCAATACACTAAAACATCATAGTTTGTGCCCCCCAACAAATGGTAATGTATTTTCTTCGATTCTATGTAGAAGGTTGGAAGAACTGTAAAATACAAATGCAAGTGCAGCTCTTCTGAGTGGGAAGTCATAAAAAATAAACTGTAAGATGCATATAACATTGTGTGTTCTTCATATTACTGTATGAGATTAAAAAGAAACACAATAAACTGCCTTGCGTACACTGTCCCAATATATGCCAATATCACCACCCTGCAGGGTATGGATCATATCACCTGATTCTTCATTATACACAGCCATGTTATATAATATAACACCATATTTGGCTTCTCAATGTCATGTTTCAAATAAAAAACGTTGCACAGTGGTTAAAAAGTAATCAAGATCTATGATGATTGCACAAAGCGTCAGTGAGTTCATGACCAATTTGCATAGCCCCGCCCTTTGTGAACTTCATTTGTCAAAAAATTCAACAGGATCTCTATAAACTTTATTTAACTCTCCTGTCGAATCTTTCTAGCTGACTGGAAATTGAGCCGATGCTATGTAATAATAACAACAACAACAAAAATGATGGTGATAAAGAAGCAAAACTAAATGCTTTCAATAGGCTTTTTGATGTATGAGAACTGCCTCCCTCTGCTCACCTGTAAATCAGGCTATTTCAATTCATTTCTGATTTATTATCCTCTATATGTTGTTTTGGAGGCTCTGTTTATTTGTAATCTTATCAAAAATTTGCCTCGTTCCTTATCTGTGCCCAATTCTCTTCCTGAAATGACCCGATTTCCCCATGGGCAGCATTTAAGTTTCATCTAATCGAATCTAACACATCTCTGATTCTGCATGAGATCGGCTGATATGCAAATGACTTCGGCGCAATTTCGTTGCTGTCTGAAGAATGGATTGGACTCAAAACGGGGAGAAAAGGGACAATTTCTCCAGGTGTATTAAAGGGAGACATTTTTAATGGTGCAGCGGTGACACGGCACATCGTCTCCCTGGATGCTTGTTTCCGCGGTAATTTGTGTATTTTTCTAAATATTGTCAGGTAAGCAAAGGTCTTCTTTCATTTGGCGCTGCTTCTTGCCTGCAAAATAATGACTACACTACTTTGCAACATAAGTAATAATATATGGTATTGACAGTGACAGTATGCACTGAATTCTATTAAGTGGGGTTAAAGCAGGCGCTCTCTGGCCTACCAAACCACACAGAATGAGTCATTTGATTAATTCTATCTTTCTCTTACCACTGACACATCTCAAATACATAATTAGGTTGAAAAGTGCAAAGACTCAGCGCCCCAGTTTTTTCTGCATTTCATCTGCTAAAATAGTGTGTCACGTAACATCACACTTTAAGTTTACCAGTGTCGTTCATGGTGTTCTCATTTAGTAGAGCTGAGGATGGAATAAAATATGGTAATAGAGAGAGTCCTTTACAATATATGAGCATTGGTAGAAAGGAAGAGATGCTACAGTAAGTCTGAAAATATAATGATCAACGAGGTAAAACCTGTGTAACCTCATCTGTTTGTGTTAATCAATCATGGTCTTTGATTTCTTCAGCGTCTCTAACACCGTTCACCCTTCCATGGCGAGGAAGACAATGACTGCCACACAGGCTGATGCTCCTCTGGAGTCCTGGACCATGGACTACTTTACCAGATCACCTCAGAGCTGCACAGTGATGAGCAGTACTGGACCCACACAGACCACTTTCATGTCCCCTTGTTACCCCTGTACACACCAGACCTCAGGTCAGACACAGGAACCCGCCACCATCAGGGGGACGACGTGTCAGAGGGTCAAAAATAGATGGAGGAGGTGGTACGGGATGAAAAATATTTCAGGTGTCCACTTTGAAAGCAGAGCAGAAAGGGTCAGAGGAGGAACCCTTAAAGGGATAGTTCAACATTTTGGCAAATTGGCTCATTGCCATACAGTAATCCCCATAGTCTTAGGAGTAGGTTCGTTACCTTTAATTGTTGGTGCAAGCTAATTTTAGATCAGCCGCGAGCCGCAAGCTGCTCAGAGCTACACTACGGAGGCTAAAGGGATTTCTTGGTTTCCCTCATCAAACTCATCAAATACACAAAGCAACAACTCCAAAATGCTCTCGTGGACAAGTTGTGACCTGCACATTCACCACACTATGACATAATAATGTTACGTTATGAGACAGAGTTGTTTTCGAGGCAAATGCAGAGACTGCTTGCTGAAAAACTGCCTCCAACGGGAATGCGCTTCAGCTGTTTTGCATGAATTTGCCTCGAAAACAACTCTGTCTCATAAAGTTCTGTTATTATCTCATAGCGTGGTGAATTTGCAGGTCACAACTTGTTTTGGATTGTGTATTTGATGAGCTTGATGAGGGAAACCAAAAAATTCCATTAGCCTCCATAACGTAGCTCTGAGCAGCTCGCAGCTCTGCTCCGCCATTCTAAAAATAGCTTGCACTGACAATTAAAGGGAACGAACCTATAAGACTATTAGGGATAATGGCATTGGGCCAATTTGCCAAAATATTGAACTATCCCTTTAACATGTCCCTCACCATGCTGCAGATGTTTCTGCAGCCTTCTCCATCTTCTACCCCCTGGTTTGCCGGGGCAGAAGTCCGAGGACGACAGACTACAAACAGACGCGACAAAGTGATTTAGTCCTGGGACTGCATGTAGTCTCAGAGAGGAGGATGTTGTCAAATCTACTCTCTATCATACACAACATCTCCCACCCTCTACCCAGCACTCTGGTTGACCAGAGGAGTGTGTTCACATACAGACACAGAAAGGCAAACAGCTCCACTGACTGCTACAGCAGCTGCTTCCTCCCACAGACAACTTCCACAATCTACTGCTAATTCGTGTTCAAATTAATGCAAATGACTTAATTCTTCATCTTCATCAGAGCTCTGCTTTTAACTACTGTTAACATTCCACTGCTCATCCTGGTAAGTTAGCACATTACTGTCAATTTACTATTATGTTTCCATTTTTGCAGTGATTTTACGGTGCTCTTGTCTTTTTGTTTATGTATCTTTACATTTCAATTCCACCTTTTCCATGCATTTATAAATGTTACTGTTTTACTCTTACTAATTTACCTCTTGTTTCAAATTGTGACATTGGAACAAAGCAATTTTCTTGTGCAGCTCAATAAAGCTTTCTTCTGTTCATGATCTCTGCCTTCAACGTGCATTTATGTAAGTCTGTATCATAGGGGCTGCTGGCCAAATGAAATATAGTGAGGTGATAAAGAAAACCAACCCCCCACTGGTCCCTGCTCCATTGATTCATCCACTTCATTCGTCTGTTCACACTCCTATTTAACTGTTTACTTTGGACGTCAGGGGACATTATCATGGGAGCATTTCACAGCATTAGCCTTCTCTCCAGTGTCCATTTTCTCATCAAGGAGCTGGAATAAAGGCAAAGGTAACTATACAATGAATTCCTGGGCTGATAAAGACGCCCCTTTTTATCCCCCTTAGTTGGCCTTTATTTGCATGTTTTAAGCGCGACTCTATCCAGACACAATCTACTTATTGGATTGAATTTTTAATGTCAGGTGTAAACAAGGTCAAGAAGACTGAGCTGCTTCGCTGCTCTCCGCTCCCAACAGCAAGCAACTCTTGCCTGCTCGGAGAATACACGGCTTAACTTGGATGACCTGACCACGCAGTCAATATGGATTAAGAACTAATGCTTAATCAACTTTGCAGCAAAGACCTCCCGTCCGGCAGATTTACCATGCGCCTCTGTGATCCGCGGGAAGCAGGAGCCAAGAGCCAAGAGCGCAAAAAAAAAAAAAAAGGACAAACTGCACAGTGCAGGTGCGTTTAAGTACAGAGAGCTGTGTGACTGGAGGCTGGAGAGGCACAGTGATCAATGACATTAGTTCTGTTCCTTTTCCCCACATGCAAAATTACACAACAGAAGCAACGCTGATACTGCTGGGAATTACCTAGGCAGGATTAAACTTTGACAGAAGAAAAGAGGCTGCAGCCGAATATAACCCGTGTAAAAATACATTCAAAGAGGCTACTTTGAGTCATGCCACTGGCACCAAGACAGCTCAACTGCACTTCACTAATCGCTTCATTTAAGCTGCGGTTTAGATGGCCAAGCGTCGGGCCAGAGACCGTCCGCGGCATGCAGAAGCCACTTAGTGAACTGACAACTGACAAACAGGCGCATCCGAACACAAGCCGAAGGCAGCGATAACAAGTGCTCCATGGAGAACCAAAAAAAAAAAAAAATCCCAGCACTTACCTTGCTCCATCAGCAGGATGGTCATCCCGACCAGCATAGCCCAGTACAGAGGATTCTTCATGTCTGCCGATGCGCTTGTCTGCCGTGCGGTGTCGTCAAGGAAAAAATAGGTTGCGAGTCTGTGAAAATCCCGAAAAGTGCTTTTTCTTCAAGTCCGCGGTCCTGCTGTCTGCCTGTAAAGCATCCACCAACGCTGCGCTCCACAAAGTCCCTCCTTCAACTGCGAGGTTATTGGCAGCGCTGCCACGGACAAGCTGACGGCAATCAACGCGGCCGCTTCCGGTCCTCCTTCTGCCAATGTAAGGACCCTCCGGAGGTTCAGGCTGGTGCTGCGTTCAGCGAGCGGGAGCGGCGCTTTTATTTTGAAGGAAAATCTTCTCGACTTCCTGTCCGGACCCGGTTGTTTGTGTGGAGCTTGACGTTGGTGATTAGCGGAGAGAGACTTCTTGAGGAGGCGCTGCCCTCCCGCAGTCCATCCACCTCATTTACTCACTCATCGCGGGTATTTATCTTCATTCAACATATTAACTGCGAGCAGAGCTGTGACGCAGGAGCTTCGCCTTGACTTAATCTCAGGAGTTTTATTTTTTATTTATTTTATTAATTTTTCAGCGCCCTTTGGAAGTCAGCTGTAAGTGGCCATTCATTAACATGGCTAATTTTAATGAGCAACAAGTCGAGGAGAGATTCTCAGCCCCAAAAACACCAGAAGTGACCAGAATCAAAACAGACTGTGAGTCATGGAATGAATCAGAGGCATCACAACATGAATATGTAGGGATTTGTTTTATTTAGTTTGTTTGTTTTTTTTGCTATTGTTGAATTTTGTAGGTGTTTCTGTCATATTCAGTTTTTCAAAAGGCTCATTTTTGAGTTGAACTGCTCAATAGGCTACATCTTGACAGGCTGGATAGTTAAGCTGTGCATGTGTGTGGTCCTCATTAACTCAACTTCCCTCATCTTCTATCATACGTGGGCTATTTGACATTTGTAATGAAAAGTTGTAGCAAATAAAACCCTCTGCACCAGCTGCCTGAATGAAATGTCTAGATCTTATGGTTCTCAAAGTGACGTCCGGGGACCCCCAGGGGTCTTTTTCTTGAAATTTACCACTTTTTTAAACTTTTTATTTATTTATTTATTTTTTGAGAATTTTTATTTATTTTATTTTATTTAGAAATTGTACCACTTTTTCTAGGATTTTTTTTTTTTTTTACTTTTTTTTGGGAGAATTTTTTACCACATTTTTCTAGAAAATCTTTATTTATTTTAATAGAAATCACTCTTATTTCCAAAAAATCATGCCATTGGCCCTAATTTGAAAGTACATTGACTAAAAAAAAGTAATGTTCTTCAGTCCATAGTCTATAATATTTGTGTATTTCTGGTGTTGGCTTCAAAATTTGGTCCAATGGAGATCCATGGTCTAATTTGTTTCCTTGATGTAACCACTGAGAACCACTGGTCTAGATCAAATGCTCCAGCCTCAGACGCCCTGTAACTTTTGGTGACCTGATCATAAGTAGAGGTGTGACTGCACCCAACAAGCTCTGAGGGTGCACACCACATTCAGACCTATAGCTCTGCAGCATACGGCTGCATTTCTTTCAATGTGTCTCAGCTGCACTGAAGCCTGCACTCAACTGGTGCCTGTTGTGTTTCACATGTTCTCATCAGGGCTGGAGCCTGGACCGAGACATATTTCTAATGAATACATTTTTTAAATGGATTCAATCTTAGCTGTGCCAAGATGTGAGAAAATGCCCAATATGACATATTACAAGGCCATATTGTGCATCAAACATATTGGGTGATTTGGTTGTCTGGAGGCTACTCCAAGAAATAATCTTAGTATTGCTCCCTCCTGTTGCTTAAGCAACAATGCATTAGGTCTCTGCAAATGGAAATAATCTATGCATTTATGTGCATATAGAGCGGAGAATGGAGATCTGATAATAAGTAGTGACTCGGGATACACACATCTAAGATCACCCAGGATGTCTTTTAATACCAGGTGTGATCAGGGAATTGAATTTAAAATCAAACAGCAGACGAGTGGTCCCCAAACCTGCACAAAAAATCCTGATATATTTGCCATTTAAGCCCATTTTTTCTGAATTCTGAGAAGATGTTAATAAAAAGCAAAACTCTCTATGACAGACAGCAAAGAGAAATAAAAAGTAACAGCGGCTTGTTTGCCCGATACCATCAGTGGTCATAAAATAAAAATTCTAAACTCATCCATGAATTCATGAATTCCTCCGTCAGAAGGTATTTCTGTCTGAAAAACAGGAGAAATAGTTCGCAGACTGTTTGACAATTGCAATCCATCATTTAAACTACAGGCAAGTGTATTAAAGCAGCGGCTTGTTTTCCTATCAATACAGCGCAGACTCTATAATGGCAGTTTGTCAAAAGTTGTCCCATTCTGCCATAATAGAGTTTAGTCCAACATCAGAGATGACAGACTTCAATTCCTCACATGAACAATGCAATTTGTGTCCCGTCCATCACATTACACCCATGCCATTTTTTAAACATGCACTGTTTTCCTGTCCTCACGTTCAGTCACCTTTAGTACCGTGTGTTATCACTTAAATAGAACTAACACTAACTTTTCTTTTTACAAGGTTGGGTTGCCTGTGATCTGCATGTTAACAATATCGTGACAAAGCATTGATCAATTAGTAACTGGGGATGTGAGAAAAGGCACATGTGGCTGCAGGGGCAAATATGGAGTGAAACTAAAATACATAAATAAGATCAATGTTGGGAAATAAACAAGCGGTTTGCTGCAATGGCTCTGACCTTTTTTTCCACTAAAATACAACACAGATCTCTCTAATTTGCTGCTTCCCCCTATCATTGATAGTGATTGATATAAATTGTGGGGTGGGAGGAAGTGAACTGACATGCAAAAAAAAAAAAAAAAGGAAAAAAAGTGAGAACCAGTGATCTAATTCAACTTGTCTGACAGCCATGTCCCTGGATGACACGGCATGTCACCACAGTGATGGTCTATTTAAATGAGTGCAAGCTCACAGTCACTCCTCTGCTGTTTCTGTCTGTTACCTCTGACTCTGCTCTGTCTGGACCGTGAAGCCTCTTTATCTCTGACTTAATTCCACTGGGGAGGTTATTTGCAATGCAATTCCCTCATGTTACTTATAATGTTGCACGGTGTGTTTTTGCTGTTATTTTGCAGTGCCACATAACCTCTATTCTCCAGTACTATAGGTGCCTGTTAATGCAACCTCCATTTTTTTTGTTTAAAGATGTGTTTTGGGTGCTCAAACCCACTGCTGCATGAAAACTCTTCTGAGCACATTTCCACCCCATTGCCTCATGGGATATGTTATTTTCAATAAAGCCTTGGTAAAAGTGATTAGAGTCATTTATTCAGTTTAGCTCTGTCAGCGAATAATTGATTATTGCCATTAATAATAATCAAAAATCATTTAAAATATGTTTACCAAAATCATAGAAGATTAGGAACGTGCAGTGAAAACAATTTGGTTGGTGTGCGTCCCTCCTCGTCCTCTGCTCTCCACAGACCAACAACACCGGGTGAAAGTAAAGCTGAGGACACAGTTGAAAACTGTTGTGGGCCGGCTGTAAACAACTGTCAGTGGAAAGTAGCTTAAGTAGCTAAATGTCACGAGATGACGGATACAATGATATTCACGTTGTCATTGCCTTATCAGAATCCAGCCCATGGTGTCAGCTGGTTGCAGCTCTTTATCTGTTTGCTCCTCTGCTCCACTCTCACATACATTTCAAATGCAGCTAGACTCACATTAAAGCTCTTCTCAGTTACATGTTTTTCTGCTTCTATTGTCAGACAGTGGACCAAGTTTGAAATATTTTCCTTCTGTTAGTCAAAGGAGACATATTATGGACATATCACTTTTTGAAGGCTCTTATACATATATTTGGGTGTTTGTCTTGCCTTCTGGCCCCCAAAATGTGAGAATTGACAATAACATTTTAATTTGCAGTCTCCCTAGGTTGAAATCCACATGGTTTTACGAGCTGTTCCCTCAGTTTACTTCCAGTGATGTAACTAGCTTTTGAATTTGCATAACCCCACCCCTACCGGTAGCAGTAGAAAGGGTGGGGCGGGGCATTTAAAGGGACAGGCACTGAAACCAGCCGTTCTGAACAGGGCTGTTTTGAGAGGATGAAAAGAGCTGTGATGTTTGATCCTTGGGGTATTTTGACCACAGCATGTCACAGATATGTCTTTAAGACACCTGGGAACAATTTTAATTTGTGGAAAGGGGGAATAATATGTCTCCTTTAAGGGACCAGTGAGGCCCACAGCTTAAGGGCTGCATCTATACTCACAGAAAAAGAAGTTATAGCAAGTATTTCATGATGTGCTTTGGCCTTTACAGTACACACACATGTAATAAGTAAGTCCATCCAACCACACAGTGTCATATGCGTCTGACCTGCACACATGAAAAATATCCATACATATGAAAGGAAGCCTGGCAAAAAATAAGACCTGCTAATGCATTGGAATATTTCTAGGAGTTGATGTGCAAGTTCTAGGACTGAAGTGTGAGTGTGAGAGAGATTTTTTATTTTTGGTGGTTCTGCTTCTAACACCACTACCTGACTTACTGCAGACATCAAATTTCAACATTGCTAGTTTAATAGTCATGATAAGACAATTGCTCTGGGCAAAACTGACATTTTACATTAATATTTGACTGCTGTAATCTTTGGCCCCTTGTGTAGTCAGGGTAATAAACCAGCAGCCCGGTTGGCCCAGAATGGCTTACTCAAATCTTGACTTTTCCCATTATGAGCTGGTGACATCCCTAACTGTTTGCTGCGGGTCTGACAGCGCTGACTGCAAAGCATTGAACAGGCTCCCACATCCAAAAACATGCTATAAGAAGCATTTCTATATACAGCAGGCCACAGAAAATGCTTAAGACATTTGTAAATTAAATGTGTGGGTTCTCTCGCTTCCTCCCACAGCTCATTAGGTTGATTGGATACTCTAAATTTCCCATAGGTGTGTGTGTGTAAGTGTGTGTTGTTGTTGTTGTTGTTGTCTCTGTATGTTGGTCTTGTGATGGACTGGGGACCTGTCCAGGTTGGGATTGGCTGCAGCCCCCCTGCAACTATGTGTGGAAAGCCGATGGATGGATGGATGGATGGATGGATGGATGGATGGATGGATGGATGGATGGATGGATGGATGGATGGATGGATGGATGGATGGATGCCACTGAAGAACTTCACATAACACACATAATTATGTATCACTTCTCATCAGCCCATCCTGATTCCTGTAGATTATGCCATTGGTAATTATGATACAGTATGCTGCTGTATTTCAGAGTGCCTCTTATACAGCACATGACTGCTGACTGAGCTGTCAGCCAATATGGTGATCAAGTGGAACTGCTTAAAATATAAGTACATACTGAAATTAGACACTGAGACGTGTAATGGATACATTTCCTTTGTCTGGATTCAGCTGTGCAGAGGAGCTGCCCAGTCCCCCAGTCTCTTTACATCCACACACAGATAGCAACGAGGGTTAGGGTTGGTCAGGAATTGAATTATTTACATTGCATGATGAGATTTCTCCCTCAGTTAAAGAGAGATGGGTACAGTGTTATGCATTGTAAAACCAAGAGATATCAGATAGAGCCGTATACCCACTGGCTGGAGGGAGGGGTTGGGTGGATGTCACTCAGAGCATGGTGGACATGATGCCAAACACTGAGCAAACAGGAGGGAAACTTGGTGATTGAAGCACAGGGGGGTAGGGGGCAGGGCTTTCTGTTTGCTTCACCCAACTCACTGAGAATTGAAAAACTGACATCTCAGCAGCCATAAATGTAACAGTACTAATTGGCATTAATCAATGCATACCAAAATAACATACAACAGAATGTTTATTCAAGTGTCTCCTGTTCCGTAAAACACTTTGTCAGGTTTTCGCCCAAATGCAGACAGAAGAACACAGCTTGACGGGTAGCAAAGAATATTTATGGAAAAATAGGGGCAAACACAAAAAGTCTGAACAAAAACCAAAGTATCAAAGAAAAGGTCAACGGGCCTAAGTCCCAGACAAACACCAAATAGGAACACAGTGGATCGAAGTAAAAATCTGAAAATCCTAAGGAAATTATAACAACTCAAAAGAAGACACAACCAGGGAACCACAAGGATCAGGAAACTGAAGAGAATCACACAGGAGGGTAGAAGAGGGGAGTATAATGCTGCTTTCGAAACAAGTCGGAACATGGATCGTTCCCAGTTGAAAACTCCGATTTCCAACTTCAAAACATTTGAGACGCACCACACCTGAATAACCAAAAACATGGCGGACTGGGACAAACTTTGCATTCAAAGTGTTTCACTAAAGGCATAAAAACATTACAAAGGACACAAAAACGATTTAAAAAGAACATTTTAATGTATTTTGGCATTTAAATGCATGTTTTACAGTCGGCTGTGTGGTTCTGCACGAAGTCGGGGTAGATTTTTTTTCTCCGACTTCGCCAAGTGGGAGTGGGAGGTGGCGTTCGATTGCACTTTTTTATGTAGGTCGGAAAGATCTGAGTCTGGAACGCAGCATAAACACAGATAAATGAGAGACAATAAGACACAGTTGCAACACATTAGGGTGGGACAGGTGCTAATTAAAGGAGAGAAACACAAGATGACAAGAAACAGTATATTTGAAAATAAAACTCTGACTAAACCAGGGACATGACAAAATAAAAATACCTCAGCCAATCATCTGATCCACAGTATAGCAGCAGACATACTCCTCACAAGCCCTTAAAGCGCTCTCAGTCACGACATGTACAGTTTATGAACCCAGAGGATTTACTCTTTCAGCCTCTTCCCATCATCAAACCATCCACTGGCGAGGATACAAAGGATCCATCTTTCAAAAACAGACCATTGTCAGAAGGATGCATTGCCAAAGCATGGGTCAAAAGGTCATCAGAGGATCAAGTAATATGGACACAGGGCAAAATGGGAGTAAACAAGCAAAATCTCCACTCCAGTAATAAGACTTCATCTCTGAATTGGTATTTGACTTATGTAACCACCACAAGGACAGTTATTATCATCAAGATGTGACCCCTGGACTTCGTGTGTCACACAGACCCAAACTGATGTTTCTGCTTTCCTCTCTGTCTCTCCCTAGATAATGGAATCATAAATCACAAGGAGTGCTGTTTAAACCATCTATTATACTGCTTGACCATTTAAACATGTTTTATGGTTAAGGTTTTGAATGACTAATACGAAACCCACGGCTGTATTATGCCTTTTCTCTTTTTAACGGCGCCATTTAGTGGAAATCTTGTTGCATTTAATGTTTTATGGGTCATGATGGAAGGTGGATGTGTCATCTCTGTGGGAAAACTCCAGCTGAAACAACGAGAAAAGATGGGAACAGTCCTTGAGATGTATGTCAGCCCCAAGGGAAATAAAACCACAGGGATCACTCTTTTTTCTTTTTCTTTTTTTTTGGCGGCTTTATAGTATTCTGCGTTTTTTGCACTTGTTTTGCCTTTTTATTTTGTTTTTGTTCAAGCTGTCTTTTGGAGAAACCACCCCATCTTCAGCAAGCAACAGCTACAGCTACACCACCACACACAGTGGATGAGACAATCTGAATCATTTATTGGTGTAGCCACATGTTAAACAGCCAAAACATTTTAATTACAGTTTTTTCACAGGCTGATTAACACTGTTTTGTTGCCCCACTTTTCATCCTCGTGATTATCAGAGATGCATTTACTCAGCAGCAGTAGTCATCAGTTAAGACATTTTATCATTTAGACTGAGTTGTCATCCTGTTGTGTTCCTTTGAAGTAGATTAATAAATGATATAACATATGGCTGGGCCGCCTATGGTCAAATCCCTCTTTTAGAGCTGTGACAGTGTCTGACAAAATCATCAGAGACATAAATTAAAGACAAAGACTAAGCTGTGATCTTTACTTGTGCCCAATTGGCACGCAGGTGAGCCAGCGGTGATAGACTATATTTCTTATTTTGTCTCTCTCTCTCTTAGCTCTTGTTCCTTTATTTATTCACTCCAACTCCAGAATGTAATGGACTTTTATTAGAGGCAGGTATTTATGTCTAACTCCCCCCTGTTTGATATGTAGAGTTGGTCACAGTCGATAGGACTGTTGACTTCTCTCTCTCTGCTCGGTGTGTCTGGTGTTTAGTTATTCCTCTGCCTCTTATAATAATAATAATTATACATGTAATGAAAGTAGTTCATTTGCTGTAGGAGAGGCGGGACCCAGTGTATTGTCAGTGCTCCTCCTCTTCCCTGCAGTTCCTGAGCAGCTGAGAACCTCCCAAATACCTCCTGATATCTTTGATGTTGTAATATCCTCCTGTGAGACGGTGAAATAAGGTTTGGAAATTTAAATTAACATTTTCTTAGAAAATATAAATATTGTGACAAGTTGCATGTTATATCCATAACTCTAAAAGTTGCTTCTTATCCTAATGGATGATGGATGCTGTCACTTTGTCCATGTTCAGGCTCCTCGAAAGGTGACATATCCTCCTCTGAGCTTTCACCTTCCTGCTCCACTGTCTGTCCCTCCTCCACCTCCTCTCCTGACAGCTCCGAGTCTGACTCCCCCTTTTGACAGTTCTGAGAGAAATCCTCTCTGTCTCACTCAGCCCTCTGCTTCCTGATGAAAGGAAACCGGTAAAAAATTGGAGTTGGTGAGTCATGTTGTTCACGACAAAGGACTCTGAATAAAAGTCTTCAAAGGGTTCAAATTACTGCACATTTCTGAAATTTTACTCAACTTAAGTCTCATATAGAAGACACAATTTAATTAGTAGTAACAGATATTATTTCATGCAAAAAAAACAGATCAGTTACCCTTAATGCCATAAAATGACAAAGTTGCTCTTTAATACCCTTATTCTAACTAAATTAGAAGATATAAATGTGTTTGTTTTTTTAATGTGGATAAACTCCAAACTAATTAACACCGATTTCATTTTAAAACACAGTTTTAGAATGCAAATAATCTGTGACAAGTGTTTGAAGTGTCTGTTTGCAGATAAATGATCTCTGTCGACACTAACATCTACATGTTTTCGTTAACACATAAACTCAGCATGTGCAAGGAGGTGTAAACAGGAAGTCTTGTCTTCTATGCGGTTGATAAGCTGCAAAAACCACAAACAAGGAAAAGCAAATGGTTTTTAAAATGCAGAACTAAACAGCAGCTGAAGCAACAACAAGACGGTGAGTCAGACTTTTACTTCATTATCTATGCTGTTTTCATCACTTGTAGTCGAGCAAAACCCGATAAGGGAGCGACCACAGTTTTTGTGCGTTCCAGATGGCTACATGTGTCGATGTGGGACGGGAGACCAAGATACAAACACAAGTTTCTGTGCTCTGAAACATGTTACAATACAATAAAAAACGTTACAATACAAAAGGGATGAAAATTAACCTGGGTGCTGTGTTTACACCCATGAGGGAACTCTTTTCCATTGCTGACAAAAACCCAACAATAGTAGGGTTTTTTTGTGAGTGTGTGTGGTTAAGCCACACCCCTAAGACTGTGACATCCCTAGACAGCTTTCTTGACAGCACCGTAGGGCTGGAAAAAGACTGCATAAATGGTGCTTGACCCAAAGAGAGGAAGAAAATAATTGGACCAGTGTACTAGAAAGCTTAAGTTCATGTGGGAAGTCTAAGTCTAGTCCACCTACTGACTAGGGAACTGCTCCGTCTCTATCTTCTTAAAGAAGAGGTGCTTAGCTTCTAACCTCATTGTGAGCTCCAGGAGGAGTTTTCAAGAAACTTCAAAAGCTTTAAACAGAAGCACTTGATTCATTGAAGAGAAGAGTGAGGATCAATACAACTTAACCAGCAGTGCCATCCCAAAATCTAAAGCTGTCCTCTGACAAGGCTTTTTGCATTCAAACAATCACAGGCACACATTCACACAGTCCTCACGATACATCTTCCACTATACAGACATACACACACCTCTGATACACCAGGGATCATCGAGGACACTCCACAATGTGAACCACTGACTTTACAATTAGCAGTGTACCAGCTCTACCTCCTACCTCCGTCTCAAGTGACCATGAGACGAGCCACCCGAGCTGGTTGATACGGCTATCTACTTCATCACTACTTTCACTGCTCTCCAGAGACAGTGAACCATTGTCAAATACTAAATGGCATGTGAACGACCCGTGTGCAGACAAGAGAATACACACTAATAAAAGAGAGTAGGCTTAATGGAAGAAAATAGTCCTAAAAGAGGAAAAATCCCCCACAAAGCTCTACAAATTGATGTTTTGGACTTGTATAGTGAGGAAAAAAACACTTCTATAACTCTATGTCTGTGCTCAGAAATCAGGCCACTGCTTTCATATGAGTGGGTCGGTGACATAACCAACTCAACAACAACTGTGAGTGTCATCAACACTTGTTTCTTTTCCTGTGTTTTGGGGCCAGTCATTAGTGGAAGCAGCCTTTGTAAGCAGTGATTCTTATAATGCATTCATGGTAAACCCTGGGGAGAACGCTCTTATAGGATGATTGTAATGAGCTACTTGAGAGAGAAATACAAAAGAGACATGTATATTTCTTTGTGAAGATATTTGAACAAGGTGTTAGTTCAGGTACAGTAGCAGGTAATTTATGCAGCTTGTCAGGTGGACAACCTGTTGTCATATGAACATGATTTAATCTTTGAATAATTACACAAATTCTTCTTCTTAAAGGTAGAGTCTGTAGATTTATTTGATGCAGTTTGTAAACACAAGATTAAAATTGGGCCCCACCTCTTGGGCTCAACTCTTCCCCCTGCTGCTGTTTGAATATTTGCACACACTCACCACCACACAGGATAGAAGCATATAGGTGATGATTAAACAGGATTTATTTTGTATAAATCTATATTTTGTTTTTTTTTTAGGAAAACCCTACAGACTCTACCTTTAAGTGCCTGTCTGTGCTGCTTCAGTGACTAATAAGGTTGCTGTTTTGTTGGCCTATGAAATTCCCAGTAAGCGGCGTGTCACAAAATCTGCCACACACTTGTATTGGCACAGAAAATATGTAATCGCTAATACTTTAATATTATTTTCTTGTACTGGATAAATGTTTGACCTGCTGTAACAGAGCTGTGTGTCAGGATGTGTAGAGAACTGGACCTGAAAATGCAGACTTGAACAAAAACCAGTGATGTGAAAGAAAACAATTTATTTAACCCATGGGGAAAACTCAGGCAACAACGCATGGAGAAACTCAGGACACGGCATGGACAACAGGGAATACAATGCAGACGATCTGACAAAGACAATGGGAATACACGAGGAGAAACAAGGCACAGGTGGGGAAATCAACACAGGTGAGACACATTAAGTAATCAAACAGGCGGGAAATCTGACAAGAAGACAGGGGTAATGCTGCGTTCGAGACAACTCAGAACTCGGAATCTCCCAGTTGAAAAAGCCCATTTACGACTACAAAGCGTTCCGAGACACACCACGCCAGAATAACCAAAAACATGGTGGACAAACTTTACATTCAAAGTGCTTCATGTAAGGCATTAAAGGTACATTGTGTAGGAATTACTCCCATCTAGCGTTGTGGTTGTATATCGCAAGCAACTCAATCATATTTTTCATGCTGCATTCACATGAAATTGGGCAGACGGCAGACGGACGACAGCCACTGCACATAACAGCATAAACAAGCCTCTATGTAAACAAGTGGTCCGTCAGCACGAGGCAAAACAATACACGTGACAATATGTTGTCATGGTGATGTGGTATTGTTTACCTGACCCACGTTTTACCGGCTTTCTCTCGACTTCTGTGACTAAAATGACATCTGGTTTGATAGCGACGGCCATCTGCCCGACTGCAGGTGAATGCAGCATCAGTGTAACGCTCCATTCCTCCTCGCTGCGTTACCGCGGTGACTTTTCACAGACGCCACCTCGACCTGAGCCGACAGCTCCGGTGTCTCCGCTGAGTTTCCGTAGTTTCCTACCGTCACGCTGCCACTGAACATAAAAACATGGCGACACGACATGGCAGCCAGCACCGAGCTTACCCGCTCCATGTAGATATGAATGATATGAACGGCTAATTCAGAGCTGAAAGGAACACTTCAGTTTGTTGATGGGGGTGATTACTGATGAATGGAAAACATACTTTTGAACAAAATAATCAATTTTCGTGAATAGATAACAGGAGAAGTTACGCAATGTCCCTTTAAAACATTACAAAGGGCAAAAAAAAACAATTAAAGACTGTATATTTAATCATGTTTTAATGTTTTTTGGCATTAATAATGCATTTTAAATGCTTTACCATTGACAGTGTTGTTCTGTGCGGGTGCAGATTGTTGTGTGACGTCAGACAACTGATTCTCGGAGAAGTCGGGAGGTTTTTTTCTCCGAGTTTCCTGAGTGGGAGCTCCGACATAAGGTGGCATTCGATTGCACTTTTTCAAGTAGGAGGTTGGAAAAATCTGCAGTCCAAGTTGCCTCGAACGCAGACACAGACTGGAAGTAATAAGACAAAGACAGAAAACTGAACTGAAATCCTCATAACGCACAACATTAACTGACTGGTCTTGACACTGACACTGTTTACTTTGTCCGCCTCTCACTGCTCAGATCTAGTGTCATATAACTGAGAAGTTTACATCATCCCTGCCATCTGTATCAGCATGATTCCCATTTTAATTTTATATGTGCTACACCCACAGGGACTGAACTAACACCCTCTGAAGGCAGCGACTGCAACAAGCTTCAAATACTACTACTACTTGAAATGTGTGAGCATTAACACAACAGTTGCATCTATTTAATGATACTGACATATACGTGACACATAAGTCATCAAACATACTTTGTTAATATACCTGGGGGACTTCCCAAGCTAAGTCTGTGTGTGGGAAACAGTGATGCAGTCTGTTTTGATGAAGGGGACACAGCTAACATTAACACTGGTGAGTAATTACAGATCAAATCAGCTTGTTATATCCTCCTAATATGTCAGGGGGTCTTATGCCTTATTTGTATTCTACATTCCCTCCTCAGTGTTTTTGTACAATGCGCTTCATCTTATCTTTTGTTTACCCATTGCTTCAATCTGGAAATGGGTTCAATATTTGCGTGATGAAGTTCAAAATAATTGATAAACACACAAACACATGGACAGGGATGTACTCTACATTGATATGCGCATCATGTAGACTCTTATTTATCCAGGAGCCAACTCAAGTGAAGTGTTTGTGCATTTTTCATTTTCCACAACAGGACGTTAGGACATACACTCACGATCAAAGGCTGCGGTCGTGATGTCCTCTGCGGCGATATACAGCTGAGACGGTCACTGTGACTGGAAAACTTATTCCAAATAGATATTTTATTGTATTAATGAATGCAATTTGTACCAATTTCTCACCAATTTTTTTTATAGGAAGGACACTAATTAACTGCAACATCCCCAGGGCCACAGAGAACGATATCATTATTGTATTTCTGCTGCTTCCTACGGGGATTTGCAGCTTTAAGTTAGTTTATTGAGCTCTACTCTTCTAAAACGATGAGTGTCATCATACAACGTTATACAGACAGACAACATGAAGTGGATTATGCTTTAGGCGTAGTCTGAAATGAAAATGTGGAAAGTGAAGCTGAAATCTAATGATGTTGTCTGCTGTGACAACCTGTTGCCTTTGGAATCCACTCCTGGAAAGTTTTCCACCAACTATTGTTCCTAATGCTGCTATTACCACTTTGGACTTCTCCTTTCACATCCAATTCAGTCATTCTTTCATCCTCTTGCACTTCTAGTGCTCCTTCCTGATGTTATTGTTAGTTGGGATTGACACATCTATCACAACTGTCCAGTTCTGCTCCTTGTCAACCACCATGTGTGGTTACTTTGCCAGCAGCTACTTGTCAGTCTGGAACTTGAAGTCCCACAGGATCATCGCTCTGTTCTCAGCCACAGCTGGTGGTGTGTTCTACCAGGATTTTATTATATATTTTTTAAATTTACATTACAAATTTTGTAATTGTAATTGTAATTTATATTTGGCATTAGGCAGCACTGTGGTACTGCGGTTAGCACTGCTGCCTCTCAGCAAGAAGGTTTGGGGTTTAAAGGTGAACTATGCAAGTCCGGTCACTTTTCCACTGTTTTGCTAACCCTCCTCTCAGCCATGTGCATTTGTTTACAACAAAGCCGGCGAAAAATCAATACATAGAGTGGTGGATAACATATACGACGTGTATATCTGTGTAGTCTTAACTGTCATAAACAAAAGATTACGGGTTACGGAGCGCGTTTGTGTGGCGGTGTCGCAGAGACAAGAGCTGGGACACCGGGGCGTCGGCCAGCTACTACACTGATGTTACAAGGTTGGTTTATAGCCATGTAATGAGCCAGGTGGAAGGCAGAGAACCTCCGTTCTCACTCGTAAGTCACAAGTCATGTAGTTAAAGCAGAAGTAAGTGGTCCGGTCGTTTTCGCTAATGCTGCGTTCCAGGCAGGCTTTTGAAATCGTAAATTACAGCTTCAAGTCACAACTTACGACTTTGTAGCGTTTCAGGCAACCCACTCGTGTTTTTCCGACCTGTTTTACCGGTGAAAGTCACTATAACGGCCACTCGTAACTTCCGACCCGTGAACTCGTACCAGATCGAACTGGTACGACTTCACGGTCGGAAAAATACGAGTTTCCTTGAACGCACCATAACAGTCCTCGTCCCTACGTCGCCACATTCACGGGTCCCTTGGCTGCACACACAGCCCTGCATGCCGTTCTCTCTCCTCATTGGATAAAAACTGTAGGATACGATAAATGTTTTCTCTTCGGCTCAGAGCAGAGCAGAGGGACTGAGAGATCTGTGTTTCAGTCCAAACACTCTATGTAAGTGATTGCTGTCGGAAGATATAACTATTTAAGACTTATATTAACACAAATATATCACTTACTTCTGCTTTAACTATCACAATTACTCCAGAGCATTTTAATTAAGGTAAAAATGTAGCATAGCCACGGGAGAAATCCTGCATAGGTTCTCTTTAAATCCCAGCTTTCTGGGTGGACTTTGCATGTGTGGGCACTAGACTCTAAATCCCTGTAGATGTGAATGTGTGTGTATTGTTCATCGATATATGTGGCAATGTAATAGACTGGTGACCGGTCCACCTGGGATTGGCTCCAGCCCCCCAGAGTCCCTGCATATATCAATGATTGATGGATGGATGTACTTGGCATAGATATTTTAGCCATAAACTCACTTTGGAAAATCAGTGATATTTGCAGAGTGCCTTAAAATCACCGATGCTCTCCCACTGTAACTGGGGTCACACAGGTGAAAGTTCAACATTGGAGTGTTTACTTTAAAGTCAATGGCTGTACAAAGGAAACCAGTCAGTGTGGCAAAAAGGCTAAAACTGACTAAAGGTCATACACAAGAGAACACAGGGTATTAAGAATGACTTGAAAGCCTGGCTCACACAACAAAAAGGTAATCGGGCACAGAAAAGGGTGAAGGAGTGTATACACAGAGAAACTAGAAGACACATACACATACACACAAGGAAGAGATTATCAGAGTGCTATTCACACTCAGACACATAAACACAGCAGGCGCTAACACACCAACACTCAAGAGCTGTCATCTGCAATGGACCTGTTTGAGTCTGCCTGGTGATAGAGTAGAGATACTTTAAAGGGATAGTTCAACATTTTGGCAAATTGGCCCATTGCAATAATCCCTATAGTTTTAGGAGTATAGGTTCGCTCGTGGCTCTGCTCCGCCGTTATAAAAATAGCTTGCACAGACAATTAAAGGTAACAAACCTACTCCTCAAACTATAGGGATTATGTCAATGGGCCAATTTGCCAAAATGTTGAACTATCAATTTAAGTGATTAAAAATATTTTATTTCTTCATCACCTAAAGTATTAAAAGATGAATTCAGTTTGAGCATGAAGTTCACACTTCTGCTTCAGATAATTTCTCTTTTACAGAGTCAAAGTGCTGCAGATCCTGAGACAGCTCGAGTGCACCATCGCTATATTTTTCTCAAGAAATTTCAGGTTGTTCATAATATATTTTGTATAAGGATAGTTCCAAAAATGTCCAGAGAGGTAAGTGTTGCTTTAACTGTCAACATCTTATGTATGTCTTCAACTAAAATTTGTATTGGTTTATTTAATTTATAAGTAACTATGCTGTTATTTTACCTGTCCATCCCACTTGATCAAATTGTTCTGTATGTGGCCCCTGAACTAAAATGAGTTTGACAATCCAGTTCTAATTGAATTCTTGGAGGCCACTGTCATGGGGAGGTTTTCTTAAGAAAAGACGAACAGGAAAGCTATTCATTTCATATTCAAGTTCATGAGAGAAGCTATTTGGAGCGCATCACATTCAGGAGCGTGTCCTTGTGAAAAACAGCTCTCATTTTAGGTTTGTTTCTCAGTAAAACCTTTAATTTTCTTGTAATTATCCATGTTTTAACCTTTACTCTCACACACACCCACATGCACAGACAAATTAGATTTTGGAGCTCTTTTGTATAATTGGACCTATTTTTAATAACATATCGAGGCCCTTGTTACAATAGAATGGGCATAATTGCTTAATACTTTCAGGCTCCTCTGCCTCTGTTTCTAGGTGGAGT
Source organism: Trachurus trachurus (assembly GCF_905171665.1). Taxonomy (NCBI): domain Eukaryota; kingdom Metazoa; phylum Chordata; class Actinopteri; order Carangiformes; family Carangidae; genus Trachurus; species Trachurus trachurus. The sequence goes on along the minus strand of NC_139903.1, from coordinate 26,304,294 downwards.
GTGCAGTGTTGTGCAGCCACTGCCTCATCAACAACATCATGAAGAAGATGCTCCTCTAATCTTAAGGAAGCTTCTGTTTTAAGCCAAACCACAATCTTTACCTAGAACTGACCGAGTAGCTCCTCACCTACCTAACTGTGACCATACCACAACCTATATATGATGATGACAAGAACAGAAGTAAAGTGTGAGTTCCAGAGGATCAGCACAATAAAACATTTACATCATTTACATACAGGAAGAAACACTTTGCTTTTACTTTCTGAATTTTAGAACTACTTTTTTAAAACCATTCTACCTTAAAATCTAGTCCATGCTCTATGATCATGAAGAGCTGATGATTTCAAGCCGTCCAAATGTTAAGATAAACTATATTAGTGTATTTAAGATACAGCTTTCCAAAACATATTCCTAAAAAACTAAACTTGAATTGCCTTTATTTTTAATGGCTGTTGATGTGTAGAATTGGTCAAATTTGTAATTTCCCAGCTTGGGATCAATAAAGTCTATCTATCTATCTATCTATCTATCTATCTATCTATCTATCTATCTATCTGAATGGTATTTTAGTACAGTCATATTTACTACATTATAAATATGTACTTATTCCTACCTATAACCATATGAAATTAAATTATAGTGAACAGAAACTATTTATTTTTAGCACGGCTTTTGCTGCTGTGTATTGTATCATTTCCGACTGCTGATGTTTCTATTGTTTACATCCTATTCAGAGATTCTTTCTAACTGTGTTTCTCTCTTCCTTACTGCTTTTTTCCTGCAGTATGTCTTATCTTCAGTCATTCCTCTGTTGCCTGTAGTGATAAGGGTACTTTCATAAATGCAGTTTATTTGCCCTAATGGAAACAAGGTTCACTGAATCGGCGGTGCAGTTCCACCTCTCTGCAGTACCTGAATAGCCAAGAAGCTGGGGTGCCCACAGTTCATACACCTACATGGTCCAGCCATGTATAAGATTTATACTTTATGCTATATGAATGTATCTCTATATATATTTTCTTTGTTTGTATTATTCTGTTTTAGGACTGGATGTTGAAAGTGACTGATGATAAATTCCACCACCTCAAAGAGTAAGCACTGAGTCGCAACACTGATATACAATCCTATTAACCTCCAGCACATGCATTACTGTCATGGTCAAGGTGCTAAAAGTCTTATTTTATGTACCTTTACATAATTACTTTTTCATTTTTTCATTTTTTACTGGCAGAATTAATTTAGCCAAAATCAAAATACTGTTTTGCTTTGTTGAGTTTCTAATTAATCAACCACACAACCTCCAGTCCTTTCCACATTTTGTCCTGATGTAAGCTAATGCAGTTAACATATAGTCCATGAAAGCAGCCCCTCTCTCCTCTACACACTGAAATACTACAAAGCAGAAAGGGGGTTGTATGGACCGTATATCAACTGCAACGATAAAACTGGGGCAGGGAGTAAATCCACAGAATATTCAGGGGGATTAGGAGGCTGACATACCCACTGCTCAAACAAAATAACTGGTGCAAAACCCCCTTGTTATAATGTGAAGTTAGCCTTAAAGGACACTCAGTGTTAAAAATGACAGTTCAGTTAATGTCAATGATTTCAAAAATATTTACAATGAGTCTGTGACTGAGCATGAACAGAACAGCTGACAGCTGCTAAAGAGCTGCTGCGGTGTAATCAAACAAGCAGGTGAGGGGAGTACATCCACTAAACACTGACAGGTTATTAGTACACAAGGCCCCAGACCTGACCTTTAATATAATAATGAATGAAAAGTTAAAATGTGTGAGAAGTTAAAATGTGAATACTAGAGGGACTTAGTTTGAAATTACAGTGGTCCACTCTGTAATCACAAATATGATAGAATAAATGACCAGACAATTATTAAATGAGGTGTTGTGGTGCCTCAGTGATTTCAGTGTCACGTCACTGCAGTGGCCTTGGTTTTAAATCTGGACATGGACTCTTTCTCTTCTCGGTTGGTCCATTTAAAAAAAAGGACAATTGAATAATTTACAGCATAAAACAGAAAGTAGCAGCAGAGAGCATGTGTCTAGCTGACCATTTATTTATTTATGAGCTATATTTGGAGAAATTGTTGAGAGCAACTATAATCACAACAATGCAGAGATTACAACATAAAAATACAAAACCCTTACAAATAGTTACTGTGGGATATAAAACTAAATAAAAATCACACAAACTAAATCACTGATGGATGATCACTGAGTAGATTCCTTGTGCAGTGAGATGCTGCTGCACTGATATCAAAAGCAGTTGCTCCAAGGTCAGTCCAATTTGACCAGGGCTCCAATGCCCCACAGATGGGGGGCATGGTAGCAGCAACCAGGGCTTTATAGATTTACTCTATACCATTGTATATTGTGTCTGTCAGTGAGAAACATCAAACCAAGATTTTCATGGAGGCTCCAGTCCTGAGTGAGGAACCTCGGGGCTGAGTGGTAAACAGAATCTGAGGCTTAGTGAAGAGGCAGCAGTGTGTCTCCAGATTACATCCCCACAGCCCAGACTCTCAACAACCCTCCTCTACAAATGATAGGAAAACTGCTTTTGTCTCTACATTAAAGGCCAATCTTTTGTTGTATTTTGCTGATGAAGTTCCTAATGTGGTGTTTAGATGTACATTTGTCATCAAGCCAAATGCTAAGATAACAATACTTGTGTAGTGTAACCCTTTGGATATTTAAGCCTCCCACAGTAGAAATGCACAGATTGCAGTAGTGTGTGTTTGGGAATATTGAGGGAAAGACACGTTTAGTGCCATCATGTGTCAGTGTTTATTAACTTTAAGAGTCAGAATGTGTTCTAGTTCTCAATGGGGCCGGACCAGGCCAACCAACCCAACCGGATGTGCTGTTTCAGGCCGAAAATATATACAAATGACTCTGGTCAGGCCTTAGGCTTCCTTCTTCTATTTATTTATTTATTTTTGGATGCGTTCAGGTGAGTCGGCCCGCGTCGGATCCGGACTGCCACACCAGCAGTAGGGCCGGGCCGGGCTTTAATTTTCAAGCCCATTGAGAACTCTAAACCCAATGAAAGTCAACATTACATCACTTTACAACATGCTTGCAGTAGCAGGACTTGCATGTATTATTTTTGACACACAATTCAAAGCACTGAGGATCAGTGGTTCTGCTCAACTTAATTGGATTGCTCAATGAGGAAGCAGGTGGGGCCTGCTTCCTCAAACAGAATTTGGTCAGGTGCCCCATATACAGGCATTAGACCCGGGTTCACCTAGCTGCCCTTTGCTGGGTGTCATTATCTCCTCTGTCTCTCCCCATTTCCTGTCTCTCTCCAGCTGTACTGTCGAAATAAAGGCATAAATGCCTGAAGAAAAAAAATACAAAAAAAAAAGAAAGAAATGTCTCGTCAGTAACAGGCCCCTGTGGCCCCTTGGCCGGGGGAGTACCACCTTCCCAGTCCCACCTGAAGGCCGGCCCCAGCAGTCACAATTTGTACTTTACTCACTTACTTTTAGATAAATTTAGTGCAGCAACAAGTGAGTTTTTCTTTTTTACTTTATAGTACAGAGAGTATAAATCTGACAGTTTGGGCCTTGTAAATATTCCTTATATATATATTATTTTGAAAAATGTAACAAGTGGCTTAGCTCAGGGAGGACGATGGTACAGTCAACAGACCCATACTACTTTTTTTTTCCACCCAAAAAAGCAGTACCACTCCTATAATGTGATGCCAATCAGACCAGCTGCTTGACCAAACCTATTCATCTCTGTCACCACTGTACTAACCAACTAATATAAAACACAATTTCTTGTTTCTGTTTCTTGGGTTTTGCTCCATCTCATCTCAGCCTTTTTCCACTTGCTGCTGAATTTTAAATCTTCCTCCTGTACGTAGAAAACCTTCAGTGACCACGCTCTGTCAAATTGTTTAAGAAGTGGACCTCTATATTCAGGTCTGCTGGTGGTTCCTATCCTTCTTCCTCAGGCTCCTCTCCTGTGGAACCAGCTCCAGTTTGGGTTCAGGAGGCAAACTCTCCCTCTCTACATTTAAGACGAGGCCAACTCAGGTGAGTCCTGAACCATGCGTTAGTTATTCTGCTATAGGCAGATGCTGCTGGGGATTCCTATGATGTTGAGCACTTCTCTCTTCTTCTATCTTCTCTTTCTCTCTCCCACCCCATGCATAAATATCACACCGCTGCATATCATTAGCTTTGTATTTCCTCTCTCCTGTAGTTTGTGCTTCTCTGTGTCCTCATTCTGCAGGTATCTCTGACTCTGGAACTGCAGGAATCCCGATCTGACACAACTATAGCTGCCTTCACCGACATCAATTTTGTTATTATTATTATTAATTGGCGCTGTGAATCATGGCTGCTGTCATTATTAATAACAATACTGCCCACATTGCGTGAGTGTGATGGCAGGGGTTGGTGAACTGCTGCAGAGAATCACACAGGAGTGTGTAGGGTGGGATGTTCTCTTCATTACGAATTAATCTCTGATTTATTTTTGTCTCATCTCTAAAATGCCACTGTCGCTGCATGCAGCTGCCGAACTGCTACATACTAAAATATATTTATAGCTTCATGTCTGTATTGTTTACAGGTTAAGCTTAGACATAGACACTAGAGGAAGGTGTCAGTTTGTGTGGGAGGTTGCTGCTACATTGTGAATATGACGCCAACAGGTCTTCACAGCATGAAAAATAATAAGCTCAATATATGGACTTTCATCACTTCTATGCTGATTGGTGAGGTGGATGTGAGGTTTGTGCAACTAAAACCTCTCCTACATGTCACTGCTGTAGAAGGAATTTCCAGGGCTCCATAATCGCAATAGTCATAGCAGTAGGTTTGTTACCTTTAATTGTCGGTGCAAACTATTTTTAGAATGGCGGAGCAGAACCGTGAGCTGCTCAGAGCTACGCTACGGAGGCTAATGGGATTTCTTGGTTTCCTTGATCAAACTGATCAAATACACAATCCAACAACTCCAAAATGTTCTCGTGGACAAGTTGTGACCTGCACATTCACCACGCTATGAGATAATAACGGAACGTTATAAGACAGAGTTATTTTCGAGGCAAATGCAGAGACTGCTTGCTGAAAAACTGCCCCCGACGGGAATGGGCATCAGCGGTTTTGCATGAATTTACCTCGAAAACAACCCCGTAGCATAGCTCTGAGCAGCTCGCGGCTCTGCTCCGCCGTTCTAAAAATAGCTTGCACCTACAATTAAAGGTAACAAACCTACTCCTAAAACTATAGGGATTATGGCAATGGGCCAGGTTGCCAGAATGTTGAACTATCCCTTTAAGCACTTAATTAATCCCCAAAAGAAAAGTCATAATTTACAAAAAAGCAAGAGACCAAATCTCTAGATGACACCGTGCAGCAGCAACAGCAGCCTGGTGACTCGATATCAGAAAGAAAAAGCAAACCAACAAACTGAAGCAAGAGTTAAAGCAGATATCAGTGGAATGTTTTTGTTAATATAAGTCCTAAATAGTCCTATTTTCCGTCAGCAATCACTTACATGAAGTATTTCAGCCTAAACACGAGTCTCTCCGTCACTCTGCTCTGCTGTAACCCGAGGAGAAAATTTTCCTTGTGGGATACAAGTGTTATCCAATGAGGAGAGAGAACGGCATGAAGGGCTGTGTGTGCAGCCAAGGGATGCGCGTGAATGTGGTGACGTAGCACGAGGACCAATTGATGCCTGACAAGGGCGGGGGCTGCTAACTCATGGTGCGTTCAAAGAAACTCGTACTTTGTGTTTTTCCTTCCTGTGAAGTCATACCAGTTCGATCTGGTACGAGTTCACGGGTCGGAAGTTACGAGTGGCCGTTATAGGGAACTTTCACAGACAACAGGATGGTAAAAACACGAGCTACGGGTTACCTGGAACGCTACCAAGTCGTAGTTGTGACTTGAAGCTGTAACTTACGGTTTCAAAAGCCTGCCTTGAACGCAGCATTAGCCGAAACGGCCGTGAAGCTGATATCTGCTTTAACTTTGGTTTTGCTTCCCACTGCTGGAGACAGCTTAAAATAACGACGTTTCCCTCATTTTCTTCTTTTTTTTTTGACATGACAAGTTACAGTACAAGTTCTTCACTTGCACTTACCATCTGTCAGACAGCTCACACCAGTGCTCCATAAACAGCAATCACACCCATGCTTTGGTAATATGCTGTGGGTTAAAGCAGTCTTTGCAGAGACCCTCCAGCTCTGTACTCAGCTCCGTCACAAACAGCTGTCATTTGTATGCTTGCCTGCTTTAGTCCCAGAGCTCTTCCGAAAACTCTTAAGCATCTGTCAAGAGCTCTGGCTGCAGTCCCACATGAACCGATCCTTCAATCGATTCCCCGCTATAGCAAAATTGAAGAACTTTGATGTTCCTCATGGACCGCCGGTCTAAATTTTGGTATAGATGCATGCTCCTCTCTATGAGAATAGTGCCAGAAGTCTTTAGAATTATGATGCCGGGTTGAATGCAGGAGCTCAAATCCATCGCATCTGAAATGGCCTTCTACAGAGGATAAATTGTACCTGCCTTTGAAAAGAAAGAGGAGCCAATTGTTGCCGTATAATAACTCTACCTCTAAAACATTTGTAGTACTCCAGGATGGTAGATTGGTCATGGCTCCCTGTCACCATGGAGGCTGTACTGAATTTCAAAAGCAAACGCATTTGTATGTGTGTGCGGGTTCATGTGTGTGTGTGTGTGTGTGTGTGTGTGTGTGTGTGTGTGTGTGTGTGTGTGTGTGTGTGTGTGTGTGTGTGAACCAGAGGTAAGTTTTTACTTGCTTCCCCCGAGAAGACTCTGACCAATAAAAGAATTAATTTGGTTTGATCTCTCCATTCCTCAAGGTCAAGCACCACCTTTAGCGATGTTGCCGTTGATAAATAGCTTCCAAGCGTGTTTTGATGAGACGGTAAAATGCCCTACTGGAGATACCGAAGGGAAGTTCACGTTATGGATGGCGGGTTCCCTCGGCTCGCACTTGCTTCAATTACTGCAGCCACAGGAAGGAGTCAATAAAATCCCCGCTTTGGTGAACCTAGCTAAGTTATGAATGTGTCCTTCAAGTTCAGGTGGCTTGTTCAGAAGACCAGCAAGAGGTAGCTACACTGAGCAGAAGACCGACGACCCAAAATTTAGTGAATGAAAGCTGTAAGATCAACATCACTCAAACATGTTCATTTACAAAAGGCAGCAAATTAAACAACTCCCTCCATGCCTCTGTTCGGTCTCCTCTGCGCAGGGCAAATGCTTTCGGCTGCTTTCCGCGAGAGAGAGAGGGATACTAATGAAGTTTGAAAATGTCAAGCCACTGCAACAGAGCTAAAGATTGACATGATGAAATCTAACGGTTTATCACCTGCAAATCCCTCACAGAGCTCAGAATGAAAATGAATACGGAGAGAAGCTCCAGCATCAAAATTGATACAAGTTCTGCTACTCTGTAAATATGCAATAGTTAATTATTAAAAGAGCATACACGGCTGCTGGTGCGCACAAACGCACACACACACACACACACACACACACACACACACACACACACACACACACACACACACACACACACACAAGTCAGTGTACCAAATTATTCTTTTCTCTTTTTTTTTTTAAACTGGATTTAAAATGTATTTTTTCATTAATACTGAATTTCCATGAATTTTAAACTGGTTCTCGTTCTGTGTCGGCCACTTTTACTTTTGTAATCTGCAGTGTTAATTTGAATAACAGTGGGTATTACTGTCAGCCCTGAAAGCTCCGAACACTTTTGGAATTTGCATGCACAACCGCTCGCTACTTGTTCAACAGACAGCAGCGGGGTTTCTGAAAAATCTGTCAGTCATCAAGTCTTTAGTGTCAACAGCGCTCCAATCAAGCTAAAACGTGTCTGCTGCCGGACTTTTATTTCCCCGCTTCGACGTGTTGAAATGGCTCCGCTTTCTTTATTCTTTGAGATCCTGCTTTTATTTTTAGTTGAAGATTTTTTTTTTTTTTTAATACGGAGTGACGTCTCTGAACTCGAATTCCCAAAGATCACCTGTCAGTCACAGAGCTGTAAGAGCTGTGATGTCTTTCTTTGTTGAAATAATCTTGCAAGTTCTGGAATTTCTCCCCAATCAGGGGCAAGTAATTGGAGCTCAGGTGTTCCAACCCGCACAGCTACTGAACAACACTATGAGATAAATAAATGCTGAAATATGCTGCCAAATAGACCCCAAAACAAACAAAAAAAACCATGGAAATAGTTTAATTAATTAATTTAAAATAATTAATCAATTTCACTTGCAAAGTGTAACCTCTGCAGTTAGTCATTAGTCATACAATGCAAATTAATTTCCAGGAGAACACTATTCCGCTGGAAATTAGGCGGAAAAGAGCGTGAAGGAAGAGCCCTATTGCTTTCCACTCCAAGAATCTACCCATGAACACACAATGTTCAAAGCTTTGTCTTGAAACAAAACAACAAAATAAACACCGAGTGTCTCATTTACATTCTGAAAGAGTGAAGTTAATGAGAAACATGCTAGAGAGAGGAATTAGTTTTGCTTAATGAACTCTTAGTCACACAACGTGGTGTATTAACAAGCGATATGCACTGACGGAGCGTTTTTTTTTGTTTGTTGCTGTTGTTGCTTAGTCCTTGCAGAAGACGTTCTTTAACCTACAAGAGATGAGGCTGGTTTGAAATAGGAAAAAAAAAAGGTAACTGTGGGAGCCTTTATGAATATCACTGCGTCTCTCAGTCTGAAGTTTTATCCATCTTCTCCTCCTGTCTCTCTCCTCTTTGCGTGGTCAGGACTTTTTTCTGTTTGATGTCTGCTTTGACAGCCAGTGTGGTTCACTGACAGCACCTTTTGGGTTTGTCCTTGCACAAGGTAAGATTGTCGAGAAACAGAATAGAAACTGGCCAGAACTGAATCTATGGGCAGAAGGATTCAGGTTTATGTAAAAAATAACAATAAAATAGCTTGTCATTGAAATTATCACAACATAACAGATATGTGGCTTCAGTTATATATGATTTGAAACAGGGCCGTTGTGTACATGATGTCTCAGAACTGCAGAAATAATCAATCAATCAATCAATCAGACTTTATTTATAGAGCACTTTTCATACAAAAGATATGTAGCACAAAGTGCTTTACACGATAAAAGCAGACAAAACAAAGCAGAGATAAAAACCCAAAGTAACGCAGATACACTCGTGCGCACACACACACACACACACACACACACACACACACACACACACACACACACACACACACACTTTATAAAGCTTTAAAAGAAGGCAACTGAAGCGCTATCTTACTCTACAATTTGCCGTGAGGAAACACTAGGGACTGGATAAAACAAAATAATTAAATGAAATGATAAAAAATAACTAAAATTATACCGTAAATATGCTAAGACTAAAAAGATTAAAAGTAAAAATGAATACAGAATAAAATAAAATAAAATAATAATAAAAATAAAAAAAACATTTAATAAACAGTAAAAATCGATAAATGCAATAAAATGATAGGAAAACTAATAAAATAGTAAAACCTATAAGTAAAATCTAATCAAAAGCCAAGCTAAAAAGATGTGTTTTAACTTTGCTCTTAAAAATGTCCACATTTGCAGCTGCTCTCAGGTCTTCAGGAAGGCTGTTCCACAGTCGTGGGCCGTAATGACAAAACGCTGCTTCACCATGAGTTTTGGTTCTGACTTTAGGTATTAATAAAAGGCCTCTATCTGAAGACCTGAGAGTTCTGGATGGCTTATAAGTTAAAAGCAAATCTGACAGATAGGAAGGACTAAGACCATTAAGAGCTTTAAAAACCAGTAAAAGAATCTTAAAATCGATCCTGAAGCACACAGGTAACCAATGCAGGGACTTTAAAATCGGTGTAATGTGAGCTCTCTTTCTGGTCTTCGTTAGCAGTCGTGCAGCTGAGTTTTGGAGTAGTTGTAACGGTTCAATATTCTTTTTAGGAAGACCGGAAAGAAGAGCATTGCAATAATCAATCCTACAGGTAATAAAAGCATGGATTAGTGTCTCTGTGTTGGCTCGGGAGAGAAATGGACGCACTTTAGCAATATTTTTAAGATGGTAAAAACCGTTCTTAGTGGTTTGTCTGATGTGGCGTTCAAAGGTTAAGTTTGAGTCGAAGACCACACCTAGGTTCTTAACATTCTCTGATGGGTTAAGAGACAGTGCTTCCAGTTTAAAATTCAGTTTTTCTCTCAGTGCTTCAGGACCGATAACCAGTACCTCCGTTTTGTCCTGGTTGAGCTGTAAAAAATGTTCTGCCATCCATGACTTAATGTCTAAAATGCACTTAAAAAGGGCATCAATTGGCCCTGTATCATCAGGAGACACGGCAATGTAAAGCTGCGTATCATCCGCATAACTGTGGAAATCAATGCCGTGTCTCCTGATGACATCGCCAAGTGGCAGCATGTAAAGGTTAAAAAGGAGCGGACCCAAAATTGATCCTTGGGGGACACCGCAATTCAATTTATAGCTCCTAGATGAATATTCATTAAAAGTTACAAAGAATTCTCTGTTGTTAAGATAGGATTTAAACCAGTTAAAAACAGTACCAGATATGCCAACCAAGCTAAAAAGTCGATTTAAAAGTATTCCATGGTCAACAGTGTCGAAAGCTGCACTCAAATCTAATAAAACCAGGACTGACAGCTTCCTCATGTCCAGGTTGCATCTGAGGTCATTTACAACTTTAACTAGTGCAGTCTCAGTACTGTGGTTAGCTCTAAAACCAGACTGGAGTTTCTCATGGATACCTTTGGACATGATAAAAGTATTCAACTGTTTAAAAACAAGTTTCTCTAAAATCTTACTTAAAAATGGCAGATTGGATACTGGTCTGTAATTGTTGGGGTCTAAAACATCTAAACCATTCCTCTTCAGAAGGGGCTTAACCAGCGCGGTCTTGGAAGCAGTAGGAAAAACACCCATCTGAAGGGAATAATTTACAATGGTCAATAAATCCTCAGCTAAAAAGTCATAGACCATTTTAAAAAAGGAGGTGGGAATGGGATCTAAAAAGCAGGTTGAGGGTTTTAGTTGTGAAACAACTTTACCAAGGATTTCAGCATCAACCAGGACAAAACTTTCTAGTGTTTCCCCACATGCAAAGACGAGCTCTAAGTGCAGGTTCTTGGCTATGTTTGCTGGCTGCTGTTGAACTAGAGCCAATCTAATATTGTCGATTTTGTCACTGAAATGGACTGCAAATTCCTCACATCGCTCACTCGATGGTAAGTTATTAATATTGTCCAAAACAGGGTTGATGAGACGGTCGATGGTTGAGAATAGTATCTTAGGGTTGCCTCGGTTGTTGTTGATCAAATTTGAAAAGTAGGACTGTCTTGCATGTTTAATAGCCTTGTTATATGTGATTAGCTGTTCATGGAAAATTTGGTAGTGAATAGTTAAATTACTTTTTCTCCATTTCCGTTCAGCTATACGACATTTTCTCTTTAGCTGTTTGATAATTTCATCTTTCCAGGGAGGGTTTGGTTTAGATTTGATCTTTCTTACTTTTAGTGGGGCAACTTTTTCAAGCGTTGACTTAAGTTTACTGTTAAAATGGTCAACAATAAAATCACAAGAAGAAGGTAAAACGTTGGAAGGAGTGTCTTGTAAAATATTTATAAAATTTGCAGTCACTTCAGGAGTAAGATAGCGCTTCCCTACAGTTTTTTCTGAAATATTTTCCTGGTTAAAACCACTGACATTAAAAAAAACACAATAATGATCAGAGATACCTATATCCACAATAGAGGAAATGTTGGCAGAAAGGCCATGAGTTATAATGAGATCTAACGTGTGGCCTCTATTGTGTGATACTGGATCATGATGAACAATAAGCAACAGCTTCTGTACCTTAACTAACAATATTGCATGTCTCAACACAATGCAACCCACCTGATGACACAACAGAGTGTTTCATCTTGATTTCCTTCCTTCTTAGCCTCAGGTGCCAGATGAGGTGAGTGAATCGATGTCAGCAATCCATCATAACAAACCATTTCATGGCCTTTGTGTTTTGTCAGAGTTACTTTGTTGTCACATGATGCAGACGCAAGCAGATATTCTTTTAAAAAGCTCATCCCAATTATTCCTTCAGGGACGTTTCAACATCTGAAAGCGGAGAGATTCTGAATAGCAAAACATTTCAATGCAACAAACCGTCATCTGTGTGGAATCCTTTGAATTCGCTACACATTGTCCATATTTGGTTTTCCAAGACCTTGCTGCAGCCAATCACCGGATTGCTCAAAGGTCGTCAGTGTTTAAAATGTCTGCGTACTCACTTGCAACTCAGTGTCAGTGGCGTGCCAACAGGACAAACAATGCAAGCAACTTTTGCCCAAATTAGAACAATACTGAAGCGGAGGCGAACTCTGTCCTTACATCTGATCTCAGAACAGCGTTGTGACCCATCATCCATCATAAGTTACTGTCCTCTTGTGGCTGCAGTAGGCTAATGTCTCTGGAAACCGGCTTGACTGTTAACCGTTCTATATTTTATGTCATTTTCATGGGTGGAGCCGTGTCCCATTAAATTCACACACTGGGAATAATCTTGCGATGTTTTACAACTGTAGCCATAGTGTGTTTGCCTATTTGCCCTTGACTTAGCCTCCATGGCGCTGAGATGCTGAGCTATGGCTCTGAATACATTATACACATGTGGAAATTAAACTTCCAAAGGCCTTTCTTGGTGGGTATTAAGCAGTAGAAGGTAAACAAGTGAATTATACTGTGATTTATCATCTGCAAGATCTGCAGTACATTTGAGAAGTTTGAGACAGAATATTGTTGCAAGAGTAGAGCAGCTCCTTTTAAGGGCAAGAGACACAGCAGGGAGTTAGCAAAAGGGCAATATAGCTCTGAACATAACAGTAAAACCTATCTGTGCTTTTTGCCATCTGTCAGTAAACAAGTACCGCACCTCCTAAGGACCTGGTTCCCTCATCTCAGAGAGATTTAGAAATAGATTTATCAGAGAGGATGAGAGTCCGAGGAAAGATGCTGACCCTGCAGGAGAGTGTAAAAGTTCAGATGAGGCGGAGCCAGCTGAGGGAGATGGAGACACAGAGCTGATGAGTTGAACCATCGGTCTCTATGGGCCAAAACCAAAACATATAGGGTTTGGAGGATTTTAATCAGTGCAAAATGAATGTCTATAGAAACATGTTCCAGAAAATTGGGCCCATGATTTTATTCTTGACTCTAAATAATGATAAGTCAATGAAAAACATTCATGGATGGACAACAAGCCTTTTGTTATGGTATCAAGCATAGGAGTATAAGATGCAACCTGTTTGTCTTTGTCTCTAAAAAGTCTGAATGATCTATCTATGAAATACCACCTCAGGAAAAATGTCTAATAATGAAATCACAAGAGTAAATAGTATAGTTAATAAATAAAAAGAAGAATGAAAACCCCATAAATTATATATGTCACTGTACATTACTGAATAATTCTACTGTATTCTTTCCATCTACATATTAAGCATCAAAATATTGCACAAAATGTGTCCACAGTGGGCAACATGGTTGTTAAATTAAAATGGAATTAAGTTTGTATATTTTAAGATATTCTTCTTCTATACTACTCTTTGATGTGTTTAGTGTTAATTGAATGGAATAAGTGTAATAGTTGTTCAACCAGGGAGGAGTGCAGAAGGGTAAAGATGTCCAGACAGGGAGGGGCCAGATGCAGCCTTCCAGCGAAGAGAAAACAAGCAGCACGGGTCATGTGACAGGACAGACCCTGAGTTTAAGAGAGATTTACTCCCATGGTTCTCCAGTACTGGACTGCAGCAGAGTAGCTGCACAATATCCAACAGCCTTGATAAATGTAATAATTAATTGATGTGTATTTTCATAAATGAATGCATGAGGTTTAACATAGAAAAACATTATATGTGAAATGTGCCAGACACCTAAAATTACATAAAGTTGACTGTACTATAATTCCAGGGATTATTGTGTGGCATGAATTCATAACAGTAGTGATGCATATTTCAATGAAAATTGTATGAATTATTTTTTTTAATTGGGTCCCCTGCATTCCCTCTGCACTCTCCCACTCACTCACTGTGCTGGTGTCTATCAAATACTTCATTTGTGAGGCCACCAGATACATTATTGATGCACTATTAGTACCATTCTGCTTTGAAAAACACAACCATCTCAGTAGATAAATATGCAACGAAAGAAATCGTTAAGCAGCTCGGCCAAGCTTGACTGCCATGAAGTTCAGTAAAGTGCAACAGCAGTCAAGCCCATGTGTCTATAAAATCCCCCAGATCAATTCAAGAAATCAGAGACAAATCCCGATTGGAATAGCACAGTGGTTTGGCAAAAACTAAGTCACTGGGGCAAAATTGATTATTTGACAGTACTGCTTAACTCCACACATCAAGCAAAGCCTTATGGATTATCATTACACTCATGGACAATCACTCACACAAATAGTGTGCCGGCTGGCCTGAGGATCAGTAACAGTTACGTGCAGCACAGCAGATAACACTGTTGCAGTGGACGACCGATGTCCAACAATCTGATCTCTACATGTTGAATTAATCACCAACAACCAGCTTAATCCACAGTATCTGCCTCCTTTCAGCCTCTCCAACACAGAGAGCCTTTTCAGAGCTGTGTGAGAAATTAACTTTTATTTCATTTGAAACTAAACAGAACTGTTTGTTAGTTTTTTCTAAACCTATACTGCCACACCTAATGTTTCTACCGATACTACCACAAACTCAGAGACATCAGAACAGTTAGCTTGGGTACAAAAAAGTCATCAGTGACGCATGCATCCATTGAAATCTATGTAATAGAAGATTCTATTTTAATAGAAGCTGAAGATCTGCAATGCTGAGGTCACCGGATGGCAGATTTGTCATTATGCAGGACTGAATGGCTTTCCATGGCTACTGCGGGAAAAAAAAAAAAAAAAAAGGAACAAGCAGGGTCAGACCATAGACTGTAAAAAACATGGACGTAGCATCCGTGACGTCACCCATTGAGTCGTTTTTTTGATGTTGGATTTTGGTGGGCGTGTACTTTCCATATTTGGAGGAGAGGCGGTAACTCAACGGGTCAACCGGCCGAGAACCCGCCCACTGGCCTCGAAGCAACTGCCAAACCTGCTCCAGACCTGTCACTCAACGTTTCCACGCCCTAATTTATGTGAGAATTTTAAACCTAATAGACCGTTTCAGAGAGTATAAACAAATACAGGTGTTACCAAGAATACTAATTAAGGCTCCATTCCATTTAGTGTACCAGAGCGTTTTCTAATGAGCCACACCTGTCTTTGTTTATACTCTCTGAAAGGGTCTATAATAGTAAAACGGTAGAGTTAAAAAAAAATTCACCCCCCTCAGGAGTGTGTGCAGGGGTAGGAACTATCGGTTGAGACCAAAAAACGTGATGACACAAGGCTTTGATCATGTTTATTGAGGATGTAAAAATGGCAATTTTAACATGGGGGTCTATGGAGAATTCTGCTTTCTGACACCAGCCCCCAGAGGAAGCCGAGAGGATGCAGTTTTTTGAACGCGGAAGTGAGCTTCACTTCTCAGACCGACAACTGCCCCCTTGGGTCAGACCAGGCAGAGAGCTTGGCTACAAACACACACAAGACATTCTGGCAGAACTCAAGTGAGATTGCACCAGTTTAAATACTGAAGGACTAATGTGCAAATGAGCTACAGGTGAGGAGGTGGGCGGGGACAAGCAGGTGATGGGGATGAGTTGATTGCTCAGCTTGAGAGGATCTAAAATGACGGAAGTGAGTGATGAGACCGAAACAAATTCAAATGAAGTGTAACTACGTTACAGACCCTGAGCAGCTGGATACAGCTCCTTGATCTGCCAGTTTTTAAATATTGCATAAAGTCTTAATTTACAGAGAATTTATTGCACCACTGTCTGGCTCAAGATAGTCAAGAATTGAAGGATGAATTTGTTATATCTAGTGATTATATCTGAGCCACAGTCAAAGTATATCTTTGAGAAGCCAGCCGCAGAACACACTCATATCATAGGCTACTGATATCATGCATCACTTAGTTTGTTGCGGTTATACGACCTAGCCTGTATTCCCTTCACTGACTGTTTTTGCTAAATGGTCTTTCTCTAACTAAACTAAAATGTGCAAGACTGACTGAAATATTCAGGTTTTGTCTAATAGCCACAGGATTGGACAGTACCACGGAGGTCTAGATGCTGATGTGACTTATGTAGGCCTTTATACACATATTCATAGCTTTAAAACTTGTTAATGGTCTGGTATTGCTACATAGCCAACATTTAACCACTGTTTACTTAGAGGACTAATAAATAAGCAATGTTGCTTTCTAGTGCTGGAAAGCAACAAACTTATGTATTAGTCTATTATCTGTTGTTTTCCCCCTTTTTCTAACACTTCACCTCTATGAAGGTTAGCATGCAAAAACGACAACAAAACGGCTGCCATCCGACTGGACCATCTGGTCACTTTACAAATACTGACTAACACTGTAGCCTTCAGTGTGCTGTCTTTCTGATGAAGGATCTGCCCAGAGGACGGGCTACAACCTTTTTATTTTAAGAATCTAACAACGACTGAAGCTTTTGACAAAACTTGTTAGTAACCTTGATGCTAACGCTAACTGGGTAGAAAGAGCAATATCTGTCAGACAATCTGTGTTGCTGCTCCACTTTCAGATCTAACAGCTGAGATGCGGACCTAAGCCAAGTGATGTGAGTGTTAGCTGCAGAGGTGATGGAAAAGGTGTCATGTTGGTGCCTCGAGAGTCAACCGCTCAGCTCAGTGACCCATCAATTACATGTCTAACTGCACTAGTTTGCTCTCGGTGTACGGATCTACCAGGTCATGTATCACTCTATGCATATTTCAGCCATCTAAAACTGATGCAGAATTCCTCACAGTAACCTCAACCCCACGTTGCACGACAGCCACGGAGCAGACACAGGCAGATTCAGCATTTCACGCAGCAGCATTGAAAACAGAAAAATAGTACAGTAGCTCTATTGGTTCTTATGATTCAGATTCCTGAACCTCCCAGAGAGTAAATTGCACTTTGTCAATTTTTTTTTGCTTGTACATCAGAAAATAGCAACCAGATCTCTGTATCCCTGCAATTCTTCCAGCAGTATTGTTAGAGAAAGAACAATTGTTACCATATTTCAGCGTTTCTGGTAACTGCTGAAATCTAGCTGGAGAAAAAGGGAGGGGACTGATTTGCAACAGACTAGTTTTGTCGGGAGCAGTGAGAAAGAGAGCAAAAAGATGAATATGTCAGAGGCTCCAACTCCGGGGGCCTGGGGGAAGAGGATGGCATATTTAATGCCAGCATTTTCATGCATTTTTATTCACCACCAGCATCTCTTGTATTGCATACAAAAGCGACCCCCTAGTCATATTAATCCACATGTAAATTTTAGTGTCAGTTCTCTTTCATAGGAAGTGCACAGGGATTTGCAATAGCTGCAAGAAGAAAATGGCAGATGGGAGGTTAGGGAACTGTAAAAATATGTCTCTGTGTGTTTGTTGGGCCTTTCAAAAAAAAGGAAATCCTATCACTCCGAGCTGGATAGAAATGTTTAAGCTGTAAAGTTTAGGACGTCCAATGCACCTGAGATAGAAAGAAGGGTCGGAGAGATGGCACAGCGCTGAGAGAAGTGCTGTGCTGCTGCCGCTGAGCAGAGGAAGCCGTGCTGCCTGCTAATGAAGCCCCGAATTCCGTTTGATGAGATGACAGCTGTTGCGTCCATGTGCTTGAACGTCGTCTAGTCATAGTTAATCTTTTTCATGGTAAATGACGCTTCCACCCGAGAGAGATGGATGAATGGCCTGACTTTTTCTGACATTTATTTGTGTTGCTCTTTGGCATGATAATCACCACCGGCCATCTGATAGGCTGGCTATCAAATCAGACCTCACTAACTGCGAGGTTAAGTAAGGAGGGATTTCATCTCGTTGTCAAAGCGCCGGCTTCGTGTCTAATTAGCCGATAAATAATGTGATGACGGTAAAATAGCAGACGGATCAACAATGTGTTTAAATCTTTGCAAAAGCTTGGTTGAGACTAATGGCTTGGTTCAAAGTACAACACATCACAACAGAAAGCGGAGGTAACACTCATTCTGTTCACTTATGGCCATTTTCCATTAGCACTACTTGGCTGTTGTTTTGCTTTTGCACTAGGGACGTTACCTGGTAACTGGTACTTTTTTTTGGCAACACCTCAGCTGAGGTTCCAAGTGAGTCGAGCCGATAATAAAACATGACGTCAACTGGCTGCCAGCCACTGATTGACCAGAGTGTCATCACTGGAAGAGTCAGAAGTGCAACATCCAACACATGAATTTTTTAAAAACGCAAAGGCAACAGCGCCCACTGATCTGTGCTGGGACTGTTGTTATTCCTTCACCCGAGTTTAAATGGCTTGGCTAGCAGTGTGGAAAAGCACATTGTGGTCCTTGCAGCCGACTGTGTTTGGTGGCTGACATGAGGATCCAAAAAAAGAGAGCTAGACAAAGCGACCGTAGCAGCCGTGCTATGGCGACCTTGCCAACATTGAGGAGGTTTTATAAAGTAGCTACTCAGTTGTAATGGAAAATAACCAAAACCGAGTTGAGTAGTGCTGTAACTGTATAATGTAAGAGGGCCATTGTTGTAGGTAGGAAAAGTTGTTGTAGTGAGGACTGTTCAAGTTCATAAAAGAAAAGTAATAATAATGTGCTTAAAAAGGATCTAAATGTTGCCTCTCTGGTGTCCTCAGGCGTACGGTCGCCTGAGAGGCTCTGCGCACAAATGACTAATAGACATTCAAATGTATCTTCAAACCAGAGCTCTGCTTGTAGAGCCTGAGGCAAGAAACCTACGGTTTACTCTTTTCAAAAGCAACTAGGAGATTTAATATAGATTCAGGCCAATCCACATCCTGCTTTAAAGTTTAAAAATATTAATTTAATGATGATTTTTAATTTGGATTCTTTTGAAGAGTCTCACTTTTCCACTCTAAAGCCGCAGTGGGGTGAATCACAAAGTGAAAATAAAAGACCATAAACTCACTATTTCTGGTTGTTTTCTAATATTTATTATTAACTTCCTCTGTTCTCCTTCCTTCTCTTTGTCCTTTTTACTACCTTAAAATGATTTGCACCTGAGATGGTGCAGGTTCTAAGGTAAATCGGTTAAGGTGGCAGATTTTAAATGAACCCTGACAATCAGTTTGGTTCCTTTCACTGACGGTAAATCTATTGTCAGGTTTATTTATTTAGCCCCAAATCACAGATTTGCCTCAAATGACTTGTGCACAGCCCAGAACACCCTCCATCCATTGACCCTCGATTCAGATAAGGAAAAACTCCCCCAACAAAAATCTTTAACAGAGAAAGAAAGGGGGAATCTCAGGAGGAAGGACATAACGGGACAGAAAATAGATGTTGCGAGTGCAGCACAAGCAGACATAACAACAGACAAATTACAATACGGCCAAACAGAATGATACTAGCCTATTAGATGAGTGGTAAACATAAATGAAGATTATAGATCCAGGAGAATGTCAAGCAGCAAGGACCTGAGCCACACTACCTGCTCTGTATCACAAAGACCTTGAAGGAAAGAAAACAACACATACAAACACTGACACAGTCAGGGATGCCATTCACACAGAGGGACAAAAACCTTCTCTGTCCATTGTATTCTCTTTTCATTTTCGGCAAGGCTACCCCAGCCTAAATAACATTAAAAAAAACATTTAGTTATAGGCCCAGAGGCCCAGAAATGTGTCAAGCCACAACTGGTCATGCTTCACGGCACCACCATCAGGAAAAATGTGCATTACTATTAGAGGTTTACAGTGGAAACACACAAAGGAGGAGGAAGCATAATACTTTAAACCACATGAAGAGGCTTGAAAATGGATCAGTTCATATGCATGCAGAGCTGGATGGTGTGTTAAACGGTGCTATGACAGGACTTTCACCTATATATTATGTTGTGTCTATACTACAAGGTACCAGCTCGACTCTACTTGCCCTTTTGACATTTCCATTGGGTAAAAGTACCTGGAATCTGGAATCAGCTGAGCTTCCAAAATGGGTAAAGAGGTACTAAAAGGTGACATGCAAACACTGTAGACCACTGAATAGTTGAGAATCGTTATTGTGTCATCAATGTGCGACATGCACGCATATCCTGCTCGGCTAGAAGCTGTTTTAATTCCTGCTGTCTACCTTACATGTAACTTTAATCATTTTTTTATATTTTTCGGTGCAAGAAAGTAACCGTTACTGTAGATCCCAACGTGTGGTCAGTTCCTTCATATAACGCCTTTTTGGACATCTGCTCTGACGTGTGTTCAGAGATGTGAAGAGCCTCAATGGGACCAGCTGATCAGCCGGGACCAGCCGGTCCGGCGAACAGCGAATCTCCTGAGGCGATCTGCTGGTCAACCTCCGTCATCATCCCGGGGGGGAAAGCGATCCGATGAAGTTACCAGCAGCTCTGTGGAGATTTATCACTGGCTGAAATTCCTTTTGGAAAATATACAGTATGTTGGTCTTAAAGGTGAAATCTAACAACTGGATGTAAAGTGAGGCTCTATGTTTGTATTGGGGCTGAATGGCAGCACTGCCTCAGGGGCTCTATGTACTACAGATATCACCACATTTCAATAAATACATGTTTTAAAAGGAGCAGATCAGTCTATATTAACTCTCTATTCCAGAGGTGATATTATCCTGTAATGGAAACGACCTCCAGAATAGTACCTGGTACCAAAGCTGAGTCGAGCTGGTACCATGTAGTGGAAACGCGGTATTATATGTATAAATAGTTTCCACAGAGAGTTTCCAAAAGGATGATACATGGTTCAAAATATTGAATAAAATATCCAGTAATAGCATGATTTGGGGATCAGTTCGGCTTTCTGGTGTTTAGTGATTGAATTATGCTGCACATTTCTGTTATGATGAGTTCCTAGCCAATTTTTAATCTGAAAACGTCTCATTTAACACAACATAAGGAAGGAGTTGCTTTTTCATTTGAGTTTTCTGAGCAAATATACCAGTGTTTGATCAGTTGATGAAACCAAAACAAAAGCTCATCCGAAAAAGTTGGTAATTAGAGTCTGAGAACAAAGTTGGGCTAACAGCGGAGCCTTTGCAGGAGTCACAGTCAACCTGTGCTGGGGCAGCTTGAAGATGGTGTAGTTCTGTTCATAACACTGATGGAGAAAAAAGAAATCTGGGTAGAATAGAGTCAGAAAATTGGATGGAAATGAGAAGCATAGATATGATTCATTGTCGAGCATGAATAAGATTAAATAATGGGCGAGGAAGTGTTTGAGACGTGTAAATGGTGGACGACGGGGGTCAAATGAAACACTGATGAATTTGGTTCATGCATGTGGGGACTGGGTGGACCGGGGCCATTACATTCACCTTGATGGGCAGCCACCCTGGAGCAGCAGTTTAAATAAAAGTTGTCCATAAGTTTGGCACCATTCATGCTTATTAAAATGCACCCCCACTTACACTGTTCGTCTTTGTGATCAATAATTAAGTTGTCCCTGCAAGTCACATACAGTACCACTCAATGGAGCCATTAACAAAGGCTTCTCTGTTCTGAAGCAGAGTATTACGATGTGCATAATGGTCCTGCTGAATCCTAATGCAGGGACAAGTCAGATCTACATACAGTACAACAAAGAAGAGATGAGCACGGTATTAGAAAAATGGAAGAGAGAGAGTGTTGTTTCAGCAATATGAAGTTCACAGCGCCGCAACAACTTTTCGCTTGTCATGATTTTAAGTTAGTCTCTGTGTTTTCTGTCGGATGCACAAACTGCAGAAAAATACAAACTCTACCAGAGGTCTCTGTGGCCACTGTCAGAGCAGAAACTAAAAGTACACGGAAGTGGATGCTTTCCCTCGGTTTTATCTCATTAGATCAATGGCTAATTCCCTTAAGTGAAGTTTATTTTGTCACAACTCAAATTAAAACCTGCAGCAGAGCCAAGCTTTGATCAGAACTGTGAACTGATACTAGAACCAAAACCAACATTTCCCCGCACTGCCACTACAAAAACAAACCTTTTATTTTTATTTATTTTTTTGGATGCAGCATATATCTAGGTTGCCACTCTTACAGCTCAGAATCCTTATTTTCGTATCTAATCTGTGTTTTCCTGTGGCATTAAAACCGTCTGCCGCAATTAGCTGCTGTATATGTTAATGCATATTTTCATATCTTCATTTAAATGTTCTTCGCTTCATTTGTCAGTTTTAATGTCACTGAAGACGCATCATTCACCATGAATTGCTCTCGCTCCTTATCCAACACCCACTGAGCAGATGTATATACACCGTATCTGGTACAAATAAGATCATATCAGGAGAGAGTTTCGGGTGCCGTTTTCCTCATCTGATCCCACTATAATGCTGAACAGTATTTGCTGCCACACGCCCACAGGAGCAGTCGATGGAGCTGATTAGAAAACTGTCTGATGAGGTTGAGGGATGAGCCTCCAGACCTCCATCATGTGGATAGAGCCTGCAGACGAATCCACTGAACTTCATAAACAAACTCAATCAATTGCAACGAAAAGACCATTTGGATGAGTTTGCTCTCTCAGCACAGGGGAGGAGGCTGTCGGCTGTTTTCAATTCAAGGACATGAATATTTTTGGCTATAGCCACAGATAACTAGAGTTTCTGAATAATGTGTATGCTGAAGCTGCTTCCCGGCAATCAAGAAATGAAAAGCAGTTGTTTTTTGTTGTTGTTTTTTTATTATTAAATTAGTTTTCAACAAATGTTCTCAGAGGAAATTCAGCTCTCATCAAATCTGGACAAGTGAGCTAAAGAGCTAAAGCAGCATTAAGTGAAGTGGGCTGAGAGGGTCCAGAGGAAGGTGGACAGGACTTGAGTCATGTGACAAGACTTTGACTTGGCTTTGATGCTACTTGAGATGAAAAGTGCCATGTCTGGATGGCAGATGAGAGCAGGCAGCAGCAGCGGGGGGGCAATGAAAAAAGCTGCAGTGCAGTTTCCAGCAGTCTTGACTTCACTTCAAAGAAATATTTACATCCTGTTAGATCAGATCCCCAGCTAATGAAATAAATTCATCAGATTATTCTATTAGTTTATCCTCAGCCTGCGCTGATTGTTGTTTAAATGATGTTCTTTGGAGGGGTGGTCCCAGTGGGCTCTGGAATCACCACTGGAGCTGCTGGCAAGTAACGTCCAAGGAGGCATTTCCAGTCGGCATTGATGGCCACAACGTAATAAATAATCTGGCACCAACAAAATACTGTATGAAATCTGGACTGTATATTTATATCTTTTTCAAAAGGAGGCAGAGGCCAAAGTTGGCTGTGATCTTAAGTGAGCAGCTTCTAAATTGATGTCAAATGCATGTGGGATAAGTTATAATCACATAATTATAATTAACTCAAATAGTGCATTTGATAAATTGTTGACTTGTTGAGGCACATTTTGGGAGTATATGTTAGTTAGGTTTTGCGCCACTTTCAGGTTTTTCTTTTGTTTCACACTAACCTATGGATGGTGGTGTTTCCATTAAAGAGACATATTAACCCCTTTCCACAAATTAAAATAGTTCCCAGGTGTCTTAAAGACATGTCTGTGACATGCTGTGGTCAAAATACCCCCAAGGATCAAACATCACAGCTCTTTTCATCCTCTTAAAACAGCCCTGTTCAGAACGGCTGGTTTCAGTGCCTGTCCCTTTAAATGCAAATGAACCACTGCTTGCCCCGCCCCTTCTACCGGTACCAGGTAGGGGTGCTATTATGCAAATTCAAATCCTAGTTACATCACTGGAAGACAACTGAAGGAACAGCTCATAAAACCACATGGATTTCAATCTAGGGAGCCTGAACATTACAGATTTTTTTTGTCAGTTCTCACATTTTGGAGGCTGGAAGGCAAGACAAACACCTAAATATGAGCCTTCACAAAGTGATATTTCCATAATATGTCCCGTTTAAAGAGTCTGTAGTAAAGAAGTAGGCTGATGATTTGACACCTCCCGCTGCGCCTCACTTTGTTCCTGTCCTCCTCTTTGTGCTCTCTTGTTATCAACTCTCTGACCTGTCTGATTATATTTTGTCATCATAAAGTTGACTTACTGAATAATAATGTAATGATGTAGGTGCTGAATGCAGACAGAGGCTCAACCGGTAGTCTGGTCCTAACCAGTCTGTTGACCTGTCCATTGAGAAACGTTTACCTCCTGGTAGGTGGATACTCTGTTTAAGTTTAAAACTATTGGATCTGCTTTTACCCAGTCACTCACGTTTTGTTGTGACGCATGAACCAGCCACAACACAGTGAAGCTTCTGCACACTGTAAAAACGTCCATCCCCCATTGCACAGAACAGAGCAAAGCGAGTGTGTGCTGGATGTCAATCAAGGACAGCTACAGATTTTGCTGGACAAATGCAAGTTGCCACAACGGAACGATTGACTACATCTTCAAACTAAGCAGATAACCTCAATGTCATTGTTCTCCGCCACTCCCTCTGTTTGCTGATTGGGCTGTAGAGCCTCTGAAGAAGAAAATCTGAGGAAGCATTTCAATCCCGGGCTGAGTACTAAAGGGAAATGAAAATGGAGCGTAAGTACGTTGGGGACAGAGCCAGTATGGTGAAAAGAAAAAATAATTTATTCAAATTACAGGGATACAAAAAAAGTCACTGGCAAAAGAAAATGCAGGAGCACACAGGCAACACCAAGAAAGAACGTAGAAAACACTGAGGATGCTTACTAGGGTCCACTCTTCTTCCATATGTTCCAATGCTTTAATACAGTTTAAAGTGTTACATAGGTTACACTTCTCAAAATCTAAATTAGCAAGAATATTTCGGAATGTAGAGCCATTATGCGACAGATGTAAACAGACCCGGCTACTTCCCATTATGTTCTGGTTTTGTCCGAAACTTGTTCCTTTCTGGTCATCCTTTTTTGAAGTCATCTCTCATGCTTATGCTTATAACATCTCACCTTTTCCCTTGGTTGCTGTTTTTGGTTGGTTTTCTGATCCAACAGGATCTGTTCCCCCTGTTCATTTACAGAGGGCATTGCCTTTTCCTCCTTATTCGCTAGACATTTGATTTTATTCAGATGGAAGGCTGCTACTCCTCCATCACATCACTACTGGATTAGGGACATTATGCAGAACCTTAAAGGGGAACTATGCAAGTCCGCTCTCTTTTCCGCTGTTTTGGTAACGCTCCTCCCACCCATGTGCATTTGTTCACAATGAAGCTGCCGAAAAATCAATAAATGGAGGGTGGATAAAGTTACATACAATGTTACAGCGTGTGTGTTTGTGTATTTTTAACCGTCATAAACAAAAGATTACGGGTTACGGAGCGCGTTTGTGTCGCGGTGTGCAGCGACAGGAGCTGGGACATTGATGTTGCAAGGTTGGTTTTCAGCCGTGAGACGCCAGGAGGAAGGCAGAGAGCCTCCGTTCTCACTCGTAACAAGTCACAAGTCTAGTTAACTATCAGAATTACTCCAGAGCTTTTTAATGAAGGTAAAAAGTATCATAGCCACGGGGAAAATCCTGCTTAGTTCGTCTTTAAGCTGGCAAAGATCAGATGTACCCTCAACAGTTCCATCAACAGATTCCACAAAACCTGGGGCCCTCTAATAACTAATATGAACAATTTACCTGGTCTGGAACTGGGACTCTGAATGATTACACCTGCCCCTGAACAATCCTGTAATAAGAAGTATTAGGTGCACTTGTTTTTTGTTTTTTTTCTTGTCTTTGCCTGTCTGTTGTCTAGTTTGTCATGTTGATTTTGGGTTTGGTCTGTCTTTGTTTATTGTCGGGATTGTTTTTTTTATGGTTATTTGTAAAGATGTAATGATAATATGATTGTTTTACATGATAATTGGAACATTACAAATAAAGTGTTTTAAAAAAAATAAAGCACTGAGGATGAACACAGACGAACCAACAAAGGGCGATGGGAAAACACTGGTGGAGCAATCACACACCGGTGAGACACAGAGGTAATCACAGGAAGACAAGACAGGGGAACTTCAAAATAAAAAGGACCTGGAGACAAGCCATGACAACGAACATCTAAACCAATCAGCTGTTCGATCAGGGGACAGCCAGGTGTCTCTCACTGTGTCCTTCTGTGGCACCTTGTTGTTTTTGCAGCATAGTGGCACCCTGGTCCCAAAGTCATCCGCCTCATGGGTCTCACGAGGTCGTTACCGTTGACATTCACATGATGTCACAGTGAGTCTGGATCAGCCATGTGCATCGTGCAGCGATCACCGGTGATCGATCGTGCGCCGGCTTGGCTCCTCCTGAACAAGCCTAATGATTCAGAGATTGAGCAGGCAATCTACTGTCCCCGACTATCTGCTTACTCTGAACAGGTCTATAGACACATCCGATAAGACAATTTGCAAGCAATCACATGCTGAAATAACAAATTTGCCTCAAAGGGCTTTTACAATCTGAACAGCACTCTGCACCTCCTGTCCTTAAAGCCAAAAAACAACTCCTGTGTGTTGGGGTCAAAGAAGGAAATCATTTTTCAGAGTTTGTTATTTTTTTGCGGCTACGCCTAACAATCCCCGATCCAGGCTGCTGCAAGATCAGAAAACGCTTTTGTGCATTAGAACAGATGGCAGCAACAAGCCTCCATCTGAAGATGTTCTTCACGCACTTGAAGGCACAGCGAGAGGTCAAATTAATGATAATAATGATTCCAGATGTGAATAATTCCAGACTTTGTACTTGTAGACTGTGCAAATTAAATGTGAACAAATATCTGTGGTGAAGCAAAGACACAGAATAAAAAAAAAGAGCTTTATGAAGATGAGATAGATAGCAGGGAACTGCGTGTATAACTCAGCGCTCAAAGTTCCCACACTGTGTCACACCAAAGTTAAACAAGAACAGATTTTATTCACTGTCTTCTTTTCTTTCCAACGGATACAAATCTGTTTTTACACATGTATGAGTTTTATCTTCCCGTGCAAACGCATGTTTACAAAGGCTGATTTGCAAATGCAATCTTAGAACCTTCACAAGCTCAAAAATCTTTTCTGTTCTGGTTTGAGCACATAGATCATCCGCTCTGCTCCCATGAGGTTTGAAACCAAACCCGACCCCCGCGTTCCACCACAGAGACCACACCTGTCTGATGCTGCAGTCACATTAAAAGCTCTGCACACAGCGCCTCAGACAAACACTGCTGTCAATATCCAAATGTAGGGCATTTATGGTTATGTGCAGTAGTAGGACGTGTGGAAGTCATGTGTCTTTCATGTGGGTGTCTGAAGTTATGTGTGGGATAATGAGGCAGCGTTGTGTAGCACAAACGGGACTAATGCAAATCGCTCGGACGAGGCAAGTGGGTGAGGAATGTATCTACACCAACAGAAGCCACAGGGGTTATCCTGACAGAGCAGGGGGCTCATTCTTCACTGTTTGGTTTTCATGTTGAATGCATGAACTGAGTGTTCCCTCCTCCTCCTCCTCCTCCCCCTCCCTTCATCAGAAAAGACTAATGAAGTCGGTATCTGTCCTGCTACTGTTCTGACTGATAAAGAAAACGCTTGTCAGAAATATTCTCTGTTAACCCGAGTCCTTGTTTACAGGTTGTAATTGCATAAATCTTCACCCTGAGCTCCAAAATGATGGAAAGACATCTTTAGTGAATTTTATTCTCCTGTAATGAACCCGCAATGCCTTCCTCTTTTATTTATCAGTAACACAACTGTTGTAAAAAAAATAAAAAAATAAAAAGAGCAGTGTTTCATGTCTGAATGTTGTACAGCACAGAGAGAGGACGGACTACAACACAGCCAACAGAGTACTTAGTATAACAGTGGCGATTTGGCCAGCCGGAGGACTGAGATAATTTCCAGTTCAGTCTGCTGAATGAGACGATGCAGAAAGAGCATTGTAGTAATCTGTCTGTTCTTTGCCAAGCCATTTGTGAAAATAATTTAAGAGAAGGACAAGCAGTGGTAATCTTTCCTTTTTGACTACTGATGAGCCACAACGCAGCAGTGGGGAGGCTGCTTTGTTTTTCTACATAAGCCAAGGTGTCAAGTACAATTTTAACCCAGGAAACTTCATGCAAGAGCTGAGCAGTTTCTTTAATCTGAAAAACAGAGAGCGGCTTTAACTTGTGTTTTTATATCTTTCTTTTTTTTTTTTAAATATCTATCTACAAGTATAAAAAAACTAGACTTTAACAGAACAAGTATCATATTTTCTAGTTGTTCTCTTGGACGGTGGCCAAACACAGGCAGACCATCACCTGCCATTGGGAATTAGTATGCGGTATGGAACACAAGCATTGTATGCTATGGACATACGTATGTTGCCGATAGGAACGGTGACCTTTCAACCCTGGCCCTGCTGCACATGCTGCTGCGTAAACATAAATATCACAGCGGAAATTTATTTATTTAGCATTTTTAAGCATTTAATTATTAATTTTTCTATTCATGTATTCATAATCGTAATTTTTTTGTCCTTCACAGCGGCAACCTTCGTGGTAACAAAAATGCAACATATGGAAGGGTAATGGTATGGTTAGGTTTTGGATCAGGTTCAGGAGAAAATGGCAGCCTCATAGGACCTGTGTCTCTATGGTTACGGTAATAAATGCAATTAAGGTTGTGGAGTGATGGCTGAGTGAGTACATGAATGTAGCACACTTCATACACAGATTATTTAAAGTGCTTCCACAGGCAGAAATCCTTTGGTTTCATTGATTAAAAAGATGTTCTTGTGTAAACGTATTAGTGACGCTGGACTCTTGAAAACTGCATGACTCTGCTGAGGTCACAGCTCAACAGTTTTAGCTGCACTAAGCACCTTTCCACCTCAGACTGAAAAATCTCCAACATCATATTCTCTCTGATCGCTCTCTCTTCAGTGGCCTGTGGGGCTCCAACCTCCTCACTGCTGTTGATTAGAAAGTTGTTTTTGTGGCTCTTTAGTTTACAGTTAAAGGGATAGTTCAACATTTTTGGCAATCCCTATAGTCTTAGGAGTAGGTTTGTTACCTTTATTTGTCGGTGCAAGCTATTTTCAGAACAGCAGAGCAGAGCCACAAGCTGCTCAGAGCTACGCTACAGAGGCTAATGGGATTTCTTGGTTTCCCTCATCAAACTCATCAAATACACAATCCAACAACTCCAAAACGCTCTTGTGGACAAGTTGTGACCTGTACATTCACCACGCTATGAGATAATAATGAAACATTACGAGACTGAATTGTTTTCGAGGCAAATGCAGAGACTGCTTGCCGAAAAACTGCCCCCGATGGGCACGGGCATCACATTGAGGAGCATACATCAGTCCGACTGCCCAAAAGTCCGACGGCTCATTTCTCCGACTATACCCATTCTACAGTGTTAAGGTTAGGTTTAGGGTAAGGTTAAGGGTTAGGGCTACTTAAGTCGGAGAAATGGGTGGTCGGACTAATGGACGTAAAAAGAAATGTATGGTTGGAGAAATGGGTAGTCGGACAGACGTCATGCGCCCCATCACAGTGTGGTGAATGTGCAGGTCACAACTCGTCCACGAGACAAGGATTGTGTATTTGATGAGTTTGATGAGGTAAACCAAGAAATCCCATGAGCCTCCGTAGCGTAGCTCTGAGAAGCTTGCGGCTCTGCTCCGCCGTTCTAAAAATAGCTTGCACCGACAAATAAAGGTAATGAACCTACTGCTATGACTATAGGAATTTTGGCAATGGGCCAATTTGCCAAAATGTTGAAATATCCCTTTAATGTCCCCTGCAGCTGGAGAACATCACCCAAACTCAAAAAATGCAATCTGGGCAAAGAGGCTGGCATCTGGCCTCTCATTAGCAGTCCTGGGCCTGTTGTTGCAGCCCCACCTTGTTATTTAGATGGACAAGACAAGTATGTTCAACTTAACTTAACTCTGCTAACTTTAATCACATCTAACCTCCATGGGAGCGCCGACAAATGAGTCTGTGCAGGAGTCAGCGCAGCACGCCACTATTTGGATATATATTGATCTCCAGCTCCAGTCTGTCTCCTACATGAGCTTATCACCTCTGGCAATGAGACCTCCAGGGTGCCATTTTCCACAAACCTGTATCTTGTCGGATAGTTGGCAGTCGGCGCAGTCTGTGATGTATAAGGCAACAGAGGTGAGAGGGGCGAGTGCGTGCAACCTCGTGTCAGATGAGCCAAATTGTGCCTTTGAAGAGCAATGAAAATACGTTATGGAAAAACTTTCTGTGTGCGCTCTCAAAATACAAACTTCCACCACCGGGTGAAGCTGCTCTGTCTGCATTCACACCCACACCTGCTCTCCCGGTGGTGGTCTTTCTCTGCAACAGATGTTTACCTTCATTTGTCTTGTTGTATTATTGATAAATCCATTTTCATCCAACAAGCTATGCAATAGCGGGAGGGAGATGAAAAAAAAAAACAAAAAAAAACATGCTATATCCTCTTTGTTAACAGAAAGAACATTTCTCTCCACTCATTTCTCTCACCCAGGATTTCTGTTGTAGCCGGCTGAAGAGCTGCCGGGCTTGTTGTCTCGTAATGTTTGAAACACATTTAAAAGGCCTAATGAGATGCCTCATTTAACCTCCTGTCTCCATCTGTAGGGGTGGAATATGATTTTTCTGACTGCAATAACAAATTCTAGTCTTTTCTATTCTATTAGCATAACAAGGCAAGGTTCCCTGTTTATGCATTTCCTTGTTGATATCTTGCAGGTCTGAGTGTGTGAAGCTCTGTGCAGGAGGGTTTTTTTTTCTGTTATTTCACCAGAATATCAAATCAGAGGCAAAGCCCTGAGGTTAAATTTCACTTAAAGCATATTTACATTCAATGTAAGGGTTTATGTTAATGTATGTAGGCCGCAGAAACATTAGTGCGTGTGGTTGTATTATAATAATTACATTGTGTTCTCTTATTCTCTGCTTTATTTGTCTCAGTCACATGACAACGATTTGGGAAGAACGACTCACTTCTTCTTTTACAAAAGCAGCTGCCTGTCGCATATTGTGTTGACAGGATGGAGACGGCGCGCGCAGTCATTTTCAAAGGTTTGAGCAGTGCACCCTCTGCTGCCGCTTCCTGAAAATCACACCTCTGATAAGATTTCATCAGCCATCCATCAGCAGGCCAGTCACAACATGTGGAATTAGGGCGAGAGGGAAAACACACACCTGCCCGGTATCACCAACATCCACAGCAGCACCAACACCTGAGGTGTTCGCGATATGCATGTCACGCATGTTGCTATACTGTCAGACATGCTGGTGAGATCACACACGACAGGTTTTTACTCTATCAATATTTGCAGTTGGAATTGGGTTTTGTTATTTCTCACCATGCGTGTGAGCTGATCTTCACTGCTACTCCCCTTCCCTCCGAGCCCTCCAGTGCCACCACCTTCCCTGTTCAAATCTAATGTAAAAGTTATTTAACAGCAGCAGCAGCAGCAGCAGCAAACAGCAGCAGCAGCAAGTGATTGTGATGTAGCCATGCATACATTTGGACCAAACCTCTCAAGGGTATTTTTTCATGCATTTTACAAGCAGCTTAGAGTTAATAGGGGCTGGGAGGCAAACATTACCTAGAATAACGACTTGCAAATGGGTTGAAATGGTAAACAGTATATCAAATGAAAGGAGACGGAGCAAAATGATGAGATGAGGCTCAGGCTTTGTAACAACAGAGTGATGCTGTCTGATTCCCATGAGGAACTTAGTGGTGAAAATGGCCCTAAATCGAGGCTGAGGTTTGTTTGTGTACTGGCTGCAGTAGTTTGGGGTGAAAAATATGAAATGGAAAAAAAGAAAAGAAAAGAAAACATCCATGAAGAAGAAGAAGAAGGGCTTTTATTTATCTGCGAGCATACAGTCATGCATATGCAGTCCTGCTGTTCTCCGATCAGTGCTCTTCACAAAGTTCTTCAGAGATTCCTGTCAGCCTTTGACTACTCTCAACAAATCTCTTAGCAGCTTTTGAATTATTACTTCTTTGCCATATTTCCAAGTCCCAAACCTCCATAGATAGATAAACCATAACAAGGATGAGATTCAATAACTAGATTAAGCTGTAGTGTCACTGTTAAAATAATATTGTCAACAGAGACAAGGCTGTACTGGTGGTATTTGTCGCAGACCAGCTGTACTACATTTCACAACATTGTACAGTTGTATCTAACAAGACGTCCAGCAGAACAGAACGGAGCAGAGCAGGATAAGTGTGAAGAAGAGCTGACAGTTGTAGGTACTAAGGGATGTCACACTAACACGTCATTCCACCGTGTTTATGCTACATTAAAGAGCAACTACACAGGAATTTTAGCATAAGTATGCTACATTTTAAAAGCTTTGGAGTAAATGACGTGTAACTTGTTACAGGGAGAATGGAGCCTCTCAGCCTTTCACCTAGCGTCTCTTGGCTGAAAAACAACTTTGCGAGATCAGTGCCTCTGCCCTGGTGGCGTAGCCCTCGTCACTCCACACAAACATGCCCCGTAACCCATAATGTCTTGTTTATGACAGGTAAGACTACCAATGTACACGTCGTTACATCGTATATGATATATACCATTATGTATACCGCTCTTTTGATTGATTTCTCGCTGGCTACGTTGTAAACAAATGCACATGGCCGGGAGGAGGGTTAGCAAAACAGCGACCGGACTTGCATAGTTCCCCTTTAACTCACACTGGTCTGCAGTCATCTTTTTAGCTACGTGAATGTTTTCATCTGCACCATAAAGCCATAGAACACTTCTCAAGTCCATTAGCAACTTAAAAAGACTAAATTCTGAGGGTTAGGTGCTGTGGTAATGCCTTGACCTAGTGTTTCATTCTTATACAGTAAACAAGACAGCTGACTGAATGTGTTTTCAAGTGGGTCAAAGCAGGTCAGACAAACTAGAGATAGTTTCAGTGTTATGAGGTTAAACAAACAAACCAAACACTAAGGCCAGCATCAGACTGAGGCAACAGCTCGACATAGAGGGAGTCCCTTTGATGTAATGTAGCCCCTATGCTGTGAATATCACATCAACAGGTCTATTTTTGCTGAGAGCTGCACATGGCACGCATGAAAAATGGGAGAGAGGTTTATTCTGTAGATCACGGGACGCGGCCAGTGCGTCGACTCTAATCCGTTAACCTGGGCGCCCAAATAAAAATCGATGGCGCCGGCGTGCATGATTCCCTGCAGCAGCTCAACTACCCAGCGCTTTGGTTTGCAGCTGTAAAGATTTGAAATGACCTGTAAACTGCTTTCAGTGAAATAGTGAGGCAGCCTTGGTGAAAAGGACCTCTGGCACAAGATGAAGGCCGGGGAAAGCGCGGTTGCCACGGCGCGCCAGCCACTCAGAGAAAAACGTTCAGAGGGTGCCGACATATGAACTCAGTGAGAGGCTCTTCTGTATTCCGCTCGAGGAGGCAGGT
Source organism: Trachurus trachurus (assembly GCF_905171665.1). Classification (NCBI taxonomy): domain Eukaryota; kingdom Metazoa; phylum Chordata; class Actinopteri; order Carangiformes; family Carangidae; genus Trachurus; species Trachurus trachurus. The sequence continues at coordinate 26,270,732 of NC_139903.1, read as the reverse complement.
TGACTCAGCTGATTGAATAGGCAGCAATTTTCGACATGCTTGGAGGCTTTTCTTGCGATTCCCCGCTGTGTCCACCAATCTCCACAAACATGCTCCATTGTTGGCGTGAAACTGCTGAAAGGCTTCAAGTGCAAGAGCCACAACTTCCTGTAGACGGACACACAGAGTGATAACACTGTTGGAAAATGATCCACCTGGAATGAAATGGCACCAGACAGCTGATCAATACCATTGACTGGATTATTCATTGTTTTTGCATCTACTGTAGTAGCTCTCCACTTAATATTTCCCTTCCAGGTGTCTGTCTCTGTTGTCAGGCAGCTGGGAGCTCCCTGAGCTGCTGATGTTGCAGTTGCAGCTGGTCACCAACAGAGGTCAATGACAATCTGTCAGAAATAACTCACCTGTGGTTCCAAAGTCCTGATAGTGACTTTGACTCTGAATATGATTTATTTTAAACATTATGTAACGTTAATTAAACATTGATTGATCAGCATTATGAAAGAGCATGGCCACAAGACACATTTAACATCAATGACAATGAGATTCGGCCACAATCCAGACATATAAGGTCACACACTGCCCCCTAGTGGCAAATACATACACTGCATCTAATTTGAGAAGGTCAGAGGCTGTGTTCTCACTTTTGGTAGTGTTGGACCACCACAGGGCTCCAGTCAGAGCAGCAGCAGCTTCAGTGACTCCAGGAGGGATGAACCATTCACTCCCCTTCCTCAAGAATATATCCCCTCTAAATCTGTTCCCTCATCACGACGGTTTAGTGTGCTGCCAAGCATGTCGATCCAGTCAACCACAGGCGAACAGCTGGGTGAAAGCCTGCACATCATTCTGGTGGATCAGTGACCCACTCTTGCGTATGGAAACATCTGCATGCACCATGAGTCTCCACTATCTTAAATATCAGTCACTGTGACAGTTGGAAGGCAGGTTTGTGTTGCTAATTCATGATAGATGACTGTCACTGGTTAGTTGCCCTGTTTTACATGAAGTCATACTGGTTTTATTTTATCCCTTCGGCCGGGCACTTAACCTTTTATTGAACTTGACTGTTGGGTGGCAGTCCACACATACATTCATGGTGCAATAAGATCTGGGGGCTGTGGCAATTACTAAGGGCAAGATGCAATAATCTGGGTAGTGCAATGGTTATTTACTCCTCCTGTACAGTGAATTTAGTTGTACTGTTCATCTGTAAGTGTTCCCTGTTATATGTGTATGTGTGTGTATGGTGTTTGGTTGAATGATTGCTGACTGCAGCAAAGCACGGCACTGACTGTCCAAGGCAAATTTCCCTCCAGGGACAATAAAGTTTATTTTGATTGATTTGATTTGATTTGATTTGGTTATAAAACACAACTATTACATGTTGTGTTATATTGTGACTGCTTTTTGTAATGTATTTACTTGTTGTCTAATGGTCTTTTGCCATGGCCAGAGAGCAGATATGTTATCACATGGTATCAGATCTTATATTACCGGTATATTATATATTGTATTGTATTGTATTGTATTGTATTATACTATACTATATCATATTTGCTTAAGTGTAGAGTTCATTTTTCATCTCTAACCAGGAAACTGCAGCTCGTTGGCAACTGTTGACAACAATTAAAGCAATGGTCAAGGACTGACAGAGGACTGACTGTTGTAAATTGACTGTCTGAGCTCATAGGTCTTCAGTTCTGTTCAGCAGTTCATTCAGACCCACAGTTACTGCCAGGTGACCTGCAGTGCAGAGGAGGAAGTCAGTGGAGAGTGACAAAGGCTGTGCTACAAGGAGGCTGGAGTGGATGAACGGCATTACAAGACAGGATCTTGCTGGAGAACACTGTTTGTTCCCTGTGTCTTTATTATTCTAACAAACTTAAAGGTTCTCACATCTTAAATGACATTTGAACTACTTTTAAATAAAGATCACGATTGTTTCCTCAACCTACTGCTTTTTGTATTTAAACATAATAACCAAACCTTGACTGTTCCACAACCTTAACCATAACCATGAGTTTATTATTGGCTCGTATCCAAGACAAGTGACCTCTACTGTCTTCTGATCAGCATCAACATCAGCATCTTGCTTCTTTGTGGTTGCTGATTTGAATCTGATTCATAGGCTTTTTCACATCTTACATTTTAACTTGTCACAGCAGACAGAGCATCTACAGTATGTAATGGCATTAATGATGCTCTATTCCAACAATTATTCCAGTGCAATGTTATCAGTCACATCTGGGTTTGACACATTTGCTAAAACACAGCATGTGATAAATCTGTATCAGCTTTTTTTCTTATGATATTTATTGTAGCAAATAATCATTATGTAAACTTGTTAGTTGATATCCGTGCCCCCTCCACCCGCTGATTTATACAATCCTGCATCCCTCATCTCTCCAGCCTGACTCAGCCCTGCTACCTCCTCGGCCCACTTTCCTCAGCCTCTGCGTGTAATCTCATTATCGACTTGCCAGTGGAAAAGGGATTTATTTAATGTATTTGAGGAACAAACCACCAGAAGCTTAAAACTTTTTTTTTTTTTTGCATTGTTTTCCTAAACCATTTCAAGCCACAAGCTAAGTCTGTTTGACTCCCATCACTTTCCGATCTCATGCCTGTGTGGTTGCCAGGAGTAAGTCATCACACGGGGACAGATGAAACCTGGAGGAAGAAATATGAAGTGATTAACTCGTAGTCACTTTATTCCCTTTCAGTGGGTTTGGAGAGCCTGCCAACAACTCCCATAATGCCGCTGTCTGCTCTCCTCGGAGGGTTTTAGCATTTAATTCACATTAAGGGAGTGGAATGACATACATCCTCCCCAGCTCTTCCACCAGAAGACAGTTATGACGGCACGATGAAGTTTAATTAGTGTGCGAGTTGGTTGATAGTTAAGGGTTAATGGGTGAAAGGTCTGCTTGTTTCCAGACATGAGCATTAGACTCCAGTTTCAGCCAGATCTGCAGCAAAGAAGATCACTGTAGAGAAGCCTTGACTAAAGGGATTTGAAGGAGAGCTACTGCAAAGATATCTTATCCCTCTGCCTTTAAAGTGGACAGCTAATTGGACTGTCTGTGTTTTCCAACATGCATTTGTCGATTCACTACGTTGTTACAGTCGGCTGGAAAGTGAAGTAACATCTCTCTCTCAGACTGACACATTGATGCCACTAATCAAGACACAATCAGCCGATAAACAGGCCGGCTGGATCGGAGCACTTCTCCAAGGAACTGATGTGATGTGTTTATGCAGCAGGGGAGGGACCGTAGCATGAGCGATACAGAAAATCAGTAGAGGAAGAGAAAGTGCCCTAGCTGGACAGACCATGTGTAGAGAACACTTTGCATTAAAGGTCCAGTATGTAATAATTGTTAAGGTTTATTGGCAAAATCTGAATATACTTCCCATGAATATATTTGTATAAGTGTATAATCGCTATAAAATAAAATTTGTTTGGTTTTCGTAGCCTTATAATTCATATTTTATGTTGCAAGGGTCTTGCTTTAGAGTGTCGCCATCTTGCGTCGCCACTTTTGTACTGTACAGCAGCCCGAACGGAAAATCCAGCCAACCAGGAAGCACATTTCATGAGTTTCACGTCTCAAGTTGAGCCCCGTTCACAGTCAGCAGTAGGCATGCATCTGTTGATGAGCTGAAGCCTTTGTTACTTGCAAGGACAATGAAGCCTGCCATAACCAGCTAAGACACAACTTACTACTCCAGCAACAAAATGGTGTGTTCAGTGTCTTGTAAATAAACAAATAAAACCAAAATTGTATCCTCATCTGAACTTTTGCTCGACTCCTCTCTCTTCCTCTGACATTGTCTTCTTTGGTCTCTCTGCTGTGATGAACATACAGTACTGATGAGCTGGCTAGCTTCTTGTAGCTCGGCCAGAGGTGTTGATGCCGGTCTGTGACGTATTGCTATAAAGCAATACATGTTGATGCAAAGGTGCATGCAACATGCAACAACAGGCCAGCTGGGCACTGTGTCAATGGAGGGGGCAAGTCGATTAAACATCAAAATGATCATGACATGATAAAATAGTAAAGTAGTGTAGGTTTAAATATATATAATTACAAAATAAAAGCCTGTATTACTCTAAAGTCTATGAATGAAGTGTTTAATCTGGAATAAATATTCCTTTTGTGTCCATGGTCTGTATTGTCACAGTTACAGTGTTGAATGAGACTTTCACTCCCCTGCAGTGAAAAAAAGAACATAAAAATAGACATTTATAACAACTCAAACTACATGGCTTCATGGTTCCTTGTATAACTCATAGGCTGTTTTTATTACTTGGCTCACTATTCAGAATGATTCATGAATGATTTTGAATGTGTCACCAAAGGAAATAAAATATATATGACCATCTGTTGTTAACAAAAGAATGACAGCGAGAGCTTCTCTGTATGACTGAACAGCTTAATGATGATCTTAAATATTCTATTTCTACCCTTCACGCTCTTGTCTGTAGTAAAATACAATTCCAATTATAGCTGCTGCGCAGCGATGGGTCGGGTCCGGGCTACTTTTGGGCAAATTTAGGCAATTCTGAGCAACAAACAGGAGAATAGGAAGACAAGACAGTTGACCTTATAATGTCCAATTTGCATCAGTTGAGGATTGAACCCACAACCTCGGGAACCAAAGACCATTGTCTATCGCACTGAGCTAATTGACAAGTGGCAGATCAACAGTGGCTTCACAAATTGAGTAAGCCATTCACTGTCGTGTAGGCAGATTTGAAACCACAGTAAAAAGAAAAATCTTTTTTTGAGGTAAAATAATGATATGTATTTGTCAAACATCAACTACGAGTCTAAGATGTTAGGAGCCTTCGCACATGGTCCAGTCCAAGCTATTTTTTTTTTTTTTTTAATTTAGAGGCTTGCTGTGATGCCACCATTAGGACAATTGTCTTGTGCTTCTTATTGAGGTCAACTGACATTTTGATCTGTCATCATCATCATCGCCCTTGCTGGGTCTCGAACTCACAACCTCTGACACCAAGAACCAGCTCCTAACTCGCTGAGCTAATTGGCTGGTAGTGAGACCTGCTGTGTAGCTTCATTTATCCACTCAGGGAGTCAGTGCCCAGGCAGCTGTTGTCAGGGCAGATTTCAGAAAGTCAGAAATTCTATTATCTAAACAAAAATCTGTTAATACATAAATTGCATTTAGACAGCAAAACAGCTTATGGACATGTGACATTTTGATCCATCATCATCATCATCATCATCACCCTTGCTGGGTCTCGAACTCACAATCTCTGACACCAAGAACCAGCTCCTAACTCGCTGAGCTAATTGGCTGGTGGTGAGACCTGCTGTGTAGCTTCATTTATCCACTCAGGTGAGCCAGTGCCCGGGCAGCTGTTGTGATGAAATGGTCAAAATGTCAATAATTCAGTCATCTAAACAAAAATCTGATAATACATAAATTGCATCTTGACAGCATGGAAATGTTGGTGATTTGTTTTTAATGATAAGTGTTTTGCTTCATAAGAGAAAATCTGATGTTTATAAATTCCACTCTCACATTGACTGCAGTTGTTCCCATGAGAGCAGAATTCAAAATGTTCTCAAAAATTCAGTTTTTGAGATAAAATTCTGATATTTGCCAAACTTCAGTAACCATGACTCCAGAATATTGTCATTTTTTTTCAGGAAGATTGAAAATGTATTTATCAAGAATTTGATGGTATATGTTTACAGTACTGTTTGCAGTCAAACGTTTTCATGCACTGTAGGCTCAATTTTTGCTTAATCAAAAATCCGAGAAACAAGTTTTGTGGAGGAAGGTCTGGAGATGCTCTGTAGCAAGTTTGGTGTCAATTGAGCAAAAATTGTGGGAGGAGATACATTTTAAAAGTTTTACAGTTATTGAAAAAAACAGAGTGATGGACTTCATAATTTGTAATAAGTTTAAGTGGACAAAAGTTTCAGCAGTATTGAGGCTACATTGTGGTGAAGTTTCAACACTGTAGCATCTACCGTTGGTTTGGTAGGAATTTTTAAAGTTTTTAAATTTAAACGCTTATTGTGCCCCCCCTAGGAGGGGGGGGCACATGTGCTTGGAGTTGAGTGAATCTGGCATGGGACTGAACCTTTGTGCAAAGTTTGGTGAGTTTTCGCCCATGGGAAGTATGACTTCCTTGGAAGAAGAAAGAAAGAAAGAAGAAGAAGAAGAAGAAGAAGAAGAAGAAGAAGAAGAAGAATTCCTAGGAATACAATAGTGTCCTGTCAGCTGCGCTGCCCGGACCCTAATTATAGCTGCTGCGCAGCGATGGGTCGGGTCCGGGCTACTTTTGGGCAAATTTAGGCAATTCTGAGCAACAAACAGGAGAATAGGAAGACAAGACAGTTGACCTTATAATGTTCAATTTGCATCAGTTGAGGATTGAACCCACAACCTCGGGAACCAAAGACCATTGTCTATCGCACTGAGCTAATTGACAAGTGGCAGATCAACAGTGGCTTCACAAATTGAGTAAGCCATTCACTGTCGTGTAGGCAGATTTGAAACCACAGTAAAAAGAAAAATCAGTTTTTGAGGTAAAATAATGATATTTGTCAAACATCTACTATGAGTCTAAGATGTTAGGAGCCCTCGCGCATGGACCAGTCCAAGCTATTTGTTTTTTTTTTAATTTAGAGGCTTGCTGTGATGCCACCATTAGGACAATTGTCTTGTGTTTCATATTGAGGTCAACTGACATTTTGATCTGTCATCATCACCACCATCACCCTTGCTGGGTCTCGAACTCACAACCTCTGACACCAAGAACCAGCTCCTAACTCGCTGAGCTAATTGGCTGGTAGTGAGACCTGCTGTGTAGCTTCATTTATCCACTCAGGGAGTCAGTGCCCAGGCAGCTGTTGTCAAGGCAGATTTCAGAAAGTCAGAAATTCTGTTATCTAAACAAAAATCTGTTAATACATAAATTGCATTTAGACAGCAAATCAGCTTAAGGACATGTGACATTTTGATCCATCATCATCATCATCATCATCATCATCACCCTTGCTGGGTCTCGAACTCACAATCTCTGACACCAAGAACCAGCTCCTAACTCACTGAGCTAATTGGCTGGTAGTGACACCTGCTGTGTAGCTTCATTTATCCACTCAGGTGAGTCAGTGCCCGGGCAGCTGTTGTGATGAAATGGTCAAAATGTCAATAATTCAGTCATCTAAACAAAAATCTGATAATACATAAATTGCATCTTGACAGCATGGAAATGTTGGTGATTTGTTTTTAATGATAAGTGTTTTGCTTCATAAGAGAAAATATGATGTTTATAAATTCCACTCTCACATTGACTGCAGTTGTTCCCATGAGAGCAGAATTCAAAATGTTCTAGAAAATTCAGTTTTTGAGTTAAAATTCTGATATTTGCCAAACTTCATCAACCATGACTCCAGAATATTGTCATTTTTTTTCAGGAAGATTGAAAATGTATTTATCAAGAATTTGATGGTATATGTTTACAGTACTGTTTGCAGTCAAACGTTTTCATGCACTGTAGGCTCAATTTTTGCTTAATCAAAAATCCGAGAAACAAGTTTTGTGGAGGACGGTCTGGAGATGCTCTGTAGCAAGTTTGGTGTCAATTGAGCAAAAATTGTGGGAGGAGATACATTTTAAAAGTTTTACAGTTATTGAAAAAAACAGAGTGATGGACTTCATAATTTGTAATAAGTTTAAGTGGACAAAAGTTTCAGCAGTATTGAGGCTACATTGTGGTGAAGTTTCAACACTGTAGCATCTACCGTTGGTTTGGTAGGAATTTTTAAAGTTTTTAAATTTAAACGCTTATTGTGCCCCCCCTAGGAGGGGGGGGCACATGTCCTTGGAGTTGAGTGAATCTGGCATGGGACTGAACCTTTGTGCAAAGTTTGGTGAGTTTTCGCCCATGGGAAGTATGACTTCCTTGGAAGAAGAAAGAAAGAAAGAAGAAGAAGAAGATTATAGCTGCTGCGCAGCGATGGGTCGGGTCCGGGCTACTTTTGGGCAAATTTAGGCAATTCTGAGCAACAAACAGGAGAATAGGAAGACAAGACAGTTGACCTTATAATGTTCAATTTGCATCAGTTGAGGATTGAACCCAAAACCTCGGGAACCAAAGACCATTGTCTATCGCACTGAGCTAATTGACAAGTGGCAGAGCAACAGTGGCTTCACAAATTGAGTAAGCCATTCACTGTCGTGTAGGCAGATTTGAAACCACAGTAAAAAGAAAAATCAGTTTTTGAGGTAAAATAATGATATTTGTCAAACATCTACTATGAGTCTAAGATGTTAGGAGCCTTCACGCATGGACCAGTCCAAGCTATTTGTTAGTTTTTTTTAATTTAGAGGCTTGCTGTGATGCCACCATTAGGACAACTGTCTTGTGTTTCATATTGAGGTCAACTGACATTTTGATCTGTCATCATCATCATCACCCTTGCTGGGTCTCGAACTCACAGCCTCTGACACCAAGAACCAGCTCCTAACTCGCTGAGCTAATGAGCTGGTAGTGAGACCTGCTGTGTAGCTTCATTTATCCACTCAGGGAGTCAGTGCCCAGGCAGCTGTTGTCAAGGCAGATTTCAGAAAGTCAGAAATTCTATTATCTAAACAAAAATCTGTTAATACATAAATTGCATTTAGACAGCAAAACAGCTTAAGGTCATGTGACATTTTGATCCGTCATCATCATCATCATCATCATCATCATCACCCTTGCTGGGTCTCGAACTCACATCCTCTGACACCAAGAACCAGCTCCTAACTCACTGAGCTACTTGGCTGGTAGTGAGACCTGCTGTGTAGCTTCATTTATCCACTCAGGTGAGCCAGTGCCCGGGCAGCTGTTGTGATGAAATGGTCAAAATGTCAATAATTCAGTCATCTAAACAAAAATCTGATAATACATAAATTGCATCTTGACAGCATGGAAATGTTGGTGATTTGTTTTTAATGATAAGTGTTTTGCTTCATAAGAGAAAATCTGATGTTTATAAATTCCACTCTCACATTGACTGCAGTTGTTCCCATGAGAGCAGAATTCAAAATGTTCAAGAAAATTCAGTTTTTGAGTTAAAATTCTGATATTTGCCAAACTTCATCAACCATGACTCCAGAATATTGTCATTTTTTTTCAGGAAGATTGAAAATGTATTTATCAAGAATTTGATGGTATATGTTTACAGTACTGTTTGCAGTCAAACGTTTTCATGCACTGTAGGCTCAATTTTTGCTTAATCAAAAATCCGAGAAACAAGTTTTGTGGAGGACGGTCTGGAGATGCTCTGTAGCAAGTTTGGTGTCAATTGAGCAAAAATTGTGGGAGGAGATACATTTAAAAGTTTTACAGTTATTGAAAAAAACAGAGTGATGGACTTCATAATTTGTAATAAGTTTAAGTGGACAAAAGTTTCAGCAGTATTGAGGCTACATTGTGGTGAAGTTTCAACACTGTAGCATCTACCGTTGGTTTGGTAGGAATTTTTAAAGTTTTTAAATTTAAACGCTTATTGTGCCCCCCCTGGGAGGGGGGGCCACATGTCCTTGGAGTTGAGTGAATCTGGCATGGGGTTGGATGTTTCTGTGAAGTTTGGTGAGTTTTCACCCATGGGAAGTATGACTTCCTTGGAAGAAGAAAGAAAGAAAGAAAGAAAGAAAGAAAGAAGAAGAAGAAGAATTCCTAGGAATACAATAGTGTCCTGTCAGCTGCGCTGCCCGGACCCTAATTATAGCTGCTGCGCAGCAATGGGTCGGGTCCGGGCTACTTTTGGGCAAATTTAGGCAATTCTGAGCAACAAACAGGGGAATAGGAAGACAAGACAGTTGACCTTATAATGTTCAATTTGCATCAGTTGAGGATTGAACCCACAACCTCGGGAACCAAAGACCGTTGACTATCGCACTGAGCTAATTGACAAGTGACAGTTCAACAGTGGCTTCACAAGTAAACCATTCACTGTTGTGTAGGCAGATTTGAAACCACAGTAAAAAGAAAAATCAGTTTTTGAGGTAAAATAATGATATGTATTTGTCAAACATCTACTATGAGTCTAAGATGTTAGGAGCCTTCGTACATGGTCCAGTCCAAGCTATTTGGATTTTTAAATTTAGAGGCTTGCTGTGATGCCACCATTAGGACAATTGTCTTGTGTTTCGTGTTGAGGACAACTGACATTTTGATCTGTCATCATCATCATCATCACCCTTGCTGGGTCTCGAACTCACAATCTCTGACACCAAGAACCAGCTCCTAACTCGCTGAGCTAATTGGCTGGTAGTGAGACCTGCTGTGTAGCTTCATTTATCCACTCAGGTGAGTCAGTGCCCGGGCAGCTGTTGTGATGAAATGGTCAAAATTTCAGAAATTCAGTCATCTAAACAAAAATCTGATAATACATAAATTGCATCTTGACAGCATGGAAATGTTGGTGATTTGTTTTTAATGATAAGTGTTTTGCTTCATAAGAGAAAATATGTTGTTTATAAATTCCACACTCACATTGACTGCAGTTGTTCCCATGAGAGCAGAATTCAAGATGTTCTCAAAAATTCAGTTTTTGAGATAAAATTCTGATATTTGCCAAACTTCATCAACCATGACTCCAGAATATTGTCATTTTTTTTCAGGAAGATTGAAAATGCATTTATCAAGAATTTGATGGTATATGTTTACAGTACCGTTTACAGTCAAACGTTTTCATGCACTGTAGGCTCAATTTTTGCTTAATCAAAAATCCGAGAAACAAGTTTTGTGGAGGACGGTCTGGAGATGCTCTGGAGCAAGTTTGGTGACAATTGAGCAAAAATTGTGGGAGGAGATACATTTTAAAAGTTTTACAGTTATTGAAAAAAACAGAGTGATGGACTTCATAATTTGTAATAAGTTTAAGTGGACAAAAGTTTCAGCAGTATTGAGGCTACATTGTGGTGAAGTTTCAAAACTGTAGCATCTACCGTTGGTTTGGTAGGAATTTTTAAAGTTTTTAAATTTAAACGCTTATTGTGCCCCCCCTAGGAGGGGGGGGCACATGTCCTTGGAGTTGAGTGAATCTGGCATGGGGTTGGATGTTTCTGTGAAGTTTGGTGAGTTTTCGCCCATGGGAAGTATGACTTCCTTGGAAGAAGAAAGAAAGAAAGAAGAAGAAGAAGAAGAAGAAGAATTCCTAGGAATACAATAGTGTCCTGTCAGCTGCGCTGCCCGGACCCTAAAGAAGAAGAAGAAGAATTCCTAGGAATACAATAGTGTCCTGGCAGCTGCGCTGCCCGGACCCTAATGACATGGAGCCGCTGGAAATTGCTTCACGGCTGCACCGCTGTCATAAAACTTGTATGATATTGTGAGAATTTTAAATTAAGATGAGGAAACCCAGCATGTGCACTTATAAATTCTGTAAGTAATACTGTAAGTGGGAGTCATGCGATGAGCCAACAGAAAAAAAAAGCATCCCGAAAAGTTTTAAACACACAGATTTTTATAGCTGCTCACAGTAACTGCATGAGGTCATTAAAGGGAAATTTAAGTCAGTCAATGCGACAGTTGCGTTCAACTTAAATTTCCTTGAGATAACTATGACCTGGATGAATGAGAATATTCACAGGTTCATTAAAGGGATAGTTCAACATTTTGGCAAACTGGCCCATTGCCATAATCCCTCTAGTCTTATTTGGAGTTGTTGGAGTTGGATTGTGTATTTGATGAGGGAAACCAAGAAGTCTCCAAATAAAGGTAACGAATTTACTCCTAAAACTATAGGGATTATGGCAATGGGCCAGTTTGCCAAAATATTGAACTATCCCTTTAAGCATGTGGTTGGATCTGTGGTCCTATTTGCCAGGGAAAGGCAAGAAAACACTAGCTGTTTCAGAACTTGTAGGATATAGCCTAGAAAAGAACAGTATAAATATACAAATATCAAATTAACTATTAGATAAAAAGGATGCCTTCTATCACTTCACAAACACAATATTTGTTTCCACTCTGAGCTTCACACAACCTACAGGATGGAAATCCTCAGGGCATCACACCAGGAGAAGACTTAGACACACATCTGCTGTGACACTTAATATGTAAAAAGTCTTGTGGCTTATTAGTTGTGTGAATAATTTTCTATTTCAGCTTTTTGATGAATTTGGCATTGACTTCCAGTGTAAGTTTCAGTTTGACTGATTCTACACTAGAGGGCACTGATGTTAAAGCTTAGAGCAGGAACACACCAACGAATGTCCACAGTCTGCAACAGTACAGAACCCACATGTCTCTGCTTTTCTTTCTAGTCTCTTCTTCCCTCTCCTTTTTTAATAGTACTGACAAACTTAAAACTTAAGGCGGTCTGTTTAAGTCTTCATTGTGTCCAGAGCACATCGTGCCTCATCACTCTGATCATCACAGACATTTCATTCTTCAGTTCCTGTCAGAAGACCTTGGCATACCCATGCATGTGCCACATCAGGGAGGAAATAATGTTCCTCAGCTCACTATGTAGCTGGTACAAATTATACATTCACTTCAACTGGGCACAGACAAATCCGGTGGAGGTGAGAAACTGGAAGGTATACAATATATAAACCTGATAAACATAATCTACAAGCTTGGAGGGAAAAGGCTGTTGACTAAACTTGCACATGATAATAATCTTAATTCAGGACATTTATAATAATATCTTACGACGGTACAACATATGTTTCAGGCATGAATGGACTTACAGGTTAACTGAGATAAAAGCTTTGTGTGTGATGAGCAGCTGTTAACTACTGGAAGAAAGTATGTTTTACTTTGGCACAATGGGCATTCATGAGAGAAAAAAACATGTCTGTTTCATGTTATGTTTGCATTGTGACTGTCTGTTGTATATAAATCCCAATACTTACGCCACCTCTCTCTGATCTAAGACCGAGCTCATGGAAATTGAACGAGTGAGTAAACAGAGGAGTCATGGTGGGAGAATGAGGGGTGGTGGGTGGGTGGGGGGGCAGTAATTTGATCAACAACAAATCCAATTATCTCAAGTTTCTCATACACTGTGCATATAAATGTGTCATTTTCATAGATTGATCATAACATTGCTTCTGCCGCAATTGAGGTGCACACTAAAACGACAGACCGAGCAGAAAGGACTACTTCATAATAAGGTTTTTTATTAGTATTATTAAGGATTTATGAATGGGTAATAATCAGTAGTAGTATCAAATAGTTTATCAACACTTTAGAAATCATTTCTAATCTGATTTAACACATAAGATTAAAGTTATGCACTGGCCTCATCGCCATACTCTGCTGTCAGCAGCCGTCCTCTCTATAATCACAGGTGTTGATCCGATTGTCTTGCGCGGTGGATATTTACATGGAGATCCTTGTTGTTAATTGGTCTCTTCTTCTGGACTTAAGCTCTGCAGCTGTACCTGGTGAACTGCTCACTGATTCTTTGTCCCACTGTTCACATTGATCTATGGCCTGCTGTTCACTGAGCGGATTCTCCCTCCGTCGTCTTCATTGTTTCTTCATCTTTTTCTTCATTTTATTTTTTTACAACCATTTATTTATCAGTTACATCTGGTAAAAGGAGACTGATGCTTAAGTGTAAAAAGCACCAACAAATCATCAATAAATGATCATGTGTTTTACACATAAGGCTCCTTTTTACCAATTATAAATATAAGTAGGTATTAAGCTGACTTTGGCAACTAGTGAGCCTACATCAGTGTATGAAAACATGTTATAACATGTTTATAATTGCTTATGATTCTTAAGTGTTAGTAACTTAATTAATAACCCATTTATAAACCATTTATAATGTAGTCTTATTGGAAAGTATTAACAGTAATGTCAAAACATGGTTGAGACATATTTCTTTGTCAGCTCTTTTATTGATTACCAAATTAATTTGAAGGCTTTTAAGCTGTTAAATCTAATTAGTTCATTTAAAACAAAAATAAGAATGGTTCAAGCATAGAATTGGTAAGACAAAAATATGACCACAGCGTTAGCCCCACATCGATAGTAAGGGAAGCTGAAAAATATGCTGTGGCTATATTATGTAGATTAAGTCTTTTCTGCTACAGACCCAGGTTCTGTCTGAGTGGGCTACAGAATCAATTTGTATTCTCAAGACTGAATTTTATCTGATATTTTCTTATTCCATTGGTTAATCACTGTTTTTAGCAGCTTTATCACAGGCAACTGGGAAACATATAATACCTCTTTAAAAAAATAAATAAATAAAAGATGGCTTCATCATTGTTATTTTTCCACATAAAATGTCCAAGCAGATTATTAGCACAATTATTTATAGAAAAATGTGCATGTTTTTTTTTTCTCCATTGGCGTAGCTTGTACATATTGGTGGAGAGAGTGCAGGTGAAAAGCTTAAATGCACCCACATATGGCTGATTGTCCGGGGACCATAGCTACCTATCTGTATCCTCCTTAAGAGCCAGAAAACAATTAATGCAAAAACAGCTTGTGATGTGGAGCAGGGGCAGACGGCGCTATGGCGGTAGAAGGGGGTTGTCTGCAGTCTCAGGGTAGAGGTAGGGTAGAGGTGCATTAGGGCATACTAAGAGAGCACTTAACAATACTGACGGGGGCCGTCTGAGTGAGGGCGCAAAACTGAATAAGAACACAAAAGCAGAAGAAGTGGTGTTTTAGTGCTGTTCCAGGCCTATAGGATAAGCTCCTGTCAGGCGGATGACATCAAATGACCTTCGTGGAACACATTCAGAGCAGACGCAGGCCCAGAACGGCCACAGTTAGCAGCTCAGCTTCCAATCCCTGGCTTTTCCAGGGAACACACATCACCCCAGCCCTGCTCAAGGTGAGTGTGTCGCTGGCCGAGGCTCCTTGGCCGAGCCACTTCAGCCTGGTCCGTGACAGACAGCTCTGCTCATCCCCATGTGAGTGTCTGCCGCCTGTATCGACTCCCCTCCAACGCATAATTCCATTAATCAGTCCAATTTCCCTGTGGGCAGTGGTTTATTTCCGTCATCAAATGCCTGATGAAATCTTTAGACGCTGTGTATTAGGGAACAATCCCTACAAATAGCTGATAGTGTTAACCAGTCACAAGCTGCGCCAAGGCATCGCTCAGCTCTAATTTGAAAGGGAGTGAGGTGATAATGCGATGTGTCATCCTTTTGTGGGCGTGCATTAATGGCGCCAGCCAAGATGGCAATTGATGGCAAATCAACTTCTTCCAGCGGGAAGGGAGGAGAGGAGGGAGGGGGAGGGGGCCCGGGATGGAGGAGAGCGAAAGAACATTGACTGGCAAACTGCAGAGCCACAGCGGCCTTTAATCCATTACTTCTCCTGATGGGGAAGGTTTAATGCATCTCAGCCGTAGATGGCATGTGCATTTCAGTCTCTCTCTTTTTTACTCCTGCTCTCACTCTCACTCTCTCTCTCTCGCTGCCTGAGCCGCCTGTTACCATGAGGGCTGATGTGCGGTATCCAGGATAAATGCTCTTAATTCATTCTTGTCTTGTTCATTTGATTTTCTTAGCAGGAGAAGTTTGGAAATCTCTATCAGGGCTGAATGAGCATGTTGAGGATGCACGATAATGGAAAACACTTACTTCAATCTTCCTCCACGGCATTTCCATGGGTGAGAAAAAAGAGCAGGTACCGTAAAACAGCACTGCATTAACCTGAAGACAAAGAGATTAATGTGTTCAATTCACAGGCACAAAGCATGTTCAAGACCGGTGGAATTAAAGGAGGCCTTAAGACGAACGCGAAACACGGAACATCAGACGTGGATACAAAGACACACAGTGTCAGCAAGAGCCACATCTTTCACAGCCTGCTCTCTTCATCAGCTTTAGATGAGCTTCAAGATGAATGCAAATTCTCACCATAATGATCTTCCCAATAAAGGATGCAATGACCTGGAAAAGTGATTGTGATTAAACAATAAACGCTGATAAATGTCTGTTTCCGTTGGTGAAGGGACATTTTTAAAGCCTAATGAGCCTAATGACATCCTTTTAACACTGGAGGCTGAAAGTACATACAGTATTTAGGAACTATGTTTAAAATATCAGAGAAAAAAAGTCCCTAGGCTTTCAGCTTTATAGATTTCACTAATTCTTAAAAATGACCACCAATACGCATTTTTGAGAGGCGAACTATGTGTTTATCATACCCTAATAAAAAACTACATGACTTGTGACTTGTTACAAGTGAGAATGGAGGCTCTCTGCCTTCCACCTCTAAAAAATACAACCTTGAAACATCAGTGTACCTGTCCGCCGCCCCGGTGTCCCAGCTCTTGTGTGCGCACAAACGCGCTCCGCAACCCGCAATCTTTCTTTTATGACAGTTACTGTAAGACTACACAAACATACACGTGGTAACATCTTATATGTTGTAACATTATCCATCACTCCATGTGTTGATTTTTCGCCGGCTTCGTTGTAAACAAATGCACATGGCCAGGCGGAGGGTTAGCAAAACAGCGGAAAAGCGACTGGACTTGCCTAGTTCCTCTTTAATTTGAGGCTGGGATGTTTCCATCTCCATGATACACTGTGCATACATACTGTATATACATACATACATACATACATACGTAGGCTGTGTTCTGTTGTGTGAGCAGCATATCATTTTAAGTGATTCATACCTCTCCACAGCCTCCTTATCTGCCGCCCACCCAAACACCCTCAATCGTGTTTTCATCATAACCGCTGGAGCAGCTGCCATCTGTCTGCTGGCTGAATCCACCTCCCAGCTGGGTCACACCACCCGCTGGACACACAGCCGTCATATTGTGTACAGATAGCTACCACATGTACACACATTTCTTCACGCAAGCTACTGGGGCTTGAGTGCTGTCGTTCCACTAAAGATATACCACTGTGACATCTTGTTTTTATTAGACTACTGTGTGATGCCACCGATTCATCTAATCATGATGTGGAAAAGACAACACGAGTTTGACCACTCAAGTGATTTACTCAACTTTCATATCTACTTTACTTGATTGTTTCCATTGCAGCTACTTTTTACCTGACTACATTTACCTACTCTTCAACGATTTAAGATTTGAGTAGTAATTCTTCATTGGCCAGCTTCGACATAAAAGGCTGCTGTCTTCCCTCCAAATAGAGTACTGTATGCTGTGGTAACACAAACGCAATATGGATCTTAAAACCAGTGGTGTGTCCCAAATCGCGCACTTCTGCCCTTACACTTAATATATTGAGGACATAAGTGAGTCACACTAGTAGTGTGCGAAAATGTAGTGCACTATGCGCATTCAATTGGCACACTCAAACGGGCGGAAAATTGAGTATGGATTATTGGACACTTTCACCATCCGCCATCTTAGTGACGCAGAAGCACGTCACTACTTTTCAAAAGGCGGCGGTTGATTTGTAACTGGATATAGTTTGTTCCAACTCTTATTATGAACCCTTACTATGTATGAACTGAAAAATAATCACAATATTATCAGATAATGTTTTACGGTAACAGCATTTATATTGTGATAGAAAATGAATACAGTTCCATCTATTATTAGTATGAGGCAAACAGGCTGTTGTGAGATAAAAATGTTGTCTGGCAGCTTTCTTTACTTTGATAACTTATTATATATATATACTGTATATATATTATATGTACCTGGTATCTGAGCTTCTGAGTTACGTAGTGAGTACAAATATTTCAAAATACCTTTCTGAGCCAACAATAGAGCAATGAACCACTGTAAAACATGTACTTAGATACTTAAAGGGCACAAAGGAAAAGCTGTTATGTTGCAGAAAGAGTAACAATGGGCCACTTGGATTGGGAGCATTCAGTGATGCAAACTGGGCAGAACATGAGACTGACAGACGTACAGTAGTACTACATGTTATTGTGTCAGCTTCAGCCAAAATGGTCCCTTGATTTCATCGAAAACTAAAAGGCTCTTTTAACTTATGAAGCTGAGTACATGGCGTTAGCTGCAACTATACAAGAATGTATTTGGTTTGACTGTTACAAGGTGTTGATGGGTCTCATTACATGTAGCCAAAGGTTAATGAAGACAACCAAGGCGCCATAGCCTTGGCTAAAAATCCTGTACAGAGACAAATATGTAAACATATTGACAAAAAATATCATTTTGTAAGGTCAGCTGTTAATGATGGCAAAGTAATGCTGGACTAGTGTCCAACAGAACAAATGGTGGCAAATGTTATGACAAAACCACTAACAAAGTCGAAGTTGAAGAATTTTGTAGCATTTATGCAAAGATTTTTGTGTGAAGGGCAAGATGCAAAAAGATATTTTTGTTTAGCAATTTGCAAAGAGATGTTTATGTTTGTGGAGTACTGTAATATGCAAAGAGACCTTTGAGAGGATCATTGTATTATTATGTATTTTATTTGGAATGTTCCAATGTGAGAGCAAGTGGGGGTGTTGGCGTATGGGCTCTCAATTGTAAGGCTCTTGTTTTGTGGGGCACCAGATGTTATCAGGGGCGTGTAGAATAAAACCCAGGTGTCTGTTGACTGACAAGACGCGAATCGTGTGGTCACTTTTTTGTTCCTTCCATCGACAATATGTTTCTCTCTCTCTCCGAACAACTCTGCCAACAACCTCAATGCATTTTCTGTGTTAGAAAGATTCCTCCATCCTTCAGTTTATCTGGGCAGAAATCCTCCTGACTGGAACTAAAAGTTTAGGATTTGCAGAATGTTAAAGCTTCAGTTGGTAACAATTATTCAGTCATATTTGCTGGAACTGTCACTATATTCTGATAGTTGGACATTAAATGGGTAATTTAGGGCAAAATCCAACTCCTCTGGCTCCACCTACAGCCTGTAATCGTATTTGCCAGAATCCACCGCGACCGACGATTCTCCTCCAATCAGGTAGAGGGAGCAGGAGGAGCGGCCAATCGCAGCTCGTACACGTCGTAGTAAGCTGACGAAAGTGAAAGTAAAGTCCGCGATTTGGTCAGAAATTTCAAGACGATACACCTTCAGCTCCCTCTTTTCACTTCTGTCAACCCCCCTCCCCCTGTGTTGGGTGAGAGAGAGGCGAGATCGTAATGGAGTCTCCGGTTGCTATGGATACGGTACGTCTTCTGTGGGTGCGTTTATGGCTAATTTGCGGAGTTTACTTTCACTTTCGTCAACTTACCAACTGTAGCTTTAATGAATCATGAGTGATAATTGTCAGATTTAACACACCAACTCAACTAAAAACTGGGAACACAAGCCAATCCAATCCAAGAAGATCAATTCATTGAATACACTTGTCTACAAACTAGAAAACAACAAGACATATGAAGGCATCTAGAGCTAATGTAGCTGTATAAGACAGAAGATGCAGAGTTGACTGATCACTGTGGTCCATATTCTCCAGCTCTCATGGTTTTCGATACTGTACGTCGCTGCCAGCATCTGCAACATCCTACATCTGTTCTTTGTGATTAGAGTTGGACACGTCCAATCACGGGGAAAAAGTGACAACAAGCTCTCAGAGCATCCAGCAATTGGACCTTAATATCTGCATTAATACATACACTGCTTCTTATCACAAAGACCCGTACTTCATGCGGCCGCCTCCAGCCTTTTCCAGTGTACACGCTAGCACCTTATTTCCCTATGAGAGGCGTCTTTATAATAGCCAATTGTTTCTCCATCACAACAAACGCACAAACCTCAGCCAATAAAGGAATCTGAGTAACCCTATGCACATTTCATCACACACCTGCACTGAGTGTTCCCACAGTATACCATTACTGATAGGCAGGCGTCAGACATGAAGAATGAAAGTAATATGCACAGGTCCTGCCCTTAATTTGTACATACATTCTTCTATATTTACACAAAAAGCAGGTGGGGGGGGCCACGGGCTGGGCTTTGCTTAGATTCTCCTCTTTGGCAGCTCTACACTGAGAAAGGCAACAGCTGTTCATTTGATGCCGCCTGCACCTTTGTTGACCCCATTTCCGTCTGTGCGGTGGCTGAGACAGTGGAGAAATTAGTTGTATTACCCGCTCCCTACCGTGGCAGGTCTAGCTGTGATTCTGCCCAGATTCTGTCCATTACAGCGGCCCCTCTGTCTGATTAGCCCCAACACACTCACTAACATGCCAAATCACTGCTTCGCTCGGCCGTCATGAACCTCCACTCGCTGACACGCGCGCGGAGAAAAACGGCAGCTCCCGGGCCAGATAGGCAGCGGTGCGGATGACAAATGTGCTTACTTAAATGCACAAGGCAAAATGAAGTTGTTTTGTTCCAGAGCAAATGTCTGGAACAAAACAAAAAACAGATACATTTGGGATATAACTGGCAGCGTGTTCACCAAGATAATTTAAAAGTGAAACAACATATTAAGACATTGTCATTCACACAGCTGGATGTGTTATTTGTGAGAATTATTTCTGGTTTTAACATTTGCTTTTTTTTTAAAAGGGATGAACTATTCCTGATGTGTTAAAACACAACCAAACGCACTTTGAATGCATCATGTGCAGGCTGAACAAGTGTTTCCAGGAAAGAAACCCAAAAAACGAATAATTATTTACCAACACTGATGACTTTGGTTTTAATTATGGCTGCAGAGCGCTGATCCTAAAACTCACAATACATCACTGCTGAGTTTGAGCCTCTGAACTTGTCCAACTCTAGTGAACTGTCTCCATAATCAGTTCTCACTGCTTCTCCTCACCCTCTGTACTTACAATGTTCCAATGTAGCAGCATCACAGAATAATTATCATCTTTATATAATTAAATGGAGCAGAGAAATCATTATGAAATGTGAACATGACACAATGTTTATCATCACATGTGCATACTAAATGAATCACTCTTAGTTGTACAGCTGTCTGTGTCCTTTCATACATATTCTTTACTGACTCAGTCTCTGTAATTGTAGAGTTTTGTTAAATTTACATGCAACGTTTTGTACTGTTGTTTGTTAATCACCCACATACTGATTGTATGTCTTTGAACTATATGGCACTAATAAATAAATAAAAAATTACATGCAATGTTTTTCTAGGTAAATCTGAAATTGCGAGTGTGCATAACATTATCTATCTTCAGCTGATTCCAGAAAAAAAAGGTATAGATATATTATATCCATCTATACATTTAATTTGAATACTCATTATGATATTGTAAAAATTTGAAATTCAACTACCCGTGGTGACTTTTTTTTTAAAAAGCACAGTGAAAAACACTGCAATTTTAAGTGATGCTGTATCACTTTACATATTTTCTGTATTAATTCTATGATTATGTAGGAAATTAGAAAATAGAAAGACATTCTGTATCAAAGGGTAGCTGCCTCAGTGTCATCATTCCCTGTGATAAATATCTGCTTAAAATCTCTATCTATATTTAACTATAGATGCATTTTATAACTAATAAGTACAGTGTTTGATGACAAAGTGAATAATGTGTGTAAAATAAACCTCTGACGCAGTGGAAGTTCTGATATAAATGGAAGGCACCGACTTGTTGCACATTTAAAATGTTAGATGTAGAAGGGAAAAAAAAGAGCTGGTCTGGAGACAGAGATAAAAGAGCTGTGTGGGGGTCGAGAGGGTTGACAGATCACAGAGGAAGTAATTATTTTTCTCCACAGCTGACATTATTCATACCACGTTATTGTAATTATTGCAACTATTTTCAAGGAAAAACCCATGCAGATTGTACAAATCACATGTAGCGCTACAGTCCGGAGTGTATGGCCTCCACCTCCGTCCAACCCCCGACCATTTTTATTGACTTTATGCACAAGAGACATTTTAACCGAAATACCCTTTTTTAATATTCACTCCCAACACAACAGCAGTCTAAGTCATATCGATTGTGGCTGAATTAAAAGTACCTGATGCAGGGCGTCTCTAATCCGCAGGGTCTTTTAAGAGTCACCTGGTCTGACAAATGGGCCCTTTTAAAGGAGTATAATGTGTTCTTAAATTATTTTATTGATGGGAGGGGGACAGCCTCTCCAGGTACCCATACAAACTGACTTAACACGCTGTGAAAGGGTCAATTTGGCCTCCATTTTCCATTTCTTCGTTATCTGCATTTGGAGTCATGCTGGCGGGCTCGACGTGAGCTGGGATGGGCTTTGAGGAGGTTTGGCAAATTTCAGCATTTGCTCACATTTAAGAGGTTCTTCTATTGCACTAGAAATTTGCTAATAGTCTGTGTTTGCTTTGTTCCAGGCTTGTATAGGTGATGCTGACTGTTTCAACCTTGCAGAATTGTCATGTTTACAGATGTATAGATTTCTCCATTTATTTACTTAGACATTACATTTTCAAAGGAAAAGGGCAGGGAGCAGTGTTTGGCCTTTTTCATTAGCTTTCACTTTGTAGGATGATGTTTACTGCAAGTGAAAAATTAAGGCTCTTTAAATTTGAAAAAGTAAGTGACACCTGTGATTTTTTAATGCACAGGTTGAACCACTTGATTCTCCCGAGCACAGTGAATCTAAAGTCTGCCCCCTCCTACAGCAGGTTAACACATGACACAAAGCTTTTCAACTCTCCCCATGTACGTCTCATAAATCCACTCCAAGAAGGAGCCTCATGCAGCGGCCAGTCAGAATGACATTTTGTCTTTCATAAGCCTGGCAATTTCCCCCTGAAAACGACTGATTAATGTTGAATGGAGGGGAAAAAGGTGTGTAACGCTTTTCAAATCAAGCAGACTCTGTAAAAGGGAGAATGCTAATTATCTTGCTGTTTGTATGACCTCTTCTAAAGTGCATGAAAGCCTCCTACAAACGGCAGGTGAAATTGCATTTTCAAGTAACATTTTAAAGGTCCGTGTGGGCACTCTGCCTAATAAAGCCATTTGTAAATGACTCCTCTTTTAGAATCCATTAGGAAGTGGAGCGAGGAACATTTCGTCATAGGATTCAGAGTCAATAAGCATGTAATCAGGACGTCCAGAGAATGTAGCAAGCAGTGAAGGGGATAATTAATGAGATTGCCTTATGAACTGCTTAATTACTGACTGTTGGCCTCTTCAATTGTGCCTCCAAGTGCTGCATTTGTTCCCTTGTTGCCATTAAGGCTCTGATTGACAGAGATGGCAACCATGGGAGAGAATCGAGACATCTGAGGGTATATTAATGGGCTATTTACACACAGAAACCAGGCTGACAATTACTGCGACCAGTGACTGATATGTCTCAAGAGGACAGGTCAGGCGGCAGTGAATGAGCCCTGCTGTGTAAACACAATGCACAAGTGGTCAACAATTATGAGACATTGATATTCGTCTGGATATGACATCCTGTTGTGACTACATGTTTACCTGCATTTAAACCCTGAAGACCCTATTCTGTCTGTGTGTATGTATTTGCTAATGTAAAGTCAATTAGTTCTATGGTGTTAATATTGTAATAAGAGATGAAGTATGATAAGAAACAAACATAGAAAAAAATGAAATAAATTAAGAATAAAATAGTGGTAATGGGCACCAAATGCCATATGTGCATTACAGTATTACAATGCTTCTGATTAGATAGGTAAATTGTGCAAATATGCAAATATCTATCCAGCAGGTGGGTTATGGTAAAGTATAATAAAATATGACAAGGGACAGAACAAAGAAATTCCAAAAACTAAAATTAAAGGTCTTGATTGCCACAAAAACGCACACATACACACATTTGTGTTTGTGCTTAATGATCAGAAGGAGACTGAGGGAGAAGAACCTCTCCCAGTTTTTCAGAGTGTGTGTTCTTTGGGCTATAGACCGGGGTTTATTCAGAACCACAGGAGTCCTTCCACCTCAAAAGTCCAGGACTGGGTCTGGATATCCACCTACTCCCCCCCCTCCCCTGCACGCATACACAAACACGCACATACGCAGCCTGTTAGCGGGTGTGTGTGTCCGCTGACCCGTGACGACCTGTTCTTTCTGAAGGCAACAAAGCTGGAAGTGAAGGAGGCGTGACACACACACACACATTTAAATCAAGTGTATGAGTGCTCTTATTGGTGTGAGACCCACTGGGGCGAACACTGACAATGTCCTGCTTGTTCGCCGCCTCCGCCTGCGTCCAGTCCGGCCTTAAGTGGCCGCGGTAACTGTTCAGCGGATTAAATCATTGTTTTTACGCCGTGCCTATTGTCGCCATGTAATTAGTTCAATACCTGTTGAGTAGATTGAAAAGATTGACCGATTGATCACTGGTCTCTGTGACAGCCCTCATCCTCAAACTGTCCCCTGTCTGTCCACATGGTGTCTTGTCCTGTTTAATGAAGAGGAGGTACAGTACTTAAAGAATCACAAACATCAGTCACTGCCTCCATGTTCCTTTATTTTCAGGAACATGGGCTTTGGAACCCACATATTCAATAATAAATGAAAAAAGACATTATGGGATTAAAAAAAAAAAACATGAATAAATTGTTAATTCGTCATTCATTTTCACAATAACATGTCACACATCATTTTACATTTTTATGTCAAAGGCAATAATGACATTTTTTCCCCCTACGACACTTTCCTGTCCTTCCATTACACACTTAATTTGACATGACCGTGGCATTATCAACACTCACAACCCCCTTAAACTGCCAGAAAATCACTTGCTCCATGCCTCAAAAGAAAGTCCAACTGCAGACGTCTCATCTGGGGACACCGGGTCAGCAAGCTAATAGTATGACATCAGAGATCCCGCATCCCTGCCTTTTCTAACACCTACAGTTTTTGCTCAGAGTGAGTCATATTATATGAGGTGGTTGGTAGAGATGGGAAAGACTCCCAGATAAATGAGTTGTGTGTTTACATCGTCTGACCAAGTTCCTCTCACTGCAAGCTACAAACTCCTCCATGTATCAACTCAACGCTGTGTGATGATTGGTTGTTGGTGAAATAAAACGCTGCACACATTGCTCACCGACCATAAAATAAGATTAATATACATAAGAAATAAACTAATAGAATGAAAATCCTGTCTGTCTGAACACTAGGGTCTATTATGACTAAATGCTTTAATATTACTTGAATGTTTTATATTTCTAGTTTTGGAGAAAATAAATGCTAAAATCAAACCTCAAGCATTTGCTTGAAAAAAGTAAAAAGCTTTGTTTTTTTGAGTACATTTTCTCTCTTCTTTTGGAGTAATTTTCTTTTTTTTGAATGGACGAGATCCTTCAAAATCCTGCGAGAAAGTCCCACCTGCGAATAACGTTGAACTGTTGTGGCCAAGCTAGCTTCCACTTCGAGAAATACAGTCAAGCTAGCCCCTCGCATTTTGTCCCTCTATATTCTAGACATTACAGTAAGAGCGTATAAGGACTTATTGTACAATAAAGGCAACCTTCCAAAACAAATTAAAATTGCATAATTTGCAAGTTGTTGTAGAATTTCAAAGTAAAAACCCACTGCTTTTCCTTTTTTGTTCCCTGTAAATTCAGATTGCGACCTGTTATAATAGAAAACCACCTCAAGGTGTCACTCAGAAAATATCAGAGCAATCTGATGTAGCATTTCAGAAAAAAGGCCTAGACAGTCTTCTATATTTAGACTGTGTTCCGTGTATATTTGGATTGATATATCTGTTATTAGTGGAGTACATGGAAAGTAACCAACATAAGTCATGTTGTCTGGAGAAGCAGTTCCCAGCCATTGTCGAGTCTGCTCCCTGCTGCTTTTAAGCTAACAAGCTCAGCACCTGGTACCACATTTAGCCACAATGAATGACATGGTAACAAATGTAATCGCCTGGTCAGAGGCTACTGAACTGCACCAGAATCACTGAGAGGAGCTTAGAGCACACAACACACATCCTGACCTCAGCCTGTCTCACCTGGGTGTGGGGTCTACAGAGACACAAAAACATCATTACAACACTGGAGTCACCATTAGTGGATATGTAGTTAAAAACTAACCTTTTCTGGATTGACAGTATGTTCACTTCAAAACATACACTGCTGCAAATTCACTATTAAATGTAGAAAATATGATTGGCAGTGGGTCAGTAGCCTGTTTTCCCTTTCCTAAAATTTGTGTTTTATATAAATATATTATACTATTTTTATTGTTACATACATTATTGTTAATCATCTAAAAACTATAACAAAATTGTGATTTATTTATATCTATCTATCTAAAAAATACATAAAAAAAGAAAGAAATGTATGAGTAGCACCTGCTTAGAGGGTCAGAAAGGAGAACAAAAAAAGCAGCACAGAGAACAAATTGTGTTTTCAGATGTCTCCATGTAAGCGTGAACATTGCCTTAGTTCTACTCTCCTAATTTCAGATCCAGCCCTCTCGGAGACAGGAAATGTCGCACTCGGGGGGGTAGCGTGTTGCCTGAATTGGATCGTTTCCTCTCGGAGCGGCGGTCCCTGGCGTCTTGGTGGATCCCTGGTGGAGCAGCAGAACAGGCCTAAGCCCATCTTTTCTCACTGCCTTGCCTATGGATTAAATGGCTTTTGTTTGCCCCCTCTTTTTTTTGCTGGCTGTTGACAGGGGTGGCATTTCACTTCTTCTTCCCATGGCCTTAGCAGATGAAGCAGCAGTTTTCAGTTTTTTCTTCTTGCTCATTTGGAAGTAGAAAATGACCAGCAAGAACTCAATTAGCAACATGTTCCCTCCTGGCGGGGCGGGGGGTGGGGGGGGGGGGGGGGGGGGGGGGTCCGAGGCGCCGCTTGTTCGGTCTGCATCAGAGATCAAGTTGGCCTAAGTGAAGTGACAGCAAGCAGGAGGAAAGAGTAAACGAAGTGCTGGGGGGGGGGGTAGGCAGCATCTGCCCCCATACAGATTTGCTTAATTGGGTTTGACTCCCACAATTACAGGGTAATAATGGCCTTTTCAACCCGGCCACGTCGAAGTGAAAGGCAGTTGCTCCGCGCACCCGCATGCTGTCAGATGGTTTATAGCGGAGAGTGAGCGGCGGAGGGAGAGAGGGGAGAGAGAGAGATGGGGGAATTGGCAATGGACTTTGGTTAAGCAGTGGTTATTGAGTCTTTGATAGGACTCCGGGAGGCCAGGGCAGCAACAATGACAGAATTAATGGGCAAGGCACGATGAGAATGTCAGCTCAGCAGGGGGCTCCTGTGGCCTTTGAGCTGCCTTCTGACGCCTCTGTGATTGTGCTCTCCACAACACTGTGAAAAGGCTTGACCTGTTTGTTGGTGGATCTGGTCTTGAATGCATTTTTTTTTTTTTTTTTTACAAGCTATTGTGCGTTATCGTAGCACAGTACCTGAGAGTTGTCCCTGAATGAGTGAGGTCATCATCAACTGGACGTAAATGTTGCTAATGAGACTGTAAACAGTTGTCAAATAATTACATGCTATTCACAATGAGGTGAAAAACACACAAGCAGATAATATGAGAGTGGGCAAAGAAGTGGTGAACCGACATCAGTCAAACATCAGCTACAAATATTAAACCCTTCAATATGCAATAGTTCAATAGCTCTGTCCCACTTTACTACTCCAGTTGTAGCCTCTTAATTATTTTTTAGCTCATATGTTTGCTTGTTTTTTAATATATTTATATGTGATATACATGATATATATGAGATTATTGGGTGTCTTTATCTTAATTTATATTGTAGATAAGTCTGTAATTCTTTAGCTAGATCTGTTTTTACAATGAATGAATGATTCATAACAATTGCAATTTCTGTGAAGGACTATTAAAATATCTATCTATCTATCTATCTATCTATCTATCTATCTATCTATCTATCTATCTATCTAAATATGCAGTGTTTTTTTGTTTTTTAAATGAAAAAGTGGTCATGCAGACAGAGCATAGTGAAACTGAAAGTCAAGTAAACAGCGATTAAACATGTGGTTTACAGCCTCGGTGTTTGGCAACTGGTGAGAAATTGTTTTAATTGAACCGTTTCACTATAGTGGATTGTACAAGTGTAATTTAAAGCTAATGACGGTATTAGTTTGGAAATTTCCAATAATCAAATCGTCAGTGTGCGAACACACAACCAGGCTGGAGGCTCAGTGTAATTGTAGTTCAGATACTGCCTCAATTACTGGCCTTATTGGATTAGATTACATTATTAGCTCACACATTCATAGACTGGGATCTAGTTCCCAGGAGCAGACAAGATTAGTTTTCTGCCTCCATTTCTTTTTCTTAAAATTCAAAATCTTTCTATTTTATTTTTTGTTTTCCCTCTTTTTGAATAACTACATTTTGAGACGAGAGAAAATATAAAACAACAAAAAAAAACATTCTCAGTCTGTAAAGCATTAGTGTGTATAGGTACAGAATGTCACTCTCTGTGGTCAGGAACAAAAAAATAACACACAAAATGACACACTCATGCACACACACACACTAACACAAAAAAGTTTCCAGTGTGGGCCAACTTGTATGGACTTTAAAGCACCCTGCTGCCAGTCATGATTAGCCCTAACGATGGGCCCATTTTGACACTTCAGAATCAAGTCTTGGCAAATAGCCCTGGGAAGAGGAGCCACATGCTACGAGATGGCTTTTCCCTGATATAATTTGTGGCTGCAAATTACAAAACAGAGGCAGAAATAATGTGTAAAGTCAAGTTTGGTGAGGGAGAAAATGGAAAAATTTAGGGCTGTGTGCCACTCTAATGGATATCCTTGTGTCTGGGAGAAAATGGGACTCAATAATGTGTCCTTAATGTCTGCCAGCGCTGTTTCAGGGAACGTATCAGAAGAAATGTCCCCTGCCATTTCTGCAAGCAATCACTTAATGGGATGGGCAAATCTCAACAAAATTGATGTACTGATCTATTTCTGGTCCTGACAGATGGAATGAATCTGTGGCTCTTGGAAGACAAAAAGGAAAAAGGAAGAAGGTGAAAAACAGAACAGATAAAAACAAGCCTTTCACGGTTCACTCAGCTGTGCAGCATGCCGGCGATGTTTGTGTGCGGCTTAAGTGCAGACACTGACAGGAATTTCAATTATTTAATTAGAGAGGGAAAATGAAAAGACTTAAGTGTTGTCATTTCTGCAGTCTTTCATAGATCAATCTAATGTGCACTCACATTGGAAATCAACCAAGATGGAAGAGGGGCAAGTGAAGTAGCGTCTTCCCAAATCACGCAATTAAAATGGCAAATTAGTTTCTTGATATATTCATTTAAGTGGTTAAGTGGAAAGGTTTCTCTCCCCGTCCACGCGGCTGTCTCATGGGTGGGTGCAGAGAGGCAGAGCCGTCCACATGCTCGTATGATTAGAGCTGCCGTTCATTTGCTGAGAAAACACTGAAAGCACTTTTGCACAAATTAGCCATTTGAAGGCTTGAAAATTCAATTCCGGGGAGTTGATTCAAGCATTTAGGCGAAGCGCGGCTGGAATGTAAAGATTTAGAAGCATTTTATCGGCTAATGTCGATAACTTTCAGAGGCCATTATAGGTTTTTCTTCTTCTTATTTTTGACCTTGTGAACAGCACAGCTGGAAAATACCTGTGTTTCTCATTTTTGGTTCAATTCCGTCTCTATTCTTACATACATATCTATAGGCTGTTTTCCTGTAGTATATTATGTCATTGGGACATGCCGTCCATGATGAAAGGTCGTTTGATGCTCAGTCACTTATTCCACTGGAACAACAATGGATCAACGATGAGATCCATACATGCACAGAAATGGCCTGTGGTGTTGAACTAGTTGAATGCAGAGATGTATAATGAACTGAAAATTATAGACAGAGCTTACAGAAAAAAAAAACAGACTCCACTGCAGTGTACCAGAATAACTATACAACGTACAAGAAACAAAACATGCATGTGAAGACAAGCTCTCATACGTGTGTTTCCATTACCCCTGGAAATGCATAAAAACTAAATATCGCAATTAAAAGCTGGTAGCCTAATGGAAACGCCAACATTTCGAAAAACCTTTCAAATATCGCCAAAACATTTTTACGGACATTTACTTAAATATTTTTTCAATCAGTCGATATTAGAGTATATCGCAAAAGTGTCATGGAAACACTTTTTTCGCATCCACACAAACACGTGTACCGTTTTCACTCAACCGGGTTATTTTAATAAAACTTTGGCGTGTGAGGTATAATCATTCAACTCAGTCTGATAACTCATGCGGTGTCACACAATAACATGTCTGTGTGAATAACCAAACAATAGTTCCTTCTGTTACAGTCGCGAAACTAGTCTTTACGAGAATGACGGCTCATTCGCAAAGCACTTTCAATGGAAACACCTGCAAATAGGAATTGTACTTGTACTACTGAAATTTTAGAAATATCGCTTTTATTTTGCGAAAACCTGCAATGGAAACGCAGCTACTATCTCCTATGTCCTCCTATCTCTATGTATCGCTTATTCAGTCCAACATATTCAAGCGGGCTTACCACTGCTAATGAAATGAACAGCCATTTAAACACCTGTAAAGCAGACTAATACGTGCAGTTTAAAGCAGAAGTAAGTGGTCCGGTCGTTTTCGCTAATGCTGCGTTCCAGGCAGGCTTTTGAAATCGTAAATTACAGCTTCAAGTCACAATTTACGACTTTGTAGCGTTCCAGGCAACCCACTCGTGTTTTTCCGACCTGTTTTACCGGTGAAAGTCACTATAACGGCCACTCGTAACTTCTGACCGGTGAACTCGTACCAGATCGAACTGGTACGACTTCACGGTCGGAAAAATACGAGTTTCCTTGAACGCACCATAACAGTCCTCGTCCCTACGTCGCCACATTCACGGCGTCCCTTGGCTGCACACACAGCCCTGCATGCCGTTCTCTCTCCTCATTGGATAAAAACTGTAGGATACGATAAATGTTTTCTCCTTGACTCAGAGCAGAGCAGAGTGACTGAGAGACCCGTGTTTCAGACCAAACACTCTATGTAAGTGATTGCTGTCGGAAGATATAACTATTTAAGACTTATATTAACACAAATATATCACTTACTTCTGCTTTAAAGTCCAAGTTATGGTATATTCTATTCTATTCTGTTGATATCTCAATGATAGTACAACACGGTTTCCACCTATAGCCAGTTGGTGTTGACAGCAGTCAGAGGAATGTCTGCCTACAACACCTACACTAGCTCTGAAGCTTTATGTGCTACTTCTTGTCTCCATCAATCTGCAATTAATTACACAAGAATATTTACCATGTCTTCATGAAGTACACATGAAGTGTGTTTATAGTCAATATCCAGGTCCACCATCTGCATGCAAGTAGTCAATACAATGATAGATAAATAGTCTTTGTCCCCAGACAGAGTCGTCCAGATCTACACATTGTTCCACCACAGCTGGAGTCCATGTCGGTCCGTGTCAGTCTGGTATTCTGTACACACACACATTTTGTGATCTAGTCCACTATGGTTGGTGTCAGTAATGAACCATAACAATGTTTCGCTAAGTAGCAGAAGACAACAAATAACAAAACATGTTTGGCTGCACATGGACACAAGAGTCCATGAAGACATGAACAGTTGTATCACATGGACCAAAATGAAGACACAGATGCAGAAGGTATTCACTTTACACCAAATTTTAAAAATGTTAGCGTTTGTTTTGTTTTGTGGAAAATTCAAGCCAACATGGAATCCCTACTAATGTTTTTTTTCTTTGAATTCTGGAGCCAGTCAGTCACAGTGAGTCAACAGATTTTCAAAATGTCCAACTTTACAGCTTGAAGGAAATAAACCTGTTTACAGCCCGGGATGAAAACAGACAACTAGACCACTGTAAGAACACTCTTGTGTTCACATTCTATTATGCTGCGTTCGATTGCACTCGGAACTCGGAAAGATCCGAGTCGGAAATTCCTACTTCCGAGGTAAATGCGTTTCATTGCAACCTCGGAAAACATAGCCGGCCACAGTAAGCTGATGTCTTTCGAGCATCAAAAAGTGCTGCTGGGGAAGAACATCAGCTGCTTGGGGGAGAGAGAAAGAGAAACGCCACTTCTGCAACACACAGTCTTGAACGCTCCAGCGAGGGGAATCCTGGATGCGTCATAGCGAGCTGTGCAGATGTCAACTCTTGCTGCAGTACGCGTGGAACTAGGCTATATTCCCTTTTCCATAACTTCTCCCTTGCTTAAATGTCCAGGTTGGAAAATAAATAGCCTAAATAAATAAATACCTCTCGCTGTGTGCGACGCCATATTGCTGTGACGTAATTCCGACCGACTCAGGCTGCTTGGATGCTACCCGAGTTCCCGAGTCGGAGTTCCGACTTCAAGGGCCGTTCTATTGCATTTTTCCGATTCGGAGGTCAGATCTTTCCGAGTTCCGAGTGCAATCGAACGCAGCATTAGGCTTCATTTCATTTTAAATCCAGGGTGTGGTCGTTTTGAGTGACAACTGATTTCTTTTGCCTTTCTTTTTTGATGTCACAAACGTGTCAGAAAGCAGTGGTAGTGAGGTATTCATCTTGAAAATAACTGTGCTGGGCCTTTGATCGATATTAAAATATCAAATTATTCAGTTAGTTTCAGTAATATTTTGAAATGAACGTGGAATATCAGTATGAAGAGGCACAAGCAGTATGGGAATTACTTTCCACTGTGAGTATAAGTCAACACAGATGTTGTCACTTTCAGGAGCAGGAACAACTTAATTATCTTATTGCTTCACCCCGACAATACAACAGGTGTCATTACAATTTGCTCAGCCCAGGAAGCCTGTAATGCTGTACCTATGAAACCAGGTGATGAGCTCCTCAGTGTGGTGGCTGGGCTCTGGAACAACTCACAATCTAAAAGACCAAAAGCAACAAAGGAGCTTGTGCAGGAGGATTTCAAACTTGTCGAAGTTTTGTGACTTTACACAACAATGCAGACACGCCGGCCGGCCGCGCTTCACTTTGTAATTACTCTTGTTACATTACCCTTCCCGAGTGCTGCGCGAGCTCCTTACCCACCGATGACACCACATAAACGTAGACTTTCCATAACAAAATTAATCTCTCAAAAGCTGGATGGATTCAAGAAAACGTGGATTTGCTCTTCTGTCACAGAGACATATTGTCCACTTTGATGGTGCATGGGAGTGATATCAAATGCCCTCCTGGCTGCCGCACTCCAGATGGAAGAAAATAGGCTGTGGTCTATAAAAATGAAGTTAGATGTAAGTACAGCACTCAAATCTCAGGGAGAAAAATGCTTTTTCTGGGGCATTTTGTTGTCAATTGGTCTGAGCAACTTGCTGTAATGCAGGTAATGGAGCTACTCTTCTCCTTTCATCTTCGGGGGTTTGTGCCTGTGTGTGCCAAAGCAAAGGAAGGCCTGGCTGGAAATGAGAAAGAGCCACAACAGGAGGAAATACAGCGAGATGATGGTCGGAGTGAAGGAAACATCAAGCCAGAGCACCGTGAAGGGATCTGCACCGGTGTGAGCTGCTTCTTCAAACATCTGCCAGCTCCATTTACCTCCATTGCCACCAATTTAGAAAGTGGAATTTGTACGAATTTCAAGTATTTCAGCAAGCAAATGTTGTAATACTAGATAGTATTCTGACAAATGAATGATCACAAATTCCCAGGTCCCCAATGCTGTAACTGACACAAACATGCACCATGTAATGTTAATACTTGATTATACAACAAGTAGCTCCGACCAAGCAATCTGATTGGTCAACAGGAAATTGAGAACGTGCGAAAATCAGCATAACAGCACGCCTGACTCATCACTAATAATATTACTCCGTCACGTCATGTTGTTGTATTCATCCTGATGGTAACCATTCAAGGATTAGAAACATTATTTTACTCATGAAAATAAATCACAAACCACATCAGCCTCCCTGTGGAGTTTTCCTGTCGGCTGCCAAAGTCAAATTTTTGGAACAATTAAATCAACATATTTTAGTTAATATGCTGCAAACTGCCCCGTTTTCACCAAGAGGGTGTTCCCTTTGTGTAAATAGTTGGAGAGACAAGCTGTGACTGCGCCGCAAATATTTCGTTATACGTATAAAACGGAAGATATTACCTCTCCTTTTTCTCTCTGTTTTGCGACTTTTGGGCTTTTAAATAATCTGAAGTAATCGAAATGTTTGACTTTCTCCACCAGCTGTGTCAGTGACACGGTATTGGTTTAGTGTGGGAAACTGCGAGACTGTGATAAAACATTAACGTCAGCTCAAAGTTCACCTGGGACTAGAACATCCTTTCTGTTGCTAGGTCGTTACTAAAGCCAGGGACACACCGAGCCGACCGTCGGGCGTCTGGCCTCGTCGGACGGCGTCGGCAGCTCGTCTGTTTGGTGTGTTCCTCTCCGTCGGGGAGCCTCGGGTCTTGTCGGGGCCGATTGAACATGCTCAGTCGGGACTCGTCGGCCATCGGGAGAATAGACTCGTCGGGTACTCTGATTGGCTGTGTGCTAGCTATGGGGATTCTGATTGGCGGTGCCCTAAGCGAATCAGCGCGGTGTGTGGGAGGGACGGAAGTGACCACAGTAAACAAACGGTGTCCTAGCCTGTGCTACAGTAAAAATGGTATACAAAATAAAAAGAGGAGTAAAGCAATATATTAAGCGGCAATATATATATATATTTAAGCATCAAAGATGTTCAATCAAACCCACATAGTTTGAAACAACGTTCAAAACACACACAGCTCACAACTAAGCATATAAAGCCCGCTAGCTTAATGCTAACGTGTAATGTAAAACACCATAGACGGGCTAACAGAAATTAGCATCGGCTATCGCCAATTCGCGGCAACCGAGCCACAGCAGTAAGCTGCTAAAAACTGTTTTAATTTCGGCTTTAGCGCTGTTAAAACGTGGCTGGTTAAATTGTTTTGGGGAGATAAATGTTGGTCTCATTGATGAAATTAACTGTGGCAGTGGCATTAGTTTGTTTGAATGAACAGTGAGCAGAGCTGCCCCTGGTCTGTATTGGTCTGTATTTCTATGGGGGAGTCCTCGCCACTCAGTCGCTCTGGTCGGCAGTCGGGGCAGTGTGTTTCACTTTTTCCTTTCTCCCGACGAGAGGCGACAGACTCGTCGGCCAAAGCCGTCGGCGTCGGGACGCGTCGGGAAGCGTCGTGGCGGTGTGTTCCTGGCTTAAGGGTCGGATTATTTGCTGAAGTGGTAAACTACGTTCTATTAGACATAGGAGTCTATTAGTCATATCCCATGATGTGTTTCCATGGAAACGCAACCGCACTCGCAAAAACTTTTAAAATTTGAGAGCAAATTGTCCATCAACATGGATATATTTTGATTTTAGTACATTTTATTTTTGGGGTAATAGTTGTAGGCTATAATCACAACATTGCTTAATGACGCCCTGTGTTTTTCATCATCTATTTCCTGCTTGGTCCATTAATATAATGTTTGGCTACTTCAGAAAAGCTGTAAACACAATATTAAAGATATTGTCATCTCATGAAGTCTTCCCACAAAACAGCTGCAGCCAGAAACCAACAGTAATGAGAGTGATGAGAGTGAACCAGCACAGCAGAGTCGACTCACATCAGTCAGCTGATCAATGACAAAAGCACAGACTGAAGCTGAATTCTCACGTCCGTATTTGGTCAGTGGTTTAGGACATGAGTGTCCTAACTTAGGTCAAGATAGCAATGATACTGAAGAACTGTATTTATGGTCAGTGCTCTCGAGTCCAGACTGAAGAGCTAGTTGAAGGTGCAAAAGAGAGAGATGAAGAGCTGAATGAGCACCAAGTGTCTGTTCATGTCTGTGATGGCTGAAATGTGGCCATGTGGATTTATACGAAATACGACTGATGACCAAACAATTTCACCATGTCACTGATGTGGATATAAATGGCCTCAAATGAACGCTGGAAATTTATATAGTAATTTGTAATTCATTGAATGACCCACATAATTGAATTAAATTGAAATTAATTTTCTATTTATGACATACAGAATGTCAAAAATAGAAACTGAAGCAATTCCATATGTAGGCTTTGACTCTGCCCAGAGAAATATGTATATTTTTTATATATATGCTTAAGTACAGACTGTTATGACTACATATATGATTGCAACATCTTATACCATGTGAAAAATCATTATTTTCAGTACATAACATATTATATTTTCTACAGCATTATAGCCTACATTTATTTCATGTGAGGGAGCAGCGACTTTTCGATTTGACAATGAAAATCTTTGAATCTTGAATTAACAAATTTTTCTGTAGCCCAGGCATTCAATTCAATTTTTATACAGGATTGTTGCGATACACAACTTCACACGTGAGACTATTTTGCATGGAAGGAGAATTGGTGAGAGCTACTAAAACATAATGCCGGGATGTGTCTGCAGTTACAATGGCATATGACTCTGACTGGGGTGAGAGAGGCCAAGCCGGCTGAATGAATAGCTATACACTGGTAGGCTATTGTAAGCTTCAACTCCCATGCACACACTCTTGACCAACACTACTGCCCTTATTTTAACCATAGCCTACATCACTGGCTGTCACATTAATACATCATCTAACAAAAATAACTGTTAAGAAATGCAATAGAATCAACCATTGTAAAATAAATGTAAAATTCTGTGGGGCTGTTTTGTTCAGTTTATGGTGCCATACTCTGGCCCGCTGTGGCAGCTCATTAGTAATCCCAAAAGAAAATGTTTCTGTACTCACAGTTCCGCTGAAAACGCAGAAAGTCGTCGGTGTCCGTCATTTCAAAGCGTCTGTCGAGCCGGGCGATGAAGAAAACACGTGCAAACACACACAACTGGCAACCCCAAGTCCTGAGCACTTGTAAGGTAGGCTACTGCAGCAGGAGGAGGCAGAGTCCGAAGCACACTATCAACAAAATGCATAAACTCTGTTAAACGTAAACGTTCATATAACCAGGGGTGGAAAGTAACGAGTTACATTTACTCAAGTTACTGTAATTAAGTAGCTTTTTTGTGTACTTGTACTTTTTTGAGTAATTTTTAAAATCAGTACTTTTACTTTTACTTGAGTAGCCTACATATTGTTGGAAGAAATTTACTTAGTTACATTTTAAATAGCTTAAGTTACAAAGTAAAAAATATATAACTCTGTGTAGGTTGTCAAAAGTAGCTACGCTGCTGCCGCCTCTCTCTCTCTCTCTCTCCCTTCACAGACGCACACAGCAGCAGCAGGTACACACCTCTCCCCCCTCACCGCTACGTGAGTTAGTGCATAACAGGGCTCGTCGCTATGTTGTCGTCTTAATATTAGCCATTAGCCGCAGCTAGCGGTTAAAAGCTGACGTTAATGATTAAAGACAACGTTATCAGGCATGTCCATCTATTCGGCTACGTTTATGGTGACCCTGCCAGACACACCGGGGCTGAAGGCCGGACCGGCGGTCCGTTGAGTTAAATGTAGGAGCCCAGTCAGATCCATGGCCATGCTCAAAGGAACAGACAAGCAGCCCACTGCTTCAGAGCAGTTACAGCAAAGATATTCAATAAATGGTTTATTAAACCGTCTTTGGTTACAGTAAAGAGGCAAGAGAGAGAGAACCTACAGTAAACCCCCCCCCCCCCCCCCTCCTCCTCCTCCTCCTCCTCCTCCTTGAGAGCAGACAGGAAAGACAGTAAAAAAAACAGGTGTGTGTGAGTGATTTTATCCGTATTGAAAATGGTATTGAGTATCGAATATTTTCCTTAATATCGATATTGAGTTGAAAATGTTAGTATCATGATCATGATCGTGACAACCTTAGTGCCAGTAACTGTAACTGTCCATCTGATTGGCTCTGGACAACTGCAGTGTCAGAAGGTCAGAATCAAGTTGGCGCCACAGGAGCTAAAAGATGGTGGAGACCAGTGTATGGATGGAGAAGGGGCAAATTTGGAACACAGAGACATGCACAGAGAATGTTAGGCCAATCTCTGGCCATTATAGCCCCCCCCCAAAAAAAAAAAAAAAAAAAAGTAACTAAGTAACTTGTACTCTGAGTAAATTTTAAATGAACTACTTTTTACTTTTACTTGAGTAGATTTTTACACCAGTACTTTTACTTTTACTTGAGTAAAATTTCATCAAGGTAACTGTACTTTTACTTGAGTAGATTTTTTTGGTACTCTTTCCACCCCTGCATATAACGTTCAGGGTTTATCGTGGATGATTATGGGGTTGATACTCACTCAGAAGCTGCGTAGAAGACGCGTTTCCACACACTCAGTCCGTTCTCCCTCCAGCACAAGACAGGTAGTCGGCTAACAACCATTTGTGCTAATTTAGCAACATTAGTGATTGGAGAACACTCACTCGCCTGTTTTACAGTTACGCAAAACTATAAAAACAACCGACTTTAACCTAGATGTAGCTACAACAGTAACTTAATAAACCTACCAACGTCTTGAAATATTCACCTTCGACTTGGCTCTGATTGGCTGCTGACAAATTGACACCTGGAGGGTGAGAAGTTCAATGTCTACTTAAAACATAGGAATTTTCCACACCTCACCAAAATTATGCACATCTCCATATCAATGCAAAACAATATAGGCTAGGCTACTTCTCCCGACTGATTAGGCCTACTGAGCCAGTTCATATTTCAGATTTTGCAATGTCTAAATACTGAACCGAAATACACTGCAAATAAATAATTTGTAACCAAATGTTAAAAACTTAATTTATCCAAAGGATTATATAGCCCAGTGTAGGTGACATACAGTAAATGCCAGCACCACTCAGGATCTAGGGCATTAATGACATTTCCTACATTTCTTCAAAGGTTAAGATTATTTCACTTTTCAGCACTTGTTCATGTCCCAATAGGTGCATGTGAAATGTTTTGCTCACCAAACCTGCTGAAATAAAGTATTCAATCATACATTTTTACAGCTTTTTACATCTGGTATAGCTTTGCATTGTTTAGCCTACTTCTTCCACACTTTTCTCAGCTTTAAAAAAATAAAAACTTAAACTGGCCTGACATGAAATGCACACTCACTCACTTCCTTCAATATATTTTTCAGTTCATCACATGAATAGGCTACATCCCAATACAGAAATAAGTAGAATTTACTAGAAAACGTGATTCAAAGATAGCTTCACACATACATAAATATCCTCCACATTCAGTATACTGCCATGCGCAACTGGCATCATTGCAGGATGTTTAGATGGTCGCCTTGACCCTTTATTGATCAAATGGAAATCAGGAGTGATAGAGATTAACAGGTGGTTAAATAAAATGTTTAAAAAATGCTTCTTTACAATACGTATGAGTAGTAGTAGTTGTTGTGTTCACTATTTGAATGCCCTGATGTCCTGTTCATGCACATAAACACACACACATACACTGCATTTATACTGAATCTTTGTGATTAGATTAAAGTAACTAATAATAGATCTGTAGCCTACTTGCTGAACACAGTGTGTGTGGTAGGCTGTCGTTTCATAACTAAAATTCACCACTGTACAAACATCAGTCAAATAGGCCTATTTAAAGTTAACAGGAATAGATTTAAACAGAGTTACAACATATATTTTAAATGAGTGTAAAATCAGAAGCAGACCATTTCATGCCTGGCTCACCCTCCACTAAAGCCAGTTCAGCCCTCCACTTTCAATTAAAACCATGCAGTCATCAGTATTACTTCAGCTTGCCAAGCTTCTGTCATTTCTGTTTTTTCAGCAGATTCCCAAACCACAAAACTGGTTGATGCTGATTGGCCGGTGTCCATCCCGGCCTATTGTCTCAGCGCTGTGTTTGTTGTAGCCCCTGTTTCCCCCCATTCACCCCATCATATGCTAGAGCTATTAGCCTGCTGGAAATCTGCCTGGGTGGGCATTACAGGATCTTGTTGTATTTTGTCAGGCAGCCCTGTCTTAACACACGTCTTCATTGAAGGGATTAATCACGGTAAGACTATATTGGATTTTGTCCAGTAGCCTAACTGTTTGACTTTGTTTAGTTATTTGTGTTTACATTTTGTTTTTATGTCTCTTGCTGCATTTTTCCCTCATGTAGAGACAAAACCCTGATGCTGCAAATATCAGATAGCCTACTGATCCGTCAGAAAAATGTGGACATGAGTTTTTGGTCTCTTATTACTCTTATTTACTCTCTTACATTTTGGTATTTTATTGTTTTGTCAAATATACTATATTGTTTTAAAATGTAATGTGGGTTTCATGAAATGAGAAATAGAGATAGAGAAATGTGCTTCTAATTTCAAAGTGTTTCAGTCATACATAGAGGTTGCACTAAATGATTATTTAACAAATATGCACAGCATTTCTCATCCTGGTGGGGCCGTTTTATCACATTTTACAGGACATTTGAGAGAGTTGGAGAATTTCGGTGGAGAGGACGAGTGATGTGATTGTGTGATTGAGAGGAAACCATCAGACCCGAGGTCAGCGGCCGCCGCAAGCAAGGCCTCTGAAAATTAACTTAGGTTAGACAGGTTTCAGGGATTTTTTATCCAGGTTTGAAAGAAAACAGCAAACTTAAATAAAAAAAAAAATAGAATAAAATAAAAAAAATACAACTGTGTTGGTTGGAAGTAAAAAAAAAAAAAAATCAACCATTTTCATTTGTTTTACATGCTGGGGTTCAGATTGAGCCAGCTGCTGGAAGTCACCAGAGAGGATGCTCAGGGATTTGATGTGATCCAGTGGAAATATAGAGCTCTTCAATGAACACACAGAGCTCTTCAATAAGCATCTCGTTCAGGTTTCAGACATAACAAGATATATCTCTCTATCATCCTTTTCCATCCAAAAAAACATCCACGACAACTCTCCATGAGAAAGAGAGGGCGGCTGCAGGATATTGCATCCAGGTGGAACAATGAGCAATAGATGTATCAAGTATCAAAGCATTGCTGCATTCGATGGAGGCTGGATGTGTGTGTGCGTGTGTGTTTGTGTGTGCGCATTGTGAGTGGATGGGGGGGGGGGGGGGTGGGGGGGGGGGGGGTATGTAAAGCCTTCTTCAGGGACTGATCTCTCAGAGAACAAAGTGAAGCACACACACACAGGCGACCCACGGCTCAATCCAGTGGAAATAATATGTTCATTACAACGCAATTACTGACACTTACACCCTCTCTCCCTGAAGTGTGTGTGTGTGTGTGAGGAGGGGAGGAGGGGGCCCGTCCACTGACCACTGAGTCTAAGTAACCATATGTTCCTCCATGTGTGTGTTTGTGTGTGTGTGTCTGCAGGTGCAGGATGTACAGCTTTATGGGTGGAGGGTTGTTCTGTGCAGGCGTGGGGAACATCCTCCTGATTGTTTCCACAGCAACCGATTACTGGATGCAGTATCGGCAGTCCAGCAACTACATGCACCAGGGCCTGTGGCGCTACTGTATGCCGGGAAAATGCTTCCCGCATAATATCAGTATTGGTAAGACGACCGACTGATGTTTTTTTCACTTGACTATAACATGTTAGCATCTCTGAAAGCTGTTCTGAAATCAGTTCAGCCACAGAAAAGTTATCTACATGGTGTCATTCTAATCGTGTGTAACCTCCCTGTTCAGATAAACAGCGTCTTTATTCAATAACTTATCTGAAAAGGTCAGCGACCTGACTCTGAGAGCACATAATGCTACAAAAATGAAATTATTTGTTTATTTATATGGAACTATAGCATATAGCTTAGATTGTGGTTTCATTTTTGCTTCTTAAAAAATAACGTATTGTTTCTCCTCATAGCTTCTTGTCAGAAACATTAGAAAATAACAACACATGTGCTTTTCTTCTGTCTCCTCTTTTTTAATTTAACTCCTTTGTCTCTGTGCCTCCAGAGCAGCAGGTGTATTAGTGTTTTTGTATCAGAGTTTGTGTCATGTGTGATCATCTCTGTCAGTGAAGTGATAACACTGTGGTCCATTGATCCAGAGATTTCCATCGGGGCAAGTCTGACA
The DNA here is from genome assembly GCF_905171665.1 of Trachurus trachurus. NCBI lineage: Eukaryota > Metazoa > Chordata > Actinopteri > Carangiformes > Carangidae > Trachurus > Trachurus trachurus. Next base: position 26,228,942 of record NC_139903.1, on the reverse strand, counting down.
AAATGACTCATCTGCCATTCTCCATCATATCTGCGTGTTAACACGGCCTCGGCATGTGCTGCATGTGAGATCAATTCAGCTCCGTTGACTCGCGCTGACCCCTGCGGTGACTGACCTTTGACCTTGTCCACAGCTCACTTAGACGCCACCCGTGCCCTCATGATCCTGTCTCTTCTGGCCTGCTTCATCGGTATCATCATCGGCATTATGGCCTTCATCCATTACTCCTCCTTCGACAGGTTTGACAAAACCTTTGCTGCAGGCATATTGTTTTTCATCTCATGTAAGTTCACCTCTCCTTTGTTTTCACTTTGTTGTGGTGTTGTGGTTTGTATTTTACTTGACATTAATTGATTTCAGCATCCAAAGAGTCAAGGCTAAAGGCAAGATTTTGAGAAATAACAATAATGACCTCCTAATCATGAGCAAATGGCTTTTTAATGAGTCCTTTATTGGCCTAATTTCACAACACAGCTGCTTATTACATTCATAAAAACACCTCATTTGTGGCACAGAGTTTTCATCAAGCTACTGCTTTAAATACTTTGTTTTGGATCATTCGTAGTGGCCTTTATTCATGATAAATGAGATCATTTGTTGCCTGTCTGTATTTAGAGTGAATCACTTGCTCTATAAACTATAACTCCCACGAGCAGCAGTTTGTAAAATCTCTCTCAAACATTTTCTTTTCTTTTTTTTTTTATCTGCCAGGCTTTTTAGTGTTTCTAGCAATGGCAGTGTACACCGGTGTGACCATTAACTACTATGGGAAACGCTACGGAAACTGGAGGTTCTCCTGGTCCTATATCATCGGCTGGGTGTCGGTGGTGCTCACGTTCTTCTCAGGTAAACCAACAGAGCAAAATTCCTCTGGTTCACATTCAGTCACATTTTGTCTAGTTTCATTTTCAGCTAAATCTAAAACTCCATTAAAGCTGTAACCTTGAGTGAGTTCCTGGATACGCAACTAATGCACTGAGGTGTTGATGAATCTCCTGCTGAGGGGGGAACAGATTTTATGATGTCATGGTTTGCAGCTGGCTCAAAATACTTTTCCTATTTACTGATATTTTACACTAAATCCTGTAGCAGTTTTTAAAAAATGAGTACAGAAGATAAAATGATGTCCACGTCCATATAATATCAAGGCCTCAGCTCACAACTGCACGTCTGACTAATGGTGTTCATGCTCAGGTGCTGTGTGTAATAAAGAACACAAAAAAGAAAATATGTCACATGACACAATGCGGCGCTCAGCAGCAACAGTCAAAGCATACATGGGTTAACCCATAGTCAAGCAGCCGAATCAATGATGTGACATTATAAGTAAGTGATGCTTTTAGTAAGTGCTCATCCCTGAATCCTCCGCCATGCTGAGCAGTACCTGCTGATCAGCATGCATTTCACTGCACTGAATATGAAAATGGTCTGGGGAGAAACAGCACATTCAATATTCTGGAAATATCATCGTGAAGTTAAACAGTTTTTTTAGTGAGATCAAAAATATCAGCAAAAATTATCCTTGAGAACAGGAAAAGGTGGAAAATAAGACCATAATATATGGTATATATCTATTTCTGTGTTATTTCTCATTATTTTCATTAATTAATTGAAGCCAAATACACAGCAGGTGTATAACTGTTGACTGCACTACAACATTTTTCCACTGAGCAGAGACCCTCAGTGTGTCCTCATCAGTCACATAAAAAAACTAAGCAGCTCCACACACTCAAACAAAGGGAATGAAGGAATTACATTGGAATTATATCATATTATAGCCTTTTACAAGATTGTATTAAATATTTGATTATCTTGATTATTTTCTCATATAAAATAATTCATTTACGAATTACTGAACAAATCCCTGAAGCAGCAAACCTTCATGTTTTACCTGAATTAAAATCTCACTTATTTGTGTCAATAAACTGCAATAAATATACATCTGCACCACGTGTAAAAACGTTTATTTGAAAATGAATGAGTGAAAATGTTCCTGCTGGATGATAAAGACCTATACCTCCTCTTTCCTTTCCAGGTGTGTTCTACATGTGTGCCTATCGGATGCACGAATGCCCCAGGGGCGCTAACTCTCATTAGATGACTTCCAACATCCTCCAGGAACAAACCATGGATCAGCTGCAGAGTTTAGCTCTGGAGCATGGATGATGACCAAAGTTTAAATGATTTCAATAATAATAATAATAAAAAGATTGCGGAAAATGTGACTCTTCTTTTTCATCCACTGACTGCACTCTGCGTATTTTACAGCTGCTTTAACCAGTCACACCACTCTCTTATATTAACCTGTTGTTATTATTTTCTCACAGCTATTTCTGGTGATATTTACTCATCCATTCTAATAAAAGAAATGTGGGTGCATCTGACCTGAACCTATGAAGTTTCACCCAGAATGTATTTTTATTCATGAATGGCCCAACATGCCGATACATTTCCCCGTAAGTTTGTGTCCTCCTCTCCTCCATCAATCTATTCCTTTGCTCTGTTCTTCACCTCCACCTCCAGCATGTCCGCTGCTCTGCTGACTGTAAGCCCACATAAGCCGGTGCACCGCCGCAACCCTCTTATCCAAAACGTGCCACTTAACGGAGTGACGCACAGCAGCTGACCGGCTCAGAATTTTTTACTTAATGAAATGGCCACAAAAAGCAGCTTAACCGCGCCTCACCAACGGATCCTTAAGACGATTTCATCACCATTTGTTTCATTTACTTTCTAATTTTCCTCTAAAAGCAACTTGTTATCCTGGTGCGCTCCGTGAAAGGGATTGACGCGCCCGCAGCCAGGTGCAGCGGGGTCACCTCCATCTGCTGTGGCCACGTCCTTAAAAAGCTCTTTTCATTTCTCCCGCAGTTCTTTAACTTCACCTGTAGAAAGGAAAGAAAGAAAAGTTTTAAATGTAGGTTAACTCCTATGGTTTTGTTTTCTTTGAGTATAGATCTTGAATAAAACCGAGCTACTTATATTTATAGTCCATAGTATAACCTATGCTACAGATTATGCACCTTCTGCAGCAGCATTACTACTGTGCCCTGCTATGACATCAGGTACCTCTAATGTACAGCCTTTACAATACCAGTCTTTGATTTGCAGAAAACCAAGTGTGCTAATTTACATTTTGAGCATACACGTCTATTTAACACAAACCTATGCGCAGAGCAGAGCAGAGCCTTTTTCCGGCCTAACTGATTCCCAGTAATGAATTTGTTCTGGCTGCATCTGATCAAATAGAAATTCTGTCCTTCAGCCCGAGGATTACAACTTCCGCTCTAACATCTCCCTTAATTGCCTAATAGCATTGCAGCGTGAATTCTGCCTACATTAAGACACTTTCACATTAACTGGCCTGATTGGAAATGTGATGACAACACCATATCAACAAATTACAGCGCACCGCTTTCTTTCGCAAATGGGCACAGGAGCGGCACTTGTACTCTCCCAGATTTTAATACCGACAATTACAGCCAATTTGGGCGGAATTAGACAGACCTGTAGCAGCCTAATCCTCCTGTGACACGGGCTACATCACTTGATTCAAAAGCTACTAACACGGAGGAAGACGGCTGATCAGAGTGAATCTCTCGGACAATTAAAAACACTGCGTGTGGCCGCATGCTCAAGTTCCAAGACAAGTCAATCTAAAGTTTTCCCTCTCAGACTTGTGGAAAGTCATTATAGAAGTAGACCAATCAAAGAGGGAGGCCACGTGAAACCACTGAGGTCCAAGCATCTCGTGATGTTGAAGGAATATCACACTGATGCCATTGGAAATAAGGACTAGGGCCTAATAATTATGGTCTATACGTGAGATGGATGCCAGTAAACAAATACACACAATGTTGAAGCCACTGCTGTAGCTACACTGTAAAAAAAAAAAAAACAGTCAGTGGATTTCACGGTAGGGAAAAAAAACTGCAAAACTATGACAGTAAAAAAAACTGAATGGTTTAATAAAATCTTAATAACAGTGAAACACTGCAAATATATAGCTACATGAGTATAACTGTAATTTCTACAGTTTTTTTTGTTTTTTTTGGGGGGGGGGGGTAGGCTACATTGCTGGACAGTTAAATAGCTTATAATATAAATATACAATAATTAATATAACAGCCCATACTATATTTTTTTCTGTATAAAAACAATATAACTAACAAAACATTTGTCTCTGTTAAGTTTACTAACCTTTTGTTACTACTAGGCCTGCCATATACACTGTAACCTAACACTGTAAATACAGCACAATATAAAATGTTATCAGCAAAGTCGCTCCTCCTGGAAAGTCTACCATCAGCCACCAGAGAGAGTTGGAATCAAGTTTAACAAGGTAGCCTAAACATTTTTCAATTTCCATTAGCTAGCATTTCCAGTGAATACTGTATTGATCAGCATTTCAGCTGTGTCCAGATGTTATTAGCTCCAAGCTAACTTATAGCTGGTTCTGTTCAGTTGGCCGGTAGACATATTTGTTTTCTTGAACCCACAGTAACAGCTGACATTGATATCAAAGTCAATGTTACATTGTTGCGACTATTACAGATGGATACTGTCTCCTCTTTGAAGTGACATCTTGTGCTGTGGCTGTTGAGTGTTTTGACAAAAGTGTGGCACCTGATTTTCCACATAAGCTGTGCATTAGGCAATGTTACAGTTCAAGAAAACTGCATGTTCTTGTGGGTTTGTCCAAGAAAAAGCATTTTACACTGTGAATGAGAAGTTGTTTGCTGATGCAATGCTAATCCAAACACCTCAGTGGTCATGTGATATAATGGACAAGGGATTGAGGGTTAGACTGGAAATCATCTCCCAGCATGGATCCTCACCACAGTCCACCTCGGCTTGCTACATGGTAGTAACAGTTACATCTGCCCTCTCCCGGATGGTGTCAGGTCCAGAGCTCCAACTCAGTCCACTCAACCTGATGGTGAAACCCTTCTTGTCCACTTTGCTCCCTTAGATCAACTGCAGGATGGAACAGGTAGGAAAACATCCACATTGAATAAGGACGAATATGCTAATGGTAAATCTTGGACTTGTATATCTGCCTCTGGACTGTAAGCCATGATGCTAGTTCTATTCATTCACTGTTAAGCACAAATTGCCAGTGGAAGTTCAGTCATCTTAACGATCACAATGACCAGTGAGTAGTGTCTTTGTGTGTGTGACAGAGCTACCTCATCTGGCACCTGGTTCACCTCCATAGCTGCCTACATTAAGAACCCTGCTCTCCTGCCACTTGTTGTCACATTGTGCTGCCTTTTCAGTGCTACACTTTCAGTCAGCCAGCTTAGGGATGTAGAGAAATCTATGTTTTTCTTTTTTTGTGCTTTTGCTTACATTGTCTTGCTCGTGCTCCAGGACTCCTTCTTATCGAGCTATCAACAGACACCACCTCAGCTCTTCTCCCCCAGCCATCCCATCCTCCTCTGGCTGCCCCGCCCCCACCACTCCACCTTTTTGTCGCAATAAATCCAACTTATTCTCAAGAAACACAGACTGTGTCTACTAATGCGTTCAAATCAACAGCCCTCACATTAACATATTGCAAAAAAAAAAAATATTCGACATTTTAAGCCAATTTATGAACATGATGAAGTAATTTTTATATTTCAGACCAACAAAAACACATTAAAACATTTAGTTTTGTTGTTTTTTTAAAGGAAACCCATCAATTTTGTGTTTGGAAATTGGCAGCTGTGCCAGACTTTTACTATGATAAAAACAGTGGGCCCTTTAGATTTCTACAAGGTTATGAATTTAAAACCATATCTTATGAATACAAGTCTTTACCATAAAGGATTGTGCTATTTTGTCCTAAAATTAAAATCAAAATCATCTTAATCATATCGTAAATGGCAAAACAGTGTTTTGGAATTTATTTATTATTGTAACATTCTGGTGACCACAGCTGTTCTTTACTGTAAAAATAAAAGAAAATTTATCTGTCCTTTTTTTTCTTTTTTACAGTGTAGTCTATAACATCATAAAGCCACCTGATGCATGAACCCACTGTTATTTTCTGCACTGACACATACAGTGTATGGAGCTACATTTTTCTACAAGATTAAACCACTGAAGTCCAGTATGAGCCTCCACCTGTTTCAGTCTGGAAAAAGCAAGGTAACCTGCTCTCTGCTTTCTGTTTAATAGCCATTCCAGATGTTGTGTAAAGCCAGCAGTGGACACACATACCTGAAGTGACACTTAATTTACCTGACCATAAAGTAAATAACCAACAGCTCCATCTTTACACTAAAGCAACATGGCCTAGTGGGCTCCATGTGGGACAGTGAGCAGCCTGCATCTCTTTTTTTTTATGGCTGTAACATTTAATATTAATTCTGTTTGTAAACTATTTGACAAAGTATATTTAGGGTACATTTAAAAAAAAAAAATAGGCTAATTACGTACAGTGCTCGTGAGCCAGATGAGAGCAGCGTGGTTGCTAGGTCACCGCACGAGCTGCTCTTGCCCGAGCGGTGATGCTGGTCACAGGTGCGCTGCTGATCTGGAGTCTGTTCGCTCTTTTCACTATAAGCTTCGATCGCGGCTCAGCCAATGGACGCGAGGAACCAGCCCCTCGCGGCTCCCCCCACCCGCCCGGGCAGAGCTGTAATTGGCCGATGTGCAAATCAATTTCCACAATCCGCTAGTGTGTCTGAATAAATACTTGTTGGATGTCCGCCCTCCCACTGCCTGCTGCACCACTGAGCGCACACAGCGGCTGCATTTAAGCTGGGAGACTTGGAGGGGAACAGGCAGATGCTGATGCAGGTTTAAAGGCAGAAAAGAAATTAGAAAAAACAACAACAACAACATAGCAAAAGCAAACTAACATCATGAGTATGAATTACGCATCTGCGGCGCCCACGCAGAGGTCGACATCGTTTTTCATTGAGGACATCTTACTGCACAAACCCAAGCCGCTGAGAGAGGTCATCCCCTCGCCGTTCTGCAGCTCCCTGGCCTCCCGGATGCCCATCCTGGAGTATGGATACCCACTGATGCCGACCCCAATACTGGCGCCACATCCGCACCATCCTCTGCACAAGCCGGAGCATCACCAGTACTTCTTCACATCTGGTAAGCATCAGAGAGGCAGAGGCCTCCCGATGAGGAAACTTCAGATTCCTCAGATAGCTGCCTGTTAGTTACAAATGTAATATCATATTTTTTAAATGCTCTAAAGTAAATGTAAATCTTCCCATTTTTAAAACGCTGTTTTTATCTGTGCATTTTAGCTGTCATAGTGATTCATCTGACAAAATGCAGTTAACTGAACAACTCAGAAAATAACTATTACTGATGTCTTGTTTTTCAGCAGATGGTTAGGTTTGACCTCACCACATTAAAATATAGGTGTAAGTGGAATTAGGTCATGCACTTTTAATATGAACTGATGTCAAGATAAAAAAAAAAATGTTGGGCAGTTTTTAAAAGTGATAGCCTAATCAGGCTGCTGCTCTAAAAATGAGGAAGAAGTTTTTGTTATTAAATTCGCCCTGAATCATGTCACATAACAACCAAAAAAATATATACCTATATATAAAAAAGGAAATTAAAATACTCACTGAACTGAGTTCGGATATTTAGAGATTTCTTTATTTATCTTCATTTACTTATTTAAATCTTTCCCTTTCAAACCACTGTCCTGTGCCCTGCAGGGATGCAGATGCCGGCCTTGTTCCAGCACCACGCAGAGTTACCGGGGAAGCACTGCAGACGCAGGAAGGCCCGGACGGTGTTCTCCGACTCGCAGCTGTCAGGCCTGGAGAAGAGGTTTGAAGTCCAGCGGTACCTGTCCACGCCGGAGAGAGTGGAGCTGGCCACGGCGCTCAGCCTGTCCGAGACTCAGGTAACCCACACCAATACGCATAAGCATGTGATTTTTTAGTTTGACTAAGATCCAGGGCAGAGATATATGGAGTCTGCTCAAGGCCACTTCGACCAATGCAGGATGTGTTTGTGCAAATGTTTCTAAATAAAATTGTAGCCCAAGAAGGTCGACCAAACTATAAACACCTCAACAATACGAAAATAATAATACTTACACAACAGAATATTGTCGCAGACACTCAGTATAGGCTTCAGGCTAATATAAGAACATGAACTTTATTATTACACTCTTACAATTGTTTGTTCTGACTCATAATAGCTATTATTATTGTCGTTATTATTGTTATAATTATGCTTTTATTATATTATTATTATTATTATTATTATTATCATTGTTGTTATTGTTGTTACTATAATTGCTGTTGTCACATAAAACGAATGTAAAATAATTTTGGCTTTATATCTACCCTTGGATTTTCTTCAGACCACAATATCAGAGCATCACTGAGTCCTTTGTTTTATTTTTTATTATCGATTTATTATCTATGTAGGCCTAATATTCTTTCTATAACTCACCACTCTCGTCCTTTTCCCGGCGCGCAGGTGAAAACGTGGTTTCAGAACCGGCGGATGAAGCACAAGAAGCAGCTGAGGAAAGCGCAGGACGAGCGGAAGACGCCCGGGGATCTGGAGCGATCCGCGGAGAACTCCAGCGAGAGCGAACTGAACGAGGCGAGCGCGGAGGAGCTGAAACACGGACTGCAGCCGGACTCGTACCTGCTGGAGGAAAACGACGACGACGACGACGACGTGGACATCGAGGATGACATTTGCTCCCCGGACCATCTACTATAGTAGGCTGAGGTTGATTCATAAACGGCGCGCATCCTGTAAATGTACTGTAGATAACACTGATTTACTGTTTTAAACTGGGCTGGGGGGTTAGTCTATACAATACAATGTCAATATTTATTTAAAAAGTGGGCCTATTGATTTTTTGTTTACAAGTGCCCCTTTAACTTTGTACAGGCTGTGGGAATATTCGTCTTACATGTCTGAGAACAGACTATTAATGTTATTATTATTGTTATCATGATTATTGTTATTATTATTATGACTATTATTATTACAGTCTGCTGTTTATTTTTTTAAATTCACATTCACACAGAATAAAGCCGAGTAGGTCTTATGTGTAACATAGGCATCATGCTTTTTCAGCCTTTGCACTTATATCAACATTTCCATGCTGCATTAATTTAGCTCATATATCCTGATCTTTGTCTGACATAATTGTCTTAATTTTACAATATAGCTTTTGTTTTTTAAAAAACACTACCTACTTCATTTTTTTGTTTGTCTATATGCCGTTGGATGTTTCGTTTTGGTCGCACACGCAGTGCCTCATTAACTGCAGTTTATATTTTTGTCTGTAAATATATATATATAGTATATATAAATGATGAATCCTTACTTGGCTCCGTTTGTTCTGTCACATCTTTTCTACCGGAAAGCAAGCTTCTCTTTCCTGTTTACATTTTCAAAGTGAGCAGGGATGATTTAAGAGTCTACCATCACATGAACAGAAACATGCCATAGATGTAGTGTTGTTGTTGTTGTTGTTGAGGCTGCCCATGTGTGTGTGATGAGCTGCTGGCTGCAGGAGGAGACCGTGTTCACAGCGTGGAGCTGCAGCTCTGAATGAGCCGCTGCTGCTTCTCGCTGGGTTCCTGCCTGGAGCCCGCTGAGTTTACACCAACACACACAGAGCCACAAACCACGACAAACAGTCGGCAAACAAACTCTGACTTTAGTCCAGACGGTGGTTATGATCATCTCCAGGCAGGCACGAGCCTCGACTGATCTCTGGTCAGGTTTGCAGTTCAATTCTGCTTCTTGATGAATTTCATCACTGAGCTCTGTTTTATCTCCTTACGCAGAAATCCAGTGAAGTGACCGTCACTGAAGGGCAGGTGGATTAAAATATAGAAAATTCAAACCCACAATAATTTAATATGCCCAAACATGCATAGAATGTTTAATAATAAAAAACTAAAATTAAAAAAAAATATATAAGCATTTAATACATTCCTTGTTTTTGTTATGCCTTTTTTGCATCCACTGTTTCAGGCTAAATGTGGCCATGGAAATGTTATTTTTTTCTTAATGAAATCTGTCAGAATTGAATTCTGCGGGGATGAGTGTAATTATTACACAGTTCATTTTGCTAAGAGCCAGAAAGATCTGAATAAAACAAACAAAAAAATCATTCTAATAAACAGATTAAATACTATTTTAAAACACTTTCTTATTTTATTGTGAACATTTTAAAGAATGGATCTGATTATTTATCTGGGGGTTTAGTCTTTTTGTGTCATTTGATTAGTTGATCACATGGAGCTGGACTTTATTTCAATATGTCCTAATAAATATGGTGGATGCATAAAAACTACATTAAAATCCTTTTTGAGCTGATTCTGTGTTATTTCATTAATGCACTCATGAAGTCATTTGCCTTTACTCTTGATTTCTTGATCAACAGATGTCCATCAAACCAGACACCACACTCTGCTCCCTCTGCTCCAATAATCACAGCTGCTGTGGAAGCAGATTGATGTTCACAGAGCTGCAGTCAGCTGTTAACTGTCCACTTATTACTGTGACCACAAGTATTTAGGGGCATCATAAATTTAACAACACTTTATGAAAAATGTATTTAAGAGCCACACAAACATTAAGATAAACAGACACACACATACATTTGAGAATCTTCAATCGGCTTTTATTACATAAAGCAAATTGTTGTCCCAAAAGCTGCATCTCTCTCTGGGCTTTTGCACAATAAACCTAGATCCTCTCTTGTCCTTTGCGCTGGATTTTCTATCTGTTTCTGCCTTTTGAAAAGCAATTCATGTCATCTTCAAAATGTGATTCTGATTAACAGGCAGCCGAGGGGTGGGGGGAAACCATGTGGAGAATAGGCCATGCAGAAGGTGATCAATTAAAAGATTAAGCGTTTTGCAACACATGGACGCATCTGCATTTGGGCCTAATAGCAGGGCCATCAGCTCATTTTCAGGAAGCTTGCCGCCTACTGAAAGCGCACTTCTCACATCAAAGCATCCACGTCTGCCTTAGCTTCCCAATGGGCAGAAAGGGATGCTAATTTGGCCCCCTTCATGTATAGCGGTGAAAGACTCCTTCAATTAACTGGATTTCAATGGCAAAAAACGAGTAGGTGGGACCCAAAAAAAAGGATGCAAAGAGACTCAGTCTGGATAGGCAGCGTTTCTCATTAAATTAAAAAGGGCTTGGTCATTTGTTTCAAACAGCGCATCTGAGGACTTAACACTAAAAACACAGAGCTTCAAAGAGTCCATGATGGGTTAAATAGAGACTATAATCTAATTAAAATATTGCACAGAGGTAAATAGTGCTTTGATAATGATCTGAGGGTTCAATTAGTAAAATGAGCTGCTTGGGAGTGTTGTGTGTTGGGGAGGAGTTACTACTTTCGCACATGGCTACAAGACATGGAATCAATGAATGGAATAAAAAAAAAAAACACCCCAAACATGGACAGTCCAGATTACTGTGGGTTACACAGTGACGTGAATAAAGTGATGTGACTAAAATACTATTTGGGGGGGGGGGATTAGTCAGTGGTCTCAGACAGTTGGAAGTGGACTATACAATGACAATAAAAAAGGCTTAGAGCTGTTGGTGACTCTATTCTGTGTCACTGTTGACACTCTACCACCATTCAATCTAAGCCCAGTAGGTTTTCAGTGACATTTATCCTGCCAACGACACAATGACAGTCTTACTTTACAGTAATATCCTTCCAATGAGCAGGTGCGTACTTCTATACACAGCCATTAAGTCTGATCACATATATTATGTAGAAATAGGTCAGGTCTATATAGTGAACCTATATTGCATACAAAATATTAAATTTTCACCGGTTTGATTCGGACAAAGCAGGTTCATCCCAACAACCACAGTAAGCACTGGTCTTTCTTGGGTCCTGAGCAGTACACCCAGCAGTGTGTGGGTCGTCTGATGTGGAGGAAAATGCTGCCGCCCCTTCTTTAAGACCTGTGCATTAAAGGGATAGTTCAACACTTTTGGCAAAATGGCCCATTGCCATAATCCCTATAGTTTTTCGTTACCTTTAATTGTCAGTGCAAGCTATTTTTAGATCGGTGGAGCAGAGTCGTGAGCTGCTCAGAGCTACGCTACGGAGGCTAATGGGATTTCTTGGTTTCCCTCATCAAACTCATCAAATACACACTCCAACAACTCCAAACGCTCTGGTGGACAAGTTGTGACCTGCACATTCACCACGCTATGAGATAATAACGAAATGTTGTTTTCGAGGCAAATGCAGAGACTGCCCCCGACGTGAACGCGCATCAGCAGTCTGCGTGAATTTGAGGGAAACCAAGAAATCCCATGAGCCTCCGTTGCGTAGCTCTGAGCAGCTTGCGGTTCTGCTCCGCCGTTCTAAAAATAGCTTGCACTGACAATTGAAGGTAACGAACCTACTCCTTAAACTATAGGGATTATGGCAATGGGCCAATTTACCAAAATGTTGAACTATCCCTTTAACTATTTGGATATCACTTTCCCACATAGGTGTCACATCAGAAAATATGATGTGTGGCTTTAAATGTGTTTCTCAGACACTAGGCTAACTACTAATGTGTTACAGGTGCTTTATACGTTCTATTCATATGGACAGTGCTTTATTTTGTACACGGTACAGTATCTAGAACCAGGCAATGAAGCCAAACTCAGTGTGCCTTTAGATGTTGTTCTAGTATCAGACAGTTGAAGCTTGTTTGTTCAGTGAATCTGGAGATGTTGAGATCTTATTAATATCACATGTCCTCCTGGCAGTTCTGAGTCACATCCACTCTGGCTTCCCCTTGAAACTAAACCTGTCTTTTGTGGCTCAATGATTGGCAGATTTCAAGAACAAATCCCAAATCCTAGCTTCAAAATGACCACCAGGTGACATTTTTGGTTGAATTGATTTTCTGAGCTGTTCACACACAGTTTAACAGTAGCACAAGATTGTCTTTATCTGAAGTATTGGAAATAATTTAAGGACAAGTGAAAAAGTGTACGTGGGCCTGTAGGTGTCACGCTGGGTCTAAAAAACTTTGAAATGGAGTAAATATCTATCAGAGCCTGGGATCCGTGGGTTAGCCCATCAGTGTAATATGAATAATGCGAACTGCACCTGGCTTCAGACAGCATGTACTTTTCTGAGAAGCGACACCGCCTGCTTTTCCTCCTCATGCCGTTTTCTGAGGTGCTCCAGTCTGGTCAGCTGGGCCACATCCAAGTCCTGCAGGTAAGGAGCGTGTTCAGTGAAGCCTTCAGACATCTGTCTCTGTCTCTGCTTTGGTTGAGATGGGACAGGGGGTTTGGCTATGGTCCTGGCGTATTCCAAGGCCTGACAGAGCGACAGATAAAAAATACAGAGATGTCAGTATGATGATATATGCAGGGTCTGTATACAAACTAGAAGCTGTAGTCAAAAATGGCAATGTCCTTTACACTTTCAATACAGCCTCAGTTATCCTCGACCAGCATTCACAAGTAGAAAGCTACAACAATAAAGTAACATTTCAGGGGACACTTAAGTACATCTTGCATACATATGTATTAAAATTTCCCCTCAGTGATTAATGAAGTGATCTATCTATCTTTACTCATTAATGCATAGAATATACACAGGTGCTTCAAATACACATGTATTATGAATTAGATTTTTTTTTAAAGAAGAAAAGAAACTTAAATTAAATGTTTTTAAGAGGATGATTATTATTATGATTATCATTATTAATAGCAGTAAAATCACTAGTAATAGTAGCAGTAGTTGTAGTATTCATATTCATACTAGTATTATCATGTTTGTTTAAAACTACATGAGTGTATAACATCCACAGTGGGAGATGGGGACCTCTGCTGGTGACTTTATAGATGCTCTTTATTTGGATAGGGAACATGGAGAAGGGGCATCAGTTTCCACAATCCTGATTAATGGCACTCAAATAAAATCACATCATTATAAGACGCTAATTTAGCCATTCTGAATGTACAGGAAACCATTTCATTCATAAGGCGCCTTGTTCTACTGACAGTGAAGTTTTCACATATTTCATTTTTATTCAACTTCAACTTTTATACAGATTTTGATAAAAGGGGAAGTAAAGGCTCAACATTCCCATATGGACTGAGGTATAGAAAAGCAGATACATTTACACAAACTCTCTCAAAAGTAGATACACATACACACCTTCACCCTGGGAACTTTCTTGTCACTGCCTTCCGGGTCCTTGGCCGGTAGAAAGGGAATCCTACTTATCTTTTTGTTCTGCTCACGGATCACATTTGAATACAGCTTCTGTCGTTTCATTTTCTCAGCATGATGACGGTGAAAGAGTGAGAGAGGCAGTGAGAGAGAGAGAAAAGGGAGGGGGGGCAGAAGCAGATTATAAAAAGGGGGTTTAATTAACAGAGCCATTTCTCCCTTAAGGCCCTTCTCTTTGTGTCTCCTCCCAGCACAGCCTCTACACAGGGCTCAACAAAACCAAACACAGCGAGCCATTCAGAGAGCCTATCAGCATTTACACATATCATTCACTAATAGGCTTGGCCCTGGAGATGCACAGGGCTCAGTCTAGTGTAAATTGGCCGAACATGCTCACTTTTTACAACTGGGTCTTAACAAAAGATATATCAAAGCACAACGAGCACTTAACTTCTTAGGGGTGCTCTTTGCTTTGTATATGTAAGTCTGTCTTTGGACGACATGGGGGCCTTTAAATGATGAACTCCAACAAGTTGAAAACGGTCAGTGAGTATACAATGACACTGGTGAACATCAGGATTTGGCCACTGACAGTTTGTCCAGAAGGAATTACAAGTAAAATGTTCCCTGAAGATGATATAGCCTGATTGAAAATCTATATAAAAGCATGAAATATAGAGAGCAAAGAATGTTGATGCTAAGTAATGCAATGCTACAAACACCGGACAGTGAACAGGGAGGCTACAGGGCTGATGTGATTTCTCTCTGCCCAGTAGAAACAAAGAGTGACTCCACCTGTCAGTACAGTTTATTTTTGAGTTTATTTTTTTTTTTTTTTTTTATCTTCCAGCAATAAAATCCAACACTTTTCTACATGTGATGAGGGAAAACAAGAGTTTGGAGAGCATGAGTTGAGCTGCCAAATGCAGAGGTATCTTTCTGTGGCCAAACACAGACTTGGCAGTGTGTGTAAATTAGTGTGTATCTGTTTGTTTGGGGTCCATCTGTGGGGGCTTACTTCTAATTGTCCTTTTAATTGTTCAGGTCTATTCATCATTCAGGAGTTTCTACATTTTGCTTATGGCGTGGTTTTAACTACAAAGCCTGTGTTGGCTTCTTTATGATAAATCTGCTGTTCAGCATCGCACATTCTGTATAAGCTGCAGATTCAATGTATCTATGTTAAGTGAATGTTTACACGTGTAAACCTGAATTGCTTCCAATATTATTTTGTGATCATATTCCAGAAAATACAGGATGTGGTGCCACCCTACTAAAAACCAAGGGCAGTATAGCCAGATTGGTTTGGTTTATTTCAGTCTTTGATTTAAGACTACTCAACATTTGCACAATAGAAATAATGGTAATACTTTATAATAAGTACACACTATTAAGCTGTTAGGCATTAAAGGGATAGTTAAACATTTTGGCTAATTGGCCCATTGCCATTATCCCTATAGTTTTAGCAGTAGGTTCGTTACCTTTTATTGTTGGTGCAAGCTATTTTTAGGACGGCGGAGCAGAGCCGCGAGCTGCTCAGAGCTACGCTACGGAGGCTAATGGGATTTCTTGGTTTCCCTCATCAAACTCATCAAACACACAATCCAACAACTCCAAAACGCTCTTCACCATTCACATTCACCACGCTATGAGATAATAATGGAATGTTATGAGACAGAGTTGTTTTCGAGGCTTGCCAAAGAACTGCCCCCGATGGAAACGCACATCAGTGGTCTGCATGAATTTACCCCGAAAACAACTCTGTCTCATAACGTTCCATTATTATCTCATAGCGTGGTGCAGGTGCAGGTCACAACTTGTCCACCAGAGCGTTTTGGAGTTGTTGGATTGTGTATTTGATGAGGGAAACCAAGAAATCCCATGAGCCTCCGTAGCGTAGCTCTGAGTAGCTTGCTGTAAAAACAGCTTGCACCGACAATTAAAGGTAATGAACCTACTCCTAAAACTATTGGGATTATGGCAATGGGCCAATTTGCCAAAATGTTGAACTATCCCTTTAATAAATACTGAATTCTTCATTTATAATGCATGAATACTCATTAGTATGTAGTATATAAATACAGTTAGTGCTTATCAATGATGAGTAAAACATGTTTAACTGTGTTTTTAATTACATAATGAGTATTCATGTGTATTATTACACCCACCCTTTTACAAAACAGGTTAATTTACCCACACACATACAGGCTACTCAGAGCCAGGTTGAAAAAATGATCGATATGCTGGTGCAATATCTTACATCACATTTACCTGTGCATCCTTATCTTAATCTGGACAAAAGTGACCACACAACACAAAGTGGTTGTGTAGTTACAATTCCTGCTGATGAGACATTAACTGATGCTGCAGGTGACTACTTACTGTGTTTTCAGCGGCTGTGTAGTCAGGATGCAGGCCTGTGTCTGTCTTCACCTGTTTGTATGCCTGACAGACAGATGGACGGACATCACATCAACATTACAGTCATGACTGCAATTTTGATCCATTTGGATGTTTCTCATTGGGTTCAACAGGTTCAGTGAAAAAAAAGGGAAAAAAAGGATCACAAGTACACCAAATACTAGGCAAATGCATGGCAGATATCACAAAACATCACAAAAGACAGAATCTGTGAGTGACACCGACACTGAAAACTCCTTTATGCTTGTTTGTCCATCTCTGGCAGAAATTTACAAAGCCACTGACAAACAGAACATTATAGTGCTGTGGGGTGTCAGAAAGTGCTCAGCTGTCACTGCTGCTGATGTATGATACACTGATGACGTATACTGCTGTGGACCTATTGTCTATGTAACTATGTATGAAGAAATACGTCTCAGATGACATTTCTTGAGACAAAATCTAATTAAATGGGGCACCGTGACCTTATGTGTTTGTATGAGGGGTGTTCTTGACATGAAAGCATGAAGCCTGATTCTATTTCATGCTAAACTGCACACTGACTGTTTTTATGTTTTTAGCTCTGCCTGTGATGTGACTCCATGGATAGTAATGATGGTAGGTAGGCCAGTCCACCATTATGGTTAACAACTATCAGACAGATCATCATGAAAAATTGGTTCAGTTGCCCAGTGACATCAGTAGCTAATCCTGTCTTTTCATCCTGACCCACTCATCAGGGTTTATGAGAAACTGGAACCAATTGCAGACCACGACACTGAAGACAGGTAAAGTGGACAATGAAAAAGATATTTGCTTACTAATAAAAGGGACACATGACATCAACACAGAGTACAGTATGAACAGTCAAAGGTCAATGGGAAAACAGAGGTAAAGTAGACAAAGGAGAAACCAGACACAGGTGGAACAATCAGACACAGGTGAGACACCTGAGGTAATCACAGGAGGGAGAGCACAGGAAGACAAGACCGGAACTTCAAAATAAAACACAAACTAAACAGGCAGCGAAAGACACAAACCATGACACCACTGGTGGTGCTAGATTTTCACTTATTATTTCACTTATCTCAGCACCATTGCCTCTTAGCAAAAGGTTATGGGTGGAGTTCGCCTATACTCTCCCTGTGCCTGGGTTCTCCAGCTTCCCCAGACCAAAGATATGCACAGTTGACTGGCATCTCTAAATTTTGCCTGTAGGTTTGAACTTGAGTGCATAAATGTTGGCATGTTGGCCCTGTGTTCTGATGAGTTGCCATGAAATTTGACATAATTTTCCCCTCAGCCACATGATCATTCTATTGATTGAAGTTATTGCTAAAAACATTCCCCTCATTTGTATCTTTGTATTGCTAATTCGCAAATGTTAGCATGCTATCAGACTAAATTAAAAATGTCGATTATGATGAACCTGCTACTCCTATCATTAACATGTTGCACTGTCATTCTCTGTGTGTTAGAATTAACATTTAGCTGAAGAGCCTCACAGAGAGACCATATGACTACACATGCTTGGTATTGTTTGATGATACTTGAACATTAAAGGGATAGTTCAACATTTTCGCAAATTGGCCCATTGCCCTAATCCCTATAGTCATAGCAGTAGGTTCGAACGGCGGAGCAGAACCACGAGCTGCTCAGAGCTACACTGCGGAGGGGATTTCTTGGTTTCCCTCATCAAACTCATCAAATACACAATCCAACAACTCCAAAACGCTCTCGTGGACAAGTTGTGACTTGCACATTCACCACGCTATGAGATAATAATGCAACATTACGAGACAGAGTTGTTTTCAAGGCAAATGCAGAGACTGCTTGCCGAAAAATTGCCACCAACGGGAACGCACATCAGCGGTTTTGCATGAATTTACCTCGAAAACAACTCAGTTTCATAAGGCTCTGTTATTATTGCATAGAGTGGTGAATGTGCAGGTCACAACTATGTCCACAAGAACGTTTGGAGTTGTTGGATTGTGTATTTTAATGAGTTTGATGATGGAAACAAAGAAATCCCACTAGCCTCCGTAGTGTAGCTCTAAGCAGCTCGCGGCTCTGCTCCACTGTTCAAAAAATAGCTTGTTGCGACAATTAAAGGTAACCTACTGCTAAAACTATAGAGATTATGGCAATGGGCCATTTTGCAAAAATGTTTGAGCCATCCCTTTAACGCTTTAACATCACTACTGTGCAGCAGTTTGTGTGCATCAGTGTTTTTCTCCTCTAAAACCAAAATTCAACAACATGGCACAACCTGCACACTGCCCTAAAGTGTGTGAGCTTTTCATGGACTTAACCACCATATACTGAATCACATACAGTGTTTCCTGGTTTGCCTTATTAAGTGATATGAGCATAGACATTTGTGCTACATACTGTTTTTTTTGTGTGTGTGTGTGTGTGTGCACATGTGTACATGGGCGCATGCAATCCACAAGCTCTCCCAGACAAAGGGGAGCTAATCATTCCAGATTGTACTGGCTCCTTTTAGGAAGGAGGATTTTGGTTTGCTGGAAACAACAGGGTACCTTTCTTTCCAAGCCCTCTACCCTCTCTCCCCAACCCCTAAGTCACGCTCATCTGCTTTCATGCCCCGGCTCTGCAGCCAGACTGCTTTACAAATTGAGCCTGTAATCTTGTCAGACATGATGGCTAACATGGTGTGAGAGATGGAAGGTCAAGGGGTGGGGAAGTGGTGGGCACCGCAGGAGGACTATGGGAAGGTTGCATTGTGAATAACAACTTTAAGCATTTAATCATATGTCCTATCCTGGACCCACCTATCTTAACTGTTCATTGTAGATTAGTGTAAAAATGTATACATAATTTTTTCACGTTATGAATAATAAAATTGCTTCTTTTGAATGCTTATGTAACAATAAATGGGGCATATACCAGAATTGTCTTGTTTGCCTGCCCTGCGGTTGGTATTGTAATGCTGTTGGGGACAATATGGATACTGTGTCATTTGCTAATAACATGGTCAACCATGTTTACGGCTGTTACTGTCAGATTTCCCATCAAACAGAGATCACATTATTTACTTGATTTACTATTTGTATAATTTGTACTGTCTCAATGTGTGTTTACAGTCAGTTAAAACCACTGTCTTGTTTTGCCAACAAGACTCAACCAGAACAACTAGTGTTTTTTGCAGCACTTAACCTTATTGATCAAACTATTAAGTTGGTTGTGTCAAGTAAGAACCCCCTAGAGTCATGGCATGAATCCTAATTTGACTAGTTTGTAAACTAGTAGCTACATGTACACATTTATAAGATTGCTGAATCACTTTCCACTCACTGCCCAACTGCACAGCTCAGCCAGGGGAGAAAACAACAGCAGCCAAATCATTAAATGCAAATGGGCTTCTTTAGTGGCCCTGCGCCTCGCAGACTCTCTCCCTTCTAATCACCTTATTCTCTAACACATCTTCAAATGGCTTTTCAGAGCCTGCAGCCCTGTGGTTTATATAGTCATCATCTTATAGCAATTAAGTGTATCTTAGTGGAGCTAGACAATTAACCTGATGTTTTATGCCCTCTGTTACCAGAACACTCCTGCTGGATTAAGCAGTCCCTGCGTGGAGACAGCTGAGGGGATTATTTGGGACTTCAAAGGGGCATTTATTTGTGTAACCTCTCGTGGATGTGGGGATTAAAGGTGAATGCCACTCAACTGAAGAATTCACGTGTTACTTTAGTAAGGTGAAGCTGCATAATGTGTTCCCATTTTTCTAGCCTGAACATGATAATACACCATGTGTTGAATGAGTTTTGTGTCGTTGTCTAAAAAACAGTTGCAAATGCAAATGAAGTGCTTTCTCCAAAACCAAGCTATCCCAAGTCACTGCATCAATGCTGATGGCCAAAAGTACAAAGGAAGGGTGCATAATGGATTTATTTGTTAATGATGGGAGTAAATGGTTTTATGGTGATTTGGGATCAAATATTTTCATTGAAACTAGTGCCAACCACTCCACAGAGAGACCCTAACGAGACTGTTTCAGACACACAATTATGAGAAGAAACATGTTAACAGGACACAAATAAAGCTTAGAGACAGCACCGACCTTGTTGGTGCCCCTCGCCTTCAGCTGCCTCTGTTTCTCCATCTGAACCAGGTAGCTGTCGGAGCTGCTTCCAGGGACGGGGTTGACTGTGTTCACGCTTTGACCTGAGCTCGCCTTAGGCCCCTTTCCTGCAGTCGGCTTCCCTATAGGGGGAAGAACTGTGTACGAGCCCTGGCCCTGTGATGAGGCAGTTGTTGGTGTCCTGGTGAGGTGTTGTGGCAACTGTTTGGTGTGAACCTCATTAGAGCTCCAAGTCTGATCCTCTCCTTCACACGATAACGGCCACTGTAATGTAGGTCTGAAACACAGTAATTGGTGGATTGGTGAATAAACCCACCTGTAATAGAAATTTTAGATATTATAATAGATTATGATCATGACAGGATTTTCATAATATTTAACTAATTTTTCTTAATCTTATTGGGAGTGCTGTCATTTTACTACAAGTTTGCTCTCTATTATTTCCAATTATTGCTGAAGTGTGTGCACAACCTTTTTCTTATTTTTTGCATTACTTTCTCTATTTTCTATTCAGTGCCATAGTCATCCAGTTTTTACAACATGATCCTTAGAATCTTTCCCCTCTCTACTCCAAAACAAACAGTTTGACTGGTTTACCTTTGCCATAGTTCAGGGCTACCATCCAGGATTTGTCGGTGAAGCTGAGCGTTTAGCCTTTCCTCAGACATGAGGGGGAACTTTGGATTTGTTTGTTGAAACCTTGGGTGAAAGGCAAGTTGTTGTTCAGATGTGGGGCTCCACCGAGGATGACCATGAGGAGACGCTAAGTTGATGATAGCATCCTGGCCCTTCTGGTGGAGTAATGAGAGAAGATGGGAGGACGCGTTGAGGTTAATGTTGAGCTGGATGGTCGGGGGCAAAGGCTGCGGCGGGGTCGCGTCCTGAGGCCTTGGCTGAGTCACTGCGGCTTGTAAGGCTAAAGGGGAACTCAAACAGTCTCTCCGCTTAGCTCTGACTGCCAGGGCAGGGGCCGCCTGCTGTCGAGAGGGGCCGGGGTATTCTTTCCGCTGGGCTTTCTTTCCCTTGTTGAGCTGGGTGACCTGGGGTTAGAGTAGGATTAACAGTTTCAGGATTTTTTTCTTTTCATTAAAGTAGGATGTGTATATATAAAGCACAGTGTTTAATCGCATAACTCAAATATATGGTGTAAAGATTTATATTTTTCACTTGCCTGTGTTTCTGTGAGATATGATAACCTATAACGTTTAGCACTGCCAGCTATTTCTGAAGGTGGATAGAGGCACAAAGAGAAAAATCTAAATCTAAATCTACCCATTTACAACACAAACAAAGCAACAGCAGACAAAAACAGACAGGCTCTGGTTAAGAGGCACAATTCTTTCCCAGGAATAAGAAGAGCTGGTGCTCTTCTTTGCATGATCTGAACAAATTATGTAGCGAAGGGCCATGAGCTTGTATCTCATGCATCTAATGCGTCTGATTTGGCAAACGCCAGCTTTTCCCATTCCAGCGGGAAAACATTTACACTCCACTGCTTGGCAGTGTGAAGGTGGCTGCTCAAGTGCTCAAAATAAAAATGCTTCTACAATCCCCTCCTTTTTCACTCCGACTCTCTTTATTTCTTCATGTTTTTTTTATCGTCTCTGGAAAGCCCCAAGTGAAACTATGCCATTAGTGACTGGCTCCACATTCCCTGGAGCAAACTAAAATCTGGGGTACTATGCAGCCATTAGATGGACCTTGTTAGGAACCCACACCCATAATACTGCAAAAAAGAAAACTGCACTGATATTTCAGAATACAGTGTAAACCAAATGAAAATAAAAGAGGAGAGTCCTACCCTCAACTGCTGCGTCTTCTGGAGCCACCTCAACTCAGGGTCGGAACTGTCCTCTGGGTTTGCTACAGTAGCTGTCTCCTGAACAGTTTCATGCACCTTTAAACAAAACACAAAGGAAAAGTCAAGAGTTGATATAACATGCTGAAGAAGCCCTTTATATTCTATTTCTGTCTACACACTGGAAAAACATTTTCATAAAGACCAGCACCCGCTTAATAACACCATCACATTCACACAGGGTTGTCAAGACTGCATAATTATTAGTGTTTGTCTTCTCTGACTGCATCGTGTTACATCAAATTACTACTTGAGTTGTTTGCAATCTTTCTATTTGTCGCATGAAATATGTTGTGTTAATACTGTAATGAAAAATCATTTTGTTAACTTCCGGTGTTCCCCTGGGGGCAGAGGACCATCTGAGTGGATCGATAGTATTGACAGGCTGAAGACTTTTCACTGAATGCACCTAATTCTGTGTGGTCGAATCGGTGAAGGTCAGAGGGAACAAGTGGACCCAGGTGTAATATTTCTATCAATAAGCGTGTTTGTGATTTGATTTATCGGGCTGAAATAACTGAAGAATTCATCCCACCACCCAGCCCAGACGTTGTTTCAGTATGTTGTCTGTCTTTAGCTTTGGAGCTGATTTTGATGCTTTTTCAATATTCAATTGAACAACGTCCTAATTTACAATTATAATATTTCGTTTTTTACGAATAACTTCTAATCATATTGCAGATGAACAAGCTGTCTCAGGAGCAGGTGTCAGTGACTACTGTATGTCCAGCAGTGTACGCACTATGCACTCCAACAGACACACAAACGCTTTGCCCCTTTCACCTTCACCCATTCCCCCTGCCGTTGCCTTTTGTCGCCCATTATAAAAATCCCAATCAGTTGGAGCAAATCATCAAGCCTGTATTGCATTTTGAGCATGGTAAGCTGTGTAATATCTTTTCTACTAAATTGGGAGGCCCGTAATTGCTTCTCTGCGAGACGATGTCACAACAAAGTCTGGCAATTGCGGCTAGCTGTATTACCTCCTGTACCCGGGAAACATCTGCTTTTCGCAATGAAGACTTCAAAGGGGCTGTGGATCTTGAATTGCATTTAGCTGCTATTGTGGCCAGCCCAGGTAATCTTGATTAGGTGTTTAGACTGAGGCAGGGTATACAGTGGCAGAGAGCTCCCCAGAGCTTTGGTCTAAAGCTATTAAAAGATTGTACATTATGTTCCCCTGGCTTTGAAGTGAGGGCCTGCAAGAGGAGAAGGGACTCTGAGGGTTGAGTGCAATAGCAGAAGATTGATCTGCTACTTCTGTCTTTATCAAAGGAGGCCCATGCCCCGATGGATCCAATCATTGCTACCGCCACTCTGCCACTTGTCCGGGCTAAACATTTGCTGCATTAGGAAGTTGTGTACATTTAATAACACGTCTAATTATGACAAGTTGCCTTCAGATGGCTGCTCTCTTCAAAAGGCCCAATGGGTTATTTTAAAAGGGTCTCGTAACAACTGGCTCGTCTGGACTCGTATTGATTTGTGAAACTGATGCGATTTGTACATGGAGTGTCGCTGTCATTTGCGAGGGGAAACGGGCAAAGACGGGTTGAAGAAAAAGCAAGTTTTGTGATTTTTTTTTTTTTTTTTTTTAAAGCGTGGTTATCCTAATCATGACAAGATTTTTTTGGTTTTTGGGGCTCTCTAACCTTCACATTTAAATTTAAAAAAAATGCAATATATCTATTATTTCTTTGATTGTCAATATTCAATTCAGTGTGTGGGAACAGCTCCTTTTCAAAACATGAAACCAGAGAACAAATCTCCAGTCTGGCTAAGAGATATAACCAGAAGTTGCTACCTAAGTAGAAACTTTGTGCATTTCCTTATGCAGGAGCGACTGCCACAAAGTTAAATTAACTCACTGTCATATTCATTAATTATTCAATAAGTCAGAGCAAAGAGAAGCTCCTAAAGAGTCTTGGATCTTTGTTTTTTGGAAAAAAAAAAAAAAAAAAACTGTCCAAACTGATGCAGGTTTCATGTGTGAATTCTGTTTGAAGATGATCACAGTGCTGCTTTTACACAGATTGCTTATGGTTTTTTAAAAAATGAACGACGTTTCTTATAAGCTTTGTTGATATGTTTCTGCCGTAACACATCTGATTCATAGATTAATCCTGTAATGGCACAAGAAACAGACTACATGCAAATTGGTGCCCCCTTCTTTTATGCCCTGTGTCCCTCATTAAGTGAGAGACGTCTTTGGGGAGACAGAGAAATGGAAAACTAACAAGCAAATTCAGAGGGAAAACGACAATACACAAGGGTTCAGGAGAGGGAAAGGCTCTGGCTCTGTTTACCATTGCACAAAGCTAACGGCTCTTGACTATGTAAATGGTGATGATATGAGACATTGTAGAGAGCTGGGGCTCAGATGGGTGAACAAGGTTGTTGGTATTATAGCCAGCAAACAGTCTTGTGGCCCAACAAATGGGGAATGCGGGCCATCCCGACCAATTATGCCACTGTGCCAGGTGCAGGGATGTCTAAGAGCCTATTGGTAACCATGCGTCTCTGATGTTCTTGTTGTACACATCAGCTCATAATAAGCACTGCATAGCCAGACATGGCTCTTTTCATAAGGTGGAGGAGAAGGCAGATGAAAACAGCTATGCTCCTTTGCCAAATTAATTTTCCAGACTGGGCCAGAGCAAACATCATAGGGTATTCTCTTAGTTGGGTGAAATGACAATACAAGGCTTAGAGATCCCCACAATATTGCTAAATAAGCATAAGCTTGGCTGAGACAGAGGGAAAAACACAAAGAAGCTTGTTCTGCTCATAAAGCAAGCTGCATTCAAGCAACTGCCCATTAATAGTGTTCACAATTAGAGTAAGCTTTCTGCACACAAATACAGATATAACAGTCAAAATTAACAACAGCATGTATTGAGCAACTCTGTTTACACTGTTAATGAATGTAGCCAAGGTACGGGGCTTTAAGTCACTGCAAAGCCCCAGCCCACCATAATGAGGGTCCTTAATACACTTTATAATACGACAAAAGTTACTGCCTAAAATATACATCACAACCTCATAATGAGAACTACAACCACAATGTTCTGCTTTTATTTTTAATCTGAAACAACCTAAACTATAAAATAGTAATTTTAAATAATCATAATTTTTTATTTCAGTATTTCATATGGTCTGTCCCCAGGCAAACTTATTTCTAACCCATGTACCTGTAACAATAGCTGGATGGCCCAAGAATCATTATCAATACTAGTGCAGCTCCTGGTGTCTGTTTCTGTAATTGCAACCTGTTTGCAGTGAATGTCTGTCTGAGGAGGAGACCTGTGCTGTGTGAGTGTGTGTCACATTTCAAAGTTAAAATTCTGAGGTGCCAATCAACAATAAGGAGACCCTATTGGTTGGGAAAAAAGTAGTTCTCACCTCAATCACAGTAGGGGGCATTTCCTGTTTAAGTGAATGCACCTTCACATAGGAGCCATGTTTGGATGTGGTGCGCCCCAGGGTTATTTTGTTGCGCCCCACTATGTCTTCCGTCAGCGTTCCAGGCTTTTTGTTCGCTTTAGGACTTGTCAGTGCGGATGTATTTGTTTTCTGGATGGGTCCTCCTCTTCGTGTGCATCTCAGCTCTTGCTGGTTGTGGGTCTGAAAATCTCTAGTAAGTATCTCCTCAGTGAGCGTAGTAGACCTGCTACTATTTGTACCAGCACCATCATAGTTCTTCTCACGCACATGCCCATATTCTCTCTGTGATGTGTTGCCACTCTCATCTTCAGTGAAAATCCTGGGTGACGATGAAAGGTCAGTTTGTGGTGACCTGTGGTTGTGATATGGCGTAGATGTTTCTAAAATAGTCTGACTATCTTGAGGGTGCAGGCAATAAGGCAGCTGAGAGTCCATGCTTGTCATATGGGAGGTTTGCATAACAGTTGGGTTTCTGTCCACAATCAATTTGTATCCTCCCTTTATATTGCCATACGACTGACTTGAGTTCTCCACAGGGACTTGGTAATATTCGTCAACAGAAACCTTTGAACTGTCATTGAAGCGGCCAGTTTCCTTCAGTTTGGTCCTCCAGTTGGGGTCGTAGCGGAGGTCAGAATAGTCGTCATCTGACAGCAGGCGGCTGTAAGGAACAGGATGAAGATAATTTATAAAGCATATTATTTTATATGTTTTTAATTTATTTATTACCTGCTGTTTTAAACTGTGAAGTCTATTGTGTTGTTTTGCTTTCTTTTATCTTCTTTTAAATGCTTGGAGACGCACGCACAAGAATTCCAATGTACCTGTGTACCTGTGACATATTGTGCAATTGGCAGTAAATTCTATTCTATTTGTTCAAAAACAACCAAGAGACTGATATTTGCATAACTTGTGGCTAAGATCAATTAATTATACAAATACAAAGTAAGAAATTAAATGCAATCATGAAATAACATGTACATATAATTATACAAAATATATTAAAATGTTCTTAAAATATTACTAGCAGATGACTTAATTGTTGGTAAACTACTTTAATAATAACATTTCCATATCCAAAGGAAGTTTTACAGACATCTGAATGCCACATAGCCCTGTACTGAAAGGTCAAAGGAACAAGAGGCATTACACCATTATTAGAATGATGATGTCCTCAAACAAAGTATTAGGCCTTATCAGAGACTTCTGAAATTGAAACAGATGAGGGGGATTATGAGCCTGTATTTACAGATAATTTTCGTATTTTCACCTCCAGGCTCACTAATGAGAGTGTATTTGAGAGCTACTAGCGGGGGAATGGTTCACAAACGGCAATTTTCAGCTTATGAAATGGCTTGAAAATTGCGGGCTAAAATGCTCTTTCTGATGGTGATGAAAAGATCTCATTAAAATAAATAGCAGAGAGCCTCTTTGTTGTGCTTACTGGGAGGACGAGGGGAGCCTAATTCTCCCGCCGTGATGTTGTGCGTGGGGGGGCAGGTTGCCTAGGTGTAGGGCCCTTCACTTCGATGAGGCCAAAAGGGTAAGGGATGTCTCTCTAATGACTGAGACTCAAACAAGTTGGAGAATGCATTATAGACAACATGCAGCTAGACGTGATGCCTCTAACACTGGCAAAACACCACAGCCCATTATTTCTTGCCCAAGATACAGACACCTAAATACAAAAGCCAGAGAGATATACCGACAAATACTGAATGGGAAAACGAAAAACCGGTCAGTCAGAATATACTCAAATGTCATTTTGCAATCTTGGAGCAAGATGCGTGTAAAATATAGTGAGAAGGAATGAATGGAGTTGCTTAAATAGGAATCTTTTGCTTGAATAAGGAATGCCCATTGGGTTTGTAAACTATGCAGTGGCATTGTGTGAATAGGCTTACCCGCTTTGAGGAGGGAGTAGAGAGGACTATGAGAACATGATAATGGGAATGAGACTGTGTCCACTGCCTTAGTTCTATGAAATGGAGCCTTTTGTGAGAAAATGTCATGTTCATTTTCCTCTGAAACAATGTACTTTGGAAGCAAACCCACACTTGGTGGGCATCAATCTGCACAGGTTAATGATGGGAAAATGGAGAATGCCCCTTTCCTATTTTGGAGGGAGATGACTATCAGGCGGGGGTCTGGAGGAAAGAGAAGAGGAAACAACAGTACGAGTCGACAAGATTTCAAAAACAGATGAGGTGTTGTCCTCGCTGTGGACGTCTACCTCATCCTCTCAAGAGTGAAAGCCAGATCTCCTTCACAGCAACAATGATCCATGTTAATGGACCACGAGTGACCACTTATTGTGATCCACCCAAACAAAACAAAAATCTAATTTCCCTGAAATGAAAGCTGTTATTTTGAAAGCACCATTCCCACTACAATGTGCGTTGGGTGCCTGCATCTCATTAAATAACTGACACAGTTTCATTGTTAAGTGGTGAATGAAGGCTATTTATCTTTTATCATCCATGTGCTGTTTGAAAGTAAAGGGCTTGATTGCTGCTGCATTCTCCTCGTTGCAGTCCGTGTAAGCAGCACTATTATCTGCTTAATTTTAATTAATTTGCCACAGCCAGTGAAAGTGACAGTCCAGATCAATGGGCAAACTGGACAAGGTCAGGCATCTCACCACGGTTAATAGCTTTATATTATGTTACATGTTTAGAGAATAACTGTGATAGACAAGGCTATACAGCCATTAATGTGCTCAGTCTGATTGTCTCCACAATAGTGTGCGTCTCTACAACCATGCCGTGTGAAAAAAGTTTTAATCACAAAATGACGAATGATTATTTTTGATATATTTTGGAGATATAAAGAAAAGGCTGCAGGTTCTATTTTAACCCTTCGCTATTGAGCAACTGACATCAATTACTGCCATCTACTGACCAAACTGCAGAACTTCATATCAGAGTTAACCATGGACCCACTAGTGATAGGCTATTCTGTATTTATCTTATTGTCACATGTCCCAGTGAAGGCAAATACATTATTTGTGTTTATTCAAAGCATGGTGTCACATGCTCCCATGAAACAGAGCTCCACTGTTGTTTAACAGCACCAGTGAGTGGACAAAAAAAAAGTAAAGTACAAATTTGTGACCACATTTTCAAAGACACATTAGGAACTAATGAGTTTGATAGGCTTGCAAATTGTTTTCATGCTTTCTTTACAATAGAATAAAATACAGCAAATCATCTAAAGGAGGCTAACACATTGTTTTGCTGAAGGAGTTGTAACTTTTCCACAGTTGTGGAAGTATGTTCATCATGACCTGATATTATTGTTAGTTAGTTGTCACAGGTGTTTACTTGCAACCAAACATACATCTGACATCTAACTGATGCAGGTGCGAATATGCCAGGATGCAACTTTGAAATGATTTAACTAAATCCAAGATAAAAATCATGGCTTAAATCAACCCAATCATGCACCCATCAAACATAAATTCAAACATTGGCTCACAATCCACTGGTTTGTAATCTTGTTAGTGTTGTGTCTTAACATTGTGATTTTATTGTTGCATTTATGTTTTAAGAGTCTGAAACTTTGTTATTGTTGTTGTCTGAAAAGGCTGGTTTTGTGATGATGTTTTTATATTTGTTTGCATTTGTATGTGCTTATTTGTTTTGTACTATAGTGTTAGATTTCTGTCTTATGTTATGTTATGTTTATTTATTTGATATGGACATCACAAATACATTAAGACTGTTCCAGTGGACAGACCAGATGCTTTGCTTGAGTGTGTTTAGCACAAGTGCTAATTTTCAACACTTTCTTAACACTTCATGTTCTCTGTTCCTGCTCAGGGACGACAGATGAAAATGAGCTAGTAGCTAACTCTGGTATGGCTGAGAGCTGTACACTGTCCCTGTTAAATAAACAAATAAATAAACTGCAACACCAAACCAGTTGCTATTTGTAGAAATCAGAAATTATGCAACTTACCTTTCTTCTCTTTCATTTGTTTGTGTATTCAAATATCTGTTGTGAGTGGGTTCCCTCTTGTCTGCTGCTTCGAGGCTGTCATAAACTTGAAGATAATCATCATTTGCATGTCCATGTGCTCCATCTCCCTGCTGTGAGCTTGCAGCATTCTCCTTTTGAGTCCGTATGTATTTGTTTTGATCATGGTGGCCAACACGCTTCTGCAGCTGCTGTTGGTAGGCTCTCTCCTGGGCCAAGCTCTCTGTGTCTGAATCCCCAGAATCCCACTGATTGGCTTGTCTCGGAGAAGGGAGCCTTTTCCGCTCAGTCTTCATCACTTTGGATAGACAGTCTGCTTCATGGGTATCTGGTGATCTGTGTGGTTGTGAAGATTAACAGGGGGGCTGCAAAAGGAGATTAAATATGCATTTATTTCATTGCTTTGAGCAACACATTTCTGTATGTGGAAAGTACAAGTCTAAAAAATGGAACAACAAATCCTCACAGTCCAACGGTAAAACCGCTGTTTATACTTTCAAGGTCACAGTGTGATGGTTAGTTGGTTCATTCAGAAGCTATAGGAGAGACTTGTATAGGTCGGCACTTTGTCAGAGTAGGAAAAGCAAGTATGGAAAGACAGGAAAATCTAACGGATCGTATTAGTATTAATAAAGTCTTTTATCACTATTATTATTATTGTATGTAACTGCATGGCAGATCCACAGATGCAATAAATTATTGAGTGAGTTATGGAGCAGTCAGACACAACTTTGTTTCCCTATCATGTCTGTGTGTAACTGAATGAGTTTTTTTTTTTTTTGACTGACCTGCCTCCTTCACTCTGCATAGCTCACTCTGATAGACTTTTGACTTGCTAAATTACAAAGAAAGATCTTCAATGTCCAGTAATTTGCTTAAAGGGGTGGAAAGAAAATAAAATATTTTAATTCCTATTAATTGTAACTGGTCTGTCATTCCACAAGGTGGAGCCATATGAATTACTTTATGGGCACAAATCCCCTTCCAACAGAGCAGCTTTTGTTTATGAAATAATCTCAAATTCTCTTGGACTAACACTAGATATAAACAATAGATTTTTGTTATTCTGAGAAGCAATATACAAGGAGTGACATGCATATGTTTATTTGGATACACCCTCAGATGTGATCAAGAAGCTTCAACTACAGGTAAGTCAATACAGTGCAATGAAGACAGACTCAGACCTGATCTGATTACATAAAATGTTCTCCCTACATAACTTGCTTCCTGAGACCATTCCTCTTGATTTTTGAGTAAGGGGCTGGGCAGAAGTGTGTGTTCAGTTGGGATAGTATTTGTAACACCCTCTATAATAACTCATTTTTGACTCATGCCTCTATGAGAGCCTTCAATAGTTATTGTCAAATGCTAGAGGGTTTTAAAATATAGAGTAGCCTACTGGCATAGCAACAGAGTCTTAAAACTAGGAAATAAATAAGATATCCTCGCTCAGTGGGCTTCTTGAATTTAGATTTTGGTTAGATGTCTGAAGGTTGTGGTTATCACAAGACATTTTTCTGTAGTTGTTTTTTGCAATGGGAATAAGTGACATTGATCTCCGGATTGGCCTAAAAAAAATAGCTAAGTCATTATACAGCATTGTTGGACAAAAAATATTGATCTACTCCAAGCCCTGCCAAAAGCACGACCACTCCTTCCTGCGTGTTTGTTCCTGCATTTCTAAGGGAGGTGAGTTTTGGGCTAATGCACCATAAGTGAGTGACACCAATATGATATAGCATCTATCTATCTATCTATGCTCCCAAATTCACGTTTGGCAAGTGGGAAATAGTTGAGTTTTTACCATAATTAACGTTTGGCGGAATAAATGCGAACATGTTTTCCTCACTTCGTTTCGCATCCTGTTGTGCCAAACTAGCGACCATGGTAAAAACAAAAATAAAACATTTGGAATGAAACGTCATTTTCTGTATTTACATAAACAGTAGCAGTTGCACTAAATGTTGTCTTTCATTAAACCTAACGCTGAGTTAGTAAAGTCGAGTTATTGCTTCAAATACTCACCTATTTTCCTTTGTCAGTAGTTGTGAGCAGCACTGCAACCATGGAAACGTGACGCAAACAAGAGAGGTAACATGTTGCCAAGATGAGCCCAAGACTCGCGAGGAGAGAAGAGGTAGGAGTCGGATTAAACTTCACGTGACCTGTGAGAGGGCTTCTCGTCAGGGAAGAGTTCACTTTCCGTGGGTCGTGCTGTCGAGTTTCACAATCTGGTCAACTCACGAATGACACCTCAGACTTTCCACGTAGCCTACTTATTCCTTGACCTTGAGCTACTGGACTAACGTGAATTTCCCTGCTAGGGATGAATAAAGTATTCTCTATCTCTATCTATCTATTCATGGTGTAGTAGGCGGAAGTTCTATGAACAAGTTAGTAATTATAGTGTGCTGCTGAACAGGTGTGCACAATTACCGGTAAATCAGTAATTGTTGCCACTTGACAGGTGTGCTCAATTAAAATACTTCCACACTTATAATATAGGCTTGATTTTTTTTTTGCATCTGCTTGACATCTATAATTATTTTTGACATTCAGTTTAGACATACCTGGCTGTAGTTTTTTTGGTTTTTGTAAATGTCTGTACCAGAAAATATTGTTTTCTGTACATGTGCTGTAGTCACCATCTTCCTGCCTTATTTTGAAATTCTCCTTGCAGTATTTCCCCAACTCATTTTCCCAGCATTACACACATGACAGTTCATGATTTACATTGAATTTAATAGTGAGCTAATTATTAAGGTCATTTCAGTAGATTTTTAAAAAGAAAAGAGATGAACAAATGCTCAGAGGGTTACAAGAATTTTATTGTCAAGGCAGTGACATCTCAATACAAAACACTTGACACGTGAACCAACATTCAAGTAAACCAACTAAAGCTGTTCCCAGTTGTGTTGCAAATGGTGCAATCGTGTGATCCCTGAACCCATTTTTACTTTGTTAAGTGCACTCTTTAGCTCGATGAAACTTGTGCTAGAAGAGGGTTTCGTTCTTTGACAAACATCAGAGGTAGCCAGTGAAATGAGGGAATGTTTAATCAACCTCCTCAATGGTTGGTCCAGAGGAGCCACCACCAGGAGCGGCACCACCGGCTCCAGGGAAGCCGCCGGGCATGCCCTCTGGCATACCACCGGGCATGCCGCCGGCGCTCTGGTACAGCTTGGTGATGATGGGGTTGCACACCTTCTCCAGCTCCTTTTGCTGATGCTCATACTCATCCTTCTCTGCGGTCTGCAGAATACAGAAAGCATATTTTAGTGTTCAACCTTAGTATTGAAATCCATGTAGTCATGAGGGGGAAAAAAAAGAAGAAATGGCCATTTACCTGGTTCTTGTCAAGCCAGCTGATGACCTCGTTGCACTTGTCAAGGATCTTCTGCTTGTCGTCCTCACTGATCTTGCCAGCCAGCTTCTCGTCCTCCACAGTCGACTTCATGTTGAAAGCGTAAGACTCCAGGCCGTTCTTGGCCGACACCTTGTCGCGCTGGACATCGTCCTCTGCCTTGTATTTCTCTGCTTCCTGGACCATGCGCTCAATGTCCTCCTTGCTGAGACGACCTGTCAATCACAGCCATGATTAATCACCTGTTCAGATAACACTGGACATGTTCAGTTAAAATAAACTGGTTCAGCAGCATTTTGTACCCTTGTCGTTGGTGATGGTGATCTTGTTTTCCTTTCCAGTGCTCTTGTCGATAGCAGAGACATTCATGATGCCGTTGGCATCAATATCAAATGTCACCTCAATCTGGGGAACACCGCGAGGAGCAGGGGGGATGCCTGTGAGCTCAAATTTACCCAGCAGGTTGTTGTCCTTGGTCATGGCACGCTCACCCTCATAGACCTGTGGGAGAATACATGGTTAGATCATTATGAAATCTGTCCACAGTTCTGGGAGGTTGTCTTTGCTCTCAGTGGAAACTATGAACAGCACAGATCATGGTTGTGTTTACCTGGATGAGCACACCAGGCTGGTTGTCAGAGTAGGTGGTGAAGGTCTGGGTCTGCTTGGTGGGAATGGTGGTGTTACGTTTGATCAAGACGGTCATGACGCCTCCAGCTGTCTCAATACCCAGAGACAGAGGGGTGACGTCCAGAAGCAGCAAGTCCTGCACGTTCTCAGACTTGTCACCAGACAGGATGGCAGCCTGGACAGCTAAAGACAAACAGGTTATGTCAAGAAGTTACACAGCTCAAGGTCACCAACAGTGCTGATGATTGGCTACTATGATCATCGCATCATTAAAGTTAACACAACTTAAAACTGTACATAGATATCATTGGACCCCTAGTAAGCTACACAGAGCGGGCCTCAGACCAACTGGCCTGTGTTGGAGGTGCTCAGCTCACGAGGGCACTTATCTGCACATGGTATGGGACTGTAGACCAATTAAAAAATTCTGGACTGAGTTCTGCCTATGTCTGAGCAAAATAACTAGAACTCGTATAGAGCCGGACCCTGCTGTCTGTCTTCTGGGTATCTTTTCCAGGCTTGCGAACCAGGCAACTAATAAATGGCTAGCAATAGCCTTTACTGTTGCTAAGAAGCTACTATATTGCCATTGGAAAGGCGCATCAGCTCCTAGTATCCAAGTCTGGTTCAATGTACTCATTAAAATAGCAAAACTGGAAAGAGTCATATATTGTAACACGAATTCTGTGGATAAATATGAAAAAATGTGGTCTTGTTTTCCAACTGCTATGGAATGAGTGGGGGAAAAAGAGGTAGAGAGAAAAAGAATTTGGTGTGGCAGTATCGTCCCCGTTTGTGATTTTGTGATAGAACTATGGTGCCCATTTTGATATCATGTCTTTGTACATACCTGTTTTTGGTTGTTTGTTTATCTACTTATTTTTGTTCTGTCATGTATTTTTTATTTTATTTTTTATTTTTTCTCTGTTGTCGATGTGACTGGCTGTTCTGTTCTCCTTTACTGATTGTATTTTCTTTTGACTGTATTTTCTTTTGACTGTATTTTCTTTTGTGAAAGAAAAAAAAAAGAATCATCGCATTTGAATCATTTGTGGCCTATGAAGCTGGTGAGTGTCATGTAGTAGATAAATATATATAGATAAATATATATTTATATGAATATAGATATATAGAGATATAAATATCTATCCTCTATTTATCTATATATATTTATCTACCACATGACACTCACCAGCGCCATAGGCCACAGCTTCATCAGGATTGATGCTCTTGTTTAGTTCCTTTCCATTGAAGAAATCCTGCAGCAGTTTCTGGATCTTGGGGATACGGGTGGAGCCGCCGACCAACACGATGTCATGGATCTGCCCTTTGTCCATCTTGGCGTCACGGAGAGACTTCTCCACGGGGTCGAGGGTGCCACGGAAGAGGTCAGCGTTGAGCTCCTCGAAGCGAGCCCTGGTGATGGAGGTGTAGAAGTCAACTCCCTCGTACAAGGAGTCGATCTCGATGCTGGCCTGGGTGCTGGAAGACAGTGTACGCTTTGCCCTCTCACAGGCGGTGCGCAGACGACGGACGGCCCTCTTGTTGTCGCTGATGTCTTTCTTGTACTTGCGCTTGAACTCGGCGATGAAGTGGTTGACCATGCGGTTGTCGAAATCTTCTCCACCAAGATGAGTATCTCCAGCAGTGGACTTGACCTCAAAGATACCATCCTCAATGGTCAGGATGGAGACATCGAAGGTGCCACCACCAAGATCGAAAATGAGAACGTTCCTTTCTGACCCAACCTGAAATTAAATCAATGATACCATTTTTTAAAGCTACCCATTTGATGAACTACCTAAATTAATTCATACACTGATTAATAAACAAAATTGCAATTGTTTCAAGTTGAATTTACCTTCTTGTCAAGACCATAGGCAATGGCAGCAGCAGTTGGCTCATTGATGATACGCAAAACGTTCAGGCCAGAGATTGTGCCGGCATCCTTGGTAGCCTGGCGCTGAGAATCATTGAAGTAGGCGGGCACGGTAATAACAGCATTGTTGACAGTCTGAAAAGAGAAGAAACGACAACCCAAGTCAATCATCAGAATTCACATCCAAGTGGTGCAGTTTTCAGAGCCATGCTAAATTACTTACTTTTCCGAGGTAGGCTTCAGCGATTTCCTTCATCTTTGTCAGCACCATGGAAGAGATCTCCTCTGGGTAGAAGGACTTGCTCTCTCCCTTGTACTCGACCTGAACCTTAGGGCGCGTGTTGTCGTTGATGACATTGAATGGCCAGTGCTTCATGTCTGACTGCACAACGCCATCGTCGAATCTGCGGCCAATCAGTCTTTTGGCATCTGTAAGAAACAAGAGATTTTTGTGTTTAATATCAAAAGATTCTGCTACAGAATGGATTTCCATTGAGAAGTTCACTCAGACATCCAAGGAAGGTTTGTGCCATCTTTGGTCTTTCAACCTCTGGTGGAAACTACGAATGGCAGGAAAAAGCATCATCACAGTGATAAGTTCTTTGATAGGGCAGTGCGTCTTGGATCATTCTTGTCACAGTCAATAAAAAGTTCAATTTGCACAGGTGCCAACCACCATAAGTGAGTGTGGATGACTCATCAATTCCCAATTATTCTCAAAGCAAAAAAAATCCTGCCAACTTTCAGCAGGCAAGTGTGCCAAGAATGATGCAAAACAAACTCGCCATCGTTGAATATAAGACTTAATTCTTACCGAAGACTGTGTTGGTGGGGTTCATGGCAACCTGGTTTTTGGCTGCATCTCCAATCAGCCTCTCTGAATCTGTGAAGGCCACATAGCTGGGTGTGGTCCTGTTGCCCTGGTCATTGGCAATGATCTCAACTTTGCCATGCTGGAACACACCAACACAGGAGTAGGTGGTCCCAAGATCAATACCAACTGCTGGTCCCTTAGACATGTTTCCTAGAAGAGGAAAAAGAGAAAAAAAGCAGCATTCATTAGTGAGTCACATTACATTTTGTGATTAGTGAGCCCATCATAGTGAGGCTAAATCATGTAATATTTGCATTAGCCTTTGTTGCTGCCTTTTATTATTAACTTTTACACTAGACCTAAATAAATAAGGTTCAGCAATGTTAAATAATAAATGTACTCATATCTTAGTTGCATCAATGACAGGTGCATAAATAACAAAAAATAAACTTAACACAATAATGTAACAAAAATAAAAACACATTTTAGCAAATAAGCCTTTGCTGGCCTTCATGGAGCATCTTACACCAAGGGCCTACCGCCTGCTGAAATTACGCAGTGAGGAAGCATGGCGGTAGGTCCGGCCATGTGATAATGACGCATCAAGTTTACCACTGCAAGATCATACCGGAAATGGGCAAAACCAACTTCAATATACGTACAACACAATCAAGCCTACACTGAATAAGCTTAATCATTCAGCAGACATACCAAAACTGCGAGATGACCAATCAAAAATGATAAAATTACGGTGCTCAGTGATGCAAAAAGGCTTTTGTTCTGAAAATATTTAACCGGAAGTGTGATTAATCCCGCCGCCTTGACGCTGGGTGTTCGAGAACATTCTCGAACATCCCCTCCCCCACCCGCTCCACTCTGCTAAGATGCTAACGTTAGCTCGTGCACCAACTGATCTCGTGATTGAAGCCCTAGCGTGAGCATACAAGACGTTATTTCGACTCAATTTGTCAAAATAATTCGTGACCAACGGT
This sequence comes from Trachurus trachurus, assembly GCF_905171665.1. Taxonomy (NCBI): domain Eukaryota; kingdom Metazoa; phylum Chordata; class Actinopteri; order Carangiformes; family Carangidae; genus Trachurus; species Trachurus trachurus. Next base: position 26,191,302 of record NC_139903.1, on the reverse strand, counting down.
TTTCACACGAAGACAAAAGTAAAGCAATATTTCTGTGAGAAAACGGCAATGGCGAGTGAGCAAAATCTCAAGGTTACTGCCGCCGTTGAAATAAACCACGAGGCAAAATGTCACAATGATTTCTTTAACAAGCTGGGCTAAAAGAAGAGTAACTTACCGAAAAGCTGAACCGTGTATGACTGTAGATGTTGTTGGGATGGAGGGCGGCAAGGCTGACTTGTCCCGGCCGGTATGAGAAGGGAAAGGAGGACAGAGATACCGCGGGACCTTATATATTGCCGGCAAAGCAGCCAATCACAGGCCGCGTCCTTGAGTCTTTCCGCAACGGTCCACCAATGGCCGTTGGCCGACGCCGTGACGATTTCAAACCGCTTCCTGTTTTATTATCTGCATTTCGTAATTCTTGAGCATAACCGCATGGCTCGAGACGGCACAGTCATACTAGAGACGGAGATCGACAAACAAGAATTACTTTCCAATGTTTTATGCCATCGTGCGTTTAGTTAAACACAAGAATAAGGTCACGGTGATCACTCAGGCGAAATGTAGAGAATGTAAAAATATAAATGCGTGGTTTTTGGAGCTGACCGGCGACTGAAAGGGAAACAAACGCCTAACGGAATGCATTAAATATAGTAGCCTAGATAGCCTATAGACTTTAATATTTACCCTTATTCCGTAGTCATGCTTTCAATGCTACCCATAATAATTTGTGTTGTGAATCAGTGACAGTATCTCAGAGGCAGGTGTGATGAGATGAGAGATTTATCCTCTACTGTTTATGAAGATGATTCTTGGCATATAACATCTCATGATGGCACTTTGTGAAAGACATCACTATGGATGCAGATAATATATGCAAAAACATTTTAATATTTCCATTAAACATCAGTACATTCATTGTCTGTTTTAGCAAAATATATAATTTATTGGCACATAAGATATATACAATATTTATACATTACAGTACAATAAACAATGTCATCACATTCCTTTCAGTGTAAACATGCTCTCTTTTCACAAGTGCTGTAAAAAAGACTATTTAGCTTAATCTGTGCACACAGTGCCACATTGTTGCTGGTCGTTATAGCTCTGTCTCCTTTATGTTGGCTGCGGCTTGAGGTTGAGGAGTTTGCTCTCTATTTGCAATCTCTGCTGCTGTCATTGCGCCCATGTTTACCACTGAAGTTGGTTCTTCCACGACGTACTTTGTGAATGCTGTGTTGAAGATCCCTGAGGGAAAGAGAAAGAAAAAACATGTCACAATCAGTGACTCATTCCAGAAAGATCTTAAGTTGTCATGTTGAATTCAGGGCCCGGTTAGAAATTACTTGCAGTGGCTTGAAATTGAGCACCACAATGTAATTGATATGCTGTGTATCAAACTACAGTTTTATAAGATATTTTTAATAGAATGGAATCTGAATGAAAATCTGGACATGAGGAACTTTTATCTAGAGATGAAGTGAGAAATGTGTCTGTTCAGTGAGCAAACCCATTCCACCTAGCCATGTTTATGAGCTTTACTCATTTCCTGAAGCCAAAGGTTCCAGTCAATGATTAGGCTATCTCATTTAATTTTCAACCCACAAGATTTTTGTAAATGATTCATTTTTTTAATTTTACAACACATCTCAGTGGATGAGGAGGAATTCAAATCTCTGCAGTGAGTCTGTGCCAGCACTAACTTCTATGCTTCCTCTGCTCTGAAGTTTTAAACATCATGCTGAATTATCCTCGTACCTCTTCGTCTTTGTCCTTGGGAGTTCTTCTCGTCATGGCTCGACTTTGATTTACTGCTTTCCTCTGATGGATCCGATTCTTCATTTTCTGTGACAATAAAAACTGTCAGATATTTCTTAAACATACATTTCACAAAGAAAATACATGTTCTTGAGGTGTATGTTTATGCCCACAATATTAAAGCCTATGTAAACCCTAATTTAGCCTATATCTTTTTTTTCTTTCTTTCTTTCTTTGTAGGCCTATAACACAAATGAACCAAAAACAAAAGTAAAACCAGCACTAAGCGCATGCTTCATTCATTTATGGCTCTGCCCTGACTAAAGTTCAAACTAAGCAGCTTCAGTCTGATACCATGGGTGTGATAACAGAAACTGGAAATATGATCTTACCTCTCTTCCAGGCGATATGTGCTCTCCTCAGCTTGATGGCAATGAAAATGACCACCACCATAAGACAGACGATCAGACATGTCACCAGAAACACCAGTAATGATGAACTTCCTTCTCTTCCTATTCGCATGTCTTTATTGTCATCATTACTCCCTGGAAATAGACAGAACGCAGCTGTTATTCACCAAAACTTCAATCACGTTTAAATCCTGTTACAAAATGACAAGATGGTTTCTCAACCACACACTAGAGCTGGTTAACAGTGTGAAATTACCTGTTTTGTTCCTCTCTGTGCTGTTATTGTTATCGACCTCCTCTGTTGTCCCGAAGTCATCTGTCCAGCCTTCAAGAAAACATGAAGAGGGAGGAAAAGAATAATTAACACACTGAATGAAGCTGCTGCAGCCTAGGCCAGCCCTGTTTTCTGTCAACAACACATCCATAGTCGTTTAGAAATACCACTAGGTGGCATCCGACAGACACTTTACATTACATGAAGAGGATAGTGGATATCAGTACACTGCATACATGCATGAGCTGCAGCATTAGTGATGGTGTTCTTCATCACCCTATTGAGCCTGATAATAAGGTTTGTGTACCATCTGAACTAAATTAATACATTTTAACAAAATAAAAAAATGAAAAACCTAAGAAAAAAAAGTTGTGTGAGTGAAATGTTTTATTTTTTGTAGGCGACAGTTTCACTTTCACTTGCTAGGACAAGCACGTGAATATCTAATTGTTATTTCTGAGGTAAATATGTGTAATTTGTCATTTTGATTCATCGCTTAACAAACTGTTTTTTGAGTTGGGGTAACAAATCGTTGATGATGTTGTGCATGTATGGTGGAAAAGTTGTTCACCTACATGGAGCCTCATGCTCCCATCTTCAGAAATTATGAATACATCTCACACCACTGAGTTTCATGCTACAGTCTGTGACTTCCGCCACAGGAAACAAAACCAGTGGTATCACAACTACAGTGGGGGTTAAGCAACGGGTCTAAACACTTTGTGAAAGCTGAAATGTCTGTAATTTCCATCCCACATAGTGACAGTTCACATGAGGTGCACGTGTTAACGTTTTAGCAAACTTATAAGAGCTGTAGTAGATGCTAGACCCCGTGACGGCTCATTTATCAATGACACACTGTAAGGCATTTACACTATGACTTGATTGATGTGGCATTTACTTGTACATTGTCAAATAACATGAAATAACCTTTATTTTCTTGTTTTTTTGGGGGGACTAGTACTGTTTGTTTCGGAGGTTTCTCTGCACAAATGATAATCTGTCACTTAAATGCATAAATGAAAACAGTGTCACTCACCGGTGGTGTTGAGATGTGAGTCTGTGGATGTAGCAGGATCCACAGTGGCTGTAACTGTCTTTGGCTCATTGGAGGAGACAGGTGGTAACTTGGTGGAGCTGCCTGATGAAGACCCAGTCACATCTTTGTTTGGGAAGTACACTGTTGTCCTCCTCCCATGTGTGAACCAACTGGTTGTCGTTGACCCCTGAGGCCGAGGTGTGGGTGAAGTGGTTGTAGTACCGTAATGTTTTGCTTCTGTCACAGAAAAAAGGGGTTTAGGATTATTATATGACATAGAAACAGTAGGCCTATTCAAATCAATTCATGGAACCTCAAAGTCAAAAATGGCAACAACATCAGAACAGGAAACCAGAATATTTACAACAGAAAGAGGAAACGACATCGGTCTGTTTACTGGGGTCAACTTTCACAGTCTGGTGATGTGGACAGCGTCATGGAGAAACTCTTGAGAAAAAAACCCTTTCCAGTGTTTTCCCAGTTTTGTGACGACACGACTATGCTTTCACTGTTCCTCAATATCTCTCGTTATGCAGAAGTACTTTTATGTAAGCAAGATTCAGTGAAACCAAAGGCCATTTCAGGCAAATGGTTGAAATAGAGCGTGGAGATAGCAGTTTATACTCACTGTTTGGTCCAATTTTGACAAAGCGCATCAGGGGTTGTAAAAGCCAAGTTGGATGGTGAACCAGACATTTCACTGTGACTCTTTTCCCTGTTTTAACATGAAGAAAGTCTGTAGTGGTGTATTTTATATGGTCAGAATGGGCCTGGTGGGGGTGACCTGTGGAATGGGCAAACGTCATTAGTATCCAGTGACGATGATCAAAATAATGACTTACACTTTTCAAAGAATTTTAACTCCTCAATGATGGCATTCAAGATGAGTGTTGGGATATGTCATTAAAGATAATTAAAAGGGGGGCTGTTACTGTATCAGGGCTTAAAATAACATCTGCCATCCCACCTAATGTGGGAAATGATGCATGTTACTGTGGCAGATGAGCCCACTCTGTGGTCTCTGAGTCTACATCTGACATTTACATAAGTGCAGCCCCCATTAACAAGAAGTCTAGTAAGTTTGTTGGCACCTCTTATTTGTTCACATATGTGCATCAACACAAAACCACTGGATAAAACATAAACCACAAGGTCAGGCTGGCCGTCTCACACATTTGTGCTACATGACCGAAATATCTTGATAAAACCACAGCGGAGTTCAGGTTGCCTAGAATAAAAACGAACGAGCTGCTGCACCAAAAATATGCTGCTATAGTTGGCAGGTGAAGCACCTCTGTGGTAATGTCATGTCACCTATAATGGCTCGCTTCAGCTCACTTCTTAATTACAGTGTAGCTTTTGCTGTTAATTCTCAGTTCACAACTTTGGTGATGAACAACTTACCAAGAATTTCAGCCCCGTTGTCCAGCATCCAGGAGATCTGTGGAGCGTGGTGGGTCGCTTCAGCACTGCATTTTATGATGGTCTGTCCTTCATGCTTTGTTACTGACATTTTGGGATAATCTTTAAAAGAATCAACACCAACATGTAATCAGTATCATGGCATGCTCATCCAGCTAACAGTTTGACAGTTTGTAACTCATAAATTTAAGCATTAAACTCACCCGCCACTGTCACCTGCACCCGCCTCTCTGCTGTTTTGTGGTGATACTGGTAGCATGTGTAGATGCCTCCATCGTTGAAGGTGACATTGGAAATGCTGATGGCGAATTCTGTGACAGACAGTGTGTTAATGCTGTAGCGTTTGTCGTTTACAGCTGGAGACAAGTGACAGAACAAAAAAAAAAAAAAAAAAAAGATGTTGGTGCAAAATTCTGAGAGATTCTTGCAATTTGTCAAACAGCAATTTATGTTGCTGCTGATACTTTAAAGCTCAACATTATGTGATATTCACCTTTAATGCGATTGAAGAACATAACGTGTCCTTGTGGGTTCTTCCATTCCACGTTGGCCTTGTGAGCGTCAGTGACTGGACAGCTTAAACTGAGTGTATGACCTTTAATCACTGTCACCCGCTCCAACAGCGCAAGTGAACCTGGAATTGAATAAATAGTAAAAATGTATGTTATTATAAAATTCATGCTGACATAATATTCATTTCCACACCAATGGTTTGGTAGCACATGACTCGATTAACAATAGTCGACTGGAATTAAAAAAGAGGTGGAGTAGTGAAAGTTTCCCTCCCTCGCACACAGAGGTGTCCACACTTTCTCACACTTTGACTCATCTACTCCACTCTGGGCGGTGACGGTGTGTTTGAGTGTGAATATATATGTGTGTGTATGCAGCTGCAAAAGATGCAGCCCTCCGCAGCAACCCCCCACTACCTCGTCCCACATCTAATGCCTTTCTGTTGTGACAGGAAGTGATGTGGTCACTTCTTTCATGCTGAGAAAAAATATACATTTGCAGTGGGTTGTTGGAGGGGGCTTCAGGGTCTGACGAGGTGTTTGGAAAACACATTGTGGGGGCACGTTGACGCCAGCCAAGGGGGCAGTGGGCTTTTTCCTACACATAGGTGTAATATGTGTACCTCACCTCAACAATGGAACAACAAGGTTTTGAGAGTTTCCTCTAAACCAGAGGTTCTCACACTGTCTCAAGGACCCCCGTACTGACGCAAACTGGACCCCCGAGTTTACAAGTTATTGTCAAAGGGTCCTCCGGCTAATAGGAATAGTGCTATTACTGTATTACAGAATGTGTTTTTAATCCATAACAGTCACATATTCTTTCATTTTGTTGTGCATTTTGCATTATGCGATTCTATGTTGGGGGCCCCAGAGACCCCCCTCAGTGACGCCTGGGGCCCAAGAACTTTTGAGAACCACTGTTCTACACTTAACGTCAGTGGCTTTGAGGATTTTCTTTTTAATGTTTTAAAACCTGATTCATAAAGAACATTTAATTCCACAGACAATACAATGTAAAATATATGCATCACATTAAATGTAATAAAATGGCACGGAGTCACGGTTACTGATGACTAAATTGTGTGATGTGTAATGCAATGTCTAAGAAAGTCTCAGCGAGAACAACAAACTTTTACAAACTTGGATTTGTCAGAGTCAGAAATTGTATTTCCCCCTAATTTTCTACCAAAATTAAAATATCAAACACAGCCTCAGAGAGATGAATACTATAGCTGCCAAGTCAACACTTCCAGTAGCTTTTCTTGATTATTTTCAGTTTCTTGTCTTATTTCAGCATTATCTACTTTACTTGTTGACTGTTACCGGCTGTTGAAATGAAAAGTAAAGACACTCACCCTGTATGAGGAGCACGAAGACGCAGAGCTGCAGCTTCAGTTCCATCTCTGTCGCTCAATAACAATCACACTGTTGCATTTCCTCCTCTCTTGATCTATTTGTACTTGACTGAGGGACCTTCCGTGACATCACTGCTCTGTGGTTTCCACAGAGCTTTTTCAGTTTGAGGTAGTATTTTCATACAATTCCTACAATAAACTAAAAGTAAATAATACAATTTTATCTAGCCTATTTAATTGTTTTTCAGACAAATAAGTACACCCAGTAGCTTGTTTTTGCCAAAGAACACTCTTGGTTTGAAAATACCTTAAATGTTTAAGCTTAGTACTTAAGTATTTAAGCAAATAAGTAACCCTAACCCTCACCCATTTTTGTTTTTTGTGTTTCACACATTTTTATGTTTTCATAAATGTCCCTGTAATGTCATGTGTAAATTATCTTAATAGTTTTATATACACATCTTTGGGGGGAATTGTTTCCTACTGTACAAAGGGGGAAGAACCATGTATGGTAACTTCACTGACCTTGAACTTAAGGGGGGAAAAAAAGAAAGAAACTGAAACTAACAACAAAAATAAAACCCTTCTTAAACCCCCAATAATGGTCCAGGGTAAAGAATTTGGAAGTACCCAAGTAAGGGATGGACTTCTAATATGTCATGTTCATCCCACTGAATGTGGTACCTAACCCAGCAATAATTTTTTTGTGTGTGTGAAAAAATTACAACACTAATATTCACTGTTTTCATAACAAAAACTGTGTTTCATGTATTATCATTACTGCTTTTTGTTCTATTGTTTTGTTATTATTCTTTAGCTATAGACACAGAAAATATACAGTTGTGGTTGTCTTAAGCTGAAATCAGAAAATTAACAACTAAAGTCAACTCCTCATCAAATATTTGAGGGATGTTTTAGTAAAGGACAACTCTGGACCAACAAGTCAACAACAATGTGATGTTGTCCAGAGCACTAACTTAGTCAACCAACTAGAACTGTTTGTCAGTCATAGTGAGGTTTAACCTCTTGACCTTCAGGTTGAGGGGCTGCGAATAAACCTCGGCCTAGTTTCCTGAGCAGTGGTCAGCTGAGTCAAAGCCACCTGTGTGAGCTGCTGAACACAGAGTTGTAAAGGAAAGTGACTGCTCTCATTCAGATTGTGGTAGAAATTGAGCGCATACAGTGGTTAAAGAAGCATTAAGGGACACCCAGACTCTCCTTCTGTTGTTATTTTTAGGTTGACATTTCAGTTTTCCAGTGAAATCTTTCAGTTCAGTAAACAATGTGATGTTAACATACATGCACAAAGTCTTAGGTGATCCATGGATGCTTCATCTAGTTACCACCAGATCTGAACTTCCACTATTTATCTAAATAACTTAGCAACATCTACCAAATAAATTAGCCTGACAGAATCACTGGAAGAAACTGTTTTACTGCCACTATTCACTTGAACAGAAAAAACAGGTATTGGGTACCAGCAGTAACATGCAGTGTAGGCGTTACAGTATATGATCTCTGATATTTCCAGCCCGGCTGTGGGAAATAACAACAGACTATCATTTCCTCTTTGATCTCTCTGTAAGTGTTACATTAAAGTTGAACTTTCAAATAAAATGGAAGTTAACCATCAAAACTCCAACTATTGTCTGTATTTTGCGATTCTCATATGCAGTTGTTTAAAACCGATGACCCAGAACCTGATAGGAGATTCCTCATTTACTGAAAATTAACTGTTCTGTTGTCAAATGGACAACATGATGACACTGGTACTGATATGAAGAAGGATGATGGTAACGCAGCAGCAGTTTGACTTGTGATGATGGCATCAGATGACAAAGTGACTCATTAAATGTCCAAAATAATCCAGTAACCTGTGATACTATTATTACAAAAAATAAAAGTCCCTCTGTTGTAAGGATGAAGCTACAGTTTACGGGATACCACGTGTCATAATTTGACACGTGGTAGATTTTAACAACATAGCCCAAAATAGGTGTAAGAATGAATGCACGTCAAAATGAACACTAGTGTACGTTGATAGTGGAATATAAAGTCATTGAAATCCACACTGTTACTTCCTCATTTCCACATTATGATTGCACCACAGGCTGTGATCATCACATGGTCAAGACTGTTTTTGTGACAATATGACTGATTGTTGTTTATAGTATATTGGTTAATTCACCTGATTAAAAACATTTAACATTCAAATTAATTGACCTGTAATGAGGTTTTCAAGCAAACACTGATAATTAGACAGTTATATTACAGCCTGTTTATCATTCCTGTCAGGGAAGGTTGCTTCTTTATCTCAACTGAAACTTCAGCAGTCTTCGAGGAAAGCCCTGGAACTTTCCTCTGCTTTTTCATCTCTCTTTACTCTAAGACTTTCTTTTTTTTTTTTTTTTAGCTGTCCAGGTTTTAGCCAATCAGATGAGGAGGGCTCCCAGGGAACGATAAGACTGAGGCAGAATGTACTGGAAGCTCACTGCTGTTCTGTCAGCTGATTGGCTCACGCACCACTGGGGAAGCTTGTGTAGCAGAAGTGAGGCCGGCATCGGCTGCCTGTGTTTATCTGCTGGAGGAGTCAGACTGCGGCAGTCCAACACCAAAACATCATCCAGGTAGGACCACAATGTCTTTCAATGGGCTCTTACATGTGTGGTCATGCTTTCAAAGCCAAACAGTCCATATATAGGATGTGTGGTTATAACTTTATAGTCACATTATTCATGTTTTTCCTCCTTTCTATCACAATAAATATTCTTATGTCATTCATTTAGATGCATGTAGCAAGCATCTAAATGTAGCATGATCTTTCTGTCATGTCTTTATTGTTTATTTCATATTTATTTAACTACTAATCTTATCACAAACTACTTATCTTTATCACAAAAAATCTTGAATCAAAAAGTTAATCACTTGTTATTCAATGAGACATATAATAATGCTACTGTGACAATGGTCTTATTACCAATCCATAAATATTGGTGCTGAAGTAGCTTTATACAGTAGCTGGGCAACTTTGTCCTTCAGTTACAGGCAGTGGGAGGAGGAGGTGTGAGTGCCTGTCTCTTCCAGCTGGTCCAGAGATCAGCACTTTGGAAAGAGCTCCAGCATGATGCTGCAGAATGCTCCCTGGTCCAGGACCTTGGCCTAGTTCTGGCTCCTGGACATAAGAGCTTCACAATCCTGCTCTGCACAAACTGGTGCAAACAAATGTAGATTGCACTGTAATATATGCCGAAACACTTTTACCAGGGGCCTTTTTAACCTGTCTCCCAAAGCCACTTTAACTTTTTAGGTTGTGGAAATATTGTGTTTCCACAGCTTAGCATTACCTGCCTTCTACTAACATCTGATCCCTGGCAAACTCCATGTATAACAGCTCATCCACCTGAAAGATGACAGGGCTGTTGGAGTAGATAGATTTTCTGTTAAATGTCATTATAAATACAAATACATAGAAATATTAATACATATTGATACATTTAACAAACATGTATTTCTTACAATTATGATTGTGATGATTGATGATTTGCATATACGACTAAACTTGAAACTACTTTATTTAGGCTAGTGCTCTTAGTAACATGTGCAGGTAGACTTCACAGCCATATCCACTAAGTGTTATTGCCCCCTGCTGGAATAACACTAACCTTGAATTGTTTTTCTTGTTCAGTGCAGTCATGTCCAAAGGACCAGCAGTTGGTATTGATCTTGGGACCACCTACTCCTGTGTTGGTGTGTTCCAGCATGGCAAAGTTGAGATCATTGCCAATGACCAGGGCAACAGGACCACACCCAGCTATGTGGCCTTCACAGATTCAGAGAGGCTGATTGGAGACGCAGCCAAAAACCAGGTTGCCATGAACCCCACCAACACAGTCTTCGGTAAAAACAGAGTGAAATGATATGTCTGATGAAATATTGATTTCTTCCTAATGACTTCATGCAGTCAGTACCAGATCACATGGGTGCATAAAATAACTATGGCCATGTGTTAAAATGATGTGAAAATTAAAGTATAAAAAAAAAACCTGAAAAAAGGTGTCGTTTTTCTATCATATTTGTTCCTTCGGTTTGCAGATGCTAAACGGTTGATCGGCAGACGGTTTGAAGATCCAGTAGTTCAGTCTGACATGAAGCACTGGCCATTTAATATTATCAGTGATAGTGGACGCCCCAAAGTGGAAGTTGAATATAAAGGTGAAACCAAAAGCTTCTACCCAGAAGAGATCTCATCTATGGTACTGACAAAGATGAAGGAGATTGCTGAAGCCTACCTGGGGAAGGTGGGTCTACTAAATGAGTCTAAAATAATAACATGTGAGACGATCAACAGTACTGTCAGAGTGTTGATTAAAACACATGTCTTCATTTCCTCAGTCAGTGTCAAACGCTGTAATCACAGTACCTGCATACTTCAATGACTCTCAACGTCAAGCAACAAAGGATGCTGGAACCATCTCTGGTCTAAATGTGTTGAGAATCATCAATGAGCCCACTGCAGCAGCTATCGCTTATGGTTTGGACAAGAAGGTGAGATTTCGGTCAAAAGTAGATATACCCATGATTTATATCATGGCTGACATCTGTATATCTTTTTCTCCAGGTTGGGTCAGAGAGGAACGTTCTCATCTTCGATCTTGGTGGTGGCACCTTCGATGTCTCCATCCTGACCATTGAAGATGGTATCTTTGAGGTCAAGTCCACTGCTGGAGATACTCATCTTGGTGGAGAAGATTTCGACAACCGCATGGTCAACCACTTCATCGCCGAGTTCAAGCGCAAGTACAAGAAAGACATCAGCGACAACAAGAGGGCCGTCCGTCGTCTGCGCACCGCCTGTGAGAGGGCAAAGCGTACACTGTCTTCCAGCACCCAGGCCAGCATCGAGATCGACTCCTTGTACGAGGGAGTTGACTTCTACACCTCCATCACCAGGGCTCGCTTCGAGGAGCTCAACGCTGACCTCTTCCGTGGCACCCTCGACCCCGTGGAGAAGTCTCTCCGTGACGCCAAGATGGACAAAGGGCAGATCCATGACATCGTGTTGGTCGGCGGCTCCACCCGTATCCCCAAGATCCAGAAACTGCTGCAGGACTTCTTCAATGGAAAGGAACTAAACAAGAGCATCAATCCTGATGAAGCTGTGGCCTATGGCGCTGGTAAGTGTTAAAGACCCACTCCCATGAAAATTGTGTTTTTCGTGCTTTTCACATGTTCCTGTGGCATTTTTCTTGTGTTAGAGCACATATCAGCAGAAAAGGAAGTGCAAAATTGCATTTCTGAGTTTTTCTGCCTTCAAATTGCTGTGAACCAATGGCAGACGCAAACTGGCAGTTTCAGGGAGACTGGAGCTGACGTGTCACAGCTCCAGGGGAGGGCACTAGTGCTACAAGCTCCCGCCCGCTCTGCATCTGGCTCAGAGGTGAAAGCCTTGACAGCTCGGTGTAGCTGTAAAGGTATAACAGGTATAGCTCACCTGGTTGAGCAGCTTGCACCGTGAGCAAGGACTATGCTCCAGTCTGGGATCAAATCCCAGTGTGGAGTTTTACGCTAAATGCGCTGAATCTGTAATTGTACAACGTCCAGCTGTCAGCGAGCGGGGGTGGGGTGCGAGGAGGTGGCTGGGCGGGTGCAGAGCAGCGCAGTCTCCGTCCACCCTCCAGAGGTGCATTGCTTATGTGCATTGCTAATGAGCTGGTTTTAAAATTACCGAAAAGGGTCGCGGGAGTGGGACTTTAAAGGGACAACGAGGAGTTTTGGAAAAGCGAAGCGTTTTCACACTACATTTATGAGCCTCCGCGGGCACCGTGAAATTCTTTGACCAGCGCAAGACAGACTCATGTTTTCATTCATCAAGAATTAAAGTCCGAGGTTCGAAGACGATCACATACCCGACCATAAACAGCGATTCGGCGGCGTTATGCTCATGACTCGCCGCGAAACCGAAAGTAAGGAAACGCTGGTTGGCTCGACCAGCATTTCCGCCACCACTAATAATAACAAAATAACAATAGAGACAAAACAATATATTTATCGAAAATGGGCCCATTAACAAGTGTGGGTAGCGGAGATTCATCCACGTTAACGTGAGACTTTTTTATTGTAGCAGAATTTTTCGTTCTGCCACTGGAGAAACTCCTCGTTGTCCCTTTATGACACACCCTATCATTTTATTTCTCCTTGCATAATCATCAGCATATTCATAATATCTGACCTAACCCACTTAGTAGCCATTTGTAAATGAAGGTCTAACATTATTTTTTGTCTCTCTAGCTGTCCAGGCTGCCATCCTGTCTGGTGACAAGTCTGAGAACGTGCAGGACTTGCTGCTTCTGGACGTCACCCCTCTGTCTCTGGGTATTGAGACAGCTGGAGGCGTCATGACCGTCTTGATCAAACGTAACACCACCATTCCCACCAAGCAGACCCAGACCTTCACCACCTACTCTGACAACCAGCCTGGTGTGCTCATCCAGGTAAACACAACCATGATCTTTGCTGTTCATAGTTTCCACTGAGAGCAAAGACAATCTCACAGAACTGTGGACAGATTTCATAATGATCTAACCCTGTATTCTCCCACAGGTCTATGAGGGTGAGCGTGCCATGACCAAGGACAACAACCTGCTGGGTAAATTTGAGCTCACAGGCATCCCCCCTGCTCCTCGCGGTGTTCCCCAGATTGAGGTGACATTTGATATTGATGCCAATGGAATTCTTAATGTCTCTGCTATCGACAAGAGCACTGGAAAGGAAAACAAGATCACCATCACCAATGACAAGGGTATAAATGCTGCTGAACCACCAGTTTTATTTTAACTGAACATGTCCAGTGTTGTCTGAACAGGTGATTAATCATAGCTGTGATTTGACAGGTCGTCTCAGCAAGGAGGACATTGAGCGCATGGTCCAGGAAGCAGAGAAATACAAGGCAGAGGACGATGTCCAGCGTGACAAGGTGTCGGCCAAGAACGGCCTGGAGTCTTACGCTTTCAACATGAAGTCGACTGTGGAGGATGAGAAGCTGGCTGGCAAGATCAGTGAGGACGACAAGCAGAAGATCCTTGACAAGTGCAACGAGGTCATCAGCTGGCTTGACAAGAACCAGGTGAGGACTGCATGGTGTATTATATGTGATGTAGTAGTGGTGATCAATAGCAAGAAGGGTCTGGGACCTTTCTGGGTGTAGTTTGTATGTTCTCCCTGTATCTTTGTGGGATCTCTTCAGGTTCCTCCCACAGTCCAAAGACATGGACACTGGCTCTAAATGTAAGGTGTGTGTGTGTGTGCATTCATTCTTATGTGATACTGGCAACCTCCAGCTTGTACATCGCCCTCGTCCTATGTCAGTTGGGATCGTCTCCAGGTCCTCTGTATCCCATGCGTGGATGAGCAGTATTATATAGACAATGAATAAATGAATGGAGAATATCTGTTGTTATATCAACTCAAATGTTTTATTGTGATTGTTTAGCAGGATAGATGCTGCACAGACTGAACTGTTGCTCCAAATTGCAGGATTCTGCAGGATTACACATCTGCTAAACCACTTAGACTCTATTCATGTCACCAGAGAATAGTGATTCCATGTGTAACCACCAGTGTGGTGCTGTATTATCCTCACCTGTGTTGCAGGTATAATAGAGCTTAACATTTAGACTGTCAGGTAATTCCTTCTGAATATGAGAATGTGTGGTTTGATCTCTTTGTGCCAGACTGCAGAGAGGGATGAATATGAACATCATCAACAGGAACTGGAGAAAGTGTGCAACCCCATCATAACCAAACTGTACCAGAGTGCCGGTGGCATGCCTGGTGGGATGCCTGGTGGCATGCCTGGTGGGATGCCTGGTGGGATGCCTGGTGGCTTCCCAGGAGCTGGTGGTGCTCCTACTGGAGGAGGATCCACCGGACCGACCATTGAGGAGGTTGATTAAACATTCCCTCATTTCACTGGCTACCTCTGATGTTTGTCAAAGAACGAACCATCAAGGAAGTGGATTAATCAGCGTCTGTTATCTTTTACACCCCTGAGTAATAAATAAGCATGAACATTACCAGCGACATGGTGCGTTAAGCCAGACTAATGATGATAAATGATATTTGCTGCGTGAACCAATGAACCCATAAAGATCCTCAAGCAAACAGTCTGTGTGTTTTCTGTCACGTTTGCGTCCACAGGAATAAATCATGACTGAAGCATGTTTCTTGACAGGTGTGTTGTTGTTGTTGTTTTTTTGGTGACATGCTGTGACACATTTATCCACTTAATATGTTTACTGAGATGCTTCTTGCATCAGTGACCAAATTCTACAGTACAATATGTTCAGAATTTCAAACTATTGAAATATCTATATTACAGCAGAAGTAAGCGATATTTTTGTGTTAATATAAGTCTTAAATAGTTCTATCTTCCGACAGCAATCACTTACATAGAGTGTTTGGACCGAAACACGGGTCTGTCAGTCACTCTGCTCTGCTCTGAGCCGAGGAGAAAACTTTTCTTGTATCCTACAAGTTTTATCCAATGAGGAGAGAGAACGGCATGAAGGGCTGTGTGTGCAGCCAAGGGATGCGCGTGAATGTGGTGACGTAGGGACGAGGACCAATAGATCCATGACGAGGGCAGGGGCTGCTAACTCCATCGGCTGACAAGAAGTTATGGTGCGTTCAAGGCAACCCGTAACTCGTGTTTTTCTGACCTGTGAAGTCGTACCAGTTCGATCTGGTACAACTTCACGGGTCGGAAGTTACGAGTGGCCGTTATAGTGACTTTCACAGCCAACAGGTCGGAAAAACACGAGTTGGGTTGCCTGGAACGCTACAAAGTCGTAAGTCGTGACTTGAAGCTGTAACTTACGGTTTCAAAAGCGTGCCTGGAACGCAGCATTAGCCAAAACGACCGGATCGCTTACTTCTGCTTTAATATTGATGATAGTTAATGAACCCCCCAACGATGGTGACCAAGATCTAAGAGGATGAAAAATGCAGTATGACATATCTGAAGTTCATTGGAAGTTTTTGTTACTGTGGAAAGCACAAGATGTTACTAAGTTAAAAGATTACAGCATAGTGTAATTATTTATTGTATTATTAAAATATATTAGCAATGATGTTAAAGCTGACCATAGCCTCAACATCTCTCCTTATGATTTATACATGTAATCATTTTATTAGTCATTAAACTAGTTTTGGAACTCTTTAAATATGTTTAAATAATGTTTCATATAAAATTTGAAATTGACATAAATATATATTTAAAAATGTCAGTGCTATAACAAGTCAGCAGGGAAGAACTATGCTTTGTGAAATGTGTTGAGTTTCCCTCTGTCTGCAGGAGCTGTGCTCTTCATCTGCCCCTGCACCCTGACCTCCTTGAAACCAAACAGGAAGTCTGTCAAGCACAGAGCGCATACAGTATATTAAAAAAATAGTCGGTGATTTCCACACGGGAACCACTTAAGAGATGTAAGCTCCAGAATTTGCATTTTTCTTTATCGGTTCTTCCTTTCAACTTGTCTCGGATAAACTGATCAGCAGAGAACAGGCCTGTAGACTGAGAAACAGTACTGAGAAATGCAAAAGGAGGAAAGATAGTGAGGACGCCCACTGATGTAATACATGTAGGCTACATACAGAATTTCTAAGGGTGACATATAGGCTATGTAAACATAAAAAAATAAAACCACATGACATGCTGACGAGTCCATGACATAATTAAATTGTTTATCCATTTTAAAGCCTGTGAATGTGTGTTTATGATATACTGTGGGTTTCTAAACTGAGACTAACTTCCAGAATATGAAAGTAACCGTGTTGAAAAGTAATATGGGTTTTTTAATAAACTTGCATACATAAATAAGATGAATATCATCTTTTACCAAATAAGAATCATCATATATGATGTGAATTTACTACCTGTGACATACCATCATTCATGCTATTTGGACATGTCCCTATATTACATTTCTGTATGGTTTCAGGACCAGAGAAATGTTTGATTAAAGAGAAACAAAGGCAAAGAAAGATTGTGTTGTGAAGAGAGAAAGGAGGCCTCTGTTCACAGCCTGAGCCTATATCTGCAAGCACAGGCTTCAGCTGGTTCACTCAGGCTGGAAATTAGTAGCATGGTGTTAAACTAGGAAGCAATACAACGTCCCACACTGAATAAATCTCATTAATATTTCCAGACGGGGGCAGGTCTAACACCATATCTGATCAGGGCAGCACCATCAGCTGAGGCAGAGAACTACAACAGGATCATGTGTTTTTTTTCTTGAGCAAAACATTCCTCACCATTGTGCGGATCAAGTCCAGCTCATGTGTGACATGAGATGGGACAATCCTCACTGCTCACACAGGCTTCAGTATACTCAGAGAGGCTGCGGCTCATTCAGCGCCTTCCTCCCCTCACAAAGACCTGAGTCTCCCCGATGACAACAACAACACAGACGGGGCTGTATTCGCCCTGTGCCGGGAGGCTGCAGGACATTTATTGAAACACGACAAAACAACACAACAATTTTTGCACGATTTCTATAGCAGCACTGCGAAACTCAAAACCACCCCTCCCCTTCACAATTGGTCCATATTGAGAACAGGATTTTTCCGCACGGCCTTCATCTTCCAGAGCGCCTCCATTTTCCCAAACCCGAGAACACAACACAACAGTGGCCACGGAGCAGTCTATGAATAGTCCGGATGAGAAGCGAGAGAATGTTTTCATGTAGAAACAGCAAAAACACCAAACACTGCCCTCCCCTCCCCCTATTTGAAAGGTTGTTTTATCCAAAAAACGAACACCGATATGAAAAAAGTGGCCGCGGCTCCGAGGTGAGCCCTTTGTCCAGACTCCGATCCGGGGCCTTGCAGGGGGGAGTCTTTTTACTTGCTCTTGGCCGGTTTCTCCGTCTTCTTGGGCAGCAGCACAGCCTGGATGTTGGGCAGCACTCCTCCCTGAGCGATGGTCACTCCTCCCAGCAGCTTGTTGAGCTCCTCGTCGTTGCGCACGGCCAGCTGGAGGTGCCTCGGGATGATCCTGGTCTTCTTGTTGTCCCTGGCCGCGTTGCCTGCCAGCTCCAAGATCTCAGCGGTCAGATACTCCAGCACGGCGGCCAGATAGACCGGGGCCCCGGCGCCGACGCGCTCCGCATAGTTCCCCTTGCGCAGTAGCCTGTGGACTCGACCCACTGGGAACTGGAGTCCGGCACGGGAGGAGCGAGACTTGGCCTTCGCTCGGGCTTTGCCCCCGGTTTTACCTCTTCCAGACATGATCGTTCAAAAATATGACTATAGAGGAAAAATAACAAGCGATTTTCTTTTTCTTTTTTTGGCGTGATCGCTGCTCGCGCGAGCTTAAATCTCTACGTAATAGGTTTGTGCGTAAAGGAATATAAACCGCACGGGTTTCACCGATTGGCTGGGTGAAACTGAAACGCACGGACCAATGGAGGAGCGCGTCCTGCAGCAGCGCCGGTCCTCGGACGCAGTGCACTCCAATCGCGGACAGGCAACGGCACACGCTCATTTGCACAGCCACCTTATAAATAAGGGAGCAGTGATGGGGCGGCATCCTCCACAGCCGCGTCCCTTCCTGTTCCACTGACGTTTTTCCGTGGAAGAGAGGGAAAAAATGCCTGATCCCGCAAAATCAGCCCCTGCGCCCAAGAAGGGCTCCAAGAAGGCTGTGACCAAAACCCAAAAGAAAGGAGACAAGAAGCGCCGCAAGACCAGGAAGGAGAGCTACGCCATCTACGTGTACAAGGTGCTGAAGCAGGTGCACCCCGACACGGGGATCTCCTCCAAGGCCATGGGCATCATGAACTCGTTCGTCAACGACATCTTCGAGCGGATCGCCGGGGAAGCGTCACGGCTGGCGCACTACAACAAGAGGTCCACCATCACCTCCAGAGAGATCCAGACCGCCGTCCGCCTGCTGCTGCCCGGGGAGCTGGCCAAGCACGCCGTGTCCGAGGGCACCAAGGCCGTCACCAAGTACACCAGCTCCAAATAAGAGGCGGACAGGAGGCGGACACCGTGCAGGAGGGGGTGTGGGGGGGTTGGTGGACGGCAGGCAGGCAGGCAGCACACCGCCGCTGACATGATCTTTCAGCTCCCCCTCAGTCACTGTGTTGGAAAACTGCGTTTGTGATTTTTGCACCATTGTCGTTTACCAAGAGACTGGATCGCCAGTTTGAATCCAGGCCTTATACGTCTTGAATGTGTCGAGATATAGTGGAACTGTAGCCTGCCATCTTGTTTTAAATCATGGTTTGAGATTGTTATATTTTTTCTGAGCTGTGTGACGTTTTTAACAAATCAGTGAATAAATCAGACTGAATGTATGTCGGTGCTCTGTAACTGTGGAGGTCTCATTCGCTTTGCACCATTTTAATACTGATTTATACATGCACCTTAGAGAAAACGGCCAACTTAATTATACGTAATGAACAGTGGAAACACAAAGATTTTGAGATTATTAAAGATGTGACTTCTACCACTGAGTGGTTTGTGTTTCTGCCTTGTGTTGACGGTTTTTCTGCCTGAACGTGCAGGGGGAGAGCGACACCAGGTGGCGGCTGGGTGAGAGAGTGAGGTATAGACACTCACATTGGAGTTGGGGAATGTAAGTCAGTCCAGTGTGGTACGACTTAATATCAGACATAAACTGACAGAATTAAGTGGAATCAAACAGTTAATGATTCCTCTAAATCATGTCAGATGTCAAGTATGTTCACCAAAGCCTACTCATCATCAGCCAGCAGACGTATGCAGCTGCATGTAAAAGTTGTTTTGGCTCATTTTTCCTGTCTTAACATTCTCTAACTGTAAATGCAATTGTCACAACAGTTTCAGTCTATAACATGTCACAACTCACCAGAAACATTTCACATCCCCCCCAAAAAAGTTGTTTTGTTTTTGAGTCAAACTGGTCAAAGTGTAACAATGCCTTTTCACAAGACACAAATGACATGATGACGACAGATGCAAAATAACATCGTTGAGGAAAAAGCCAGAACAAAAGCAGAAACAGTCCAGTCCAGTGTCCATGCCCCTGAGCCCTGAGCCCTGCACTCACACACTTAATTGACTTAATTGCCATCAGCTGGTGAGTGATTAAGTGGGAGAGGCTGCAGCTGAGGAAGCTGATGATCAGCTGCATCTGCATACAGGCAAATGATCACTTTACCTGTTTTTGTCGTACTGCATCATTCAGAGAAAATGTAAAGGAATATATGGACGAATTTCTGTGCCACCTGAGTTTGAATATGAATTTCTTATATTATATTATTATTATTATATTTTCAGCATCAAAGTCAGACTTTGAATTTTAAAAACCATCAAATTTCTAGCACTGAGGTTGTAAAAAAAATCGATGTCTCAAAATATTCAGTTTTTCAAAATTCAACATGTAAAGAAATTGAACATCTAAATAATAAATGAACCCAGGTGTGTAATAAGTTAACCTATGCTTGCATTCCTCTGATGCCATGTATTTGGCACTACATAGGCTATTACCTGTATGTAGTGTCATAACACTATTACTGTGGGAAATTCCGTCAGGCAAAGTCAGCAGTGTTGCAGACTTCTGTAAAATCTTCATTAAGGGCTAAAAAAAAATGTCTGGGAGCCCTCATGGACTTGTTGATTTCATAGTGGGACAGCCCTAAGACCTTGTACACTTCACATGAATGTACCTCAAAGTCTTTGAGTGCAGACATTCTGTCTGGCCAGAGATTTTTTTGGCAGCATCACATCTGATGGTTTTTCTTGTGATGCACTGGGGACAAAAATCTTCTTGTGTGGCACATTGATCACCTGTGATCATGTTGCATGTGATGCTCAAATGGTGAACCAATGTTTATAAGTGAACCAACAGATCAGTTTTGATCTTTGTGCAGATTTATAGTATTGACTCTTTTGCACACATGTACGAAACCACTGCAGTTTGCTCAAATGAAATTCGGATCTGTTGTAAACTGCAAACTCTTTTGAAAAATGCTTTTCTCATTTGAGATCTGAGTGAAAGAGAAATTTCAGTAATTTCAAAGACCACAATGAACATCGTAGTTGCCCAGAACAAAAAAGACTCCACAGATTCAACAAATCAGATAATAAATCAATACCAAAAACAGTCAGGAACTCGTCAGAGGTGATGAAGACAAGGAGACAAAGATAAGAAAAGCCATCATGAAACCAAACACCAGTGTGTGTGTGATCATCTTCATCTGTTTTCAGCTGTGTAGGTTAAGGTTTTCCTTTTTCCTTTTTGACTGGGTTAAATTACCAGAATGGACGGCCACAAACAAAGAAAGTCAAAATATTGTCTTACTACATGTCATCAAATTTGGAAGTAGGCCACAATCACAGTGGAGATTCACCTTTAAAACATCATTCAGACAGTCAGGACATAAAATGTAAAGCTTTATTCCCTGGTGTGTCATGTCGGAAGAAAAGTCATGAGTTACTTTAGTGGTTTAACAAGTCATGTTGTGAGGGTCAGTTGTTGCTGGTTACCTGGAGAAACGTTCAGAAAATACCTTCAAGTGAGTAAATAAAAACTCCAGAGCTACTTTATTTGAATCATACGTGATGGAAATGAATTTTCAGCACTGTGAGGTGCATTCAGTGGGACTTGCCTGAACAATTATAGACGTGGGTGACAATCCTTGATGGTTGATGCAACAAAAGCAGGTCACAATCATTATATCAGGCAGATCCAGTTACTGCAGTGGACAATGAGAGCAGCAGCTTCAATCAGGGGTTAATGGATGTTAAGGTTGCGGTGCCCTCAGGTAATGGGGACAGAGGAGAGAGGATGAGGAGCGGGACCTTCACTTATTCCATTAATACAGTTGATAAATAACAGCAGCTCCAGTTGAATGAACCAAACGTGACTCATGAGAGAGGTTTTCCATGTCATACAGAGACCTCCATACCCTGTGCAACCATCATCAACCTCCTTAAAGGGATAGTTCAACATTTTGGCAAATTGGCCCATTGCCATAATCCCTATAGTTTTAGGAGTAGGTTCGTTACCTTTAATTGTCGGTGCAAGCTATTTTTAGAACGGCGGAGCAGAGCTGTGAGCTGCTCAGAGCTACGCTACCGAGGCTAATGGGATTTCTTAGTTTCCCTCATCAAATACACAATCCAACAACTCCAAAACACTCTCGTAGACGAGTTGTGACCTGCACATTCACCACACTGTGAGAAAATAATGGAACGTTAGGAGACAGAGTTGTTTTAGAGGTAGTGCCCCCAATGGGAATGCACATCAGTGGTTTTGCATGAATTTATCTCGAGCTCTGGGCAGCTCGCGGCTCTGCTCCGCCGTTCTAAAAATAGCTTGCACCGGCAATTAAAGGTAACTAACCTATTCCGTAAACTATAGGGATTATGGCAATGGGCCAATTTGCCAAACTGTTGAACTATCCCTTTAAGATGTGACACTCAGGATTAAGAAAAGTAGACCTCAGTAGGTAATAACCACTGAGCAATAACCCACTCAGATGCACTTATGGCTGCTGAATGGGTAGAAGGACAGACGGGACATGCTCCTAATGCTGAGCTTTGTGTCAGCCCATCTCAGCTCCATTGTTCAGACCAGGCTTCAGGGTTCCTGGAGGGGGTCTGGGGGGCTCTGTGGCTCAGGTGACAGTTGTAGTAGGGTGTGCCTTTCTCTCCACGTCTGAGGTGATGTGAAGGAGACCTAATTTTTCAACAAAGGGTGGTGGCCCCCGGCAGTAGTGGGGGGAATTTGACAAAAAACATAGTGCTTTTGTGAACGGAATTGGTAACGTGGCTTTTTAGATGCTCTTGCATAAAAACAGCTGAAAGAATTGTTAACATTATGGTTATGTAATGACTACAGGGTAGGTTACCATAAGGTTATGCTGTAAGGTTAAGGCTTTTTTTTTCCAGTTTCCTGTGGATTTGGATCTGATGTAGACTACCTGGTATTTGTGTACAATATTTTGTGAAATTTAATTTTAAACTGTATGCATATAGCTTGAAGAAAAACCTATAAATAAGTACGTATTCTAATCAATCTAAATAATAATCACCCTGAATGAAATAATAAACACAATAGCAGTAAATACGATCTTGTCTTAAGTCAACCATAGTTTCCCTTCATGTTTTCTTAAATACAAATCCATGTGTGGGTCTGACACTCACGGCACATTAGGACACTTGCCTGCAAAATGAATGCAGCTGAGGTCATTGCTGAAGCGACAAGTTCAATTTATAGCCGGCTTGACATAATGTTGCACCAGAGCAGAGACGTAGTATATAGGTTCCCCTATTGTTCCATGTCTGTCAGATGATCTGGTTGTTGGATCCAACCAGCTTGTGTTGCTCTCTCTCTCTCTCTCTTTCTTCTCTGTGGGCTTCCTGTCAGCTCGCTGCAGCCAGAAAGGAGGCCAGTATAAATGTCTGTCTTAGAGGAGGGGCCGCAGTCTGTCACCATCCACGCAAGGTAAGGAATTACTTTTCAAATCTCACTGTGGGAAATCGGTTATTATTATTGTCATTATTTTATTTCATTTTTTAAAGACAAATGGTTGGTATTGTTTTAATTATCAGCTCTAACCTGAGTTGGAATTTGATTAAATCTGTGCTGATGCATTTTACTTCTGTACTTTTTACATGAATTATTTCTCATCTTAGTGCAAAACTTTGCACTAAAAATGGAGCTGAAGTCATTTTGTTCCCTCTGAGGATCAATCAACTCAGACAAAGAAATTACAGATCTGTGCTCTATTCAAACATACAGCAAAAAGTCAGAGAAGTCGTCAAGAGTCTAGATGTGAACAGTGCGTTGAGACTATAATTTCAAATCACTTCAGTTTTGAGTTGGTTTCTCCTCATGTATTATTTTAGTTTGGCATCACTCATCTCAGCAGGGAAACACAGTTATTATCGGCAGCGAAGATAAAACTAGATTCCCTCAAGTACCTGACCAAAGTACACTTTTGCAGTACTTTCACTTAAATTATTTACATCTAATTCCACTTTATACATATTGTAGGCCTATTGTACTGTACATTTACTCTATCACTGCATTGCGCTGCATTCATTTTTTAACAGACATTCTCACTGAAACAATAAACCTCTCCTCAGGCAGTGGCGACTCAATCCTGTGATTATGATTCATAATATAATGTTAGAGGCAGGAAAAGTACTTTTACCGCTATGATTTTGAATGTAGGGGAGTTTTGTTTTTGTATTTTGTATTTTGGAAAACTTAATGTACTCAATACATCTTCTATAAAAGATAATGTTTTGAGTACATTTTATCACAATTTTTTTATTTATTTATTTTTTATTAGGTTTTTAACATGTGAAGATTGAGTGAATGCCTGATTTCTGTTTTCAGTGTTTTCCAGCAGTGAGGACAATGTGGCTGGTCATTCTTCTATATCAGCTCTCCGCTCTCCTTCTCGCCCACGCTCAAAATGCCTGCCTTGGACAGTCCACATTCAGAAGTCCAGGTCAGTGAAAACCAGTTGTGCTCACACTCTCATCCTTTTCATCCAGCTGCTGCGCTGACTTCACTAACCCCACCCACCCAGCTTCCTTTCACACTTTTTCTTTCTGCTGTAACCGGCTGCAACCTAATCAGCATCGGCACAGTGGCAGCCTGGCTATCTGAGGAGTGGAGTTACATATAAGGGAAGGTAAAGACACTGAAGGTCCTCAAGGTGCATTCCACATAGTAAAAAAATAGGGTCTATATGTTCAACTGCATGCAACTGTAGCTGGATATGTTATGTTATATATGTGTTTTGCACTGATTATGTGTCACCAAACTAACAAAGCTGCTACAAAACCGTCAGCAAGAAAAGGTAACATTAAATAGATTCATAAATAAGAGCTCATACATACACACGCAATACATTCTAAGCAAAACAGCTCAAATCATTTAGTTTTAATTCTGACAACAGTTCAACTCTACAGTACTCATGAGCCTTCACACTGTCCCTACTCCCTGGGTCACTCTGATGAGAACACCATAAGCACATTGAGTTTGTGCTTGTTACATGAAATCTGCCCAATAAATACATTTTGACTTGACTTGACAGCTTGGATTTAGATTTGATCATCATCATTATCATCATTCAGATGGTCCAGGAGATTTGAGCTCATGCATAAACTGAATCTGGCTCAACCAAAATAGAACTTTTCATTTTGGTGGCACTGGCCAAAGAACTGACCCAAACATTAGGGTATGAAATGTTTTCAGTGACTTACGACCTTTTACAAACATATTATAGAGTTTTGAAGAACCTTTACTGTAACAACTGCACTAACTGAGAATGTTAAGACCAAAATGGTTCCCCTCACTCAGAGCAGGCCTGGTGTGATGTGTAAAATCTGTGGAGTGGCTCTTTACAGTAAGAGTTCAGTGTTAGTGTCATTATCACTCTGACACTTTGTGGTATATCTGCTATTTATTTATTTTATCCCAGTGCACGATCATACTTATGGAACTTATGGACCTCCTTTATCAATCCACTACCATTCAGTGTTTTTATTTTCCAATACTTCAAGGTTGTCATTTCATTCATTCATTTTAGTTAGATGTAAGTGGTGACAAAATTTCATTCCACTTTGTACCTGTGGGGTATACTGTGAAATGACAATAAAGAAATCCTGAATCTTTAATTTTGAATCTTTAATTTTGAATCAGCCCCTCAAGCAACAGATTGATTCCTGTTCCAGACCTTCAGAGCTGATTCTGGTCTTATCCTCACTCTGTGCAGCGAACTCAGACATCCAGGTCTCCTGTGGCTCCCAGACGGTGGACCTTCAGATCCTGCTCTGTCCCATATACTTCAATGGATACAACGAGTCCCTGCTGTCCCTCAACTCGAAGCACTCCAAGCACGAGTGTAAAGGGACTCCTGACTGGACAGCCGATCCACCTGTTCTCAAATTCAACTTCTCCATCACAGAGGATGGCATCAGCGCCTGCTCCAACGAGCTGACAGTAGGTCACCTCAGCCTGAAAACACCCAGACTGAGGATGCCTCTCACACCACAACAGCACACTTACACTCTTTGTCCTCAAAGGTCACAGAGGAGGCGGGAACTGGAGTGTTTGCCGACTTCTCCCATGTCCAGTACGTCGGCATCGCAGGGATGGTCTGCTCCAAGGACCCCGGCACAGGAGCCATAACTTATCACCAAGAGGTCATGTACAGGTTCTCCTGCCGCTACCCTCTGCAGTACCTGGTCAACAACACCCAGATGAGCGTGTAAGTGGATCTGATTTGCCTTTTTTTTTTGCCATTCACTTATCAGAAATGTATGTTTCATACCTTTAAATGCAGTTTGTGCAATTGTCACCAGTGAATTAATGATTGGATGACATAATGAGAACAAAAAACAATGTGACACAATGTTCAGACACAAACTACAATTACTAAAGTAAAGGACAAAGAAGCTTCAACAAAAGTTTATCCAAAAGCAGATATGTAGCACTTTTAGGTGTGAAATATTTGGATCAATGTGTATAGTTTTTTTTTTTTTTTAATCATTATTACTTATCTTTTTATTTATTTTTAATGAGAAAAGTAGTTACATATTTGCCTTTTGTGTCGTAAAGCTCACTGGATTGAGCAGGAGCCCCCATATACAGAGGCTGTAGTCCTCGCTGCAGCCGGCCCCGGTTCGAATCCCGCTGCGGCCCTTTGCTGCGTGTCATTCCCCCTCTCTCTGCTTCCCCATTTCCTGTCTCTCCCTGACTGTCCTGTCAATTCAAGGCATAAAAGCCCAAAACAATTCACACGCTCTTCCTGCAGAAAGCAAAATGTGGGCGTGGAAGTATGCAGTAAAAAAAGAAAATATACACTCAAACTCTATACAAAGCATCATAGAGTGAATTCATACCATATCCAATATAGATACATCCCCACACTGGGTTGTGTGGGGCTGAAGTCAATTCCATCTGATTATGGATGAGGGTCTTGGAGCTCTGGTTAGAAGGTTTAATTAACTGATGACACTGTTGAAGTGATTGCACATGAGGTCTTGATTTTGTAGAGGCTTTTGCACAGGACAGCTGCACTGAGAACAGCATTAAGACTGATAGAATTGTGTTTCTAATGTATAAACTGCATGCAGTTGGGTCAATAGACGGATGGATTGATAGACAGATGAATGAACGTCAGACTGACTATGTAAGACAGTATCAGGTTGTCATATTTAGTTGAAGCCAGTGTCTTCAGTGGTGTGTGTTACTCGTGTCCAGTTTCAGAGGCGTTTGGATCTCACCATGCCGTGTTGTTCCCTCATGTATCATATGAATGATGACCTGATTGTTTTCCTGCAGTGACTTCCAGCTTCTGACTTTTTTTTTTTTTTTTTTGTCAAACAGGTCAGGAGCCAATCTGGCAGTCAAAGACAATAATGGGAGTTTCGTCAGTACGCTGAGCATGCAAATGTACTCGGTAAGAGGAGTGAGAGGAGAGCTGTTGAGAGCTGCTTTACATCCAGTCAGCACATTTATTTAAAGCAAGGAAACCATTTACAGGATCTGTATATGTTTACATCATTTTACATTAGAGGGAGGGAGGGAAATCACACAACTCGAGATGTTAGGCCAAGGACCTATTGATTATATAACAAACAGAACCAATACACACCTATAGTTCCATAATCCATAATTTATCTATCATTTTAAAACGGAGTGGTTATTATTTAAATTTGCAATGGTTTAGATCTTGTTCCTTTTAAGCTTAAGAACATTTATGAATAAGGTGCCTGGTCCTGGTCTGGTCTCTTGTGTAGTCTTCTCTAGTTCAGAAAATAAATCAGATGAGGATTTAAGATAAAATATAAATTCAGGGAAGTAAATAAGATAAATAGTTTATTCAGTGTCAGATTCCTTGTATTGTTCACATTGAATCAGTGTGACTTACTGAGACTGAGATCCTTCCCTTGTCTCCTGTCACTGGGCCTGAAGGACATGGGCTACTCCTCCAATCTGCTGATCCCTGCTGGAGGTTTGGAGCTGAAGACCAGGATCTTTGTAGCAGTGAAGGCATCAAACCTCACCAACAGGTACAGTTTCAGACACTCAGTTGTGTTGATTGAGAGAATCTTTATACCTTGGCCATTAGAAAGGTTTGCTCAATAAAGCACATAGCACAAAAACGTTGAAGAATGGTCCCTGCCATTGAGAGATATGAAGACTTCCTGAAGCCATTATAATCTCACCTGGATATGGGTGTTTCTTTCTTTCTTTCCTTCTTTTCAGATTCAATGTGCTGCTGGACCGATGTTATGCTTCAGCATCCCCTTTCCACATCAACACAACATTTTATGATCTCTTTATTGGGTGAGTGAGCTGACTACAGAGATAGAACGTGAAATAATGACATGATGATGTGAAATGATTCAGTCGTTAAGAAAAACACAAAGATTATGTTTAGAGGCAATTTAGGCAAAGGAACACTAACTCTGTCAGAGCATTCAACCATGTCATGAACCATTCATAACACAGAACATGTCTACCTTCCAGGTGTGTTGGCCATGATGCAAATGTTGCCAGTTGTGTTTTGGATTATGCATGAGTGACCTTTACAAGGTCAAAGTCACGTTATCTCTTTTAGTGGTAAACACATAGTAACCAGGCCGATGCTAAAAGAAAAAGCTCCTGGACTGAAAGCAGATATAGAACTGAAGGATGACCACCTGTCCCTCTTCAAGGTGTGAACGTGATGGTCAGACAATAATGGGAGTTAACGGAGAGCAGCAGGAGGCACGCTTTTCCTTTGAGGCGTTCCGCTTTGTCCAAGGTGGAGAAGCAACTCTCTCCACTTACTACATCCACTGTGCCACCCGGCTCTGTATGAGCACCTTCTGCCCCACGCTGATTCAGGTCAGTCTCTGCCTCCACGCTCAATGCTCAAACCGTGTTTGGCATAAATAATCTCAAACAAGCTCTTCCAGAAAACTGTAGAAAACTGTCCAAACCTTAGTAACAATCACCTGCTTCACCTGCAGAACTGCACCAGTGGCAGCAGCTCGAGGAGACGCCGCAGTGTCAACGACAACAGCCAGGACACCGTAGTGAGTGACATGGCCACCATCAGTTCAGGCCCCATCGTCACCCGCTCAGCTAACGGTGAGAACTTCAGTGGTCAGTTAGAGTTCAGAAATAGAAGATACCAGATACTACAGATATTTGACTGGAGGTTTCTTCTGTCTTCTTGCAGGTCATTTATTGGCATCTGAAGGTATGTACATGCATGAGTTCATTCCCTGTTATCTTGTAATTTCATCAACCAAAAAAAACCAAGAACATTGGACAACAATGCTTTGTAGATACAACTTCTTAAGGCCCTCAGATAGGATGAATATGTCCAACATGAAAGGTGTAGACAAAGTCCTCCCCTTGGGGACACGTTATCTGTTAGCTAAACATTCAAAAGGAAAAATTAATGGGATAGTTCAACATTTTGGCAAATTGGCCCATTGCCATTATCTCTATAGTTTTAGTAGTAGGTTCGTTACCTTTAATTGTCTGTGCAAGCTATTTTTAGAACGGCGGAGCAGAACCGCTAGCTGCTCAGAGCTACGCTACGGAGGCTAATGGGATTTCTTGGTTTCCCTCATCAAACTCATCAAATACACAATCCAACAACTCCAAAATGCTCTGGTGGACAAGTTGTGACCTGCACATTCACCACGCTATGAGATAATAACAGAACGTTACGAGACAGAGTTGTTTTCGAAGCAAATGCAGAGACTGCTTGCCGATAAACTGCCCTCGACGGGAACGGGCATCAGCAGTTTTGCATGAATTTACAATGAAACATTAGCCTCCGTAGAGTAGCTCTGAGTAGCTCACGGTTCTGCTCCGCCATTCTAAAAATAGCTTGCACCGACAATTAAAGGTAACAAACCTATAAAACTTAGGGATTATGGCAATGGGCCAATTTGCCAAAATGTTGAACTATCCCTTTAATATAGAGTTCAGTTCAGTTGGGTGTATGCTCTGAAACTCAAACAGTTAAAAGGATTGTTCAGGTTATTTTATGGGGTTGTGGGAGGTAGAAATGTATTGTTGGTATATTACTTGCAGTAGACACTGATCAGTGCACTGTCAGTGAGGAGAGCCGCCACCAAACCCTACGTCAACACTTGAACTATTCCTTTACTGAGACTGTCCTCCAGTAAAAAACAAAAAAAAAGAAAATCAAACCCATAGGTCGTTTGTTCAGCAGCTTATTATGACCCAGAGCAGTGACGTAGTATAAAGAGAGTGTAATTCCACACGGGAAGGTGGTGGGGGCGGATGGATAAGTCAAACAGACCTTCAACCCTCACCCCTCTACTCATGCAGGGGAGCGAGGTCTGACTTCCAACCCTGACCACATCTACGTTTAGTGCCTAAACCTAACCAAGTAGATTTTGGTATTTCAGGAAACACTCATAAGGGTGATATGAGAGAGTAAAAATAAAGACGTAGGTGGCTGGTGAAAAAATCTGCTCATCAATATAGAAAGTGTGCACTGCTCTTTAAATACTAATCCTCCGTGTATCTTTCCTTCCCAGGCTCCTCACAGACTGATATGACCAGCACTGTGCTGGCCGTCTCCGTGGTAGCGGGCGTGGTCGGGGTCGTCTGCATCAGCCTGGTGGTTTTTGTTATTTACCACATGAAAAAGTCCAAAATCATTTCCAGCAGGACAATCCTGTGCTCACAGGAGTGAGAGGGTCAGGACAGCTTGGAAAGGATCGTGCTTTGTTTCACTCATTCATACAGTACGGTTAACATTACTGTAAATGAGTGAGAGCAAAGGTCAGAGGTCGTCCAATAACCTCTGGCTTTGCACTGATTGTTGACGTCATCATGTCTAAGAGTTTTCTTAAATAAGCTTAAAAGGGGGAGAAGAAGGCCAGAAAGTATCTTTTAATCTTTTTACTTAATTTTCACTTAAAGGGACAACGAGGAGTTTCTCCAGCGGCAGAACGAAAAATTCTGCGACAATAAAAAAGTCTCATATTAATGTGGATGAATCTATGTTACCCACACTTGTTAATGGCTCCATTTTCGATAAATATATCGTTTTGTCTCTATCGTTATTTTGTTATTATTAGTGGTGGCGGAAATGCTGGGTGAGCCGACCAGCGTTTCCTTACTTTCAGTTTTGCGGCGAGTCATGAGAATAACGCAGCTGAATCGCCGTATATGGTCGGAACTACGACGGTATCTGATCGTCTTCGAACCTCTGACTTTAATTCTTGATGAATGAAAAAAACATGAGTCTGTCTTGCGCCGGTCAAAGAATTTCACGGTGCGCGGAGGCTCATAAATGTAGTGTGAAAACGCTTCGCTTTTCCAAAACTCCTCGTTGTCCCTTTAATGTGTACAGGTGTATCTCAGGACTGTGCAT
Source organism: Trachurus trachurus (assembly GCF_905171665.1). NCBI lineage: Eukaryota > Metazoa > Chordata > Actinopteri > Carangiformes > Carangidae > Trachurus > Trachurus trachurus. Next base: position 26,160,119 of record NC_139903.1, on the reverse strand, counting down.
GCACTCATAACAATATAACCTTTGTTCACTTCTCTAGGTTTGTGTTTTCATTTTGGTTACATATTACTCTGATGGAGGGATTCGTGGGCTGTTGTGGGCTGTGTTACTAATGCAAGGTGATAGGTACTCTACTTCACTCTCAGGGTTTTTTTTTTATGATGAATATTTTTTATATTTAGTCAACTTTGATAAGTTTTATATTTCCATTTCCACTAAAGGTGTTTGATATGTTTTTTATGGTTGATGTTTCTTATGTTTTATGTATGGTTCAACTTCTTGCAGTCATTTCACAGGATGTAACAGTGATACTGTGTTAGGCTACTGTAAGTTCCTCCTGTTGCTCAGTTCTTCATGTTATGGATGTAAGAGTGTTTCCTGTTGACATGACTGCATCACAACACATCATTTCTGCTGATTTGTCAGCTGCACATTCAAGCTGCCACTCTCCTGTTCTACCACATCCCAGGGGTTCTCCTGGATTCAGGTCAGAAGACTGAGGATGTTACTGAAGTTCAATGAAATCACTGTCATAGTCATGAAACCAGTCCGTTAAGACTTGTGCTTTGTTACATGAAGCAACCTCCTGTTGAAAGTGGCTGTTCAAAGATGCTAAATTGTCCACAAAGCGATGCACATGGTCTAGACTCTGTAACAATACTCCACCTCTACCATCTGATCAGCAGAAATCCAGACCCACTGACCAGGTCATGTTTTCCAGTGTGGGTGAGTCTGAGTCCACTACAGCCTCGGGTTTCGGATCTTGTTGACAGGAAGTGGAACTTGATGTGGTTTTCTTCTGCTGCTGTATTTCTTCCACCCCCATGTTAGACGTGTTGTTGACTCTTTACCACATTGTTATTTCAGTGGCTCCAGCTTCTCTGCCAGCTGCAACCAGACTGTTCAATCTCCTCGACCTCTCTCATCACTTTTGCTAATTTATTAAGAATAAAAAATGTAAAATATCACATCAGTATCCAGACCTTTTCCTCAGCGCTGAGTTAAAGCTGACATGTAGGAGGAGACACAGTGGAGAGAAATTCCTTGAGGACATTTCCATAAGGCGCTGTCTTTGCCAGGCCACTTCACCCTGCTGCTTCTGGAGATACTGCTCCTTAACCACTCACACCTCCAGATTCCTGACAAAACTTCACCAAGTGGCCTATAGCTATAACCTATACTATACATGTAATACCACTACTATACCACTTGTTTTTGTATAGACTATAATTTGTCCACATGTCTGTAGTTTTATCTTACTGTTGGATACATCTGTTATATACTGCAATAACAATAAAGGCATTGAAGAACCTGGATTTCAGAAGCTCCTCTCAGGCTCAGTCAGGTTGGATGGGGACCATTGGTAGATGCCAGTTTCAGGTCTACTCTCCATTGATGTTCGCTTGGTTTCAAGTCAGGACTCTGCCTGGACCACTGAAGGATGTTAATGGGACACTACTAGTCACATTTACACAGTGCTGTCCTGTCATACACAACCCAACAGTCTGGGTTTCAGTATCTTGTCCATAGACACTTCAACAAGTGAACTAGAGGAACTGGGGATCAAACCACGACCTTCTGATCAATGAACAACCTGCTCCAACCCCAAAGGCTAGGCAAGTGTCTGAATTATATCAAAGTGATAATGGTCACACCAGATACTGACTGGTTTTCTGACCCTCCCGAATACAGTAAGACTGCACATTTTAGAGTGGCCAGCCTAGGAATACTTGTGCATTATCATGCTGTCTAATCAGCATCTTGATATGCCACGCCTGTGAGGTGGATGGATTTCGGCAAAGAAGTGCTCACTAACACAAGTTTAACCAGATATGTGAACAATATTTGAGAGAAATAGGTATTTTGTGTACATAGAAAAAAGTTTTAGATCTTCGAGTTCAGCTCATGAAAAATGAGAGCAAAAACAAAGGTGTTGCTTTATATTTTTGTTCAGTATTTGTCTCTGACATGGGGTGTGGAGAAAAATTATAAGAATTCAAACATTTGATTGGAAAAATTAATTTAAATGATTTCAGGATAAGTTCACTAGTGTCAGAGTCATGTGCTCCAATACAACAACCCCCAAGTACCACAAAGTAAAGAATGATAGAATACCAACATCATGACAAACCAATTAAAAACAAAAGAAAGATTTTTATTAACAGTTTAGAAACACAACATATTTGCGTCTTCCATTCCTGCCTTTACTTATATTTCCCAGTTCCACTTTCAAATAATCCAGAGTGCTACAAACACAGAAGCGCAAAACTCACCCACACTTTTACTCCAGAGCCCAAAACCCCTTCCTGTTCTGATGATGGGGGTATAAAAAAACAAAACAAAATATGGAGTCAACACCCGGGCAAGAATGTGCACCACAGGGCATGTCGAGGTAAAGAGCAGTGACAACACTAACGCACCACCTCCTCTATGATGTTCAGTAGCTTGTGAGACTTTGAAAACATTTTGTCTGCTGTCACTGAAACACATTCAAGCACTTGTCAAAGTTTCTATTGGCATTAGTAGAAAAACTAATTCATGAGCCATTTTGGTTTCCGACGACTGATGGTCAGCAGACATGTGGAGACGCTGTTGAAATGTTTCCCTATTTGGCAACTCAGTTTTATGACCAGCTCTTGGTCTGCACAGGAGAACCTGAGCAGTCAAACACCAACACTAACGGCTACACCATGGACCCAAGTATGTGCTTCTTTGTTTTTTTAATTTTCTTTTTTTTCTTTTTTTGAGGTAATCATGATTCTTTTCAGTAAGTTATTACATTTTATCTCTAAGTGCTGGTGGTGAGTATGAATTTAAGGGGCCATTCACTAGTAAACAACTTCCATCAAGTGAGCAAAAAAAAAAAAAAAAAAAAAAAAAGGAACTGTAGGTGACGTTTCCCTCCAGTGGATGTGTTGTACTGTAAACCTCCTTCTGCACGTGAAGATATGATGCAGCAGCATTTCTGGTCGTGGACATTATCTTATGTTTCTCCACAACTGACACAGATGTTTGAATAGAAATGAGTCTGTGATTTGACAGATGCTTTTGAAATGTTCAGTGAGAAATAATAGTGCGACTTGCATCAGTAGCTATGAGGACAGATTCACCAGCAAGTTGTTTTTCATTCAAACCATCAGACTTACAATACAGTGTAAACCGTATGTATGAGAGATGTGCTTCCACAGTACCAGTCCAAAGCTTGGATTCATTTCTTATTCATTTGAATTGGAAAGTGTATCCAAACTTTAGACTGGTGCTGTATATGGTATATTTAATTATCAGAGGTTGGGGGGAAAAAAAGAAATCTGTCCTCCTGAGGACTCTAGTGCACTCAGTTCCCATGTATAATGAATAAAGGGGAGGGCGGGACAAACACTAACCTCACAACAACACATCGTAGTTGAGGATACAGTGCAGAGGATCAAACAGGAAGTGAAAAGTTCATGAACGTTGTGAATGACGATGTCTACGGTTATTTCAGTACGGACATGCACGGCTCCTTCTGCGTCAGCATCGATCGGATCATTTGTTGGATGTGAGGAGGTTATTTTGGTCTGGACCATGCGTCAATCAATCACAGCTCAGACACAGTCTCAGGGCTTTGTTTTTTGTTAAACCGGTTCTTTCTCCACAAAAAAAAGACAGAAGAGCCGAACGGCACAGGAGACACAGGAGGAACGAGGTGAGTGGTCTCCAATCCTTTTCCCCTGAGCTTCCAGCAGTTCAACAAACGGGGCACAAAAAACAAAAAAAACAAAAGGAGGGTGAAAATAAAACTCAAATGGAAAAAAAAAAAAAACAGAGCGAGAAGGAACTTCAACATTTATACACTGTCAATAAATAGTGATTTTTTTTCCCCCCAGTTCCAGCTGTTATAATTCATCCTCTATGTGGTTGTTCTCAGATTGGGCATTCTCCACTGGAGCTGAAAATGAGGACAGAGATGGAGAAAAGGAAGTGAATGTGTGTGACATAACATCACCTCTGTTCAACAGGACACAAGAGCACAAACTCTGTGGACTTTCAACTACAAGCTTAGTAACTCCAGCCCACATGTACTGATTTAACAACAGGAGCCGAGGCCTTGAGAAGCTGGAAGTGAAACTGCTGCCTTCTTTATCTAGAAACTTGTCAGAGTGTAAGATGAATGCTCAGGAATGTAATACAACATTTTAACAAATGCAGAATTTATTACTTTTCAACAGGTGTCGCACCAGAAACCACACACACACTCATCCCTGTTATCAACAATGAAACTATCTGATCACAGTGCTCAGCTCTAAGTGTCTGTTAGCCATCAACAGGCAGGTCAGTTGTCAATGTTCAGGTGCATCTCAATAAATGAGAATATCAGCAGTCTTCTCCATGATAGTGGAGCTACTGGACCAGACTAAAATAAAAGACCATTATAGGGCTCAGGAAACCTTTGCAGGTATTTGGAGGTAATCAGCTGATAGGTTACAATAGTGAACTTTTTCACTATATTCTCATTTATTGATTTACTAAGTTTTGGGTTTTCATTAAATGTAAGCCATAATCATTATAATTAAAATAAATAAATACATTAAATATTTTAGTCTGTGTGTAATGAATCTATATGAGTTTCTCTATTTGAATTAAACTACTGAAATAAATGAACTTTTTTTATTATGTTCTAATTCATTAAGATGCACCTGTATTTGTGTGAATGAAAGGTAAAGAGAGAAAGAAGGACACAATAATGTAGACACGTGGTCCAGACTAGAGTTCTGGGATAAGAGAGTAATGTCACCCATTGCCCAAGCGGAAAGTTGGCAACGCGCCTTCTGGTGGCGGGATATGGGTATTGTTAAAGTGCCCAAGAACTGGCATTTCTGCATTGTTGGTGAACAAGTAAGTGTGGTATTTTCAATAATTTAAGGAAATTTCTAGATCACCCACGTTAATAGCATCATCATGGACCCTTTAACGGATAAATATTAACAAATAGTGAAATAAAAAAAACAGTAGTCTACATTAATGTTACAATCTACATTTTGAAATAAACAACTTATAAGCATAACTTAATATGATCAAGACACCTAAAAACAAAAACACGGCTGTTTTCATCAATTGTGGGCAACACACATAATTGTAGTGAATGGGCACTTTTGCAATACCCATATCCCGCCACTAGGGGCGCATGCGGCTTACCATGGGACTCAATGAAAGTGACGTTACTCTCTTATTCCAGCACTCTAGTCCAGACCACCTCTGAATGTCTCTCTCAGTGACCACACCAGTATTCAGAGCTTGACCACAGATCAGCTGAGATGGACGTTAACAGCAGGTCTGAACAGGGTCTAACTGGTAGATCAAGCCTTCGTCATGTGCAGCTGCTGCAGGACACTGTGTTTGCTCTGAGCAGTGAGCAGCTGGAGTTGACAGATCATTAGGGATGGGTACAGTTTACACTCACTAACTCACACCTGACCTGGGCTGGGACTGACATTATTACTGCACTGGAGTGAGAGGACGATCCTGCGGTGATATAATGATCCAATTGTGTTGACAGTGTGTGTGTGTGGGTGAGTCATTTCTCAGCCTGTGGTTCAGTGTTGTTTAGAGTGTTCAGATTATTTTGTCCTCTCTCTATAGTTCTCCATTATCAGCGACAGGTGTGGCGGACCGACCTGTGGTTGTCGTTTCTTCTGTGGGCTCTGATTGGCTGTCTGAGTCTATGTGTACGGTGCTCTCCTCGGTGGGCGGGGCGTCGCCCGGCTGCGCCTCCTCTGGCGTTTCTGTGTTTGAATGAAAAGAGACATCATCATTATCACCATGAGCTTGTTTTCAGCCTTACTGCAGCTGGAACGTGTTGTAGTGTTGGACCCACCACTCTTTGAGTCCGTGCTCTCCTCAGTGGGAGGGATGACCTTCTCCTCAGCTGTGCTGTTGGCCTTGCTGCTTTTCTCTGAGCTGGTGCTGTTCTTGGCCTTGGCTTTAGCCTTGGGCTTGGCGAACTTGGCCTTGTTGAGCAGGTAGTTGACCTCTCGATCCAGCAGCGCCAGCTTGGACTCGATGTCTTTGGACAGAAGGATCGGCCGCTCTTTTGGAGAGCGTTTGTCCTGCTCTGCCACCGTCTGGTTCTTCCACGTCTGGAAGAGACAGAAGTTTGACTCATGAGGATCTGTTTACTCGACACAAACAGGACTAAACCAGCCTGGACAAACAGTCTGGAGTCTTAGGCTTCAAAACTACAGATTTATAGGGAAACGCCTGAATGGCCTGAATGTATGGGACATGTGAGAAGATGGCATCCAGTTACATTATGAAAAATGTGTTTTTTTATTTTATTTGACCCTTACTAGAGTCTGAAAGTCAGTGCTCTGCTGCTATTATTTTTATTTTCAACCTGTTAGTGAGAAGAAAGGCAGAGGACAGAGGAACTTTCAGGGAGAAAATGAAAGAAAATATAAAACAAATGAAAACAGTCAGTGCATTTACATGCAGAGCTAAGTCAAGCTAGGCCCAGTTTACATGTAACAGGGAAAATCGAATAACTGACGTTAAGCTGTGTTGTTTCAGTGAGTTAGGGACACCTGTGTGGTTGGCTTTTCTATCACCTAAATAAACTGATATATTACAACGTAGAGTTCCTCAGCCACAGTTCCCGAGCGGACGCATCGGTCCGGGTCAGGCTCAGGCTCAAAATATATACAAATGACTCGGGTTGTGGCGCTTTTTACATCTTTAAATCAAGTACTCCTGTGCTATAACTGGTAAGAAAGGACACTGAAAAACTTTCACTCATGTTGAGGAACTATTGAGCAGCAGGATGACTTCACCACCTACCGTTGTTTCATTGATGACTTTTTCCAACATGTTCAGCTCAACCTCAGTAAAGATCTGGTCGTCCTCTGGGATCAGTTTGGCACTCCTGTAAAACAAAACAAAAAAACAACAACCATGACACCATGTTCACTTCACTGCATTAAGTTTCTCAGCTTCTTCCAGTTTCTTCACGCTGACCTGAGGAAGAAGCTGGAGGTGTTGAGCATGCTCTCCAGAGCGGCCAGGCGGTCCGGCCACTTGCGCCGCTCCTCCACCCTGAAGAACATGTCCTTGCACAGGCTCTTGAGCTGAGACAGCCTCTCCCTCAGCTGCTTGGTGGTGGCCGAGTAGCCGTCCTCGTCCATCCACTCGGACGCCTCCGTCAGCTTGGCCGCGATCTGCTCCTTCTCCTCCTCCGACACCACCAGCTGGTAGTCGTCCTGGTACAGCTTGTCCTGGACAGATCACAAGCTGAGGTCAAGGATTGTTTTTGGGAGGAGGCATTGGTGACCAGGTGTCATATCACTGGAGGCAGGTGACTGCGACAATTACTTAAAGGGATAGTTCAACATTTCTGCAAATTGGCCCATTGCCATAATCCCTATAGTTTTAGTAGTAGGTTCGTTACCTTTAATTGTCGGTGCAAGCTATTTTTAGAACGGCGGAGCAGAACCGCTAGCTGCTCAGAGCTACGCTACGGAGGCTAATGGGATTTCTTGGTTTCCCTCATTTCAAACTCATCAAATACACAATCCAACAACTCCAAAACGCTCTTGTGGACAAGTTGTGACCTGCACATTCACCACGCCAAGAAATAATAACGGAACGTTACGAGACAGAGTTGTTTTTGAGGTAAATTCATGCAAAACCGCTGATGCGCGTTCCCGTTAGGGGCAGTTTTTTGGCAAAGCAGTCTCTGCATTTGCCTCATCAGACTAAGCGCTTTTTTCCCCCCTTCCTTTTTGGCCAGGTTCAGGCCGGCTTCTGCGCTACACTTTGTGCTGTCTCTACTGTTGTGAAGCATGCGACAAGCATTGTCCAGTTTCAGTCCGCTTAAGGCGTATATACATGCAGAAGAAAACCGGTTTCCATTCGCATTATCTGGGTGTTTTAGTCGGATATTGGAAAGTCCAGTATTAGTCGGACTAACGCGTTTACATGCACTTCAGTTGTCCAGTTACAGTCGGATTATGTCCAGTTACAGTCGGATTAAGGCCATAATTAGTTTTCTCTCAACTGTCATGTAAACGTGAGTAACACTCAGCCAGAGGCAGACTGTCCTCAGGTTGTCCATGTGTCCCATTCTTGAGGACACCTTAACATCATTTTTTTAATTTCGCTCACTGGGCCTCAAGAATGACCTGAACCACTTCTGAGCCATAAATCAAGTCTTCACACAGCGATTCTGACAAATGCGTAATATTGTATACGACACTGTAGGGCTGGACGATTATTGCAAAAATCATAATCACGATTATTTTGGTCAATATTGAAATCACGATTATTTACACGATTATGCGGGGGGATTTATGGCCATGCTACATTATTACCTTAAATAAACAGTGCCAATGTGTGTTTAAGGTTTTTAAGTTTATAATTTTAAATATTTATTCAAAATTAATTTAAAACTTTTTATGATCCAGCAGCAGAAACTATACAGGGTGTTTAGCTTAACTTTTCTACATTTTTACCTTGAATAAACAGATTTGGAGTAATTGTCATGGTTTAACTTATTAAGAGGGAGAATGGAGGCTCTCTGCTTCCGTGTGTGTCGCTTATTGCGTCTCTGGGATGAAATCCAACCTGGGAAGATCAGAGCCTCCGCCCCGCTGCGCTGTCCCAGCTCTCGTCACAAACGCACCCCATAACTTTTTTTTCCCTTTTTTTTTTTTGACGCGCCCCATAAGTGATCTCTTGTTTATGACAGATTAAACTACACAAATACACGTCGTAACATCGTATAACGTTATCCGCCGCTCTACAGATTGCTTTGTAAACATATGCACATGTAGCCTACGGGCCGGGGGAAGAGGAGGAGGAGGAAGAGGAGGAGGAGGAGGAGGAGAGGAGGAGGGTTGTTGTTGTGCGGCCGCTTTGAGGAGACGAGCGAGTGTTTTAAATGATTATTTCCCGTTCATTCGTCCTGAGCGGTGGCCGCTGCTCTCTCTTCACTGGCGCTGAGTTTTAAACGCCGCCGTCAACACACGAGTGGACTCGTCCACAGCATTAACTGAGAGAGTGAGTGCAGTGCAGGCGCGGGGGCGGAAGCGCGCATGTGTGTTTTTCAGAATAAAACACCAATAGACAAAAAAATAATCGTTTTTCTTCGATTACAGTGTTTTTATGATCGTGAGAAGCCAAAATCGTAATCACGATCAAAATTCGATTAATCGTCCAGCCCTACGACACTGGACAAACAGGGATGTGAACTCCTGGCAGAGTCAGACAACTACGATGTAGATTCTCCTGCTTTTATATTAAACGATCGAACATCCTGGAATAATGCTCCACTCTTGAGTGCTTGTTTAAAAAATAAAGAGCTTCTGTTTCTTACCTGTGCGTCAAAGATGAAAGCTTCCAGGCTGTTCAGTGTCTTTTCCCTCTCCTGTTTGGCCAAATCTCTGTCTGTCAGATCCTGCAGCCTGAAAACATACAGAGACCGGTTTTAGCAAAAAGACCTGGGAACCAAAACAACAACCACAACAACAGAGATGAAAATCACTACTTTACTTTTTTTTAGAAGAAGCGAGGTCGTCTGCAGAGGGATCAGAGATGTCATTGATGACCAGTTTTGCTGTGATTTCCTCTGTGATCTTGGACTTTTTCTGAGGTTTCGCCTTCTTCTCCTCCTCCTCCTTCTCCTTCTCTGCCTCTGCTGTTCCAGATTTCTCTCCATCCTTCTCCTCCTTCAGCAGCAGGGACATGGTTACTTGTGTTGTTTATATAGACAGATTTATACCAACTTATGTAACACGGTCCACACGCGCTCTCGCAAGTGTTTCTCGGAGCGATTACGTGCGATGAATCTTACTTTGGCATCGCTGTTGCCGGCTGCCTCCTCCGTCTTCTCTTGGCTTTTCTCTTCCCCTCCACTTTTCTCAGAGTCGTCCTGCTTCTCCTTGGCGGCCTCGTCCTTCGGGGCCTCGTCCTTGTCTTCCTTTCCTGACTCCGGAGGCACTTCCTCCTCATCCTGGACACAACAAACCAGGGGACAACATCAGCTACAACCTGTGTGAGTGATGTAACCAACACTTATGTGTGTCGGCGCAATGTAGCCCTGACGTTACAGGCTGTACTGTTGTGCTATGGACACAGCTGCAGTTACCTGAACGGGTTCAGTTACATTTGGGGCTGGTTCTGAGGATCCTCCTCCGAACAAGGTGGAAATGGTGTTCCCCAGTTCTGAAAAACAAGTGTGGGCTCAGTTATGTAATGAGTCAAATATATGACACAACAGGTTTCAGCCCTGCAGGAATCAGTCAGAAGGTTAATGAACCCTGAAACCTGATGTAACGTTCATAAACAGACCAGAGTTCACACACCCCATCACCTCCGATGTGTGTAGAGTGCGTTTGGTTATATGGGAGCAGCCTGGTGTCGTTACAGGTCATTTGATTTAATGGAGGTAATGGCAGGGTGTGTGATTACACAACACTGGGGCCTCTGAAGTCAGAGGCCACCGATTCCTCAACATGTGGCCTGCTGCCTTCAGATGGAGCAGAAGATAGAAGAAGATTTCACCGAGCTGTGGAGACTTACAACGCTCAACACATCAATACAGAAAGCTATAATAATATTCCTGCTCTGAGCGCATCATGACATTTATTACATATTGTTTTGTGATGATTTAACAATTTTCAGTTTAACTATTATTTAGTGAATTATTCAGCATTTACTCGGTTGCATTTAGTCGTCAACAGACTGTGTGTCATGAACATGTTTCAGAACTTTGTCTCACTTCACACTGCCTAGACTTAAGTTTTCTATGCTGCTGAATGTGGTTGCTTCCTGGGAGCAGGTGCAAGACACGAGGACAGACGTAGCACTACGTCTTCAGGGCAGACTGGAGGCTACAGTGAGCGGGTGTACATGCACACTAATAAAACGAATGATCCATTAATGCCAATAATATGTTTGATGCGTTTACATGATCTTCAAAGAAAATGTTCTTTCCTAAAAACCTCAGGTATTCTGTTGTTTTCAACTCCGGTGGTGGAAGGAAAAGGTGAAAAGCTTTCATACGTCGAGAGGGAGTTGTGTTGATAGAGTTCTGTGATACTAAACGGCATGGCGATTGTCTGTAAAGCTGTGTGAAGTAATGAGCGCGGTCCAGAGCCTGTGTGCGTCCTGCCGTGCCTCTAGAAATGCGACTGGCTAAAGCTCTACACACGGAGTCACACTCTGTCACCTCTGCCCTGCTCCAGCTTTGTTGCTACGGTACCCCGAGACTCACTCTCACAGTTTTACGCTGCAGAAACCACGACCATGCGTTAAAAGAACAACATTAACCAGATACATCTGTATACAAACCGTTTTCTCATAAACCGACAACTGCCTTAATGCGATAACAGTCATCGGTTTATGCCGTTTACATGACCACTTCAATTATTTGTGGTTTGTCGGTTTATCAGTTTGCATGTAAATGCACTCATTGCTATGCAGCAAAAGCAAAACTTGGAACTGTCTCCTTTAACAAAGTGTCTGTGCCTCTCTCCCCTCCTGTGCACAGTGTGATGGGAACTAAAACACCACACACACGGACAAAGCTGGTGTCATGTTAAATACCACATGGTTGCTCACATGGTTACTCGTGTACATGTGCAATACCTACTAGTTAATGTGGACTCCTCTTCTTTCTCCTCCACTATTGTTTCAAAGACAGACTCCACCTGTGAGTGACAAGTACAGGGATGATGTATTAATTTCAATGATTGGTACAAATGAAAACATTTAAATTCAAGTGATTCATAAAAACAAAAGCTCATTTGAAATGTATCCCATGGAAGCTGTACAAGGTTATTATGTGATGCATAAATCCTTTGGTTTTCATTGTTATTAATCTTCTTTGAGTAAAGCCCATTTTCTTGGAGTCAGTTGTTTTTGGCTTCAGTTCAATAGGCTTCACTGACCTCCATGGCAACCAGGAGGGACCGGGTCCAAGTCCAGACCAGACCAGTGTGTCTTATATAACAGAAATGAGTTTAACCCATGATTCAGATGTGTCTAAGAAGAGAAGAGGCCATTCTGCTGCTGTGTGGTGCAGCAGAGACGTTGAAGCTCTGTCTCAGAGACCTTTACCACTTTAACTGTTAAATGAAGAAGCTGCATCAGCGAAAAAGTGGAACTGACCCGGTCCAGCAGCAGGACTCCACTCTCATCCATGTTGAAATGGGCTTTGATGCCTTTTGACTCTGCGTCTGTGTGTTTCTGGAAGCTGCTGCCCACTCCAGACAGTTTGACTGTGGTCAGGTTCGGAGAGCCGAACACGCTGCAAGACACAACCGACAGAGACATTGGACAAATAAATTCAATAGCTTTTTTTTTTTTTATAGAAATGCCATGAACATTAAAGGTTTGTGTTTTTTTAAGAGCTAGTGTCGACGCCAGCAGCTGTCCAACCTGAGATCTTCCTGACTCAGGAAGCTGAGGTCGCCGTAGTTGATGTTGAAAGCAAAGTCGTCGCTGTAGCGGTTGAATGTGATGACCTTGCGCTGTGGGTAGGGCGCCATCCTCTGGAACAGGATACGCTTGTTCTGTTTCACGGTTTTGACCCCCTCCTCCTCCGTTTCCCTGCTGAACTCCACCTGATGGAATAAATTATATGCAGGCAGCGTTAACAAGAGTGGTGGTCAGGATTTATTTGACTTTTGTCCTGCACGCCTTTGTACAATAAAATATATTGAAAGACACAGCATTTTGGACACATGATGGTCCCCATATCTGAGTGTTATTAGAAGACAGTCGACTGTTAAACCAAAGGGTTAACACTTCATAATAAGTACACACTATTAAGCATTAGTTAAAGGGATAGTTCAACATTTTGTCAAATTGGCCCATTGCCATAATCCCTATAGTCATAGCAGTAGGTTTGTTACCTTTAATTGTCGGTGCAAGATATATTTAGAACGGCAGAGCAGAGCCGCGAGCTGCTCAGAGCTACGCTACGGAGGCTAATGGGATTTTTTGGGTTTCCCTCATTAAACTCATCAAATACACAATCCAACAACTCCAAAATGCTCTCGTCGACAAGTTGTGACCTGCACATTCACCACGCTATGAGATAATAACGGAACGATAATTCAGTATTTAATGCTTAACTAATGCTTAATAGTGTGTAATTATTCTAAAGTGTTACCAAGCAAAGCTTCACCAATGGTTTTCTCAAGTCATTTAAATTCATCTCAGCAGCCAGCGAGCCACCTACTGACCTGAATGGGGAAGACAGCTGCGTCTCGGACCAGGAAGGGTTTGACCTTGAAGGCCTTGCTGAGGGCGGCGGCCTGGTACACGGCGCCCATGGCTGCTGCCTCATCTGCATTGATGTTCTTCCCCAGCTCCTCTCTGAAAGGAGAAAGTGCACGATTAACAAAGTGCAGGTGTCCTTGCCGCGAGCGCGCTCACATTTTTGGAAGTGAAAGTCATTCAGACGAGCAGCATCTCTGCGGTCGACACTTACTTCCCCACAGCTTTGAGCAGCACTTCCTGCACTTTGGGGACGCGGGTGGAGCCTCCCACCAAAATCACCTGCTCTATTTCATCCTGGTGGCAGAAAGAGGAGAAATGTGGGTCACAGCGGCGACACAGACATCCATTCACCGACACTGATAAAAAATGATTCTGCCTGACAACAACACGTATGTCTGCACTGTCATCTACTACTTTCATTACTCCAGTGGGTGTTCAACATGTATTTTTATTGAAAAGAAAGAGGTGGTTAAAAAGTCTTTGGGTAACACTTTATAATAAGAACACACTAATTAAGCATTAGTTAAGCATGAAATACTGAATTCTTCATTTATAACACATGAATACTCATTAGTATGTAGTTTATAAACACAGTTTAAAATGTTTTACTCATCATTGATAAGCACCATCTGTATTTATAAACACACTAATGAGTATTCATGCGTAATAAATGAAGAATTCAGTATTTATTAATGCTTAATAGTGTGTACGTATTATAAAGTCTTGGTTTTAGAAAAGTCGTCCGTATGTGACTTGTGTGTATTTTAAACTATCCCAGAATGCAAGTATCAACAACAGGAGCTGAAACAAACTTTACTCTACAACTGTTTTTCTATCACTTCATAAAGTTTTGATGATTTTTCAGGTGAGAAAGTGAGCGCATATTTAAAAGTTTACTCAAGCATTTTCAATGCAACACTTGAGGACTGTCCTAACATGGGGAGACCAGTGGTCACATCAGTAGCTCGCTTTCCTGCTCTTTTGGGATGGTTAAATCAGCTAGTTTTACTCAGACTGTTGTAATAAAAAGTCATAAATTCAGTGGTCAGCAGCATATCAAACATGTAAGAGTGTGTAGTCTACTGTAGATATGATCTCTCCTCTTCCTGTCTGATCTCTTTCCTGCCTCTACAGTGACAAGTGCCTTAATCTGCCCAAAGACATCATTAAAGTTTCATCACATTCCGTCATTTGAGACGATCTGAGAATACCGACCAGCTTCATCTCCGCGACGGCGAGGGCGTCCTGCACCGGCTGAGGGACTCTCTCGAACAGATCAGTGCACAGCGCCTCAAACTCGGCCCTGGTCACCTTAGATTTGAAGTCAATGTCATCCATCAAACCTTCCACCTGCGGGGAAAAATAGATATTTACTGCAATGGCTCCGGGAGGATCACTGAGATGATATCTCACATCAAAGAGGGAATTTAGGCCTTTAAAATGTTTGATTGAACAAGCAGCAGGATGGACTCAGTCTCTGCACCGACCTGGGCCATGAAGTCCACATTTGCACTGAGCACCGTCTTGAGCCTCTGGGCCTCTTTCAGCAGTTTGGCCATGGCGCGGTGGTTTTCCCTCACGTCCTTCTTGCTCTTCTTCTGCTCGTTGAACAGTTTGGCCAGGTGGTCCCGGAGCCGCAGGTCCATCTCGAAGCCTCCCAGCCCACGGTCGAACCTAGAACCAGAAAAGTCTGCTTAGGGAGTGTTCGTGAGGACTGAATGACCACTCTGTTTTTGTTTTTTTAAATCAGCCTACAGTCAAAAGATGGAAGCATTTACTGGCTTTTTGTCCACATGAAGTATCTCTAATCCTTATCTGTGGATGTGGGAGGAACATTTCAGCCCCACACATCAATAAAAACTAAACTAAGAAATGGCAGTAACGCCACAGAGCAGGTAAGACTAATTATTATGTTGATGCCAGCGATAGACTGTAATGGACTGGATGGATATTGACATGTGACACACACATTAAAATAGTCCCCTGGTGTCTTAAAGACATGTCTGTGACATGCTTTGGTCGAAATACCCCAAGGATCAAACATCACAGCTCTTTTCATCCTCTCAAAACAGCCCTGTTCAGAACAGCTGGTTTCAGTGCCTGTCCCTTTAAATGCAAATGAACCACTGCTTGCCCGGCCTCACCCCTTCTACCAGTCCCGGGTGGGGTTATGCAAATTCGAAACCTAGATACATCACTGGAAGACAACTGAGGGAACAGCTCAGAAAACCACATGGATTTCAATCTAGGGAGCCTGAACATTACAGATTTTTGTCAATTCTCACATTTCGGGGTCAGAAGGCAAGACAAACACCCAAATATATGTTAAAGATCCTTCAAAAAGCAATGTTTCCACAATATGTCCCCTTTAAAGATTCTGACTTGCCCCTCTGACCAATCACAGAAGGTCAACAGTGGGAGCTAATGGTTGTCAGTCATTATCCAAGTGCTTCCTACCATCTACTGCTCATCTCTCACCAAGACTTCACTCCACTGTTATCTGTTGTTGCTACGGCCAGATCACAGGATAGCAACCTGATTCCTGCGTTGGCTGAGGGAGTGTGGATGCTGAGTGGAGCGTAACAGAGCTCTGCAATGAAATGCTCTTCAATCTGTTAACTTCCACAGACAGAACGAAGCACTGAGCAGGATACTGCAGGTGTTCAGGTTAGAAACTGGGGCTGGTTAGGATTTTCAGATTGCACTGAACACACTGTGTTAATGTTGACAGTAGAATCTCAGTATGACAGCGTTTCATCTTGACGAGTGCTCCTACACTCTGCTCCTACACTTCACCATTTCTCTATGTTTCCACTCTTTAATTCACTCTTGAAAGCACTTTGTTTGAAAAGTGCTCTATAAATAAACTTATCATGATATCTGGCCATTTTCAGTATCAGCTAAGGAGATAATACTTTATGAAACTCATTACTTGATGAGCTGTTATTTCTCCATTCTTACTTTCAGAACAACTACAGTTCTTTGTACAGTGAATGTGTTTCACTATGAACATTTACATTTTTATCTCATAAAATCAGAGCTGTCAGCAGACACCACTCACCCTTCAGCCAGTCACACTCCTCATAGACTCACAGCTCTGTGTCTTTAGTTATATTGCCGTTAAGGCTGCACCTTATGCCTCTTCAGCATGTTTACACTGGACCAGACACTGATATGATGCTGCATCCTGGCTCTGTGACCAGTCCTGGCAGAACGGTGGACCAACGCCTTCTAGACCGAGCTGAGACTGTGTGGCGTCTGTGTGAGGAGCAGCTTTCCAATCAAAATGCTGCCAACGCAGCTCTAGATTAACTAGCTAGGTAGTGGGTTAACATGTATAAGCTTGTTAAGTGAAATAAAAGAAGACGTTAGTTGTTGTGTCTGTGTTTCTCTACAGAAGCCTCCACCTGGTTGGTTCATGGTTACAGTAGCTAACAGCTAACCCTCTCATGATGAATAATGAAATACACTCAACTTAATTAAGTTCAAGTATGGTCATGTATTGGTGACATTTATTTATATGACTTTATTTCATTGTTTCTCGTTCATTTAATATTTTTCTTCTCCATACACACAGTAGAATCACTTTAAAATAGGAATTTGTCGATGCACTGGCCTAAAGCTGCCACCTCTTCTCTCCTTGTCAGTTTTTTTTTTTTAGATGTTTTAGAACTAGGCTGGAGAGCGACAGGCTGCCACATTATACAGAGGAAACACTTTACTGATGTAAACTCACCCAACACCTCGGATCTGTAACTGGGGCTGAGTGCCAGACTCCTTGGTTTTGACCGTCTGATAAGTGACGATGGTGGCGGTGGTGCTGCCTGAGCCCATGTCATAGAACATCACATTCTGCAAGAGGAGAAGAGAAGAGGTTCACAAAGTTAAACATCTGCCTCGTAACAGTAATTCAAATAAATGAGTGTAAATTACAATTGAGGATAAAGGTGGCATGCATCTTTAGCTTTATGTGGCATTCAGTCCCTCTGTCCTTTTTTGGACCTTTTTTTCCATTTTCCTTTTTTGATTTGCTGATCATTTTGGCTGTGTTACAGTTAAAAGGTATGGATTTCAGCAAGAAAGTTTATTTTTTGAAATCTAATGTCAGTTACTCTTACAGGTCATTTGTACACTGGTAGTCTGGTAACACTTCTTGCATCCTTTCGGGTCCCTAATGTCCAAAAATGGACGCACAAAAGAACTGCTATAAAATCATCATATATGAATATTTCTTTCTTTCTTCCTTTTTTTTTTTTTTGCATAAATCTCTTAAGCCACTTCAGCTTTGCTGAAAACTACCAAACATCATTTTCAGAATTTTAACCCAAAATCCCAAAAATTAAAGAACATTTGGTAGTTTTGAGCAAAGCTGAAGTGGCATAAGAGATTTATGCAAAAAAAAAGAGAAAGAAAGAAATATTGATATATGATGATTTTATAGCAGTTCTTTTGTGCATCCATTTTTGGACGGCATTTTTGTATTGAAAACAACATCTGGTTCATCTGTTTTAACCCTCTGACTTCTCAGTCTCAGGTTTAAACCCATTCGTTTTTGTTACATTAAAAAGAACTGTGAGAAACTGTGTGTTGGTTCAGGGACTATTTTCAGTGGTGGATTTACACTTTTACTTTTACACTCTGGTGAGTATTGTGGGCAGCAGGATGGGACCGAGTCAAAATAAACAGTGTGTGTTCATGGTGTTGGAGGAACATGTCGCCCGCAGCAACATTTCAACCATCAAACAGCTTCTGGTAATAATTTAGCTCTGAGGCTGAGAGGAAGAAGACATGTCAACATGGTTTACAAGCTGCAGAGAGGAGGACCAGAGGGTTTTGTAGAGGGTTGGTAGGGCCAATCACTGCCCTCTGTCCAGGACATGTTTGAGAAACCTGAACATGCTCACACCCTCTCTGCACTTTCTTCCAGATGTTGCCCTCAGAGAAACGCTGTCACAGCATCAGGTGCAAGAGCACGAGGCTGCTCCACAGCTGTCTGCCACAAGCTGTGAGACTTTGAAACATAAACTGAACTTCTCGAAGAAACTTTATCTTTTTGTTCTGACCTTGGTAAGAAAAAAATGACAAGAAAATTTGATTTGATTTGATTTGAATAAGATACACCGAGTCAGTAGTTATTACCAGAATACAGTCACTGTTCGTTTGTGTCTGCTCATGGGATTTGTTGACAAAAGGAGACAACAGACAACTGTTATGAAGAGCAGTGCACCTTCGATGTGTTATCGATGTCTTTCCTCCTGAAAACGCCGTAGTTCAAGGCCACAGCTGTGTTGTCGTTGATGAGCTGCAGGACCTTTACACCGGCCATCTGTGCAGCCTGCAGCACCGCCCTGCGCTCCGCCTGGTTGAAGAAGGCTGGGACGGTGATCACCGCATCTTTGATTGGTTGTTCTGGAGATTAGGATTAAAAAAAATATATATATATATATCATGCTTGACATATTCAAATATGGTCACACAATGATGCATCTTTTTCCTGTTGAGTCCAACTGACCTGCAAAGTCCTGAGCCAGTCCACGAGAGTAATTGAGCATCATGCCGAGGAGCTCCTCCGGTGAGAACTGCAACTCTCTGGAAGGAACAAGCCAGGTTTGATTCCTCTGTTCTTGTCTAGGCTATAGCTGATCAATCATCTTATTGGAAAAGATTCTGAATGATCAATTAAAAACTAACACATCTACATCAGAGGACAGCACGGCCTGATACAGCCAATTATGTCTCCGCTCTGTGACAAAAGATGTCCTTTATGCATTGACTGTGTAATGTGAAGTAGGGGACGGATGAAGAAGACTCACTCTGAGTTTTTAAAGTAGACGGTGCCTCTCTCCTCGTCCTCCTGCAGCTGGTGCTCAGGGAAACGTTTCTGGTAGAGAGCCACGTGGGGGTTGTTGTGTTTTTTGCCCAGGATGCTTTGGAGGTGCCGATAAACTGTTTTAGGGTTCTTCACAGACTGAAATATACAAAATACGTGTGGATTAATGACATAAAGAGAAAACGTTTGCTTCATTTCGAAGGGATTTGGCTGTGAAATCGATACTCATATTCAACTGACAATCTCTAAAATGCAATTTAATGAATTTAAAGAACGTGCCGTACCACTCCTAGTGCATTGTCTCCAAAAAGTCTTTCATTTTCTTTGAGACATACAGCTGCGGGCGTTTTCCTCCTCGACTCCCTGAAGAAAAACACGACAGACAATAATGTTAAACTCTGGAATGTGACATCACACTGTATTCATCGGAGCATTTCCTTCATTTACACTTCCTCTAACATCCAAATCATGTGTGGACTGCCATTGCGTCAGGAGGACAAACACTCAGTCACGCTCACCTGTTGAGGACGATCTCCATGGGCACGCCAGGTTTCACTATCGCCATTTTCATCCACTCGCTGCCCAGGTCGATTGACATGACAGCCACCGTCACTGTGAACACAGAGACATGAAGCTGCTGAGGCGCAGGGGAAACACCTGACATCCTGAGGTTTCACCACAGATACATCCTATTATCTCCAAGAGCTGATCAATAACGACCATGTGTGCACTGCACTGTGCTCCAGTCAATACTTCATGTCGGTTGGGTGCAGAGCTACAGACTAACTTTTTTTTTTTTTTTTACTAGGAGCACAGTGGCCCCTAACTTCAAATTTTAGGAGCACAAACTGAAATTTTAGGGGTGCACTCTGTAAATGATGAATATTCACATTTATTCACATTTATTCACATTATCTTTTCATTCATTCATTCATTCATTCATTTTCATTCACTCACGCACATTGGCCTGCCACCTTTCATGACGGATTCCCAATTCTTTGAGTCGTCCCTTCCACTTTTCACCAATGTTAAAAAAAAAAAACCCCGCAATTTTACTGGTTGCACATGCTAAAGTAGATGAAACATTTATTTGCAATGTCTTAAATTTTAGGGGCAAAGCCCTGGGTCTGCCTGCAACTAATGATTATTTTCATTATTGATTAATTGATTTGTTGTTTGGTCAATAAAATGTTAAAAAATGTTGAAAAATGTCAATCAGTGTTTCCCAAACCACAAGGTGACGTCCTCAAATGTCTTGTTTTGTCCACAAACCAAAGAGATACTCATATATTGTCATAAAGGAACAAAGAAACCAGAAATATTCAACATTAAAGAAGCTGAAATCAGAGGATTTTGACTTTATTTTCTTAAAAAACTACTCAAACTGATTATTCCATTATCAAAATAGTTGACAATCCATTTAGTAATCGATTTTTGTTCGATTAATGGATTAATTGTTGCAGCTCTAGTCTGCAAACGTTGCTAGGTCACATTACCTGTGTGAGAAGGCAGCATCGCCAGAACGAGGCAGAACAGAGCAGCCAGCGCAAGCTTCCTCTCCCCCATGGTGAGCAGCTACAGAGATGAACACATGAAACAGAGTGTGAAAACATGATCATCAGAGTGAATGAGTCAGATCCTCAGCTCTGATGTGTCTTTTACAGGACTTTTCATCACACACCCCTATCAATACCAAACACTTTGTTAATGAATGTGTGTAACCTTGATCTCCCCCCCCCCTGTGGCTGCAGCTCTCCGTCCATCTGTGGCAGGTGCAACATCCTCACCACAGCTACAAACTGGGCCAGTTGCATCATGTTCAGTTTACTGACAGATGTGCAATCACTGTTCACATTCACTTGTAGCTCTTTGATGCTGATGTAGCTGTGATTACCCTAGAGCGGTGCCACTTGGTATTGCCATCCGTGCCCTTTGGCCAATGATATGCCAAGCACACCTGGTCCCACCCACATAGGTGTGCAAACACGTGGCATTTAAACCATTGTCAAGCTTAAGATGTTGCTTAGGCTTCGTATTTGCATGTTTTTTATACGTCTGTTTACTTTTTTTTAAGACTTAATGCAAATGCACGCTGGAGCCACAGCTGTCCATTCACACCGAGTACGTGAGCAACCACAACAGTGTGTGTGTTTTACGTCCACGGAGAGAGAGCAGCACACACCGCATAGAAACTTCTAGCCCCGGTGAGCCAGTGACGCATGAATGCAAAATGGATGCACAAGTCAAAACCGTGATGATTAAAAAAGCATGAGTCCTTCAGCTTCTGGAAATGACTTGTGTGAGCCGGTAGGTCAGAGGAGAAGTTGCTCATGTGTGTGAGATAATGGGCTAAGTTACAGACTAACATTAACGTTACAGCCGGTGTTCACCGTTTACCTGCAGCCGCTCCAGTCAGAGGGCAGCGGGCGGTGTGTAACATCTGTATCCCGGTGTGAACTACAGAGAGAGCAGCCCCGCTCCTCTGGAGGAAGCAGCGGTGAACTAAGTTGACACCTCCTGTTAGCTAGCTCAGTCACACAACCATCAGGAGGAGAGCATGACAGACGCTGGGGCTGTGGCGGCAGCAACTTACCTTTCCCCGGGGCGGCACGGTGTGCAGAGTGTGTAGGGGCTCCCAGCGGCCTGAGCGGCTTCTCGGCTCACTTTCCTGGGTTATTCTGGAGTCACAGCCTCTTTGTTGTCACGCTGGCTAGTTTTTTAGTTCCCCCTTATCACCGGCTTGCTCTCAGCGGTCGGGCCCGGAACGCGGCGTCACCTCATTGGATCCACTGAAGCCGCTGCCGGAGGAGGAGAGGCGCCGAGCTGCCCGCACTCAGACAGACTGCATCCGGTTGGCGTTTCACAATAAAACACCCAGGCAGACTGACAGACAGCGGCTTTATCTGTTTTAACCGGGTGCCACACTGAAAATACAGAGCGAATATCAATATTGATCGAAGTTACGACACAGCGCATTTTATATACATGTTTCTTGTTAATTACAATCTCTAAATAAAGTTGTATACCCATTTTAATTGATAAAAGACACTCAAGGACCAGTCAGGAAAATCTCCTACATACAAGCACATGTCTGCTCGTCATTTCACAGTTATGTAACGACAATATCATTAAAGTATTTATTTCTTACAGTGGCCCTATAGTCCATTGTAGTGGCAGACAATTTATGTGCTCTTATTTCGAAAGGAAAGCCTCTCTGTTTCCGGTAGGTTACTTCGGTTGCCTTTATGAATGGTGCAACAACAAGCGATGACCCTCCAATCCAGAGCCCGCCCACCTCGCTCCACGCACTGCTCTGTGATTGGTCCACGTGAATTGAGTGGCGTCGACAAACGATTTCTGGCCACATCCTATTGGGCCACGTCCAGATGGTGGGCGGTGACTAGAATGACGACATTTCCAGGTAAAGTCTGGGTGAACCACATGCCTGCTGAAAATTAATTAATTTTTTAAAATTTAATTAATTGTATCTTATTAATTTTGCTCTCAATGAGCTGTGAGGTTTCTACAATGCGTCGTTAAGAGTCATTGTGTATTTGTCCCAATTAAATACATCCATGATTTGTCCTAAGGAATGTCCTCTGACCTGCACACAGCAACATTTTTATTTCTGCAGTGTGGTGACAAGGAAGTAAAAAAAAAACATGTATTAACCACAAATTGATTTATTTCTGATTAAGAAATAAAAAAACAAAACAAATAAGTTGATGTATAATTGTTAAAAAAAAAAAAAAAAGCAGGTAACCAGAATATTTGCTGTAATAATTCTGAGCAATAGGAGTTTGCATGAAATCTCAAAGGAAGTGAAGGAGTATGACAAAAAGGACCTCACACTTACGCGTCTGTTTACTCTCCACTGGTTTGGGTGGGTCGAGTCTGGGAGGTGAGGAGGACCTCAGTGACAGCCTGTATTTTATAGTCCTTCCTGCTGGCTGGCTCATTGTTTGAATAACCACCTATTAATTATCATTGCCTTACACAATCAGATTCTATTGGCTCAGGATGTAGCAGACTGATGCTTGAATCATAGGCTACACGCCTCATATGTAGGTTGTCAGCCTGTCAGAGCCTCTGGACAAGCAGGACAATGTCGTAGTGATGCCCTCTCATTCAGGGACAGCAACACTTTCCTCAAACTGTGTGGTCTATGTTCTGCCCAAAAAGAGAAGTGTGAAACTTGTCGTGGTTACTAGAACTGAAATTATCAGAAAGACAACAACACAATGTCTGGTGCTGATTTGTGTATTTGATATATTTACATTTTTAGTAACCTACCTGCCAATGGCATTAATGCTTTTAAAGTTTGGAAATGTTAAACATCATACAGTCATCAGACAAGAAGTATGCCAAAACCAAACCTTCACTGGCAGTAAAAACATGGGACATCTAGTGCAACATTACATACCAGACCCTGCATGGGCTGGGCCCTGTTCATACAGCAAAGATGTTGAGTATTACTGTGGGACTCAGCGTCTCTGATCTGATTATGTATCCTCTTTATGTTCCTATTTCAAGTCCATAAGTGAGTTTTGAAGATTAAAGTAAAGTAAATAAGGGACATCGAATATACCAAGAAAAATACACTTAATAATGACTTTATTCAATGTTTTAATCCTCAGGTTAGAGCGTCAGGCATCAAATAACTATGCTGTTGGCAGATGGTTAGATTAGTTTAAGATTACCAATTATTATTGATTGAATACAAGCAAATGCAACACAGTAAAACTCTCCAAGGTGTGATTTGGATTTTAAGACGTTTTCAACAAAAGTACATTTATACAGTCTCCAGTGAATCATGACTCAGACTAGGAACACAATTATGCAAATACTTCTACCACAGGTAGTAAAAGCAGGCAGATGCATGCAGCGAAGCATGTGGACACAAAGTGCCTGCTTAGGCAGGAGTCGGACCAGAAGCACACTGATGATGTCTCTAGCAGTTTCTCTTGGTGTGGATGAGCAGGTCTCTCTGCAGGTTGACCTCTAGATTCCCAACAGTTTTGTTGCCGGGCAGGTCAGTGACCAGAGTCAGTTTGTTAAACACTCCTCGTCCAAAGTAGTCGGCCACGACTGAGAAGCCATCATTAGAGCAGCGTAACTGAAAACCACAAAAAAGACACGAGAACTTAAATTGATTTCATTTTCCCCACTGGAAATCAGTAGATAATTAGAAGAAAGTCAAGATTCATGTCCAGCTCAATTCTTCTTACCTGTCTGTTGAAGTGGTCATGCAAGTCACGTTTCTGGTCCTGGGCCCGCAGCATGTCCATGACCTTGCGGTTCTCCGGAGTGCACGTCGGGCACTCGGCCTCGCTCTCTGCGTAGCTTTCGAAACAGTGTTGGTGGAAGGAGTGGCTGCACAGGAAGTGAACGGACGGCAGCTCCAGGGGACTGTTGCACATGTTACACTTGGTCTTCTGGAATATCTTGGCACTGTGCGGAGACACAAGGTACATTGGTGGTTACACCGAGACTTATGCAAGCACCATCCCACATCTGACAGTAGCAACAAACAAGGTCACAAGAAGGAGGACGAAAGAATTCTTGTGCAACAGTTTCTCCAGAAAAATCCACTCCCCGGGTGACCAACCTTGTTTTGAGCTCTTGGATCTCGGAGCGGAGGTGAGCCGTTTCCTCGCGGTACTGGTGGATTTTGCGCTCGTCGTCCTCGATCTGCTGGCTCTCCCTCTGCAGCTTGTTGATGAGGTAGTCCTTGATGACGGACAGAGTGGCTGTCGAGTTGTGCGCCAGCGTCTGCACCACTGTGGCCAAAGGAAAAAATCATGGATGATGAGATGCTGTCCGAACAGCTGCTTTTTCCAAACAAGCCTGCATCAGATACAGGGTTCCTACACATTGGACATTTTTAAATTCCATACATTTTCCAGACTTCTCTGTAAAAAAATTCAAATAATTTGTGACATTTGTAATTAATTTTATTTATCAATTTTCATTATTCTGAATATGTATGCCATTATGTCATCAAATTGTAGCTGGTTACAATAGCTCATACAAAATAATTAACCCAAATAACTTAGGACAGAACAAACCCAGATAAGTATTAAGATAAATATATTTCCATACAATACTTTCCATTTTCCAGACCTGGAAATGTATAAAATCAAATTCCATACTTTTCCATACTTGTGTAGGAACCCTGCAGATAGGAAATACAGTGGATACCAGCTCACCGAGTAACGGAGGCATCAGGTTGTTTTGGTCGATGTGCTGGAGGACCTCGCTGATGTAGGCCTTGCAGTCCTCTTCTTTTCTGGCAAAGTATCCCAGTGCTTGCTCCCAAAGGCAACTCTCCTGGTCTCCATAGCGCTTGCAGGCCTCCACCACTTTCCCATACTCCTCGTTCTGCATGTGGTAATGCATGATCTGCTGGTACCTGCACATAAATGCAAATAAGTTATCAACAGTTATAACATTATAATATTAAAGATGGTGGTGGATCACAAATCCCTGATAAACATGTTTAATACCCAAAGATCCACAATGAATATACTGAAGCTTTGACAACATATTATTAGAAATAAATAGAACATTGCAGCAAATAGAGATTAAAAACAAGCCTTTCTTCAAAGTTAAATTCCTTTTTGTGTAAAATGAGGAGAAAACAGTGACATCTAGCATTCTGATTCAATTATTTATCTATTTAATAATTCTATTGTTTATAACGTGAAACTCTTGAAACGTGCTCTCTGGTTGGCTGGATTTTTGATTACGTACAAACACGGCGGCGCAAGATGGCGGCACTCTCTAAGCAAGACCCTTGCTATATGTATATATAAAAGAATAATTATAAGGCTATGAAAACCAAATAGATTTTATTTTATAGTGATTATACACTTACACAAATATATTCATTAGTATACCCTAACCCAATAAACCTTGACAAATATTACACACTGGACCTTTAAAACAAGAGATAAAAATGAACAGAGATCATGACATGTACAGAAGTCTGGACAGTCAGGTTATTAGAAGTGATCAGACGATGATGATTCCTGAGCGGAGACATGTTCCGCCTCCTCAGTTTTTGTGGTGACATCCAACCATGGGCTCCTCTAAAACACTGAGTAATGACCAAGAAAACTTTGAGGCTAACTGCACATGTGCTGAGCAGAAAGGCAAGAACACCTCCATATATGTGACCACAGAGAAGCTGTAGGAAGGTTCATCATGCTACTGTGCAGCACAAATGGGGTCAACATCAAAGAGTGCTCAGCGGGAAACCTCACCTGCAACCTCATCACAAAAATCAACACCTCACAGCTGCAAAGCAACACGTGGATGTTTTAGAGACAAACTGGAAACAAGTGGTGTGGACAAATCAAGTTGAAACTTAGCCTCAGGGTGTGATCACTAAATATGTGTGTGTGGTCAAAGTATTTGATGGAAACAACACCTCAACAACAGTTCAGCCTGAGGTGGAAGTTTTCTGCTTTATTGCCGTGTGGCAGGAAACTCCACAGCTAGAGGTGAAAATGTTTTCCACTGAATATCATCTGATTCTGGCGGCAAACGTCCTGCAGTCAGTCAAGACAGTGAGACTGAAAAGTGGACAACAATCCACAGTGGACCACTTCAAAAAACACAGGCTGAAGCTCCTGGGACAGGCCCCACTCGCCCCTGACCTGACCTGAGATGTGAAACCTGCTGCGTGAGCACAACAGACGGAAACTGCAGGAAGAGCCTGAAAAATCATCAGTCAAAGAAAGAAAAGAGTCTGAACTGCTACAAAAAGAGTCTGGTTAACAAGTACTGACTTAGGGAGGTGCTCACACCAAACAATTATTAGTTTTTTTTTAGCTGATGACAGAAACTACAATCACCTCCTTGTGGTCGTCTGCCTGCACCACTTTCAGGTTACATCCTGTTTATCTAGTCTTGAGCAAAGACTAAAAAAGGACTCACTGACTTTAGACACCTTCATCTGTTGACTTTTAAAGTCAATGGCTTCAAACAGACTTGGTTGGATAAACTTGGTTGGATGAATCATAATCATCAAGTTTGCACTAGGCATGGGCATTTTGAGTCATTTTCTTACCGGGTAACCTAACCTGGTCTTAATCGAGTAACCAATTACTGGAGATTGGAGTTTAAGATGCACAAATGGCCCATAGGGCAGAGGGGAAAACTTTTTTTTTTCAGTCATTAGCGGCGCTTTATTAGAACACACTACATTTTGGCGCCTATGCTCCTCTCTGCTCCTCCCTATTTTCTAACAGACTTGATGATACCTATCGTCTCCCTCCCTACAGCTTACCCCAAGGGAACCACTACAGATTCTTGTAAAAAGAAACTGTTTAAAACTATGAAAAACCCGAACCATGGCATGATTATGTAGTTTGATCTGACGCTAGACTGTGCTCTAATATGCCATTTTTTTAAATTCTAGGTTAACCGGGTAATAATTCAGAACCGATTAGCAGATTGCCTACTCGGGTACTCGAGTATCCGGGTAACTGTGCACATGCCTAGTTTGCACCAGTGTGAATGCTACATATTAATCTTTATCATTATAAATTCATATTAATCAATCATAATGAATCAAACAACACTGATCTCATCACACCTGGCTTGCCTCTTTACCATTAGAAATGTCACTCAATATCAACTGCCACATGGTAAGTGAATGTCTGTATGAAACACTAGGTAGTATCTTATTAATGTATGGAGATAAGGCTCTGTGCTGCTTGATGTGTGTCCAATGTGTGTGTATAATTAGCAAGGCCAACATATTGATTACTCAATATATTATTTTATCTATACAGTAAGTACCGGTACTGTAAATTGCTGCTCCGTGTGAGTCTGTACAGAGCTGTCTGTTGTTGGTCTGTGCTGCCTGTGTGACTTTATGTACTATACTAGTGTTTGTTGTTGTGTTAGTGTCCTATCAGTTTTCTGCCTCCAGTTGCTTTGCTTGTTCTTGTCATCCTCTGTGACATCTCTGTAAACGTCATTGTGTTGATGGTCCTTGAAACAGCTTGCCTAAAGACTGCTGCTGAAAATCAGCCAGCTGGCTAACATGGACACGTTCAATAAATGAAATAAAAACATGGAAGCAGCGAGTCAGAAAATGTTAAGGGATGACGTGCTTCTCTTTCACCAACCGACTTCATACATATTCAGACACTGGCGTCTCCCACACTTACAGTTTGCCCTTCTCATACAGGTAGAGGACGCCTTCTTTGAAGTTGTGCATCTGGCAAAGGACCAAGGCTTTATCAAAGACCGTGTTGTCGCTCCTCAGCAGTGACACAGCCTCCCCCTGCAGGACCTTCTTCCTCTGACACACATAAAAGAAAAATTAAGTTAGTATAAGTTAAAGGGATAGTTCAACATTTTGGAAAATTGGCCCATTGCCATAATCCCTATAGTTTTAGGAGTAGGTTCGTTACCTTTAATTGTCGGTGCAAGCTATTTTTAGAACGACGGAGAAGAGTCGTGAGCTGCTCAGAGCTACGCTACAGAGGCTAATGGGATTTCTTGGTTTTCCTCATCAAACTCATCAAACACACAATCCAGCAACTCCAAAACGCTCTCGTGGACAAGTTGTGACCTGCACATTCACCACACTATGAGATAATAACGGAACGTTACGAGACAGAGTTGTTTTTGAGGCAAATGCAGAGACTGCTTGACGAAAAACTGCCCCCGACGGGAATGCGCATCAGCGTTTTTGCATGACTTTACCCCGAAAACAACTCTGTGCAGGTCACAACTTGTCCATGAGAGCGTTTTGGAGTTGTTGGATTGTGTATTTGATGAGTTTGATGAGGGAAACCAAGAAATCCGCCGTTCTAAAAGTAGCTTGCACCGACAATTAAAGGTA
Organism: Trachurus trachurus; assembly: GCF_905171665.1. Lineage (NCBI taxonomy): Eukaryota > Metazoa > Chordata > Actinopteri > Carangiformes > Carangidae > Trachurus > Trachurus trachurus. Next base: position 26,131,173 of record NC_139903.1, on the reverse strand, counting down.
ACGAACCTACTCCTAAAACTATAGGGATTATGGCAATGGGTCAATTTGACAAAATGTTGAACTATCCCTTCAAACTCATTACGTGTAATGTTATACAATTATTTTTCTCTTGTCAAATCAATCTGCAAACATTCTGGTTTTCCTGAAGCTACATGAAAACATAGGAATCTCTGTACTTCAATCTCTTTTACACACTGACTTGTGGGTCCCGTTCGTGTGCCCAGTCCTGCAGCCGGAGCTCCAGCAGCGTGTCGTATACACCCTGGGGAGAACCGGGGTCCACCTTGATCATGTGCTCCAGGAAGGCTTTCAACTCCCGCGGGTTGTTGGCAAAAATAGGGATGAATTCCTCAGAGTTGGCCTTGAACCAAAACAAACATAGACGTTGTTTTATGAGAAGGTTTCAGAGCACTGTAAATGCATACTGACTTTTGGCGCACCATGTGCCAGGAATTAGCCATATGCACAGACAGAGCAGCAGTGCTAGAGGCTGACCTTATTGACCCGGCTCCTCTCTGGGCTGTCTCTCTCGGCTGTGTCTCCGCTGGGGTGGTAGTTGGTGCACAGGCCCTTCAGGAGCAGTGTGGTGCCTTCAGGTACGTGGTGCATGAGTGTCTTGCCGTAATGCTTCATGGTGCTCTCGGCTTGTTCGAAAGGCAGACGTCCGATGTAGCGCAGCCCCTCCTGGTAGTTCTGGGTTTTTGAGGCACAGAGTATAAAATCTACATCAGCACAGAAACAAGGAGAGGAGCTGCCTGCTCCACAGCTTTGTAGAAACTCTCTCCACTGCTTCATTCTCTGTGTTAGATTGTTGTCTACGACCATCTCATATTTTAATCATGGATCTATGCTAATCAAATGATGATTTCTATGGATGTTGCGATGGCCTGGCAAGTAGGTGCCCTTTACTACATATCTGTCCGTCTCTTTCACCCATATCTCCTACCTGTCTCCACTTTTTTCTATCAAATTAAAGGGGAACAATGCAAGTCTGTTGTTTAGGTGTTGTTTCTTGTTGAGGTAAAAATGTAGCATAGTTAAGATAATAATCCTGCATAATTCCTATTAAAAGCATTAAAAAAAGACAAAATCCCAACTATACCATATCTACTAAATTAGACAAGTCCATATGAATTTATATCTAAAGAAATTAATTCTTTATTATGATGAGATTTTCTTCTAAATTATAAGCATTTTAAAACAGATTGTCTTTGTTTGCTTTTTCAAGCTGCAGCTCTGAGGATTATTTTACTCTAATGTCTGGCAACAAACAAACAGACACCTTGGGAAAGGTACCTCATTTCAGTTTGTAGGAGCCTCAGTGAGAACATTCAAGTACAGATCAGTGAGTGCTCAGAGAGGCTAAACACATCTCTGACAGAGGTTTGTTGTTTACCTTGAGGTCTTCGAGCTGGATCTTCAGGTACCACTCATGGTGCATGTGTTTCTCAGCCAGGAAAACAGCGTGGCTGTGGTAGCCGGCCTGCCGAAGAACCTTGATGGCGATCTCAACGTCAAAATGGACCTCGCTTTCACTACTCTGTTGAAATACAGCGCAGGTAGACAGTGGTGTTCAGTGTAACACAGCAGCCATTAGTGATCAGTTCTTTAAGAAAGATTCATTTGGTCTCTAAAAGGAAACCATCAAGTATTTTAACTCCACATCCTCATTCCTCCAGCGCCCACTTCAACAACTCTGTCACCTTGATGAACTCCTCCAGCTTGGAGCTGTCCTTCAGCTTGGTGTAACAGTTGAGCAGCAGTGTGGTGTGGTCTGCGTTGGCCAGTGACTGTCTGTGCAGGGCTTGCAGATACGCCGTCAGGTTGTGGATCCTCTGTGCGTCCAGGAATTTCCTGATAACGTATGACGGCTCCAGTTTTCCAATGGTGCTGGGGGGAAACACAGAGAGCTGGTTAAAAGTGAGTCATCACACCACCTTCCCTCCAGCATACTGACACAAAAGCCACACACCGACATCAGTTCAATCTATGGCAACACAAACAATTCAACGTCAGGTAACCCTGTGGTGGAACAGTTACCGAATGTACTGCTGGATGGCTCCGTCATGATCTCCTTTAAGGTAGAGGTGATCGCCGTACTGCCTGAAGATCTCCGACAGCCCGTCACTGTCCAGGTGCTGGCTCTTAGCCAGGTTTATGGCCATCACAAATAGGTTCTTTTTAAACAGCATCTTCAAAAACAAACAATGCGGAAACATCAATAATCTACAGTAATAAGCAGTGATGGGAATAAGGGTGTTATAAAATAACAATCTTATAAAATAACGGCGCTTCTTTTTTCAGTAACGAGTAATCAAAAAAATTACAGTTTCCCCCGTTATTAGGGCTGCCACAAACGATTATTTTGATAGTCGACTAGTCACCGACTATTTTTTTCGATTAGTCGACTAATCGGATCATACGTAAATTGAATGTAAAACATAAAGCTTATCGCACCAGCATGCAGCTGCTCTTATATAGCTACCATCATTAGCTTTCAGCTTGAAGTGTTTAAGGTATATGCTAACTAAAAATAAAGACAATTAAGATGATAGTTCATTAAACTTTTAATGAAATATGCAGCTTTAACTGTAGCATAAAGTGCAAACAGCTGAGTAAAATAAAGATAAGGCACTGGCCTAAACAACACCAAAATAAATACTTAAAGGTTTTATAGGTTTTTCTTTCCTTCATTTGTCTCTGGCATTAAACATAGCTACATTTAAATAAAATGAGGTAGACACCTGAAACTAAGGAATTATTCACAATAATAAAGTTTTGTTAGGCCTATCATACAAATATAACTTGTGCTCAGTGTAAATAATAAATAAAATAAATAAAAAAAATCGAATAGTTTATAAGACAATTGTCTTGTCTGAAAAAATGTAAATGTTCCCTTTTTACTGTCACAGAAGGAGAAACATGGAAAGACTCCACCAGAAAGTTCTGTGTGAAACTGTCAAATGAAAACAAGTGAAACTGAGGTGCAGCTCAAACTCTGCAAGGTGTGGACTGTGATGAAAAGCTACCGGAAAATATTGACGTAGATTTACGCCGGGAGAGAAGACTTCCTCGTTAAGATGAGCGCTCATTACGTGACCAGGACGCTGTGACCAGACGCAGTAACGTTCCAATATAAGTCCGCGGTTTTATTTTTAAATGACGAACGGCTGTTTTTCAGTCCGTGACCTAAAACGTTGGACCGGCGGTACCGCTCCTAGTAGCCTACCGCTTCTCATTTAAAATGACAGAGACAGAGAGAGAGAGAGAGAGAGAGAGAGAGAGAGAGAGAGAGAGGAGCGGTGGTGGCGGTGGCGGCGGCGGCGGCGGCGGCGGGGGGGGGCTACACCGGTGCCGCTTGATGAGGGACAAGACAGGTAGAGAGAGAAAAGAGAGAGAACACCTATGTGTACTCGCCTTGAATGAGTGAGTGCATGTGTGTGTGTGGTGGGCGGCTGTGGCGGCGGGTGCGTGTGTGGACGGTGCCGCAGCAGTTTTGAGAGAAAAACAAAGTTAAAAAATAAAAATAAAAAAAACAACGACGCATCGACTATTAAATTAGTTGTCGACGATTTTAATAGTCGACGTAGTCGTGACTAGTCGACTAATCGTGGCAGCCCTACCCGTTATAATGCCGTTACCGTTACTGACAATAAAATGTGCCATTACTTGACTCAAGAAGTCCCGTCACAAAATAATTCTGTCTATCAACGTAGTTGGAAAAAAGACATTTATCTGGAACTACCCAACTCACCCAGTATCCCTCCGCACAGGCAGACTCCGCGACACCTGACTGTGCGGAGGGATACTGGGTGAGTTGGTTAGTTCCAGATAAACTGGAGAGTAGGGTTATGGTTAGGGGGGTTAGGAGGGCGAGTCCAAGTAATTTTACACATTTGAGCATTTATAAATAAAAAGTAATGCAATAGTTACTTTTCCTGGCAATTAGTTGCTTTTATAATGTAGTAATTCAGTTAATAACTTTTTTGGGAATGTAACTAGTAAATATAACTAATTACTTTTTAAAAATAACATGCCCAACAGTAGTGATAAGTAGTCAGGGTGTGGATCTGCAAGGGGTTGGACTCCTCTGTGTGGGACTCACCTCCAGTTTGGTCTGTGTGTCTTTCTCTTGAAGAACAAACATTTTTCCCTCTCTGGTCAGGATGTAGAAGGAGCCCCACTCTGCCACCACATCGATGACGTCATCAAAAGAGGCACTGTAGGCGATGAACTTGTTGTCCAGGTCGTAGATGGTCAGGAGCTGTTTGTCTGTCGGAGAGCTCTCCCTGCTGGCGAACCCTGTCCTGAGTTACAGAGATAACACAGTCAACACTGTGTCTGTCTGTCAGAGGCTTATCAACCAGAATGACACCTCCACTCATCATCACCAGTGGTGAGACTGCTGATGTGTTCATGTCACTGTTGAATAACATATTCTGTTTGAGACAGTGTTCACAGCTTTAATAAGAAAGACTTAATTTACTAATGACTATGTTACAATGAGTATTGCTCTGGTTGTGTTGTTTAACCCACAGCGCAACAATGCTTCAACACTCAGAGGAATATCGCCGTCAGTGGAGAGCAATATTGGGTGATTTTCAATTTAGCAAAAGGCATTTGCTAAAATTATAAATGTAAGTGGGCTGAGCTGTAGCTCATTAGGTGCCACCACAGAGATCTGCTGCTGTTTTCACACAAACTGAACAGCAAATGACTGGAGCTGTTGTAACAGTCTGGAAAAACTGAGGGAGCAGGAAGCTGCAAGAGGAACAAAGGCAAAAGAATGTGGAAAAATAAGTGTGGACCCCCTGAGGAGTTACTGAATACATCTTTTAATGTTGTCACTGAAAGGTTTTAAACGACTCAGTGTTTCTCTGTGTTTTTTTAGGATCTCTCACCCTGGGTGGAATAAAATACTACACATTTATACCTGCTTCCCCCAAATATTAAAAGACTGTTTCTTGCCGTGTTCAATTAACACTGACAGTTGAGGTGCAGTGGCTCCTCCCAAATTTAGCAAATTTTGACAGACAACACACAACATTGGTTTGGGATTGGCTTGAGCCCTGCACAGATGAGAAGTGTATCCGATGGATGTTTAAAGGGATAGTTTGCAGGTAGGGATAGTTAGGCAAATTGGCCCATTGCCATAATCCCTATAGTCATAGCAGTAAGTTTGTTACCTTTAATTGTCGGTGTAAGCTATTTTTAGAACGGCGGAGCAGAGCCACGAGCTGCTCAGAGCTACGCTACGGAGGCTAATGGGATTTCTTGGTTTCCCTCATCAAACTCATCAAATACACAATCCAACAACTCCAAAACCCTCTGGTGGACAATTGTGACCTGCAGATAATATCAGAACGTTACGAGACAGAGTTGTTTTCAAGGTGACATAAAAACAACAAACTGACTCAACTGTTACTGAACCCCCATGATAATCAGTGCATCTTCATCTCATTTACTCCGTTGTGTTCTTACTTGTTGGGTGACTTTGCGTCCCTGATAAGTAAAAACAGATATCCACGGTGCCAGTGAGCCAGCATCTTGTGTCCGTCAAAGGCGAAGCAGGGCCCTCGCTCGTCAGGCTGGTACAGGTACACGCAGTCATCACCCGCCACGATGAACTGGGAATCCTGGGAGGGGTCTGCCAGCGAGGAGCAGCGCAGCCCACAGCCGTGTGTGTCCAGCTCTATTTTAGGATACTCCTTGATTGACAGGGTGTAGCACTGAGGAGGAGGTGGGTGGGGATGGCAAGGATGGGGTTGACAGCAGGGAAAAGAGTTAAGTTCAGGTGAAGTAATGTGTCAAATACATGATGATTACGCTGGAAGTTGGAAAATTCTCTCCTCTCCTTAGTGCTGAGTGATCAGACTTACATGGACTTTCTCCAGAGTGGCAACAAACAGATGCGTGACCTTTGCCACTTGGCGGAAGGCGAGGCCTGTGACCGGGCTGCTCCCCTCGTGGAGAGTTAAAGTTTTACTGTGACGATCTCTGGTGATGTCACCTTTGGTCAACACCACACTGCCGTCTGTGAAGCCTGTCAAGAAACAACAACACCCACTGTAATTTAAGAGCAGAGGACTTGATATGCAGACAGCAGATCTTGCATGCGTGTCTTACCAATGGCCATAAAGTTGAGGTTCTCATGCACACTGAGGCAGGACACTTCGGTCGGCTTGTTGCCAGGGATTGCAGGGAAAATCCTGGTGCAGAGAGGATTTCCACTGTCTCTCTTGTCTAGGTTCCAGACCTTTACCTGAAACACAAGAACCACTTCTGTTCAGTAATGTTGCATTTAAATGATTGACAGATTTTCTTTAGACCAACTCTGGAGAGCTGCACACTTACTAGAGGGTTAATTCCTTGTTCATCCTGCCCAACTGATACCAGGATGCTGTGCTGCTTCAGCTGGTAAAGGTGCGTTACCCGCAGCTTGTAGGCCTGAAAACATGACAGCTGCAGGGACCGTGTCATTTGCCAGATCTTACCGTCCATATGTAATATTTTATGTTAAGGACAATTACACACAGCTGTGGAAAACCAGTCTTTTCTTTGTTTATAATCTTTTCGTTTACAAATTTATGTTGAAAATAAAAACATCAATTTGAATAGCTTGTATGCTTGATGATCATGCCATTGTTGATATTGGAATTTTACACTCTAACTATACATGTAAAGCATATGAACCTGTGTATTATTTGAAAAGCCAAGTATTGAATGCACAATAACAAGGTATGTGTATATGAAACACACTTTTATAAATTATATATAGTAGGGGGTCCATCTCTCCATCAGATTGGGGTCCTTGGCCTGAAAAAGGTTGAAGACCCCTGCTTTAGGTCATTATAGGAAAGGCCAATCTATCTCTTAATCACTGAAAGCTCAATATATTATGAAGGTTTCAACTCCACAAATACATAAGAGAACACATCCTCCTTTTCAGTGGTAGGTTTGTGTCTAGATCTAAATAAAGAGGAACTTGTTGTAAAATGTCAGTGTTATATGACAGGTACTTTTTTGTTTGATTCAAAGATTGTGAATTATATGGCACACACATGCTAATCTCAACCCGCCGTAACACTACCTCAGGTACCTGCTGTTTTCTATTATCTATCACTAAAAACTATAATAGATTCAGTTATTAAAATAGTCTTTTCAAGAAGCTAAAAACACAGCATGCATGTCAAAACCACATAGCATTATGTCAAAACAATGTCCAGCCTTAAAACAGACCGCTGGGATCAAAATCTCAGATTCATTTTGCTAAATGAACGTTTGTATCGAAGCTAAAGAGAAGTCGTCATTTCCAGTCAGCTGTCAGCGATGTTAGCATAACATTAGCACAGTCAGCTGCCCCGGGCTGGTAAAGGATATCTCCCAGGACGATGTGACCCCGGCCAGAGTCACACGCAGATATTCCGTGAGGAAGAGCGAAGTTTTTCCCATTATCCCCCGGGTCCTTCACCGTGTCTTTGTCAAAAAAGACAAATTTTCTCCACTGTAAGAACGCTGCCATTTTGTTAGCGCGAGCTAAGTAAGTTGGTTTCTAAACCGTAGTCTGAGCAGGGCGGAGTCATGTGACACCAAAGTCACGTGAGCTCAGCCAACCGGTGACGTGCCCTCAAGTGGTTGATGGTGGTCGCCTGTTGGAGCGCTGTCCCCCCGTTTATAATAAACTGTGCGGCTCCAGTCCAGCTGCTTTTATCTGGAACAGTCATAACATGGAATAGTGTTGTAGTCAAGAAGACCACCTAACCTGAGACCGAGTCAAGACCAAGACCGGGGTGGGTTATGCACACAATGCTTTATTCCTCAGCTAAAAAGAAAAGATAATTTGATATCTAAACCATATTTAATTGAAACGGAGTTTAGATTGAACAGAAGAACACAACTCTTGACATGGTTCAATTCAGATGGTTACATAATACTTTTGTAGAACAAATGTAGCCTAATTAGTTGTGGAACTACATTACATGAACCATGAGCCAGTGACAGAGAGATTATGGTTTTAACAAAAGAAAATCTGCAGTTGTGGTCTTGACTGGTCTGGTCCTGAAGACCAGTCTTGAGACCAACACCGGATCTAGATAATAACTACCTACATGCCTTTGTCAAACTTTAGCATTTTTTCTAACCCTAACTGTTGCATCAGGCATGAGAATTGTTTGGGATGTTTGTGTTTGGTATGTCTAATATCCTCATTTGTATTTGAAAACTAGACTATAACAAAATGTATAGGATGGAGTAGGCTATATCTCTTTTGCCAATATCTTCATGACTGAATTATACCTGCTCTGTCTATTATAACCAGGGCCGTTGCTAGGAATTCTGGGCCCCCTGAAAGAATACTAAAGTGTTTCGATGCTAATGCAGCATTACTATGAGTATTAGTCAGGGTCATATGCAGAATAATTCAGTCATACAAAGATTAGACTACTGGGTTTTTTTGTGGGCCCTACTGGGCTCTGGGCCCCTAGAATTATCATCACCTTTCTCCCCTATACAACGGCCCTGATTATAACCAATCCAGTCCTTTTTACCATTTGGAATATTTTTGAGACAATAATCCATGGGCTGTAGCTACATCCAAACATTTTCCCGTATCTTCCTCTTGCACCAGTTTGTTTTTTTATTTGGATGCCCTGCAAACAGAGGGAATGATAATGAATTTCAAAGTCTCATAATACACAGCTTGAAAATCAATTGCATGTAAATACACCACGTCATGATGCGTGAGTCAGTGGGTCAGCCTGTTCCGTCTTCTGTCTCAGACAGTTTGTTTGTGTGTGCGTGCATGACATGTGCATGCACTATTAATAGAGTACTGACCCAGAATGTCACACAGGTGGTTAGCAACATGGTTTATGTTACCAGTCCACTCTATCATCAGTAGATCCCTCGCCTTATTCCCTCTGATACATATTGTTCTGCTGCTGCTAATTGATTTCTACCTGTGTAGTGAGCACAATGAGTCTGGTTTAACATTTAAACAGTGTCCTCTAGTGGAGAGTTGAGGCCAATCAAACACTAGTGTGTATTTTCTTCCAGTCATATACAGAGAGGGGTTTTCTTTACAGGAAAAGGAGTTGAGAATCATTGATTCAGCCTCAGAATGAGAAGCTAGACAGGATCTGATACTGTTGATTGAATCCAGTGCAGCAGACAGAAAACTGAGGGGGGGAGTTACTTCTCCTGCTCAACCTTCTTGGTGCTGCTTGGCTAATTTTAACCTGCCAGTTCGAGGAGTACAAGGACTGAAAGCAACTCTGTAAAACCAAAGGGAGGAAGAAGACGTCTGTGGTGGCACCTTGGTAAGACCTTTGTTTAGATGAGGTTCAAACCCATTGTGAATGTGTTAAAATACTAAAACGTTAGTTATCAGCAAGTACTCTTCAGTGAGACATCACTTGGTACCATGTTTAATAATATTTCAGTTACTTTTTCTGCTAGTTTGACTTCCTCAAAGTGCCATAGGACATAGGACCGAACAGCGCTATATAGAGATAATAGGCTCATGACCAAACATCAGCCAAATTAATGTCACACCTGTGCTTTGTGTTTAGTACCAGTCAGCTATCAATGCTAACACACTAAACTGAGATGGTGAATGCAGACATGTACCGGCAAAACATCAGTAGGATGTTTAGTAGACAGTATAGCTGAAACTATTGCTGTGTCTACATGCTAAAAAAAACAGATGGGAATATCAATCAATCCTATTGACCCAGTTATAGTATTCTGACAGTGTGTGACCTTTGACAATGAAGCAATTTGTTTTTAGGGATCACAGTGGTCCGACTCCCTGTTTAGGCCTGATGTAATAGATTAAGATTTAAATCTGTTTTTCTTGCAGGATTACAAAACCAGGCTGAATCACCAGCCTGTAAATATGGTGAGTTACATGTATAAATCTTCTCTAATTTTAAAACCTTAATGCACTATGGTTACAATGTTTTGTTTTATTAAAATTCAAAGTTATATTGATTTTAAATAGGTTGATCCAAGGCGGATTAAAATATCACAACATTCTATATGGCTATAGGATAAAGGAGATGCATATAAGAGAGGGCATGAAAATACGTAAATCATAATCCTCCACAAAAATGAATTACTGTAATACGTTCAAATAAAAGTAGAAAAATAGAATAAAGATTAGAATAACCACCCCAAATAGTTTCCTTGGTATTGTTTCTGTTAGTCGTCCTGAAAAGCACTGATTCTTATGAGGCAGTTTTATGTCTGATCCACCCTGTCCCTTTCTCTCCTCTCTGGGTGTTCAGTTGACTTCCTATATTGTATTGTAGGCTATTGTTCCAGCAGCTGTGATACCCCGACCAAAACAACTGAGAAATCTGCTCTTCTTGTGTTATGTACACAATGCTTTATTTAATCTCTCCTTAGTTACTCGGTCATCTTAAATGCACGCCCTCCCTCCCCCTTTCTCTCTCTCTTCCAATCAGAGTCATCGCTCCCGAGCCTCCAGGCAGCGCCAGCATCATGTCCACTGTGACTCCTGCTACAGCCGGCGCTGCAGGGCCCGGGTGGAGGCCTCTGTGTGCTGTGCGCTCATCCCCTGCCGCCTGCAGTGTGGAGCCCTCTTCCACCTGTGCAAAGAGGAGGATCACCTGCTGCTCTGCCCCAACGTGAGGGTGCCTTGCCTCAACGACGCTTACGGCTGCCCGGTCCACCTGCCCCGCTCCTCACAGGCCGCCCACCTCCAGGTGTGTCCGGCCAGCGTGGTGTGCTGCACCATGGAGTGGCTCCGCTGGCCATACGACAATACAAACCCACACAGCAACATTGTCCTACAGGAGAACGTGATGAAGGAGAATGAGGGGCAGGCTGAGGTGGCTCTGGATTTCGCCATTGCGATGGTTGATCAGTCAGATCTTTACAACCGCCTGAAAATGAAGCCTCTCTATCCAGAGCTGATGGATAAGGAGGAGGAGGAGGAAATAAAGGAGGAGAAGAAAGAAGAGACGGCAGTGGGAGGGATTGTCAGTGATGTCACAAACAATGAATCCAGTGAAGGTGAATCATGGCACTGTTTTACTGACACTTGGCTACTTTTAAAGGGATCGTTCAACATTTTGGCAAACTGACCCATTGCCATAATCCCTATACTGTAGTTTTAGGAGTAGGTTTGTTAGTTTTAATTGTTGGTGCAAGCTATTTTAGAACGGTGGAGCAGAGCCGCAAGCTGCTCAGAGCTACACTACGGAGGCTCATGGAATTTCTTGGTTTCCCTCATCAAACTCATCAAATACACAATCCAACAACTCCAAAACGCTCTGGTGGACAAGTTGTGACCTGCACATTCACCACGCTATGAGATAATAACAAAACATTATGAGACCGAGTTGTTTTCGAGGCAAATGCAGAGAATGCTTACCAAAAAACTGCCCCTGATGGGAAAGCTCATCAGCGGTTTTTCATGAATTTACCTTGAAAACAACTCTGTCTGGTAACGTTCCGTCAATGAGAGCGTTTTGGAGTTGTTGGATTTTGTATTTGATGAGTTTGATGAGGGAAACCAAGAAATTCCATTAGCCTCCATAGCGTAGCTCTGAGCAGCTTGCGGCTCTGCTCCGTTGTTCTAAAAATAGCTTGCACCGACAATTAGAAGGTAACAAACCTACTACTATGACTGTACGTAGGGATTATGGCAATGAGCCAATTTGCCAAAATGTTGAACTATCCCTTTAATCCAAAAATACTGAGAAGAAATTTGGAAATCTTTGATATACACATGTATATTACAGATAGTCTTTCAAACCGCATAGCATATTCCAATTTGTTTATGTGTTGTGTTTCATTTTTCCTTTCTGTCTCATGCGTCTCCACACATCTATGTCTTCAGAAACAAACAGCCTGTGTGAGAGTAACGTCAGAGAGCCTGTACAGAACTGTGTGGCTGGCCAGCCCATAGTTATCAACAAACAGAAATACGACTTGATGGAGATGATGTTCAGCATGGAGAAACGCGCCTGTGAGGTCGCTCAGGAAAACCTGGACAACGCCAAGCAAAAGCAAAATCCTGGAGAAAAAGGGAATGACCAGAGTGTAAATAACACAAGTGTAAACCTCACCGACACAGCAGAGAAAGATGAAAACAGCCCAGACACAAGTAAGACAGGACATGCCCCGTGGCATGAGGGGGTGCTGGAGCGTCTGGGGCGGGAGCTCACCCCACACGAGTACAACATGTACGTGGTGCATCATGGGCGCATGCTGCTCTCCTTCGGACAGATCGAGGCCTGTACGCCGAGGGACAAGGATTTTGTTTATGGCAGCCTGGAGCCCATCCCAGTCCAGACCTTGCGCTCTTTCAAGGTGCAAGACATATAGCTTTTCAATAATAAATATATTTATAAAATACAGTGCTCCACTACACAGATGGACAATTTACACTGTAATCTCTCACCTGTTTTTGTAATGTAATACTGATGCATTTCTTCCTTTAAGGTCCCTGACAGCTATCACCACAAGCGGCGGGTTGTTCTGTATGACACAACAGCCAGGGTTCAAAGTGAGCCTCGCAGTGTGGACACATCAGACCTCGAGTTCAACGAAGAAGACTGTTACAGTGACGAAGCAGCGGCCACGCTACTGGGCTATGCTGAGGAGGAGGTCATGGGTCACAAGGTCAGTCAGATATTTGACAGAATGGATAACACTAAAGTGCATGCATGACCAAATAACGAAGATGAAAGTGGAACTTATTAAAACTTTTTTTTTTTTACTATCCTAAGTGCTGCACCTAGCAAGTGGCTAAATGAGGCTGCAGAGGTTGACACATTGAACACAAAAACCAGCCTGCTCACTCGTCTGCCTACTTTATAAGAGGAGAGGAGTTTATAGAAGTGTTAAGCATGTTAAAGGACTAAAGACACAAAAAACAGGAAATGATTCAAATTTAAACCCAAACAAGACTAAGTAAAAGCATAGTGTATAGCTGGACTGCATAAAGTAATTGTTTCCAAGTTGTGGAAACACATGTTTAATTTAAAGTAGTTAAAGCTGGTGGGAAAAACTGCTAAATATCACAAGATGATGAAATATGTTAATTGCCATATTCTATTCCCAGCCCTTCAAACATGCATGTTAGACAGAAGTTATTTCTTCAATATCAGCACTTGTGGAAAAAGTCACTAAAATGTCTAAAAAAAAGTAGGTGAATGTAGTTCAGTTGGTTTAAACTAGTTTAGTTTTGGTAGAGCAACATGTGTAACATGTGGATATGAAAGGAAAACAGTGGCATCTTGGGAAATGTTTATAACTGAAAATGCATACAGAAAAAAGAAAAGAGGAGACTGTACACTGCAGTCTCTGCATTTGCCTCGAAAACAACTTGGTCTCGTAACATTCTATTATCTCATACCGTGGTGAATGTGCAGGTCACAACTTGTCCACGATAGAGTTTTGAAGTTGTTGGATTGTGTATTTGATGAGTTTGATCGGGGAAACCAAGAAATCCCATTAGCCTCAGTAGCAAAGCTCTGAGCAGCTCACGGCTCTGCACCGACAATTAAAGGTAACAAACCTACTCCTAGGACTATAGGGATTATGGCAATGGACCAATTTGCCAAAATGTTGAACTATCCCTTTAATTTATAATTATGTGATCAATTGGTCTTCATGCAGATCAGCGAGTCAAAGGCAGTCGACGGGCTTTACGTTGATGTGGGAACACAGACGCACTCATTCCGCACGGCTCCGTTCAAAAGGAAGACCACCCTGGCGGAGGTGATGGTGGACAGGCCGCTGAAGCTTCGCCTGCAATTGCAGGCAGAGAGTGTCAACAGCAGACACACCAGAGCCAGCTGTGTGTTCACCTTCTTATGTGGCCACTCCTTCCACCGCAGAGAGTTTGCCACACATGTCAGGTGCGTGGTGTGAATGTTTCTCCTTTTGACCTTCTTGCATCTATCACAGACAGATACCTCAGTAATGCCTTGACAGGACTTATACAAACATTCACTAGGACTCAAGGATAAACTATTTAGAATTTGGTGGTCAAAGTCACAAACAGTTTTAGTTATGTGAACACAATATTTCTAACACCTTTATGAAATGTCTTCAAATTTTGTAAAAACATTCACCTGGACTGTGAGCCACTGACCTCACAAAATATTAATTTGTCCTTCTGAGCACAATATCTCCAGGACACCTCAAAGAAAGCTCTTCAAATTTGGCACAAACACTCACTCAGATTTGATGATGAATCATTGATCAAGGACATGGTGACCTCACAAATAACAATTTTGGTCAAATTTTGTGTAACACCTTGAATGAATGCAAATTTGGACTGATGAAACTGATTAGATTTTGGTGGTCAAAGGGTCAAGGTAATATAAGGGTGACCTCAGAAAACGCCTTTGCGCCATTACCCAAGACTTCATACAGCAATCATGACAAAACTGTGGGACATGGGAAGTAGGTTTAATGAATGTATTTATCACCATTTCCTTTCCAGGAATGTCCACAGTGACATCCAGACATGTCTTAGTGGATGGTTTGAGCAGAGATGCCCCCTAGCGTATTTGGGATGCACCTACAGCCAGAGGAGGTTTCAGCCATCCACCCATAAGGCCACAGTCACTTACAAGTGAGTTCCAGTGTCTGGGTCTACAAATCCCAACACTGCTTTTGTGCTTGTATTTGCTTTATTGCACAAAATCGCAACCGTTTTCTTCCACTACAGTCAGCAGCTGAGGTGTTTCAGCTTACGTCCGACCTGCAAAGCTGCTCACAGAGATAGTGGAGATGAGCCAGGAGGAGAGGAGGATTCTCTCAGCTCGCTGCCCTACGAGGTGCTCTGCCACATGGCCAGTTTCCTGGACTGTCTGTCCCTGTTTCAGCTGGCTCTGGTGTCCCGGCTCATGAGACAGGTGTGCTCCTCTCAATTACAAGAGAGAGGGATGGTCACTCTCCGATGGGAGAAGAAGACCTACTCACATGGAGGAGCCAAATGGAGAGCCAAACCTGTGAGATATGCACACTAAATCATCCTGTCCATCAACTGTGATCAATGGGGTTTTTTTCTGCTTGACTCTTCTCTTGTTTCTCTCCAGGTTTGGGAGTTCAGCCGACTCTTCTCCTCAGTGGATTCATGGCATATGGCCGACATCCCCCCCATATCTGCTCATCTAAAAGTCTGTCCTTATTATGAGGCCTCTGTGCACAGTGAGCCTGTTCCCCTCCCCAGCATGGGCAAGAAGGAGGGGTGCAGCCAAGAGAGAATGAGCCTTGTCAACGATTTCACAAGGAACAGATGGCAACAATGAAAAAACCTATGTAACTCTACCTGCTGTGTGTTCTATAAATTATTGATTTGGCACACTTAGACTGGATCAGTATAAAAATGATGTCTTGTCTCAAAGACCTACAAATAAATGAATGACCTGAACCTTAACTTGTGCTTGTTTTTCTAATGTTCATTATAATAGATTTAACAGTCTCATGTGTAGCTTATTTTCTTGTATGAAAAAAAATATTCTGATATGCAAATTTGGATGCTAAACATCCACTGTCTAATTCTTACGTTTGTAAATTTTCTCTGACATCAAAGGTTTCTTACTGTTAGCAGGTGGTGGTGATTGGTGCTCCACAAGAGCCTCGTTGAGAGACCATAACCAGTGATGGGAATAATGGCGTTATAAAATACGACATGAGGGCACAACTTTTTTCAGTAACGAGTTGTCAAAAAAAGTTAATGTTTCCTTGGTTTTAATGCCGTTACTGAATGCACTGCCACTTTTCTTCCCAGTCAATCAACTAATCGGAAAAAAGCTGTTTAGTTCCAGATAAACAGGAGGTAAGGTTATTTTAGTGGTTAGGGGGTCGAGTCCAAGTATTTGACACAGTTACTTTTCTTGGTAACTCAGTTAGTTTTGGGGTAAAGTAGTAACTATAGCAATTTTTTAAAGTAACGTGCCCAACATATGCCAGAGCCTCTTCAGAGCGCACTGTCTGGAGTGAGTCACAGAAAATGACGAGGTGGGTCGTAGCTACGTGGTTAGCATGCTAACTTCAGTGAAAGAAAAGACCTGATGGAAATAACATTAGAATGGAGACAGCCCCTTGTGATGACGTTTTGGAGGTCACAATGTTTCTTCTAGACCTGTGGTAAGTAAACAGCACAGGTAGGCTAAATGCTAACAACAGCTATAGCAAAACTTCCCAAAAAGATTTGGAAGGGTGGGCAAAATAAACCAGAAACCTTGACAGTGCTGAGGGTTAGCAGAACCACTGTCAGCATCTGACAGGAACAGCATAAAGCATGTCTCGTTTTAGTGAACAGTGGAGTTTCAGAAACGTCTCCTGAAGTTTGAATTCTATATTGGAAACTCTGAGGAGTTTGTTACTCTTGCTCGTTTTGGTAATTATATTGATTATTAGCCATTAAGTATTGTTTTTGTGTCATTAAATTAGTCTACAGCAGGGGTGCACACACTTTTTTGTGAGACCAGCTCAAAATGATCTACCTCCACCATATAGCACACAGACAAGTAGAAGAGCATGCTATAACACAGTGGGGTGGAGTGAGTAATAGAGACATGTGTACAGTTGAAAGACCCTTAATATCTTGCCCACACTGCAAGGCTGAGCTGCCATTTTTACTCAGCACATATAGCATCCTCTTAGATGGTGGGAAATTTGAATAATGTTAGCATCTCCAGTCCATATCAGCAAAAGTCTTTTCACTAAGGTAAGAATTTCACTTTACCATGTCCCTTCCTCAATGAATAGCTGTGGCCATCAAACATAACTTAGGCCCCGTCCACACGAATGGCCATGGCCCGAGTAACTTTTGTGCTCTGATTATTTTATGAATAAAAGCTGTAGTAAAAAGTTGTGTTTTTAAGAGCCAAGTCACCACCACACACCTTCACTGCTGCCGTTGTCACAGAGTGCTGCATTTTGATTTGAATTTGTGAGTCCATCAAGTGCATTGTTTACCAATACGTCATGCGTGAGTGTCTGAGGCCTGTATCACGAAGCGAGCTCAGCCTATACTGTCAGCCTATCCAGCTGAACCGATCCACAACGCTGTCACTCCGGATCAGCGGTACCACGACGCTGGTCATCAACTCGGTAACTCAAGCCCGGCTTGTCTTGCTGTGAATCTGTGAACGCGCACGTATAAAGGACGGATTCAAGACAGCAGACAAATCACAACCAGAGCACCGACGCGTCAGAGAGAAACGAGGTGAGCGCAGCGCACACTTTATTTCTCCTGTGAGGAAGCACACACACACCCTCCAAAAAAAAAAACTATTGGCAGAAGTCCGGCCAGCCTACCTCTCCTATGGATAATCAACGTCATGATAATCCATCGGATTTGATCTGTCCCGGAAAATCCGTTGTTGTGATAGACTCGTGTGTTTTCATAATGTTTCATAAAATGGATACAATCACCCCCGGTACAAGGACCCCCCCCCCCCCCCCACTTGATTTGACATTATGGCCCCCCCTTGTCCAGATGCGTTCTGCGGTCCATGCTGTGACACGACTCCCTGTCAACATTTAATCCCATGTTTGAGTTTGAATCATGGATGTATTATATTAATGGTTTGAATACAGCGGGGGACTTCTTCTTCTATTGAATTACAGCGGGGACTTCCCGTCTTCTTTTCTGTCTTAAGTATTTATGTGTGGCAGCGCTTACAGCGCCACACACGCTCCACACACGCCTGTATGTATGTACTACAGCGTTTTGGGTCGTTTTCAGTGGATCCGTGTGGACGCAGGTATTTCTGAAAACGATGCCGCGTTTACGGAGATTTTTTTCAAAACGATTAAGAAAAAGATCGGACTCGGTGAAGCCGCGTATTCATACAGCCTTTATGGGATGTGCAGCCTAGCCTACTGTACTTCAGAGTTTAGAAATAAAAATGCATGCAGTGTGTGTGTGTGTGTGTGTGTGTTAGCTATGTTGTGTAGCCTGTATGGACTTTTTGTTTGTTTGTATTCTTGTGCTATATGCCCCGCTTCAGAGCTAGGACCACAAATAGGGGAGTGCCAGGAAGGGAGGTCAATTAGGAGTGTAGCTAAGGAATTTTGCATTCCTGTTCCTTCACTTGCTCGATATGTCAAAAGGAAGAGAGCGTTGGCTGAACAGGGCTCAAGCATGTTGCCCTCAGTAGGGTACAGGAGCTGCAATGCAGTTTTTACTGCTGAACAGGAGCTCAGCCTGGTAGCTACAGTAGGAATGCAGGGAGAGACCAGGTCAAATACAATGACAGATAAGCGAGTATAACAGATCTTTTCTTGCACATCAGATTTCTGTAATGCATTTTTAAATAGCCTTTAATTTTAAATCATGAGATTATTCAGTTGTAACATGAAACATATTAGACTAGTACATTATCAAAGTATATTTTTTAAAATTATTATTGTTTTAGGTTCACAAATTGGCCTTTGAATTGGCAGCTTTCTACAGGCTGCCTTGTCCTCCACACTGGACAGAAAATGGCATTGCAGGGGCAAGTTGGTTTACCGACTTCATGCGGAGGCACAAACGTCTGTCCATCAGGAGGCCTCAGGCTGCAAGTCTCCACCGAAATGCTAATTTCAATTTCGACTTGAATGTGGCAGCCTTCTTTGATAAGCTAGCCTCAGTCTACATGAAGCACAACTTTGAGGGCAAAGATGTTTGGAATTTTGATGAGATGGGACTCAAGGCTGTCCAGAAACCTGGCTTACTTGTCGCCATGAAGGTAGTGAGAAGAGTGGGAGCAGTGACATCAGGTGAGAGAGGGGTCCATTTTGTCTTTCCCCGGAAGAAGTACCTGCCACATTTTATTCGTGGTGGTCCTGAGGGGTCAATAGGCACAGCCAATGGCAGCGGATGGATGCAGGAGCAGGACTTTGGGTGAATTCCAATTCTCCCCTTAGCCCTAGCCCTTGGCCCTAACCCTTCGTTTTGCACGTTCACGTGAAGTGGTAGGGGTGTCCCAATTCTGGTTCAGACGAGGGTTAGGGGGAAGTGGTAGGGCTATCTCGCCCTCGAAACGGAGATTTTACAGGGGCACACTACGGACCGAGGGCTATGGCAAGTTTCCCAGAATGCATCTTGCGGCAACCGGCAGCTGTTTTATTTCTCACTGTAGCGCTGTTATTACGTCATTTTGTTAAGTTTTAATATTTTTTCATGCGAGAAAGTAGCTGTTTAGATCCCCAATGTGCGGTCGGTTTATCCACATGAGGCTGTTTAGACGTTTGCTCCGATGTTTTTCGGAGAAGTGAAGCTCCACGTTGGAGCCTCCACTTGTGGAGCAGATCAACGGCTCGTCACGGAGACACCACCCCGTCCGGAGAGCTTGTCAGCCGGCCAACCTCCCGACCTCGTCCCGGTAGAAAAGACGACCGCCAATTAACTTACCCGCAGGTTTTTAAAGGTTTACCGCCGCATAGTTACATTCTTTTTAGGAGATAAATGCTGGTCTCATTGATGAAATGTAACAATTGTCGCATTCATTTGTTTGAATTAAAAGTGAAGCTTCATATGTTTTGGGCACAGGAGCAGCACTGCCTGGGGGATCTGTAGCCTATACAGAAATCACCACATTTACATCAATAAATAAATGTTTTACAATGAACCGATCAGTCTTCATTAAATTTTATTTTATTTTATTAAGTTAACGTGGTTTTGAATAGAGGATTTGTGGCAAAAGCTTGTCACGTCTGCTTATGTGAAAGCCAGCAGAGACTACTGATGACGTATGTGATTGTTGATGTGGTGTCCCAATTCGTAGGGGTTGACTTTCAACCCTACTCCTTGTAGCTCCATTTCAAGAGCAAGGGTTAAGGGCTAGGGGTAGGGCTAGGGATGAAAAATAGAATTGGAATTGGGCCTTTGTCATCTTCCTGCAGCATTTTGTCCATCACACTAGGCCAACTCAAGAGAGGAAGGTCCTGCTTCTGTTGGACAACCACTCCTCCTGTACAGATGTTAAGTACAATATCACATGTGGTCGAGAGGTGGCGCTGTTGAGGTGTGTTGACTTACGAAAATGTACTGTAGGAATACTATAAAAAATTACCATAGAAATACCAATAAAAAACTTATAGTATTATTATAAGTATTACTATAGTGATTATATGGTTTTTTGGGACGCACTATAGAAAATTACTATAGAATTAGCTATGGTTATCCTACAGTGAAATTTTTGTTTTACTATAGTATTTTCATAGTATTATTCTAGTTTTTCTATAGTATTTTGGGCACTATAGGAGATTACTATATAGTTTGTTTTCTATAATATTTCTATGGTTTCTGGTACTGTAGGAAAACTATAATAATACTTTAGAATTGACTACTGATTCAATAGTTAAATGTTAGTGTTCATAAAGTATGGCTATAGTAGTTCCTTAAGTATTACTATATAGTTTTAATGGTAACACCATAGAGTCTAACTGTAAGAGGACTACCTCAGTTACAGTAGGAAACACCATCTTATGACAACAATTTTACCATAAATTCAGCATAATTAACTTTACAGTGTTATTATATGTTTCTATACCAGGTTTTGGAAAAAACAAAAAACAAAAAAGACCATAGAAATAATACAAAAAACACAGCAGTATGTTTTTTTTTTTTTTTTTTTTAAATCTGTATGTATATGTTCTCTGAAACACATTGCAATGATACAAGCAATAGTATACAATTAGAAATGCTGATGCCAAAGTGAATTAGCTTTAATATTTGTAGTCATTCCAATATCCTACTTAAAAACAAATGCTGGCGGGACAGTGTTTGGCTCAGTTGGTGGAGCAGTCACCCCATGTGTTGGGACTGCGGTCCTCACAGCGGGCAGCCCCGGTTCGGGTCCTGCATTGGACGGCCCTGTCCTGCATGTCGTTCCCCCTCTCTCTGACTCCCCATTTCCTGTCTTTCTCTCGACTATGCTTTCCACTGAAGGCAAAAAAAGTCCCAAAAATATAAAAATGCTGGCTATGCCGCGACGAGCATGGAAAACTTCACAGCACAGCCCTCCAGGCTCCTGTTGCCAGGGACGACCAGGTGTGGGCCGGACACTCCAGTGCTTCACGCAGACTGTGTAAAAATAAAAATAATTTAATTTAAATGTAAATATAAATATTATTCAAGCTGCAAAACAGAGTTATGTTGGATTTTTATGCACAATGACAAATTAACATTCTATTCTGAATCCCAACTATCACTTTAAGATACGTTTTCACTTACCACAGTTGGTGTCCTTGGTGTCTGGGTGCATCTTCTGGTACTGGCTATGCTGGACCTTCACGTGAGCCTCGATGGAGGATGGGTTCTCACCATGAACGATTGATGCCATCTGAGAGTTTTGAGAGGGAGAGAGAGAGGGCGGGGGGTTGCTTACAAATATATCTGACTTTAAACAGTAATCATTATGTCCAAATTATAGCTAACAACCAAGTTAACTGTGTCCTTGACTTGGATTGAGTTGCGTTCTTTTTTATCAAGATGGGTTGGGTGACCTAAGACATGTTTTTCCAGCTGGTTCTTGCAGTTTCTACCTTTTGACAAGCTTCGTTACAGACATATAAACATAACTAAGGAAAGCTCTGAAAGCATCATGCACACACTCACCTTGAAGTGACTGGCCCCTTGAGATTGTTGATGAATTAACTGAATTTGATCTGCTTTTTCAACGACCCTTGAAATGGGCACCATGGTGTCTGCAAGGCCTCACTCAACTGTTACACCATCCACATCATTATCTGAAAAAAGTAAACAGAGGGAGATGAAATAGCTGCACACTTGACAGGAAAGTAGTCAAGATCAACTCAGCTAATTTAACTAGGGAGATATTACTAGCTTGTCCCTAACCAAAGCATGCCTTAGCTGTGATAAATTAAATTCAACAACATTCAGTATTTCCTCTATCATATTTTATCCAGATCAACAGTTTGAGAACCCACAGCCCACGTTTTGTTAATTTTTCAAAACAACACTATAATTTGATTAGTGTATTAAATAAATGCCTATGTATCCACTTCAACCTTTATACAAATCATAAAACAGGCGACGTTGTGAATGGAGAACTTTGTCCTCCTGAAGCTGTCATACATCTGACAGGCCACTGTCCACCACAGGAAACACTTGAGGACATAGTTTATAACTACGGTAGTCTGACAGCTAGTCACTGTCACTGACACAGTCAAACCAAGAGTTTAAACTTTATCGCTCCTGGTGGGAGCGGCACGGCTCTTCACACACGCAGGCACACACGCAGGCACACACACACACACACGCAGGCACACACACACACACACACACACACACACGCAGGCACACACACACACACACACACGCACACGCACACACACACACACACACACACAATCCAAAAAGCTGTCACATGCGCCGCCAGACTTTTTTTTTCAGAGCTCTGAAGCTGCATTTTACATTAGCTGACGGCTAACGTTAGCGCGAATTGACATAACTTAATGTTACTGAGAGGAGGAAAATCTTTTACAAGCAAGCAACACACTGCCCCACTTTGAAAACCAAGTTAGGTTACGTTATCTTTAACTTAACAACGTTAACGGGCGAGCTACAGGCCCGTTTTGTGTTGCCAGGCAATAATGTTAAGCTAATGCTAACGCTAAGTCGCTAACGTTTTGTCAACGGACATGACACTCCAGTTAAATTTAATTAACTTAAATTTAGTTACCTCTGAATCTCTGCGCCTCCTCTCCGGTCATATCCACGCCAGTTTCACGCATCCTTTTCCATGTTTCCTCTGTCAAAGGGACAGCGAGTGCCATTGCTGATGTTTCTTCTCTGCCAGCTGCTGAAATGCGAAAATCCTCGGCGACCGTTTAGTTGGTCGTTGGTCAACTGCCAAGTCCAACAGCCGAAAGTAGAGCTGGTTACCCCGGCAACAGAGAGCAGCCCCTCCCCCCGGAACGTTTGTTGGACGCATGGTTGGACGTTGCCTAGGAGATCTGTGGCAAATCTCGCGAGAGTGTGTTGTTGAGCCAGAGGCAGGCCTGTGACAAACATGGATCATTTTCTCCTGATGTGTCCGTCTGAAAATTGCCATTTTAGTGTCAAAATGTTCAGAAGTGATGTCCTTTCTTGTGTTGTTTTTAATTTTCTTACAGTCAGTATTATATCAAAATTACAGAATTGACTGGATAATTTTATCAACATTGCTTCATATCTGCTCCAAAAAAATATTTCTATTATTTCAAGGCTAATTCAACTGTAGCTCAGAAGTTAAAGCAAAATTTATATTTTATTAACATGTTAATACTTACTTAAAAAAAAAAAAAAAAAAAACCTTCTGTGGTAACTAAACATAAGAAACAGTAAATGTTCCTTTACTGCTTGGGAACATACCATTTTGGTCCTCAAAAAGCCTACATCCTAGTTACCTTGAGGTCCAATAATGAGTCCTATGGAGTAAATTAATGTAGATTGTTGTACCTGAGGGGACAGAAATGGACTCGTACCGTAGCTATTGCTCAGAGTGTACATTTTGTGGTCTGTTAAAAAAAACTACAGAAAGAGTATAATATGCTACAGTTATACTATTTAAAATTATTTTAAAAATACTATGAAAACAAACAGAAAACACTACAGTGATACTTTAACAAACATCATAGTAATACTACACATCTAATATAATAACACTATAGGATTAATTAAGTAATGTTCTATAGTGTGCTTGAAAAACAATTACAGGAACACTATAGAATGTACTATAGCCATACTATTTAATATACTACAGGAATACTAAAAAGAAAAGTTACTATTGGAATATTTCAAAACTACCATAGCAAACAAAATAGCACTATAGAATAAACTATAATAATACCAATGCTGGCAACACGTACCATAGAACACTATAACCTCACTATAGGACACTTTACAATTATTATAGTGAACTATAGTAACTCTTAAGTACATTTTCGTAAGGGTAGGAGGATAGAAGAAGAATGTGTTGTATCTGTTGACAAGCACGAGTAAAGGAAGCTGTGTTGAGTTTACCTAAAGTCTGGAGTCTGCTTTCACGCATATAAACGCTACCACAACATGGTGTCAGAAATAGGCGAACCTACTGTGGGTAAAAAGTAGGTGTAGCTGAGTGAAGTGAGGCTGAAATAGTCCAGCGGAGGTCGTCATTGTTTACCTGGCCGGCGCGCAGGCTAAGCTACGCTAGGCTACGGAGAGCACGTGAGCAGCGGATCCGCATCGGAGCCCGGATAAAGACGGGAGATGACAGATCAAATTTTCTCCATTGCGCCTCCTGGTAGCTTCAACTTCGAGGAGCCCAGCTCGTGGCCGCAATGGTTGAGACGGTCCGAGAGGTTCAGGATGGCGTCAGGATTGAGCGGAAAAGAGGACGGCTATCAGGTCCACTCCCTACTGTATGTGATGGGCGAAAAGAGTGACGACATTCTGACTACGTTACCACTAAGCCACCAACAGAAGACAGTCTATTAGGGCTGTTCGATTAATCGATTTAAAATCGTAATCGCGATTATTTGGCTAGGACGATGTTAAAAACGTGAAATCCTAAAAATCAATTTTTTTTACTCTAACTAGGGTAATTACGGTAAGCCCCCGTTCATGAATATGGGCTGCGCTGAATTACCGTAATGACTGTGCCGTCTGCCGCCTCCTTCCTCCCATCACGCTCTCCCACTGTTCTCCCCACACACTGTAAACAAGAATGTCGCCGTTTTGCTAAGACCAGCGAGGATTTCGTTGCCAAAAAGACCAACGGCCCTTTTCCACTACACAGTTACAGCTCTGCTCGGCTCGGCTCAGCTCAGCTCGACTCGGCCGTCAGCTGTGATACCGCTGTGATATGACAAGGATTAGGTCTTCTACAGCTGAGTAGAAGAGCTGAGCTGAGCTGAGTTCTTCAGCGGGGGCGGGGTCGTCATATAACAGTGGCTACGGCCGTGTCGTCTCGATTACGGACAACAGCGTGGTTTTCCACACAGCAGCCATTTAACTCAGGCGAAGGAATAACAACAGTATGTCGGTGTGTTTTTAATATTAGCGGTATTGATTCTCGTGACAGACGTATGGTTGGATGTCGCGCTTGCGACTCTTCCGGTGACAGCGCTCTGGCCAATCAGTGGAAGGCAGTCAGTTGACGTCACGTTTATGGACGGACAGACAGACAGATGGATAGATTTTTTTTTTTTTTAAATTAGACTCTAGGTCCATTTAAAAAGACACTCACAAAATAGTTTGTCATTTAACAAAAAAATCGTAATCGTAATCGGAAATCGATTTTTGAGAGAAGAAAATCGAGATTTTATTTTTGGGCAAAATCGAACAGCCCTACAGTCTATGCAGAGGTGACAAAAGCCTTTGATTAACATTTTGTGGGTAAGCACAATGTCATTTATGAACGTGCTAAGTTTAATAGCAGACAGCAACAACAGTCTGCAGAGAACTTTATCACAGATGTGCATAAGCTGGCAGAGCACTGCAAATTTGGGGCCTTAAAGGAGGAAATGAT
Organism: Trachurus trachurus; assembly: GCF_905171665.1. Classification (NCBI taxonomy): domain Eukaryota; kingdom Metazoa; phylum Chordata; class Actinopteri; order Carangiformes; family Carangidae; genus Trachurus; species Trachurus trachurus. The sequence continues at coordinate 26,105,674 of NC_139903.1, read as the reverse complement.
AAGAGACCGCATAGTGGTCGGGATAAGAGACTCCAGGCTGTCAGAGAGACTTCAGTTAGACCCAGACCTGACGCTGGCAAAAACAATAACCCAGGTCAGGCAGCAGGAAGAAATAAAGAAACAACAGCAACTGCTATGAGGGACACACATAGAAATTAAAGGTGCTAATGTGGATGCCATGAACACAAACAGAGGGAGAACACAATATAGACAAGCTCCCCCACGCAGACCAGAGCGTGGGGGAGCGCGGTCTGCAGCGATATAGCTTCCACTCAAGTGATATAGCTTCCACTCAAGCCCTCCAGACTGGATTTGTGAACATTCTAATTGACCAGAGAGTTTTCCCTGGTCTTTGGAAACAAAATGTGTAGCTGGTAGGCTACCTGATTAAGATACAAGTAACTATCATTTTGGAATTATTTTATTTTGAAACAGTTCAATCTTTAAAGTAAAGAAAAGAGGTTTACAAGCTAAAAGGGGGGGATGTACAGAACCTGTTGCCATTCCGACGGCCCGCCGGCGGGCCGTCGGGGGGGTTTTAATCAGGGAGGTGTCATAGAGGATGTCACCAGTCACTTGAAATAGTCATGCCACATATCGTTGGAAAGCTAAAACTCTTGTGATTAAAGATATGCCGACCATTCCTAAATATAATCATCACAGCAACACTCGAATCAGACTATAAACATGCTAACAAAGTTCGTAAAAAGCCGATATAACTCACGATTTGTGTCAGGGCAGGCTCAGGATCACAGGGTTTCCCCACAAACTTGGTGTCGTTACATTCAGAAAAGTCCAGTAAATCCAATCCAGTAAAGTATTTAGTCCAAAACACACGGTTGTACCGGTAGATAACCTCATCCCGCTGCTGCATCTTATGAAATTACGCATTGTATATCCAGTAAATCCGTTTATTTCTCCTCATAAGTCCGGCGTTTACATGAAAACAATGTTTATTTCACTTTACAAAATGGCGCTGCCCTCTGACCTTTCGATTGACAGCTCACTCGACCAATCACAAGCTCCCTGTCCACGGCTGCCGCCTGCAATAGCGAATGAGTGGCTGTGTCTCATGAGGAACATCCCCTCCGACAGCGCTGAATGGCTTCAGCCAATAGGAATCGATCCCGATGGAAACTGTAGCATTGAATAGCCAATGAAATTACGAAACGAACGATGTGCTGCATTCACGGTCCCTGGGAAAAGGCAGCACTGCCATCTTCATGCGTAACTTTGCAAAAGCTGCACTTTGGCGCATGTATTGTTTCTCAATGGCAACTTTAGGAAAACGCCTAGATATACACTTAGAAAAACATGTGTAAAATACTCATTTTTAGCAGGATTGTTATCAAATTTGAACTGGGGCCAGGTAAGGCTTCATGCTGTAGTCCCATTGTGTTTTCCAGCTAAAATTCTCAGCTACACTCATCTTCAGGCATCTGATTGCAACAAAAAAATTCAGGCGAGAATAAAAACATTCTAATTCAGTGTGCTCCCACTTAGATATCTCTATGATAGTAGCACTTATAGTGATTATTTCAGTTTGGGGAAAAACTTCAGAGTGATACCTTTCAAAAGAGACCAAGCCCATCCATATTCTCCAAACAGTTCAAGAACAGCATTCAATTTACTTTGGGTACGCCTTGGATAGGCGAATATTACAGAATTTATAGGAGTGACAAGGGGTGTACAATATCACATGTGGTCAAGAGGTGGCGCCGTTGAGGTGTGTTGACATGGTTTAGGAGGATAGAAGAAGAATGTGTTGTATCTGTTGACAAGCACGAGTAAAGGAAGCTGTGTTGAGTTTACCTGAAGTCTGCTTTCACGCATATAAACACTACCACAACACCTCCCACATTTCAATCGAAGCCATCAACTTCTGCCGGGAAAACCGTGTGGTGATATTGTCCTTTCCACCACACTGCACGCACCATTTACAACCTCTGGGCAAGGCTGTCTATAGGCCACTTAAGAAGCACTTAAACAGCGAGATGGGCAAGTGGCACTGAGAGCATCCAGGGGAAACGCTCACCATCTATGACCTGCCACAATTGCTGAACAACATCTTGCTCCTGGCAGCGTCACCCCTGAATGTAAAAAGGGTTTCTCTCAGATTAGTTGATTTTCCTCTGTCTATACAAGAGGATTCTGAAAGTTAAGTATTCACAAGTGTGTTTCTGTGTGGTGTGTGTGTTTTCCTGTTCACTATGAGCCTGTTCCAGACTTTTCTCCTGAAATTGTCAGGACTCACCTGAAAGCTGGCCCCAGAAAGGTCAATCATCAGCAGCAGCAGAGGAAAACGATTAGCACCATTCTCACAGATACGCCTGAAAAGAAGCTCCTTGAAGAGGAGAAGAAAGAGTCATCCTTGAAAGTTAAAAGAAAGATCCTGGCAGAAAAGAAGGAAGGAAGGGAAAAGAAGAAAAGCGCAGATGACACCCAATGCCTGGTGTGCTTGGAGTGGTTTTCAAGGTCAAAGCCAGGAGAGCAATGGGTTTTGTGCTCCAGATGTGGCATTTGGTCTCATGTAGAGTGCACAGCTGACAACAAATGCCATCACTGAGAGGAGTGAATTAATGATTGTTTTTTCCTTGTTGTTTGTTATTTAGTTTTGTATTATTGCTTGTTTACAATAATATTCCATTGTCAACTGTACCATGGTACATTGTCAACTCCATGGTACCGTCTCAACTGTACACTGTAACATAAAAACTTAGTATACAAACAAATTAACCTGTTAAGAACTAGCCTCTATTTTGGAATTCTGCTCGAAAATGACATGTCCATAATGATTAGAGTATATCTCTGCAATCCCATGGTCTATTTGAATAATCCTGGTATCATAATAAAGGGAACACTTGTAAGATTTGTTCAGATGTGTAAATCTCAGTATATATACTGTATGTTACTGGGTCAGAGTAAATGAGGTTGGCACACAGCTAAAATCACAGATTTAATTTCCGCCTAAAAAAAAATACAATTTTAAATTGAGTAGCCCCTTGGAATGATGCAGTTGCAGCTCAAAATATGTAGCAACCAAACATCTGAACATTTCCTGTTCCACACGCTAATAAAGTGAAGCAGAGCAAAATTACAGAGGTTTTAGTACAGAATAGTCAGGCGGAATTTTCAAATGTGCAATGTTGGCACATTTTGGGCATATTTGGCACAATCTATAACATTTGAAATTTCTCAGCTACCAAACTTTCATTTGTATGTCACCATAGGTGTTCATGACATCTAAATACCCTTTTCTAATCAAATAAAACCATATAAAGGAACTGAAGTTTGACTCTTGACAAGTGGAACAGATTTATTTATAATAAACATAATAATAAAATATAAGAAGAACTGTCAAAACAACTATATACATTACTGTCCTTGCTGTTTGTATTTATTTGCAAGTGAGGTAAGTGTTGGTGAGAACAGCCTGCTTGGGGAAATGAAGTGACTAAAAAAAAAACAATCATAGTAATTATACAGGCTGGCTGTTTAGATGCTTAGCAGCCCGGACGCTAATAGGCTAATAATAGTACATCACAGGCCAGGGGACACACAAACACACACACGTACAGACACACACACACACACACACACACACACACACACACACACACACACACACACACACACACACACACACACACACACACACACACACACACACACACACACACACACACACACACAGAGGGAGGGACAGAACTCTTCTGAACCGGGTCTATGGAAAAAATGCCGCTAGGATGGTCAGAAACTGCAGTAAACACGTCCGAGCTAGGTGGCTAAGCGGCTACGTGCAGCTCCTCCGCAGGGCTCTCAAGTCTCACGCATTTGGCGTGTGACACACGCATTCCCACCCGTTCACACGCTCACACGCCACACATTGTATTTCTCACGCATTTAAATTACCACGGTGACGTCCATCAAGTTGCACCGCTTTAACAGTGGAACAGACTTGAGGGCGCACTGATCACACGAGAGAGGTGAAGAGACAACAACACTGTTACCTGTTGTAGCCTACTGTCCTCAGCCGACACTGATCACTGCCTGAAGAGTTTGAAAGCAGCCTCTTAACTTCATGAACGCAGCTCAAACCGCACAGCGACCAAGCTTTGATAAACACACCAGATCCGCGCCGATTTACAGTAGGCTATACTCCCGTATTTGAGCCGGTCGCTACCGCAGCTTAATAAAAAAAATAAAAAAAAACGCTCGGAGCTGAGAATAGCGGAGTTTCCTGATTGATCAGCTGACATGTGGTCAAGACGTCTACAGACCTGTCACAGCGCATCTCATCTCATTATTAGGACTTCACCCTCAGAGCTCTGTCTTCAGACTGGTCCTGACCTGTCCCTGAACATCACACAGAGACAACATGGAGCTGTGAGTTTTATTAATGTTTACATCAGGCTGAGTTCAACAAATCAGTTTATGCTACTATCATCACAGTGTAGTGGCAGGAAAGACCATTTAATCTGTGTATCAAATATTGTGTTGGTCAAGAACAAGTTCAACTTAAAGTCAGAGGAAAATAAGGGTGTTTTTACTGTTCCTAAATGTAAAAATGGGTCACATTGGACCCTCAACATTATTTAAAGGTTAAATAACATGTTACTTAAACATTTTTCATTTAGCTGTGCTCTAAAAATAAACTAACAAATACTAGTGTAGAGTCCTGTATAATGGGTCGTTCAGACCAAAAGCGTCAAAAGACGCTCTTGACGCTCTTGACGCTTTTCCGCGACGCTGGTGGTCTGAACACCCTGGCGTTTTTGACGCGCGTCAAAGAAGTTGACGTCGGTTGTGGTTGGTTGAGTGGGGGACATCTACACTCTGATTGGTTGCCGCTGCTCCGCATCATCGCTCATTAGCATAAAGTTCAGGAGATTTCAACTTTCTCCTGACGCTCTCGCCGCCAAAACGCGACGCCAACGCCTTTGACGCTCTTCAACGCTCCTCGACGCTGGTTCTCATTGAAAATGAATGACTTCCGGCCACCGCGACGCTCTCGACGCTTTCGGTCTGAACGCACAGTAAGTGTCCAAAATAAGTGATTTGAGGGCATCCTCCAAAAAATTTTTGTGCGCGCTGCGCACGCGATAGCACATCAACATTCACTGTGCCCCCTCCAATTTTTGGGTTGCATGGCGCCCCTGGTTAACTTATTCCAGTCATAAATCATAAATATTTTTGTTTGAATGAATTTATGCGTCATTTGTCAGACATTCATCCCCACTTCAACCAAATCCCCGCTGCCGCTGGTAAAATCTCACTCTGAACTCACTTCAAAACTTGAGAGCCCTGGGTCTGTGACTGCGTGCGTCAGGACGGAGCTGGTTGGTTTTGAGGCAGACAGGGCGGGATCTCGGGTGTGGATTGGTCATTTGGATGATGACACCTCTTATCAGACATCAGAGCCAGCAGGTTGAGTGACAGGGGCTTTGGCCAATCCCAAGCTGATCCTCAGCTAGTCGACTTCTTCTATCAGCAGCCAGTAGCAGCAAAAATGACGCACGCCCCCTCCTCGGAACGAAAAGTCTTCCGGAAACGACACGTTGAGTGTCAGGAATGATTTCAAAGACGGACATACACATTGGACTAACTAAAAGCAGCGTTTATTGCCTTCAAATAGGCAACTTTTCACCGCAAAACAGCGAAGGTAAGACATCGTTTCTGGTTCTAGCGGTAAAATAGTGTTTGTTATTTTTGCTCATCTCTGGCTGCTGGTTTGCAGAGTTTTGGTCGTAGGGTGACATGGATGGAATCAGCTGAGTCTCAGCTTTCATATGACACCATGTTTACGTGTGTAGCATCAAGTAGCATGCCGCTAGCGGTGAAAATGTTTGAATGGATGGTGAAATGGAGATTTTGATATGTGGTCATCAGTTGCTTGGTGTTGGTGCTGTGTTCGGTGAATGTAAAAATGACTTATGAGCTTGTAGCGGAGTTTTTTCTGATTGTTTTCATGTGTAGCATGAATATGTTTATGAATTATTAATATTCTGTTGGACGCTATTTATTTTACGACGCGTTGCTAGACCCCAATTGGGGTCCGCTCGGGCTCAGGAGGCATGAGAAATCACTTATTTTTATTTATTTTTTTTTAATAGTTTTTGTGCAATATCTGTTCAAAAATGGAGAAGCAAAAAGTGTCTCAACTGTCCTCAGTCTACCCTATAATATAACGAGAGAGAGTAAGTAACCCTTGGTATTGCACATAAAAATTTACTTAAATTGAATTAGTAATAGCTCTGCTGTTTCTCTCCAGTTAGCCTGGTGTTTGGTTGCACTTTGTATATATAAAAAGTCCCAAAAAAAAATGTAACCCGCGGAGTGGCCTTTTTTTTCAAAATGGCCTGTGTGGTTTTTGGTCATTTTCTCCAAAACCACCGGCCCGATTTCAACCAAACCTTCTGCGTTGGACTCCCCTCGGACCCCCAGATGATATATCCGATTTTGGAGAAATTTTAATTTTTGGTCAAAAAAAAAACTTTACCCCGCGGAGTGGCCCTTTTTTTCAAAATGGCCTGTGTGGTTTTTGGTCATTTTCTATAAAACCACCGGCCCGATTTCAACCAAACCTTCTGCGTTGGACTCCCCTCGGAACCCCAGATGATAGATCCGAGTTTGGAGAAATTTTAATTTTTGGTCAAAAAAAAAAAAAAAAATTGGTCAAAGAAAAAACTTTAACCCGCGGATTGGCTCTTTTTTTCAAAATGGCCTGAGCGGTTTTTCGTCATTTTCTCCAAAACCACCGGCCCGATTTCAACCAAACCTTCTGCGTTGGACTCCCCTCGGACCCCCAGATGATATATCCGAGTTTGGAGAAATTTTAATTTTTGGTCAAAAAAAAAAAAAAAAAAATTGGTCAAAAAAAAAAACTTTAACCTGCGGAGTGGCTCTTTTTTTCAAAATGGCCTGAGCGGTTTTTGGTCATTTTCTCCAAAACCACCGGCCCGATTTCAACCAAACCTTCTGCGTTGGACTCCCCTCGGACCCCCAGATGATATATCCGAGTTTGGAGAAATTTTAATTTTTGGTCAAAAAAAAACTTTAACCCACGGAGTGGCTCTTTTTTTCAAAATGGCCTGAGTGGTTTTTGGTCATTTTCTCCAAAACCACCGGCCCGATTTCAACCAAACCTTCTGCGTTGGACTCCCCTCGGACCCCCAGATGATATATCCGAGTTTGGAGAAATTTAAATTTTTGGTCAAAAAAAAAACTTTAACCCGCGGAGTGGCTCTTTTTTTCAAAATGGCCTGAGCGGTTTTTGGTCATTTTCTCCAAAACCACCGGCCCGATTTCAACCAAACCTTCTGCGTTGGACTCCCCTCGGACCCCCAGATGATATATCCGAGTTTGGAGAAATTTAAATTTTTGGTCAAAAAAAAAACTTTAACCCGCGGAGTGGCTCTTTTTTTCAAAATGGCCTGAGCGGTTTTTGGTCATTTTCTCCAAAACCACAGGCGCGATTTCAACCAAACCTTCTGCGTTTGACTCCCCTCGGACCCCCAGATGATAGATCCGAGTTTGGAGAAATTTTAATTTTTTTCAAAAAAAAAAAAAAAGAATTGGCCAAAAAAAAACTTTAACCCGCGGAGTGGCTCTTTTTTTCAAAATGGCCTGAGCGGTTTTTGGTCATTTTCTCCAAAACCACTGGCCTGATTTCAACCAAACCTTCTGCGTTGGACTCCCCTCGGACCCCCAGATGATATATCCGAGTTTGGAGAAATTTTAATTTTTGGTAAAAAAAAAACCTTTAACCCGCGGAGTGGCTCTTTTTTTCAAAATGGCCTGAGTGGTTTTTGGTCATTTTCTCCAAAACCACCGGCCCGATTTCAACCAAACCTTCTGCGTTGGACTCCCCTCGGACCCCCAGATTATATATCCGAGTTTGGAGAAATTTTAATTTTTTTCAAAAAAAAAAGAAAAAGAATTGGTCAAAAAAAAACGTTAACCCGCGGAGTGGCTCTTTTTTTCAAAATGGCCTGAGCGGTTTTTGGTCATTTTCTCCAAAACCACAGGCGCGATTTCAACCAAACCTTCTGCGTTGGACTCCCCTCGGACCCCCAGATGATAGATCCGAGTTTGGAGAAATTTTAATTTTTGGTCAAAAAAGAAAAGAAAAATGTTGGTCAAAAAAAAAACTTTAACCCGCGGATTGGCTCTTTTTTAAAATCGCCTGTTGGTTTTTGGTCATTTTCTCCAAAACCACCGGCCCGATTTCAACCAAACCTTCTGCGTTGGACTCCCCTCGGACCCCCAGATGATAGATCCGAGTTTGGAGAAATTTTAATTTTTGGTCAAAAAAAAAAAAAAATTGGTCAAAAAAAATTTTTTGCCGCGTACCTGGCGTCTTTTTTAAAATCGCCTGTTGGTTTTTGGTCATTTTCTCCAAAACCACCGGCCCGATTTCAACCAAACCTTCTGCGTTGGACTCCCCTCGGACCCCCAGATGATATATCCGAGTTTGGAGAAATTTTAATTTTTGGTCAAAAAAAAAAACTTTAACCCGCGGACTGTCGTCTTTTTTAAAATCGCCTGTGTGGTTTTGGTCATTTTCTCCAAAACCACCGGCCCGATTTCAACCAAACCTTCTGCGTTGGACTCCACTCGGACCCCCAGATGATATATCCGAGTTTGGAGAAATTTAAATTTTTGGTCAAAAAAAAAACTTTAACCCGCGGAGTGGCTCTTTTTTTCAAAATGGCCTGAGCGGTTTTTGGTCATTTTCTCCAAAACCACCGGCCCGATTTCAACCAAACCTTCTGCGTTGGACTCCCCTCGGACCCCCAGATGATATATCCGAGTTTGGAGAAATTTAAATTTTTGGTCAAAAAAAAAACTTTAACCCGCGGAGTGGCTCTTTTTTTCAAAATGGCCTGAGCGGTTTTTGGTCATTTTCTCCAAAACCACAGGCGCGATTTCAACCAAACCTTCTGCGTTTGACTCCCCTCGGACCCCCAGATGATAGATCCGAGTTTGGAGAAATTTTAATTTTTTTCAAAAAAAAAAAAAAAGAATTGGTCAAAAAAAAACTTTAACCCGCGGAGTGGCTCTTTTTTTCAAAATGGCCTGAGCGGTTTTTGGTCATTTTCTCCAAAACCACTGGCCTGATTTCAACCAAACCTTCTGCGTTGGACTCCCCTCGGACCCCCAGATGATATATCCGAGTTTGGAGAAATTTTAATTTTTGGTAAAAAAAAAAAACCTTTAACCCGCGGAGTGGCTCTTTTTTTCAAAATGGCCTGAGTGGTTTTTGGTCATTTTCTCCAAAACCACCGGCCCGATTTCAACCAAACCTTCTGCGTTGGACTCCCCTCGGACCCCCAGATTATATATCCGAGTTTGGAGAAATTTTAATTTTTTTCAAAAAAAAAAAAAAAGAATTGGTCAAAAAAAAACTTTAACCCGCGGAGTGGCTCTTTTTTTCAAAATGGCCTGAGCGGTTTTTGGTCATTTTCTCCAAAACCACTGGCCTGATTTCAACCAAACCTTCTGCGTTGGACTCCCCTCGGACCCCCAGATGATATATCCGAGTTTGGAGAAATTTTAATTTTTGGTAAAAAAAAAACCTTTAACCCGCGGAGTGGCTCTTTTTTTCAAAATGGCCTGAGTGGTTTTTGGTCATTTTCTCCAAAACCACCGGCCCGATTTCAACCAAACCTTCTGCGTTGGACTCCCCTCGGACCCCCAGATTATATATCCGAGTTTGGAGAAATTTTAATTTTTTTCAAAAAAAAAAAAAAAGAATTGGTCAAAAAAAAACTTTAACCCGCGGAGTGGCTCTTTTTTTCAAAATGGCCTGAGCGGTTTTTGGTCATTTTCTCCAAAACCACCGGCCCGATTTCAACCAAACCTTCTGCGTTGGACTCCCCTCGGACCCCCAGATGATAGATCCGAGTTTGGAGAAATTTTAATTTTTGGTCAAAAAAAAAAAAAAATTGGTCAAAAAAATTTTTTTTGCCCGCAGAGTGGCTCTTTTTTTCAAAATGGCCTGAGCGGTTTTTGGTCATTTTCTCCAAAACCACCGGCCCAATTTCAACCAAACCTTCTGCGTTGGACTCCCCTTGGACCCCCAGATGATATATCCGAGTTTGGAGAAATTTTAATTTTTGGTCAAAAAAAAAAAAAAAAATTGGTCAAAAAAAAAAACTTTACCCTGCGGAGTGGCTCTTTTTTTCAAAATGGCCTGAGCGGTTTTTGGTCATTTTCTCCAAAACCACCGGCCCGATTTCAACCAAACCTTCTGCGTTGGACTCCCCTCGGACCCCCAGATGATATATCCGAGTTTGGAGAAATTTTAATTTTTGGTCAAAAAAAAACTTTAACCCACGGAGTGGCTCTTTTTTTCAAAATGGCCTGAGTGGTTTTTGGTCATTTTCTCCAAAACCACCGGCCCGATTTCAACCAAACCTTCTGCGTTGGACTCCCCTCGGACCCCCAGATGATATATCCGAGTTTGGAGAAATTTAATTTTTTGGTCAAAAAAAAAACTTTAACCCGCGGAGTGGCTCTTTTTTTCAAAATGGCCTGAGCGGTTTTTGGTCATTTTCTCCAAAACCACTGGCCTGATTTCAACCAAACCTTCTGCGTTGGACTCCCCTCGGACCCCCAGATGATATATCCGTGTTTGGAGAAATTTTAATTTTTTTCAAAAAAAAAAAAAAAGAATTGGTCAAAAAAAAACTTTAACCCGCGGAGTGGCTCTTTTTTTCAAAATGGCCTGAGCGGTTTTTGGTCATTTTCTCCAAAACCACAGGCGCGATTCAACCAAACCTTCTGCGTTGGACTCCCCTCGGACCCTCAGATGATAGATCCGAGTTTGGAGAAATTTTAATTTTTGGTCAAAAAAGAAAAGAAAAATGTTGGTCAAAAAAAAAACTTTAACCCGCGGATTGGCTCTTTTTTTCAAAATGGCCTGAGCGGTTTTTGGTCATTTTCTCCAAAACCACCGGCCCGATTTCAACCAAACCTTCTGCGTTGGACTCCCCTCGGACCCCCAGATGATAGATCCGAGTTTGGAGAAATTTTAATTTTTGGTCAAAAAAAAAAAAAAATTGGTCAAAAAAATTTTTTTTGCCCGCAGAGTGGCTCTTTTTTTCAAAATGGCCTGAGCGGTTTTTGGTCATTTTCTCCAAAACCACCGGCCCAATTTCAACCAAACCTTCTGCGTTGGACTCCCCTCGGACCCCCAGATTATATATCCGAGTTTTGAGAAATTTTAATTTTTTTCAGAAAAAAAAAAAATTTGGTCAAAAAAAAACTTTAAAACGCGGAGTGGCTCTTTTTTTCAAAATGGCCTGAGCGGTTTTTGGTCATTTTCTCCAAAACCACCGGCCCGATTTCAACCAAACCTTCTGCGTTGGACTCCCCTCGGACCCCCAGATGATATATCCGAGTTTGGAGAAATTTAAATTTTTGGTCAAAAAAAACTTTAACCCGCGGAGTGACTCTTTTTTTCAAAATGGCCTGAGCGGTTTTTGGTCATTTTCTCCAAAACCACCGGCCCGATTTCAACCAAACCTTCTGCGTTGGACTCCCCTCGGACCCCCAGATGATATATCCGAGTTTGGAGAAATTTAAATTTTTGGTCAAAAAAAAACTTTAACCCGCGGAGTGGCTCTTTTTTTCAAAATGGCCTGAGCGGTTTTTGGTCATTTTCTCCAAAACCACCGGCCCGATTTCAACCAAACCTTCTGCGTTGGACTCCCCTCGGACCCCCAGATGATAGATCCGAGTTTGGAGAAATTTTAATTTTTGGTCAAAAAAAAAAAAAAATTTGGTCAAAAAAAAAACTTTAACCCGCGGAGTGGCTCTTTTTTTGAAAATTGCCTGTGTGGTTTTTGGTCATTTTCTCCAAAACCACCGGCCCAATTTCAACCAAACCTTCTGCGTTGGACTCCCCTTGGACCCCCAGATGATATATCCGAGTTTGGAGAAATTTTAATTTTTGGTCAAAAAAAAAACTTTAACCCGCGGAGTGGCTCTTTTTTTCAAAATGGCCTGAGTGGTTTTTGGTCATTTTCTCCAAAACCACCGGCCCGATTTCAACCAAACCTTCTGCGTTGGACTCCCCTCGGACCCCCAGATTATATATCCGAGTTTGGAGAAATTTTAATTTTTTTCAGAAAAAAAAAAAAATTGGTAAAAAAAAAACTTTAACACGCGGAGTGGCTCTTTTTTTCAAAATGGCCTGAGCGGTTTTTGGTCATTTTCTCCAAAACCACTGGCCTGATTTCAACCAAACCTTCTGCGTTGGACTCCCCTCGGACCCCCAGATGATATATCCGAGTTTGGAGAAATTAAATTTTTTGGTCAAAAAAAAAACTTTAACCCGCGGAGTGGCTCTTTTTTTCAAAATGGCCTGAGCGGTTTTTGGTCATTTTCTCCAAAACCACTGGCCTGATTTCAACCAAACCTTCTGCGTTGGACTCCCCTCGGACCCCCAGATGATATATCCGAGTTTGGAGAAATTTTAATTTTTGGTCAAAAAAAAACTTTAACCCACGGAGTGGCTCTTTTTTTCAAAATGGCCTGAGTGGTTTTTGGTCATTTTCTCCAAAACCACCGGCCCGATTTCAACCAAACCTTCTGCGTTGGACTCCCCTCGGATCCCCAGATGATATATCCGAGTTTGGAGAAATTTAAATTTTTGGTCAAAAAAAAAACTTTAACCCGCGGAGTGGCTCTTTTTTTCAAAATGGCCTGAGCGGTTTTTGGTCATTTTCTCCAAAACCACCGGCCCGATTTCAACCAAACCTTCTGCGTTGGACTCCCCTCGGACCCCCAGATGATATATCCGAGTTTGGAGAAATTAAATTTTTTGGTCAAAAAAAAAACTTTAACCCGCGGAGTGGCTCTTTTTTTCAAAATGGCCTGAGCGGTTTTTGGTCATTTTCTCCAAAACCACAGGCGCGATTTCAACCAAACCTTCTGCGTTGGACTCCCCTCGGACCCCCAGATGATAGATCCGAGTTTGGAGAAATTTTATTTTTTGGTCAAAAAAAAAACTTTAACCCGCGGAGTGGCTCTTTTTTTCAAAATGGCCTGAGTGGTTTTTGGTCATTTTCTCCAAAACCACCGGCCCGATTTCAACCAAACCTTCTGCGTTGGACTCCCCTCGGACCCCCAGATTATATATCCGAGTTTGGAGAAATTTAAATTTTTGGTCAAAAAAAAAACTTTAACCCGCGGAGTGGCTCTTTTTTTCAAAATGGCCTGAGTGGTTTTTGGTCATTTTCTCCAAAACCACCGGCCCTATTTCAACCAAACCTTCTGTGTTGGACTCCCCTCGTACCCCCAGATGATATATCCGAGTTTGGAGAAATTTAAATTTTTGGTCAAAAAAAAAACTTTAACCCGCGGAGTGGCTCTTTTTTTCAAAATGGCCTGAGCAGTTTTTGGTCATTTTCTCCAAAACCACTGGCCTGATTTCAACCAAACCTTCTGCGTTGGACTCCCCTCGGACCCCCAGATGATATATCCGAGTTTGGAGAAATTTTAATTTTTGGTCAAAAAAAAAACTTTAACCCGCGGAGTGGCTCTTTTTTTCAAAATGGCCAGAGCGGTTTTTGGTCATTATCTCCAAAACCACCGGCCCGATTTCAACCAAACCTTCTGCGTTGGACTCCCCTCGGACCCCCAGATGATATATCCGAGTTTGGAGAAATTTTAATTTTTGGTCAAAGAAAAGAAAAATGTTGGTCAAAAAAAAAACTTTAACCCGCGGATTGGCTCTTTTTTTCAAAATGGCCTGAGCGGTTTTTGGTCATTTTCTCCAAAACCACCGGCCCGATTTCAACCAAACCTTCTGCGTTGGACTCCCCTCGGACCCCCAGATGATAGATCCGAGTTTGGAGAAATTTTAATTTTTGGTCAAAAAAAAAAAAAAATTGGTCAAAAAAAATTTTTTTGCCCGCAGAGTGGCTCTTTTTTTCAAAATGGCCTGAGCGGTTTTTGGTCATTTTCTCCAAAACCACCGGCCCAATTTCAACCAAACCTTCTGCGTTGGACTCCCCTTGGACCCCCAGATGATATATCCGAGTTTGGAGAAATTTTAATTTTTGGTCAAAAAAAAAACTTTAACCCGCGGAGTGGCTCTTTTTTTCAAAATGGCCTGAGTGGTTTTTGGTCATTTTCTCCAAAACCACCGGCCCGATTTCAACCAAACCTTCTGCGTTGGACTCCCCTCGGACCCCCAGATTATATATCCGAGTTTTGAGAAATTTAAATTTTTGGTCAAAAAAAAACTTTAACCCGCGGAGTGACTCTTTTTTTCAAAATGGCCTGAGCGGTTTTTGGTCATTTTCTCCAAAACCACCGGCCCGATTTCAACCAAACCTTCTGCGTTGGACTCCCCTCGGACCCCCAGATGATATATCCGAGTTTGGAGAAATTTAAATTTTTGGTCAAAAAAAAACTTTAACCCGCGGAGTGGCTCTTTTTTTCAAAATGGCCTGAGCGGTTTTTGGTCATTTTCTCCAAAACCACCGGCCCGATTTCAACCAAACCTTCTGCGTTGGACTCCCCTCGGACCCCCAGATGATATATTCGAGTTTGGAGAAATTTTAATTTTTGGTCAAAAAAAAAAAAAAAAATTGGTCAAAAAAAAAAACTTTAACCTGCGGAGTGGCTCTTTTTTTCAAAATGGCCTGAGCGGTTTTTGGTCATTTTCTCCAAAACCACCGGCCCGATTTCAACCAAACCTTCTGCGTTGGACTCCCCTCGGACCCCCAGATGATATATCCGAGTTTGGAGAAATTTTAATTTTTGGTCAAAAAAAAACTTTAACCTGCGGAGTGGCTCTTTTTTTCAAAATGGCCTGAGCGGTTTTTGGTCATTTTCTCCAAAACCACCGGCCCGATTTCAACCAAACCTTCTGCGTTGGACTCCCCTCGGACCCCCAGATGATATATCCGAGTTTGGAGAAATTTAATTTTTTGGTCAAAAAAAAAACTTTAACCCGCGGAGTGGCTCTTTTTTTCAAAATGGCCTGAGCGGTTTTTGGTCATTTTCTCCAAAACCACTGGCCTGATTTCAACCAAACCTTCTGCGTTGGACTCCCCTCGGACCCCCAGATGATATATCCGTGTTTGGAGAAATTTTAATTTTTTTCAAAAAAAAAAAAAAAAGAATTGGTCAAAAAAAAACTTTAACCCGCGGAGTGGCTCTTTTTTTCAAAATGGCCTGAGCGGTTTTTGGTCATTTTCTCCAAAACCACAGGCGCGATTCAACCAAACCTTCTGCGTTGGACTCCCCTCGGACCCTCAGATGATAGATCCGAGTTTGGAGAAATTTTAATTTTTGGTCAAAAAAGAAAAGAAAAATGTTGGTCAAAAAAAAAACTTTAACCCGCGGATTGGCTCTTTTTTTCAAAATGGCCTGAGCGGTTTTTGGTCATTTTCTCCAAAACCACCGGCCCGATTTCAACCAAACCTTCTGCGTTGGACTCCCCTCGGACCCCCAGATGATAGATCCGAGTTTGGAGAAATTTTAATTTTTGGTCAAAAAAAAAAAAAATTGGTCAAAAAAATTTTTTTTGCCCGCAGAGTGGCTCTTTTTTTCAAAATGGCCTGAGCGGTTTTTGGTCATTTTCTCCAAAACCACCGGCCCAATTTCAACCAAACCTTCTGCGTTGGACTCCCCTCGGACCCCCAGATTATATATCCGAGTTTTGAGAAATTTTAATTTTTTTCAGAAAAAAAAAAAATTTGGTCAAAAAAAAACTTTAACACGCGGAGTGGCTCTTTTTTTCAAAATGGCCTGAGCGGTTTTTGGTCATTTTCTCCAAAACCACCGGCCCGATTTCAACCAAACCTTCTGCGTTGGACTCCCCTCGGACCCCCAGATGATATATCCGAGTTTGGAGAAATTTTAATTTTTGGTCAAAAAAAACTTTAACCCGCGGAGTGGCTCTTTTTTTCAAAATGGCCTGAGCGGTTTTTGGTCATTTTCTCCAAAACCACCGGCCCGATTTCAACCAAACCTTCTGCGTTGGACTCCCCTCGGACCCCCAGATGATATATCCGAGTTTGGAGAAATTTAAATTTTTGGTCAAAAAAAAACTTTAACCCGCGGAGTGGCTCTTTTTTTCAAAATGGCCTGAGCGGTTTTTGGTCATTTTCTCCAAAACCACCGGCCCGATTTCAACCAAACCTTCTGCGTTGGACTCCCCTCGGACCCCCAGATGATAGATCCGAGTTTGGAGAAATTTTAATTTTTGGTCAAAAAAAAAAAAAAATTTGGTCAAAAAAAAACCTTTAACCCGCGGAGTGGCTCTTTTTTTGAAAATTGCCTGTGTGGTTTTTGGTCATTTTCTCCAAAACCACCGGCCCAATTTCAACCAAACCTTCTGCGTTGGACTCCCCTTGGACCCCCAGATGATATATCCGAGTTTGGAGAAATTTTAATTTTTGGTCAAAAAAAAAACTTTAACCCGCGGAGTGGCTCTTTTTTTCAAAATGGCCTGAGTGGTTTTTGGTCATTTTCTCCAAAACCACCGGCCCGATTTCAACCAAACCTTCTGCGTTGGACTCCCCTCGGACCCCCAGATTATATATCCGAGTTTGGAGAAATTTTAATTTTTTTCAGAAAAAAAAAAAAATTGGTAAAAAAAAAACTTTAACACGCGGAGTGGCTCTTTTTTTCAAAATGGCCTGAGCGGTTTTTGGTCATTTTCTCCAAAACCACTGGCCTGATTTCAACCAAACCTTCTGCGTTGGACTCCCCTCGGACCCCCAGATGATATATCCGAGTTTGGAGAAATTAAATTTTTTGGTCAAAAAAAAAACTTTAACCCGCGGAGTGGCTCTTTTTTTCAAAATGGCCTGAGCGGTTTTTGGTCATTTTCTCCAAAACCACTGGCCTGATTTCAACCAAACCTTCTGCGTTGGACTCCCCTCGGACCCCCAGATGATATATCCGAGTTTGGAGAAATTTTAATTTTTGGTCAAAAAAAAACTTTAACCCACGGAGTGGCTCTTTTTTTCAAAATGGCCTGAGTGGTTTTTGGTCATTTTCTCCAAAACCACCGGCCCGATTTCAACCAAACCTTCTGCGTTGGACTCCCCTCGGATCCCCAGATGATATATCCGAGTTTGGAGAAATTTAAATTTTTGGTCAAAAAAAAAACTTTAACCCGCGGAGTGGCTCTTTTTTTCAAAATGGCCTGAGCGGTTTTTGGTCATTTTCTCCAAAACCACCGGCCCGATTTCAACCAAACCTTCTGCGTTGGACTCCCCTCGGACCCCCAGATGATATATCCGAGTTTGGAGAAATTAAATTTTTTGGTCAAAAAAAAAACTTTAACCCGCGGAGTGGCTCTTTTTTTCAAAATGGCCTGAGCGGTTTTTGGTCATTTTCTCCAAAACCACAGGCGCGATTTCAACCAAACCTTCTGCGTTGGACTCCCCTCGGACCCCCAGATGATAGATCCGAGTTTGGAGAAATTTTAATTTTTGGTCAAAAAAAAAACTTTAACCCGCGGAGTGGCTCTTTTTTTCAAAATGGCCTGAGTGGTTTTTGGTCATTTTCTCCAAAACCACCGGCCCGATTTCAACCAAACCTTCTGCGTTGGACTCCCCTCGGACCCCCAGATTATATATCCGAGTTTGGAGAAATTTAATTTTTTGGTCAAAAAAAAAACTTTAACCCGCGGAGTGGCTCTTTTTTTCAAAATGGCCTGAGTGGTTTTTGGTCATTTTCTCCAAAACCACCGGCCCTATTTCAACCAAACCTTCTGCGTTGGACTCCCCTCGTACCCCCAGATGATATATCCGAGTTTGGAGAAATTTAAATTTTTGGTCAAAAAAAAAACTTTAACCCGCGGAGTGGCTCTTTTTTTCAAAATGGCCTGAGCAGTTTTTGGTCATTTTCTCCAAAACCACTGGCCTGATTTCAACCAAACCTTCTGCGTTGGACTCCCCTCGGACCCCCAGATGATATATCCGAGTTTGGAGAAATTTTAATTTTTGGTCAAAAAAAAAACTTTAACCCGCGGAGTGGCTCTTTTTTTCAAAATGGCCAGAGCGGTTTTTGGTCATTATCTCCAAAACCACCGGCCCGATTTCAACCAAACCTTCTGCGTTGGACTCCCCTCGGACCCCCAGATGATATATCCGAGTTTGGAGAAATTTTAATTTTTGGTCAAAGAAAAGAAAAATGTTGGTCAAAAAAAAAACTTTAACCCGCGGAGTGGCTCTTTTTTTCAAAATGGCCTGAGCGGTTTTTGGTCATTTTCTCCAAAACCACCGGCCCGATTTCAACCAAACCTTCTGCGTTGGACTCCCCTCGGACCCCCAGATGATAGATCCGAGTTTGGAGAAATTTTAATTTTTGGTCAAAAAAAAGAAAAAATTGGTCAAAAAAAATTTTTTTGCCCGCAGAGTGGCTCTTTTTTTCAAAATGGCCTGAGCGGTTTTTGGTCATTTTCTCCAAAACCACCGGCCCAATTTCAACCAAACCTTCTGCGTTGGACTCCCCTTGGACCCCCAGATGATATATCCGAGTTTGGAGAAATTTTAATTTTTGGTCAAAAAAAAAACTTTAACCCGCGGAGTGGCTCTTTTTTTCAAAATGGCCTGAGTGGTTTTTGGTCATTTTCTCCAAAACCACCGGCCCGATTTCAACCAAACCTTCTGCGTTGGACTCCCCTCGGACCCCCAGATTATATATCCGAGTTTTGAGAAATTTAAATTTTTGGTCAAAAAAAAACTTTAACCCGCGGAGTGACTCTTTTTTTCAAAATGGCCTGAGCGGTTTTTGGTCATTTTCTCCAAAACCACCGGCCCGATTTCAACCAAACCTTCTGCGTTGGACTCCCCTCGGACCCCCAGATGATATATCCGAGTTTGGAGAAATTTAAATTTTTGGTCAAAAAAAAACTTTAACCCGCGGAGTGGCTCTTTTTTTCAAAATGGCCTGAGCGGTTTTTGGTCATTTTCTCCAAAACCACCGGCCCGATTTCAACCAAACCTTCTGCGTTGGACTCCCCTCGGACCCCCAGATGATATATTCGAGTTTGGAGAAATTTTAATTTTTGGTCAAAAAAAAAAAAAAAAATTGGTCAAAAAAAAAAACTTTAACCTGCGGAGTGGCTCTTTTTTTCAAAATGGCCTGAGCGGTTTTTGGTCATTTTCTCCAAAACCACCGGCCCGATTTCAACCAAACCTTCTGCGTTGGACTCCCCTCGGACCCCCAGATGATATATCCGAGTTTGGAGAAATTTTAATTTTTGGTCAAAAAAAAACTTTAACCCACGGAGTGGCTCTTTTTTTCAAAATGGCCTGAGTGGTTTTTGGTCATTTTCTCCAAAACCACCGGCCCGATTTCAACCAAACCTTCTGCGTTGGACTCCCCTCGGATCCCCAGATGATATATCCGAGTTTGGAGAAATTTAAATTTTTGGTCAAAAAAAAAACTTTAACCCGCGGAGTGGCTCTTTTTTTCAAAATGGCCTGAGCGGTTTTTGGTCATTTTCTCCAAAACCACCGGCCCGATTTCAACCAAACCTTCTGCGTTGGACTCCCCTCGGACCCCCAGATGATATATCCGAGTTTGGAGAAATTTAATTTTTTGGTCAAAAAAAAAACTTTAACCCGCGGAGTGGCTCTTTTTTTCAAAATGGCCTGAGCGGTTTTTGGTCATTTTCTCCAAAACCACTGGCCTGATTTCAACCAAACCTTCTGCGTTGGACTCCCCTCGGACCCCCAGATGATATATCCGAGTTTGGAGAAATTTTAATTAAAAAAAAAAAAAAAAAAAAGAATTGGTCAAAAAAAAACTTTAACCCGCGGAGTGGCTCTTTTTTTCAAAATGGCCTGAGCGGTTTTTGGTCATTTTCTCCAAAACCACCGGCCCGATTTCAACCAAACCTTCTGCGTTGGACTCCCCTCGGACCCCCAGATGATATATCCGAGTTTGGAGAAATTTTAATTTTTGGTAAAAAAAAAAAAAAAAATTTGGTCAAAAAAAAAAAAGTAACCTGCCGAGTGGACTTTTTTTTCAAAATGGCCTGTGTGGTTTTTGGTCATTTTCTCCAAAACCACCGGCCCGATTTCAACCAAACCTTCTGCGTTGGACTCCCCTCGGACCCCCAGATGATATATCCGAGTTTGGAGAAATTTTAATTTTTGAAAAAAAAAAAAAAGTAACCCGCGGAGTGGCCTTTTTTTTCAAAATGGCCTGTGTGGTTTTTGGTCATTTTCTCCAAAACCACCGGCCCAATTTCAACCAGACCTTCTGCGTTGGACTCCCCTCGGAACCCCAGATGATATATCCGAGTTTGGAGTAATTTAAATTTTTTGTCAAAAAAAAAAATCTAACCCGCGGAGTGGCCTTTTTTTTCAAAATGGCCTGTGTGGTTTTTGGTCATTTTCTCCAAAACCACCGGCCCGATTTCAACCAAACCTTCTCTTGGACTCCCCTCGGACCCCCAGATATTCGAGTTTGGAGAAATTTAAATTTTTGGTCGAAAAAAAAAAAAGAAATTGGTCAAAAAAAATAAAGTTACCCGCGGAGTGGCCTTTTTTTTCCAAAATGGCCTGTGTGGTTTTTGGTCATTTTCTCCAAAACCACCGGCCCAATTTCAACCAGACCTTCTGCGTTGGACTCCCCTCGGACCCCCAGATGATATATCCGAGTTTGGAGAAATTTTAATTTTTGGTCAAAAAAAAAAATTTAACCCGCGGAGTGGCCCTTTTTTTTCCAAAATGGCCTGTGTGGTTTTTGATATATCCATGTTTGGAGAAACTTTAATTTTTGGATTTTTGAAAATGTTTAACCCCCGCGTGTGTGGAAAAAGTTTTTTTTTTCTTTTACCAAATATCAAATTTTTTCAAATTTCTACAAATTCGGATATGTCATCTGGGGGGCCGAGGGGAGTCCGACGCAGAAGTTTGGTTGAAATCGGGCCAGTGGTTTTGGAGAAAATGACCGAGGCGATTTTCGAAAATTTTGAACCCCGTTACGTTCATCCGTGAGAACACCTGCCGAGGCGGTGTCGTCCACCGGACTGACTGGAGCTCAGACCGACCGGCGGCCGTGGTGCGCACCGAGGAAATGTTCTGATTGAATGGGAGTGAACTGCTCTGACGGTCCGTCCGGGTCTGGTTCGACAGGTCCAGCAGTCCAGAATTGGTGAGTGACAGCATATTCATCATCATGCTGCCTTTATGGCGCTGGTCTGTGCATTCAACATGTTTATTTATTTTATTCAAATGGAACAATAATGTATCGTTACAAATTTAAAGCAGCAGGATAATTCACGTTTGTATTAATTGTCATAGCAATCCGCTATTGTTGTACTGGATCTCTAAAGAGGGTGTCATAAGGTTGTTATTGTTTTTGTTGTCGTCATGTTGTTGTCATAGAATGGATCTGATGATCCTAACAGTCGTGTCACCTGTGTGTGTGTCCGTTGTGGCCTTCAATACTGAGCTCTTTGCTGCTCCCTCCTTGTTCTCATTTGCTCTGAGTTTGTCAGCTTATGACTTGGAATTTTAGCTTATATTCTTCATTTAGACTTGTAGCTATGATTGCTACAATGCATGGATCCCCGATGAACACATCAGTAACAACAGAAAGCACAGTGTTTTTTTTCTGGTGTGCAGCTTTTTTACATGTAATAACGCCACTGTATATAAAGAGAGAGATTCCCCCCCCCCCCCCCCCCCCCCCCCCCCCCCCCCCCCCAATGTTGACTCCATGGTTACGGCCTTGGGGATGACAGATAATAGACTAAAATAAAGACATTTAAAAATGAAATGTCATGCGATCTACCCACGCTACCTTTGCGATCTACCGGTCAGCTCCACTACTTCCTGAACATAAACAAGCTCCTTTATTTCCTGTCTTACATTATTGGACAAACTAATGTGTAGCTCCTACCGGTAGTAAAGCATGAGACCCGAGCCCGTTTAAAAACAGGGTTTATTCACAGTCACCGACCGACCCGTGAGAACTAAAGAAAGTGAAAGTAAACAAATAGTCCGGTAAATACATGTGCTAATTCAGAGCTTGCAGCTTAATAATATTACACATACACACCAATAAAACACACCTCGTAGGCTGCACACTACCAAAGGGCTGAATCTTGTCTTTTCTTCTGTCTTCGTCTTCTTTGTTTACATTTAATGCCGTAACTCTTTATCTTTACATCAACTTAACCGAGTGTGGAGACAACCGACCGTGTTGTTTCTCCCTTGCCATGCTCTGCCAGGTGGTGTGTCGCTAAGTGGTGCCGTGTAGAAACAAATACAAAACAATGCGCCCCCCTCAAACTGAAAGGCAGGTAGGAACTAAAAAATAAATAAATGAGAATTAATTAAACTGACATGTAGGCAGTTACATAATGTGTGTCTAATGTGTGTCTGACTCTGACCTCAGTAGTCACAACAATGGCCAGACACACCTGGATTAATCAGTTTGTCCAATAATGTAAAACAGGAAATAAAGGAGCTTGTTTAAAGCAGATATCAGCTTCACGGCCGTTTCGGCTAATGCTGCGTTCAAGGCAGGCTTTTGAAACCGTAAGTTACAGCTTCAAGTCACAACTACGACTTGGTAGCGTTCCAGGTAACCCGTAGCTCGTGTTTTTACCATCCTGTTGTCTGTGAAAGTTCCCTATAACGGCCACTCGTAACTTCCGACCCGTGAACTCGTACCAGATCGAACTGGTATGACTTCACAGGAAGGAAAAACACAAAGTACGAGTTTCTTTGAACGCACCATGAGTTAGCAGCCCCCGCCCTTGTCAGGCATCAATTGGTCCTCGTGCTACGTCACCACATTCACGCGCATCCCTTGGCTGCACACACAGCCCTTCATGCCGTTCTCTCTCCTCATTGGATAACACTTGTATCCCACAAGGAAAATTTTCTCCTCGGGTTACAGCAGAGCAGAGTGACGGAGAGACTCGTGTTTAGGCTGAAATACTTCATGTAAGTGATTGCTGACGGAAAATAGGACTATTTAGGACTTATATTAACAAAAACATTCCACTGATATCTGCTTTAAGTTCAGGAAGTAGTGGAGCTGTGCATACGCCTATTGCAATTGAAGTACTGTATTGGGCACCACTGGTCTTCAGAGTTCACAACCACTGCCTCTTTTTGGAGGAAAACCATGACAAACTACACAGAACAGTAAGATAAGGACTTGATCCCTCCTTACCACGCTACAGTATTCAAATGCTGCTAATACTTCATTAGCTATTATAACAAATCAATATGGTCATTTTAACTCTGTAGGGACCCTATTTTGAGTAAAGCTTACTTTGTCTGCCTCTAAATATAGATAAACAGCCTCCTATTAGGCTGGAAATCTATATTTATGTGGGTTATAATTTCAGGAAATTGCTGAAACAGTATTGATTCCTTTCTTTTTTGTAGCAGCTGGTGGTCTCCCATCATTTGCATGTAGCTCCTCCTCCGGCTGCTCGGTGGCACTGATCACCCCTCATACCGGACTGCTTGTTGTGAACCCAGCAGCGGCGGCACCGTACTGCACGTACAACCAGAAGGTTAACGGGAGGTTATTTCGACTGTGACTGCTGCAGGATCCGTTCACACTCACGGAAACGCCATCCAGCTGCAGCAGTGAAACATCTCAGCCGAGTGCGTGGAGGAGGAACCAGCGTCGGTTCGCAGAGCGGTCGTTGCGCACGGGTCTTTTGTTTTACTCGCATCTCTGCAGCATCAAGGACGGAGATCTCGGGGCGATACGAGGATCCATGAGAAACGCTTTGAATAGGATACCGCCTCAGTATCAAGGTAGGCCATGGTCAGAGTGGTTCATTTACAGTTACAGGTAGACACTGAGCGCTAGTGACCGACCGTGCACAAATCAGGACGATTTAATGGGCGAATGAATGAGATGAAATCAGATACTGGGATGCAGCTAATGAGCTTACACGAGGATCTTAGAATTGTTACAGAAAGCAAGCACTATAATATAGGTTATAGGTGTGTAGTGGGGTGATATAATATAATCCTACCATTGAGAAGATGGTTTATCTTTCCATTTTGATCTGAAAAGGGTATTTTATGTGTTTGTTTTGGAATTGACACTAGCACTCCTCCATGAAAGAGCTCAAACTGTCACCGCTGTGATAGTGGTGTCAGCAAAAGACAGAGTCTAAAGAGCTGTGCAGGGAAATCCTAAGACATCCAGATAAACAACATCTGTTTGCAGGTTGTGTGGGGGTTCAGCCATGGATGCTGGGAGGCTGGAGCAGCAGGTGGCCAGTGTGGAGAGGGGCATTGCCTTCCTGAAGCAGGAGCACCTGGCCATGCTGACGGGTCTGCAGCTGGAGATCACACACCTGAAGAGGCGCTGTCATGGTCAGTCCACTGGTGACCAGCTGCTCTCCAGCTCTTTATATCTTTATCCCCGTGTGTCATTATATCTCTATCACTATATGTCTTTGTATCTCTTAACCATGTCCTTTTCTGTCTGTCGTCTGTGCGTCTGCTGCTCCTGCTCCCAGAGCTGAGTTGTGAACTGGACTCCAAGTTTCCTGACAGAAACACATCAGGTAAGATATCACCGCTTCATGCTGACGAGAGAGGAAATGATACGTGGGAGATACTGAGATTTCTCTATCATCATCACTGAGAGCAAAGGCGGTGCAGAGAGACTACAGTGATGAGCAGACTATCTTTACTCTTATTAGCTTTGTAACGTTCCATATGGGCTTTTGTCGTTATAATAATCAAAAAAGGGATGCACCAATTGGATGCACCATGGCCTGCTCTGATATTAACTTTATGGAGAAACATAATCTATACACTTTAAATACAGTTTCATCCCATCGTGGTGTTTTTAGTGTCACAGCTCCCTTGGCATCATTTCACCTTTATACAAACATGATCAGCAAAAAGTTCCACATGAATACAGAAACCCTGAGCTGAGGATTCAGCATCAGATAAATAGATAGATAGATAGATAGATAGATAGATAGATAGATAGATAGATAGATAGATAGATAGATAGATAGATAGATGTGCAGAATGATCTCTGAGTCAGAGCATTAAAATTACTCAATATACTGTATGTGTATTATTTATTCATAACAAATTTACATCCAGGTTGCACTAAGTGATAAAGCAAATGAAGAAGAAGGGAGCAGCACTATGAAAGAATGAGAAGGACTGATAAAGTTGTTAAACTGAAAGATGCAGAGAAACACACCAAAGAGTTATCTCCTCATTATCCACACTGTTTTGTGTATCTGTGCCAAGTTCATGTCCACTGCAGTCCTCACTGTTTGTGTTTATGTGTTTCTCAGAGGAGGAGGCAGAGCTGGCAGCACGCTGCGAGGCTGCAGAGCGTCTCCTGGAGGACCAGCAGTGTATGATGGTGGCCGTGCGCGGGGAGCTGCGGGCCGGCCGGGCGCGGACGTCAGCACTCGGTAGGAGCCTCAGGGATGAGGAGCGACGCTTCCTGGACGAACTGAAACGCCGGAGCCACAAGATCACGCTGCTGAGCCGCGAGCTGCAGCGCCAAAATGTCACCACCACGACCCTCTGCCACGAGCTCCACACTGCACGCTTAAAACTGTTCCAGCAGCGGCACAGCGCCAGCTCTGCTGCAGAGGGAGAGGAGGAACCCAGAGGAAAGGATGAAGAGGAGGAGGAGGAGGAGGATGAAGATGAGGAGGATGAGGATGATGAGGGAGGGGGCTCAGACTGGCTACTGTCTCCACCGCCTCCGGCCTCTCCCAGCCAACCGGAGGCGAGACACAGGAGGCGTGTCACCCTGAGGGAGGAGAGGGTCAGAGCTTGCGTCCCGCAGGAGAGAGTGACATCACCGCGAAGGCCACACCCGATGCCCGACCCCGCCCTCTTCTTGGTGCCACTCAGATACCGCCTCCTTCGCTTGAACCAGCCAATCAGAAGCCAGGGTGCAGAGGGGATGGAGGACGAGTGGGAGGATATAGAGGAGAGCAGGGTGCACAGGAGGGTGGACATGGGAGCAGGAGAGGGAGAGACGGCTCTGTGACGGGGACAGAGAGACGGCGTTGTCTTCCAGCAGGTCTCGGCCAACATCTGCTGCAGTTTATTCCAGAAAACTCTTAAGAGGAGAGAGATGTAACCTTGTGATTATCTGTAGATTTCAGGAAGTGAGTTAGATATGTAGAGTTAGCTGCACAGGAGTGTGTGACCTACACATAGACGTATTAATGGAAATCCGTACACTGATGGTACAACATGCTACTTTGAGTGAGTGGGTCAAGAAAAAGACTGAATAGTGGTACCGTTTCATATGGATGCCTTTTGATTTTAACACTGTTGATCACAGCTTTTGCCTGTAATTAGTAGCCTTGCCTCTTGAGTCTATGAACAATGAACACCGTACTGTTCAAAGTGGCTACTGCTTTTTCACTGCAGCGGCCGGATTCCAGGTTCAGAGAGTCACTCGAAGAGCTGTAGGGACATTTTGTATGATTTGCACTTTATTAAATTCATGCAATGTGCCTAGTAATGGCAGAACAGTATTCCTACTGTCATGGTGTCTGTTTTCACATTTTAAATCACATCTCTATAGGTTTGATGTTTTGAGGAGAAGCAAAGGTGTCACTGATAACATCAACGGTGGCTGTGCTCTGTTGAAGTGTCCCTGCCAGTGTTGACAGCGAGCCAGCATGGAAATACCTGGAGCCAGACACAGAGGCAGCGAAATGGAACCCAGCCATCCTTAATCTTATTATTTGCACCTGTGCTGTCCTCACTGTGACATTTGGTCGTCATGGTGCTTGGTGTTCTGTATCAAGACCTCCGCTGACGCTTTTATCGATCAATAGAGACATACAGTCGTTGGCAACTGCTAATCAATTCATCACATTATGTCAAGCAGGAAAAGCAGACACTTATTGGTACAAGAGGATTTGTTGCTTTTCCTGTGTTTTATTACTACAAACTGATTGATTGCATTACAAAACACACATTTCACTTTTAATTAAGAAAATCATTTGCAGATTAATCAATAATGAAAGTCATCATTAGTCACAGCCATTGACATTAACATAACCCCCAGAAGCAGTTTGTACCACCCTATGATGTTGCTTGCTGGTAGCAGCTTTACTATCCCATAATATATTAAATGTACAGTATTTGTCATTTACCATAACTTCTTTATGAATACATATTTTATATTATTTAAAAATGTGTGTCTGCCCACAAGAGGGAGTTTTAATACTTGAAAATACATAATGTGTGCAACTGTAGGGTGTTATAAACACGTTATTAAATGTTTATTTGCCATTTATTAATGCTAAATAGAGAAGGACTTGAGGATAGGTGTTACCCCTAAATCCTGGCACTGGGTGGCAGTACAACCTCATGTATAAACTTAACACTGACTGGGATGAAAATAAGCTCAGATCTGCTGCAGGCGACACAGAAGCCAAAACTAAAACTCTTTGCATACTGTATTTAAAGTGGCATTCATTTGTTTATGCAACATGGCATCATAAAGCAGCATAGGCTACTGTTCAGGTAGTTAGACCTTTTAATGTAACCAGCTCCTATTATAATACATGATTCACGTGGTAGACAAACCCTTATATCAATGATTTTTCTGGGTTTTTATTGTTAGATTACTGGAAAACAAAAAAACAGAGGGAGTGGAGAGCTCAGAGGAGGAGGTGTAGGCTATATACAGAAAGATTGTGATGACTCACATGCTGACCGTCCTTCATCTGGGGAATCTGCATCTTGTTCTGCTGCACAGATTTATATTCAACGTGGCACAGTGTCCCACTGAACAAAAGCTACAGTACAGACCTCTGTGGAGGTGGATTTTTATTATGATTGACCAGTTACTCAGCGATCGAAGGATCTGCAGCGAACAAATTAAATGAAACTGAGTGAAATCAAATTCAACTCACCGTGGTGATAAACGGTGAGTTGGTAGCTACTGAACAGGAAAATACACAGATGAACTGAGGAAAAAAGAAAACTGAAACAACTTACAGTGACATTCTTCTTTTAACTTTATTGACTCTATAATCTATCTTATTGCTTGATAATTAGTCCATGAGCTGATACACAAAACTATAAACTACACCATCACTCACATGTTGTTGTCAAGTGTGTCATACACCTGCAACTCGTCTCCTAGCAAACGTCCCATTCTAGAATGTTCCCACAGTTGTCTTGGAGACCGTGCTCAGAATGTTAATGCATCTCTGCAGTGGTGCCATGGCAACCAAAAGAGCTGTGTTCCAGCTCATGCCTAATAAAAGTGAGCAAAGTGACCGCACGACGTTTCCAGGACTTTGCGATCGGGAGACGGACGTGCTGTGTCATTTTCACTAAAGGGGCAAACAAACGTGAGGTGGTCCAAACCCCCCCACCCCACCCCACCCCCTGCTGCTGTTATTTATACACCTTGTGCACATGCTCGCATTCAAGGTTGATAGAGAGTGCATGGACTGGAGTGTGAGCACAGGAAGTTACATCATGAGCAGGAGAGAGGTTGCCCTCTTCTGGACTTGGATGGGTACTAAAGTGTGTTGAATGTGCATGTGTGTGGTGTGAATAGAGGGGCCTACAGGCTCTCTCTCACAGCTCCTCTCCAGCCATGAAGGGCAGATACACACACCCATGCACTGACACACAGTTTGTGTAACGTGGTTTCGCAACGAGGACGGGGAGAGACCTCCTGCTCTGGAGGAGAAGCCTGGGAAAGTCAGTGATTTCAGCACAGCAGCCTGGAGAAGATGACACAGACTGGCAGTCTCCCCCTCTCTCTGCACTGGCTGGTAGGACCCACACATTGATTTCACCAATGTCATGTGCTGTTTTATTCCTCTGTTGTATGAGAGACATGTACACCCTTTCTTCTGCACCTGTGTGTCCTCATTAGCTTGGAGGGTGTGTTACCTTGCTAAAAACTCTAATAAAGGCCATATACATTAATATACAGCCATTTAGTATTTGGATTTAGACAGTTATAAGTAGTGAACAACTGTAAGATAGAGGGTTTGTTTTTTTTTTTTGTTTTTTTTAAATTTTCCTCTCACCTGTTTTCCAGGATTCCCACATATCCAGCATCATCCCACAGCTCATGTGATGAGCCTCGGTCTCCAAGCTTTTCCAGCTGGTTCCACTGTAAGGTGACACCGCTGCAGGAACACTTCATAATCTTCCTGTCATCAGCTGTTAAGCTGCTTGTATTCACACATGCCACACAAGACAAGACACACACATGTGACGGTGACAGAGTCTTTTGCAGTTTACACTGAGCAGCTTAGCTCAGAGAGAGTGTGCATTTGAAATTGGGATGAAAGTTTTGATTCAGTTTCACTTGTAACTGCACCCAGCAGTGGTTTCTCTGTTGTAGCTGTGCTCTCACCTTGTTGTAGCCTACACTGCTGCATCACTCCTCAGAAGTTGATCCGCTGGAGGTTAGTGAAACAAAGCTGCTGTTGAAGGGAAAAAAAAGTTTATTTATAGTTTTATTTTGTTTTGTTTTTATTTTGAAATGATATCAGTTGTGATTCCATGGTACTTCGCAAATATTGTTGAGATCAATTCTTTTTGCATTGTTACATTATTCTAAACTTTATAACCAAGTTTCTCTTCACAGCTTTGACTCATATAAACTCTGTGGTCTTTTCTCCCTTAGGCCTCTTGCACAGTAGTGTTGATGTTTTCTGCACGAAGGCAACATGGGAAACATAGTTCAGTGTTGTCAAGCGCTATCACACTACTTTAAGTGTAAGGATGCGGCAGCCCGGGGCGAGGTGGAGAGATCCGCTCTGCTGTCCAGTGAGGAGAGTGAATGCGAGTCGCCATGCCTGCCGGACGACCTGGAGGAGGATCTGTTACCCAGCTCCACCGGCATTGTGAACCCAGCCCTGGAACCGGAGCACTTCCTGTTCCCTGACATCATCCTGAGCAGCAACCCGGGAGGAGACGTGACACTGGTGGAGCCCATGGTGTGTCTGCTCGTGTCCCAGGAGGAGGAGGAGGAGGAGGAGGGAAGAGGTGAGGGAATGAGGGTGGGTGAGCGAAGACATGACGGACAAGAGAGGAGCGGCACGGAGAGGAGCCGGGGTTATTCTGAGGTCGAGACCCAGACCGAGGCGGAGACGCAGATCGGTACGGGTGTCCAGACTCAGACAGAATCACAGGCAGAGGTTCAGACACAAACAGATATACTGGTGTGCAATAGTGAGAATGTAGCGAGACAAGTAGGTAGACTAACAAACACTGTCGCTGCAAAAGATGTGGCTGTAGATGTCAAGGAAGAACATGAAATATTAAAACAGGAGGATGTGTTCCTGGAGGTAGAAACAGATACACAGACATCACGAGGGAGTTCAGAAACTGTCACTACCACGCCATCACAGAAACAACATGAAAGAATACTTGGCTCAGACATCTGGTCTGACGTAGATGTTTTTGCACAAGAGAAGGTGGAGAAGAAGAAGCTGGCCTCCAGAGAAGAAGCTGAGCAGGACAAACTGAAGAGGAATCAGATCCATGAGTTCAAAACAGAGCAAAAAGAAAAGTTAGACACTGATGGAGAAAGCGTCTTTCAAATGCAACCGGGGACACAGAGGGACGTAAAAGACGGAGGAGGAAGGCTTCATTCAGAGTGCACTTCAGTGATGCTGGCTGAGCACAATGTAAACAACGTGGATGAGAACATCGATAACAACGCTGAAAGCCTGGAGACCTGTGACCGTGAAGACCTGACGCCACAGAGGAGTCGACAGAATGAACAGATGGCGGAGGCATCTGAGGTGTCAGATCACAATGTAAATGAAAACAGCCATAATAACTCAGACCATAATCAGTGCCAGGAAAACCCGCATCCACCAAAGAAGGAGGAGGAGGAGGAGGACGAAGGCAAGACCGCTCCGCAGCAAGTTCTGCCTCAGGTGGAGGAGGACGGAGCTGAGATGAAGCAAATGACCCTGTTTTTAGTTGACAGGCTGTTTCTGGCAGCACCGTATGGAAAAGGTGTTTTACTCGACTGGGCCGTGTTTGTTCCTATCATATTCACGCATGTTTGATCATCACCATGCATGGGATCCTTTTACTGGAAAATTAAAAGAGGATGTTACATTTTATTCTCGTTACTTACTTACTAGGTGATGATTTAATGCAAAAAAGAAAGTTGCAAGAGGAAAACGGAAAGCCTAAAGTGAAATGTTAGGTACCAGATGGAAAAGCGAAAATCAATTTATTGCATTTAAGCTTTTAATTTTCCATTGAAGGATTTGATATTTCACTTTTCTTTTCCCACATGTACTGATTTCTGGTATTTATTTGTCATTTCACCATTTAGTTGTGTTTTTTCAGTTCCTTCTTTCAGTTCGTTCACCCTAACCCTATATTCTTATACATTGTCATTTTAATTTTACATTTGAATTATGGATGGGTGTAGAAATATCTTTTCTAATACACAGATAGCTTATATACTAACGCCCTGTATTTGTCTCTTCTGCACTGTTGTCAGCTGCACCTCTGATTCAAATTGAAGAAAGCCCACAGGATGATGATGTGGAGCAGCCTGATCCTGATAAAAGGGAGCAGCTCACCATCCGTGACATAGTTGAACTGCAGGAGACGAGCTTCATCGTCAGAATTCAACCTCCTGGATCAGAGAGTTTTGAGCTCCAGGTTCGGCTGAACTTCTGTTATTACTTTCTCATTGTATCTCTGTGTCTCTATCTTCCCTGTGAATCACTTTAATACATCCGTCCTCCGCTTGCAGGTGTCGGGCCAGATGCTGGTGGCAGAGCTGCGCCAGGTGCTGATGGACCATGAGATCACCTGCCACCGCACATGCTTCTCTCTCCAGCTGGGGGGCAACACACTGGACAGCCTCACAGAGCTCCACTCTATCCAGGGCATCCAGGACCGAGCGCTGGTCAAGTTGGTGGAAGGTAACTGCCTCCATCTTTTCCTCTTCTTATTTTTCTCACAGTTAAATGTTAAGATTGCTAAGACAAACTGGTAGCATGAAAAATTTCATTTCATCCATCTGTGGAGAAAAACACAATACATATAAATACTGAGTCTAAGTGATATAGAATAATAAAATGGAAGTTTTCTATAGTTTTTATAAATTCTGTGTGTTGTGTAAATTTTAAAGGAGAAATATTATGCCCCTTTTTCACAAATTAAAATCGTCCCCAGGTGTCTTAAAGACATACCTGTGACATGCTTTGGTCAAAATACCCCAAGGATCAAACATCACAGCTCTTTCCATCCTCTCAAAACAGCCCTGTTCAGAACGACTGGTTTCAGTGCCTGTCCCTTTAAATGCAAATGAACCACTGCTGCAATTTCGAAAACTAGTTACATCGCTGGAAGACATCTGAGGGAACAGCTCATAAAACCACATGGATTTCAAACTAGGGAGTCTGCAAATTACAGATTTTTCAAAAAGTGATATTTCCATAAGATGTCCCTTTTAAAGTCTGCCTGGTGGGAGTGAAAAAAACAAGACTATGAAAATGAATGCGCAATGATTTAATTGTCTATAGAGAGAGACACAACACTAGTAGCTCAGGGTTGTTGCCCCACCAGTGGTTGCAGCCCCTGGCCATCTCCTTCCAGTCATAAGATAAGATACAGGCAATAAAGCAATCAAGATACAATAGACAATACTGTCATAAGTCACATGGTTATCTTGTGGTCATCTCAGGTCATTCTCACTCCCAACAGATGGTTTATCTACCAGGATACAATAGGTTACACTAATCATTCAAAAGACTTTCCCCAGAATAAGACACCATCAACATTTCCACCACATGTAGTCTCACTGATGTTGACATTTCATTTTACTGCCATATGGCCTTGTCTTGTGCTGTAATGCTCCTTTTCTGAAATTCAACACAGCAGCAAGAAAGATTAAAGCAAACACTTTGAATGTTAAAACACTACTTCTGATATCGTTGCAGATTCGTATTCGGTGCGTGATGCTCGTCTGCATCTCAGACACGTGTGTGATCTTCTGAGGAGCCTCGACCTTACAGACGCTTACAACGGAGTGAACGGCAGTTCTCTGTCTTACCTCACCTTTTACACCAGAGGAGACAGAGGTACCTTTGTTCTCTCACGCATCTTATCAGGCTTTGGTCTTCTCATTTCTGTCGGTATATCCATCCACCTCCATATTTGTCCTCTCAGAGTATGAAAGTGTTGCGAAGAAGCGAGCCACAGAGAAGGAGTGCGTCGACTGCAGTCCTCCAGAATTCATCCTCCCCGGATGTAAGGAGCGACCGCTCTCCCCACTGCAGCCCGTCAGAGATGACTGGAAGGTGACAGATCAGATTATGTAATGATGAATATTGTGCATATTCATTCATATTGAAGCAGCAGTGGGATTTCATGGAAGCGTCATTTCAGCCATTACAGTGCCTGCGGGTTCTGACCATGAGCAGCTGGAACCCTCCTCCAGGGAACAGGAAGATGCATGGAGACCTCATGTACCTCAACGTCCTGACGATGGAGGACAGAGAACTCAACATCACGTCCTCCACACGTGGCTTCTACCTCAATCAGTGAGTGTTGAACCGTTCAGCTGTTGCAAGTTTGCTGGAGTATTTTTTTGTAGTCAAGCTTGTGCCAAGAGTGGCTGTCTATCCACCACTGCAATGTTTCAACAACAACTGGATACACTCACTGTGTCGAAATCCCCAGAGTCCAGAGATTCTCTTTTTATGTTCTTTCGAGAATCTGGGTCGGCTGAGCAGAGAGATTCTTTTTCATATGACATCTTACAATTCCATGATCAGAGCATGTCCAGTCCAGATTTCATCTTACATAGGGGAATAGTTTGAAACAACAGGGAAGCTGTAAGACTTGAAGATTTCAAATGATCGCCTCATGTTTGTGTCTCACTTGGAAAAATCTCAGAAGTATTGGCAAAGAAAAGTTTGTACAGACGTTCATGGTTCCCTGATATTGGCAAAGTTTGGTGATCACTTTTCATCTGACACCATCAGGTCAAAGTTGCAATCGGTCCAATAATTGGTTTTAACTAATATCACTCTCATCAGCCTCAGCTCTATGAATGAATGAATGAATGAATATTTATTTTTGTGCCATGCCACCATTGTGGCCCATCCCATATGGGATTACAAGACACATTTACTGACAAATCAAAAACTAGACAGTCTTCCCTACCTGCCACACAATTGCGACACATAAAAAAACAACTTCAGATTACTTTCAGTACTCATCTGTATATTGTTCTTCGTCTCATTGCCCACGAAATGAAGAAAATGCAAATATTTTCAACTGAAAAAGATGTTTTAGCTTCTCAGCATCGTCCAACCACACAAATTCGTTATTTGGATCTACCTTACTAAACAGTTTTTGTCTTATAAAGTCAAAGAAAGGACAGTATAACACAAAATGCATTTCATTCTCCACCTCTTAGATATCACACAAAGTAGAAATTCTATCGTCTTCTGCTGTGCCAGCATATCTGCCTGTCTCAATATGAAGACCAATACCAATTTTCTGGGCCAAATATCTGTTTTATTTCACAGTACTGTAAGCACGCAGCTTTGGTTTACCCCAAATATCTAGTGCCCATCTATCTTTACTTTGTTGAAAAATAATTATTTTTAATACATTAACCTCCACTGCTTTGGGTTTAGTGTCTGTTTGATATCAGCATGTTAGCATTGCCATTGTTAGCATTCAGTCCAGGCTGCTGAGTCACAGCCACAATCAGTGACACTTTTTGTTCTTATTATGAATTTCCTCTGACTGAATTTCTTCCTGGTTCCGACACTTGTGCGATGAGGTTTGTAGAAACTTACCTGGGTTCATTTTCTGCTACAGTTTGTGTGTTCTGTCTTCTCCAGGTCAACTGCCTTCAACTTCAACCCTAAACCTGCCGCGCCCAAAACCTTCTGCCACTCTCTTGTTGACCTGCTGAATCAAGTCAGCCCTGCTTTCAGGAAAAACTTCAGTGCCCTGCAGAAGAAGAGGTAAGCAGACTCTTTGTGATTAATATGGAAAATAAATTAATCCAAGCGACATGTAACTTTATTAATATAAATCCAATAATACAACTATCCTAATGGAACAGAACCTCTCACTCCATGTGAATGGAAATGTGTTTTCTATCACTTCCTTCTACCCAGAGTCCAGCAGCACCCTTATGAGCGGTTCGCAGCACCTTTTCAGGTGTTCACCTGGACGGCCCCTCATGGAGACCACGCCCTCGACTGTGTCAAAGCAGAGGACACACACGCCAGTCACATGGGCCAGGACAAGCACACAGCTGGGCAGGTTGCAGCCGCAATACACAGGCTATATTTTAGAAATGCAGATGTTTGAGCATGCGTGTGTCTGTGTGCATTTACACACTAAAACAAACACTTTACACACACGCATCTAAGAATAACTGATAGTCTAATAGTAATTGTGATAATGATGCTGATATTTAGGTTGTGCACTATGACCACAGAGTCGGGACTGGAATGAGGAGCTGCAGGGATGCAAGGAACTCCCCAGGAAATCCCTCCAGGAGCGTCTGCACAGAGAGAGGAGCGTATTTAAGGTGGGACCACAGATTTATTTTTAACATCTATTGTTGTTCTCCTAATTATGTTTGAGAGATGCAGACTCATGACTGTGACATCACGCCTCCATCCAGACCAACAGTGACTTTGTTGCCGCTGCAACCCAAGGCGCCATGGCTGTTATCGACGGTAACGTCATGCCATTAAACCCAGGCGAGGCGCCTCATATGCAGATGTTCATCTGGAACAACCTCTTCTTCAGCCTGGGCTTCGACATATCTGAGCACTACCGCCCACTGGGGGGCAACACCGCCGCTCATGCTGCTGCCATCTGCGACCTGAGAGGAGCACAGGTAGAGATCCACAGCAGTATCTGCATAAAGAGTCTTAGATGTACACTTTAATATTACATACAGTAGTTCTGAAACGTCGTAACATGTGGATATTAAAGGGAAATAATGAGCAGCCAGCAGCCTGCAGTTGGTTGGGCTCTGATTTTCACTTTCTAAGTCTAATAAGTAATCTTATTCACTCTCACATTATCTGTAGCTGTCATCTCATCTCATCTCTCATGTCATTAAAACAAATATAGACAGATATAGATTTACTCCATTTTTGAGGAGGTCGAGGAGGAATACTTTATGTTGTAACATTAACTCTTACATTAACTAATTAAAAATAAGCTTCTATTGAAATTTGAAGAGAAATGGTTTGAAAATGTTCTATTAAAACCAAAATTAAGGACATATATGCAGATTAAATCTAATTTTGGCCCTGAATTATACGTTACATCACACTTACGGAGAAGTCAAAGATCTTTAGCTGAGATCTGGTATTCTTCCCCTGGCCATTGAGGTTGGTTGTTTTAAAAAACATTCCCGAGGAGAGCAGAATATGTGAAATGTGTGAGTTAGATGAAGTAGAAAATAAGTCTCATTTCCTTTTATATTGTACAAAGTATGATGATTTGAGAGAGGTATTATTTCATGAAATCTGTGGACAAGACCCAGAAATATTTTGGTGCTCTGATGAGCAGATGCTGGAGTGGTTGTTTAATTTCAGTGTGTTTAAGACTGCTAGTTTTATTTCTAAAGCCTGGAAAAGAATAAACTTGTTTAACTAATTTGTGATGATTTCCTTTGAACCTTGGCATAATTTTCCTTTTCTTTTTTTGGATAATGGTTTGAACCCCTGTTTTCTTATTTCTTTGATGTGTTCAGGATGTGCTCTGGTCCTGGTTTGTTTTCTTGGTGTCTTAGAAGCACATGGGCTGGGCATACATAGGTATGCATGACACAATTATAAAAGTCATTCATTCATATAATGAAACTGCTCTACCACAGGCATATGCATCTGTAGACACAGAGGGGCTTCACACACTGGGGACAGCTGTGGTGGATTATCGTGGAATCCGTGTTATCGCTCAGACGATTGTTCCTGGGATACTGGAGAAGAATCAGGAGCAGAGCGTAGTCTATGGCTCTAACGACTATGGAGTAACTGTTTTTACACACCCCAGGTGAGACAAAACAATCATGTCAAATATCAAACTGGTAACCATGACACGTTTGATTTTCCCAGCATTACTGCGTATCATCAGAGGTGTTTGTTCACTGCAGGTTTCTGGAGCTTCTGGATAAAACCAGTAAACCACTGAGGATCCAACGTCACAAGGTGCTCGACCACAACGACGTCCCCGTGGAGCTTTGTTCGGGCGTTGAGACCAAAGGCATCCTGGGTAACGATGGACGATCCTACATCTTAGACCTTCTCCGCACCTTCCCCCCGGACCTCAACTTCCAGTTCTCAGAGACAGGGGGGACGGGGGAGGAGGTGCCAAAGGAGTGTCAGAGCTTTGGTTACCCACGGCGACATCGTCACAGCCTGGCCAGTCTGAGACCGGAGCTGATAGAGGCCTTTGTCCAGCACAGGTGAGGAGGAGGTGTGAAGCCTGTTAGACCAACAGGATCAACTCAGAGTTAGAAACTATCAAACTCTTCGTGTTTTTTGTCACAGGTATGAACGGTATGTCAAGATGGTGGCTCAGGAGCTCAGCCAACTGGAAGAGCAGGATGCAGCCACAGCAACACCTGATGCTGATGAGGGTGAGTATTAAAGGGATACTTCACCTAAAATCAACAATTTTCCGCTCACCGTTATGCCAAGGAAGGGTTTGGAGAACCTTCAGAGTTATCAAAACGCTTTTAGAGTTCCAGGGGGGGTCCGGCTGGCAACGGATTTTCATATAATGGCGGCTCACTTTTGAATCATCCAAAACACACACTATGAAACATCCAGATACCTCCATACTGCTCGCCCGTACTGACCCAAGTGTCCTGAAGCCGCCACATGAAAAAGTTGTTCAGAAAAAAATTCATTTGATCTCTGTTTTTAACCTTGTTGTAGCAGTAGCTCCCAGTGGCTACGTGATATGCGTGAGATTTGCTGCAAGATGTTCTTCCGTGTTTACATCATACATCCAATGGTTTTCGCAGCAAATCTTGCGCATGCGCACAAACATCAACAGAGCCACTTTGGCTGTTTGGATGTTTCAGAGTGTGTGTTTTTGACGATTCAAAAGTGAGCTCTATCCGCCGTCATTATATGAAAATCCGTTGCCAGCCGGACCTCCCCTGGAACTCCAAAAGCATTTTGATAACTCCAAATGTTCTCCAAACCCTTCCTTGGCGTGACAGTGAGTAGACAATTGGTGAATTATTGATTTTGGGTGAAGTATCCCTTTATGTGACATCATGAAACTAAAGTGATAAAGCAGCAGAAACTGGGTCACTGCCAAGATAAACTAGGTTGAGAAGCACAGCGTGATGAGGTACAAAATTAGTCAAAGAAAAAACATGCTGGTAGCACAAAGACATGAAAGTGCATTGAATTGTAGTAGAAAGACAAGTTTCAAAGTTACATTTTGGAAAAACTTCAAAATGTTAATTTCATCTCCTTTTTATCACTAGTTTTAATTCAAATAGAGAAATAAGTTAGATGTTCTCTTACATTTGCATGTTTCAACTGTCAACCTACAGTCTCCTAACTCATTTGTCTGTTTAAAAGAAATAGTAAAACAAGGTGGCAGAGAGTTTCTTTGCAGGATCCCTTTATAGGAGTTGTTCTGTAGAATTAAATCCCATCACACGATCTTCATCAGCACTTTACTAAGTTAAATGTTCAGTTTTTCAACCACCTTGAGAACATCTCATCCACTCTTTTCCTTTTGCAAATTAAGATTCTACAGACAAAACATTTGATGATTTCTTAAAATGAGATGCATTCTCCACAGTGGAAAAAGTCTGAAATCAGCTCCCACTCCACCTACTACTGCATTAACATTCTGCCTACAGACTCATGCATCAATATTAATGAATCTGTGCTACAATAGATAACAATAGAGCTATGTCAGGGGTCATTCTTGGCCTTTAAACCAATGTGAATTTCAAGTGGTTGATCAACACTCCAAATGCATGAATATTCACTGTATAACTAGTGGATGAGGCTAAAGAGAGAAATGCCAGGTTGCTGTGTTAATAATGTATTTGTATTTTGCTTGTGCAGAACTCCAGAGGAGAGATGTAATCATGAAAGCTTGTCAGGCTGTCGGATCAGTGAGCGACTGTCGCTTTGACATCCGCTTCAATCCTGATGTTTGCTCTCCAGGTATTAAATCCAACTTTGCGCACACACTCGCACTTGGTTTAAAAGTACGTTTTTAAAGGTCAGACCAAGAGTAAATGTGTGTCTTTGCTGCAGGTGTTCGTTTCTCCGCTGAGTGTGTTGAGGAGGTTCACAGGCACAGGAAGATGTTGTGGGAAGCTGCTGCTTTTATTCTGTCCAATCAGATTCCAGCTGTTGTAAGTTTAGTGATGAGCATTAATGTACATTCATTTCATCCTGTCGTGTACATGAACCTTAAAATGTGTAATGTTGATGGGGATGATGGTGTGTGTATGTGTGTGTGTCAGCTGAGGGACTGTCTGGACCACACAGCAGTGCCGATGGATGGAGCCACCCTGACCTCAGTGCTTCATCAGCATGGTGTGAATGTGCGATATCTGGGCACTCTACTGAGGGAGCTGCACACAGTGGAGGAGAGAGAGAGACTCGACCATGTAAAGGTAATTACCACACTAATTAGTTATATGTTATTATTAACCACAAGATAAATGTGTTAAGTTGATAGAGCTGCCTACTTCCTTCTGTTATTCTTTCTCTGGCGCTGGACTGACAAGGATACATTATCTATAAATGAGTCATTATTGTTAATAGAGGTAGTACTAGTATCATTGTAACATTTATCTAATCTGGTAGTCTGTCTTGAATAGAGACCTTTCTTGCAAGAGAGAAAGTATGAGTTCAGTAAACACTGATTTTATGTATAATTTTGAATATTTTTCATCCCATCTGCAGCTGCCAAGTGAAGTAATATACATAAATTCTCAAGTCATGAATATGAAAATTAAACATATTAAACACACTCCACATTTCATATTCATACATTATACAGTATATTACATACTGTTATAGTGGTGGTATTGTGAGCATTCATGAGGAAGGGTTTAACTGGCAGGGCTGAGTGTCCCCAGATGTGTCGGACATGTGTTTAACTGCAGGAATTCTCTGTCACACTACACTCATTTAAAGTCTTCAATACCCTTTGTGATCAGTAATCCTTTTCACTCTGGTGAAATTTGCTGTATGTATAATTTATCAGTCTGGGGAGGAGGAACAGATGCGCTTTGAGAATTTTGCAAGCTTAATGAGATGAAGTTGGATTATCTTTTCAGAACCTGAAATAATTGAATATGCTTCACGGTAATACAATCTTAGATGTAGTCTTTTTCAATCAGTCAATCAGACTTAATTTGTGTATATTGTGGAGCACTTTTTATGCAAACTGTATAACACATAATGCTTTTTCTTTCTAAAAAAAACAAACAACAACAAAAAAAACAAAAATTTCCCAACCCCTCACTCAGACATACACAACTGACACACAGAACAATAACTTTTAGACCAACTGGAGACAGAACTGGTTTGAGTTTTAGTGAAGATGCCTGTCTCTCTATAGTGATTAATGATTAATCTCCAATGCCTTCAGATTTAGATAAAAAAAATAACTAATATGAAATATGATATCCACTTGATATCATTAAATAGTCTTTCAGGACAACCAAACTACAGGATTTGGTTGAAGATATAACTGTGTATCATCTGCATAAAATAAAACAATATGTTGTACCTTCTAATTATGTAATGTTAGCTCACAAAAACATATAACATGAAATACATACAACATAAGTGGCAACAAAGCAATGAAGCAATAAGGATACGAATAAGACATACCGGTAACAAAATAAAAATGCTATGGGGCAAGATATGTAGCTCAGGTTTGTTGTTTCCTGATCATATAACTGATCAAATGTTCCCCCACAGAGAATTTCTATAAGTGAGATCTTCATCAGAAGTGCTAAACACATCTTCAGGACCTATCTACAGGTGACTCATATGATGCAAACATGTAAAATAACAACATTAACATTTAAAATCAAGCAAGAACTTTGTGATATCAAGTTGTATCTTATTTTCCCTCAGGATGTGGAACCTGCAGCGTTCTCTGCTGCTGTCAGCCACTTCCTGAACTGCCTCTTGAGTTCCTGTGTCCCCGACTCCTGCTCTGATGAGCTACTCACTCGTCGCAGGAGCCGACGTCGGCGGAGCCACGGGAGCCGAGTCCCCTCACTGACAGACAGTGTGTGGGCCCGACTGACCCCCAGTGAGCTGTGGGGCAGGATCAGGACCGAGGCTGGAGATTATTACCACCATACATTTGACAAGTACGTGTGTGTCTGCAGATATGTATGAGTGTATGTGTGTGTAGATATGGGCAGCAGGATTCCACAGTTCCATCCTCTCTGTGTTCAGTGACAGTGTAGATCAAGTAATAGAGAAGCACGGCCTTCAGAAGATCTCCCTGCTGAGAGAGATTGCCATCAAGACTGGCATCCAGGTAAGACACCTTCTCTTCATAATGCATTGACATGTTCTGTCCATCTTAAAGGGATAGTTCAACATTTTGGCAAATTGGCCCATTGCCATAATCCCTATAGTTTTAGGAGTAGGTTCATTACCTTTAATTCTTGGTGCAAGGTATTTTTAGAACGGTGGAGCAGAGCCGATTCACCACACTATGAGATAATAACGGAACGTTACAAGACAGAGTTGTTTTCGAGATAAATTCATGCAAAACTGCTGATGCACGTCAGGGGCAGTTTTTCGGCAATTAGTCTCTGCATTTCGAAAACAACTCTGTTTGATGAGGGAAACCAAGAAATCCCATGAGCCTCCGTAGAGTAGCTCTGAGCAGCTCGCGGCTCTGCTCCACTGTTCTAAAAAGAGCTTGCACCGACAATTAAAGGTAACGACCCTACTGCTATGACTATAGGGATTATGGCAATGGGCCAGTTTGCCAAAATGTTGAACTATCCCTTTAAAGCTGAACACTGTAGATCTCTTTCTGCTCCTTCCTCCTCCCCTCCATGTAGGTGCAGCTGAGGGAGTATGTGTTTGAGTCCCGGCATAAGCCAGTGTTTAGCGAGGAGGACGTAGTGAACATGTTCCCTGTGGTCAAACATCTCAAACCTACAGCAACAGATGCCACACGGCTTGTCCAACAGGCACAGGTGGCAGTACAGCAGGGTGAGACACACAACAGGCTAAAACAAACATTCAACTGCACTTAATACAGAATATTTGTTTATATTCAACATTATATAAGTAAATGAACATTGATAGGAAGATATATTTAGCATGTATCACCTGATATGCTAAATACAAAGGACAAAAGGAAAAAGAGAAAGGGATACAGTTAATAAGAAAAGTCATGTCAGTGAGCTACAAATCTCACAATATGGGAAATAGTTAATGATACACTCAAATTGGCAAAATCTAGATTATTTGTGTTATGTAAAAAAAACATTTTTGATCCCAGCAGAAGCTACACAGCCAGCCCTTCAGTAGTCAAGACAGGCAGGTATATTCCAATAGTGCTGTTGTTTGGGCTCAAAATTCTCACTTTTTGTTAGTTAGTTAAAAAAAGTGTTTATTTGACTTAAACACACACCTATAAATAATAAAACCAGAGAAACAGATCATTTTGAAGTGGTTATGTCTCCATGCAACATTGATTTACATAGATTTGGAGCAGATGTAATTAATTTGTGTATTCAGAGCTCATCGGGACTTTTTTATGTTTGCATTTAGGGCTTCTAAAAGATGGGTATGAATTGATCAACCAGGCCCTGACTCTGTTCAGCAGCGTATGTGGGGTCCTGCATGAGGATGTGTGCATGTGCCTGCGTCTCCTTGGACGGCTCAGCTACATCTTGGGGGACTATGCAGATGTAAATATGGTTTCCATTCATCTCATGACCTTTTATCTTTTCAGACTTATGAATCAGCACCCACATGCCGAGTTTGATCAAAGCTATTGTACAGTGTTTGACTATTATATTATGAGCATCTGTGAGTTTTCATAAATAAACCTTGTCTTAATTTCTCTTCGTCTCACAGGCCCTCAGCCACCAGGAAAAGGCTGTTATGAGCAGTGAGAGAGTTCAAGGTATAGACCATCCACAGACCATACAAGACTATGTGAGTTTCTTCACCTTCTCATCAGCTGACAGACTGATTGATTTCCCATAAAACATCTTACTTGACTCCGTTAATGTAATATCTACTTAACTGTGTCCTCCTATGACTCTGTCCTCCTGTCTGTGGTCCAGACGTACCTGGCTCTGTACTGCTTTGCGGGAAGCCAGCATTTCACCTCCCTGCAGCTGCTGTATCGCGCTCGGTACCTCACCCTGCTCGTGAGCGGAGAAGACCATCCACAAGTCGCTCTGCTGGATGTAAGTGAGACCTCATCTCCAGAAAGTTGGATTATTCTTCCACACTTTGTTTTTCAAAAATGAAATTGCTGTTACCATTTTTTAGCCAGTGCTTTGTAGGATTTGGTTTTTATAGAAAGTGATATAAAAAGAGGCAGTGTTTGAGAGACTTTTTATGATTATTGGTGTTTGTTCAGATCCAGTGTGATAGAAAACGTAGTTACATCTCACTCATGATCTCTTAACATCCCTAATGTGCTCCTCTACATTAGAGCATGCTGGGTCTGGTGCTTCATGGACTGATGGAGTATGAGCTCTCACTGAGGTTCCTACAGAATGCCTTAAATTT
The DNA here is from genome assembly GCF_905171665.1 of Trachurus trachurus. NCBI lineage: Eukaryota > Metazoa > Chordata > Actinopteri > Carangiformes > Carangidae > Trachurus > Trachurus trachurus. Next base: position 26,061,924 of record NC_139903.1, on the reverse strand, counting down.
AACCTCAAAATACCGCGGTGTCACATCGCTGAGAAACGCACACAGGTAACATTACATTTAGCATCACTCTTATTTTCAGAATGACATTTGTGTTATATCACCTCTTTGCCTCTCTATGTCTGTGTCTTGTGTACAGTCATCACCTGCTTGCCACTGTATATGAGACTAAAGGGGAGTTTCGATCAGCTCTGCAACACGAGAAAGAGGCTTATACAATATATAAAAGCCAGGTATGTTTTAAATGCTGCTGCAGTGCCATCTTTGCTGGTGTTATGCTATATAGTTCTAACTGACCTTATATTACAGGTTGGTGAGAGCCATGACAGTACAAAGGAGAGCTCAGAATACCTGAGGAGCCTCACTCAGCAAGCGGTGGTCCTTCAGAAAGCCATCAACCACATCTACAGTAACACACTGAGTGCCTGTATCCCACCTCCAAAGGTGAGTATTGTTTGGCAAAATCCACCTGACTATGTATCAAGCCCATTCCTGATTGTGTCATACTTAATCTAATCCGTGCTTCTCCCCAGTTTTCCACTCCAAGCCTTCCCACAATCCTTCAGCAGCTCAACCTGACATGTGGAATCATTCTCATTCCCCTCAGGTGAACATTAAATCATTATGCCATCAGTAATAACCACTAATGTGGTATAGTGTGTGATGGTAATTTCACCTGATGGTTATTCTGATAAAAGCCCTCCTCTCACTTTACATGTGATGTCTTTCTCTGTAGTGCAAAAGAAGTTGCAGACCTGAGGACTGAGATGAAAGGAAAGGAAAAGCGTCAAGTGGAAGAGCTGGAAAATCAGTTATTAAAGCAAAAAGACTGCAGGACTTCACACAAAGAACAACCCCTCTGAACTACAGACAGTTACAATACAACATCTGTGTGTGTTCTGTCTGGTTTCTGAAAAGGAGTACAGACAATGAGCAACAGTGGAAAAGGAGGGCCAGGTACATTGCTGGTGGTTATATGCGGGTTAGATTACTTTGGACAACAACTACAGATTATCTAAGGAACAGACAGGTGCAGACAGTTTGTTTTGCTGCTGTCTGTGAAGGACTGGATGTTGGAAAGAGTCTTATATACAGGACATTGTTGAAATATATGGAATCTATGAATAAACCATGGGGGCAGAAACATTGATGGCAAATACATAACTGTAGCCTACTCATTTTTGTCAGAAAAATACATAAACCTTAGACTCTAAATATAATTGAAGTTTATACCACTAGGTTAAAGGAAAAGCACAGTATGTTTGGAGCTGACAAAAAAATAGCTATGAACTGAAAGTCCAAATTTCTATTATTTTACCATGTTGATGTCTTATTGCAATTCCCTGTGTGTCCACTGGGTTTCAGACTTGTGCCATGAACAATTCTCAGAACATGACAGATAAGTTGTCTGTGCCTGATCATTGAAATTATCTCTATGAATGTTTTTATGTGTACTAGCCTACCACTGTACTTTAATACACATTCTTGTCATTAATATTCAGGTGTCTATGGGAAAACAATAACAATTCTCTTAGAAGTTGTTCTCAATTCAAAGAGATCAAGTGGGTTTAGTGGTTTATAAATTATTTGCAAATGAAAGCATTACAGTTTGAACTGGTATTGAAATATTATCAAGTGACACTTTCTGGAGTTGGACCAAAAATGTAAAATTGGAATTTGACTAAAAGTTAAGTAAAATTCATTTTAGATATTTCCAAAAAATATCTGCTATTTCACTGTGTGGCTTACAACTGTTGATCTGAAAATGTATTCAAATGGTTAGTGTAAAAATTATTAGAGGTGGTTTTGTTTCCTGAGAGTTGTTCCATTTTTTTTTATTTTAAGTTTTATTTGTTGCACATGTACAAAAATATCATATGTGCTGTGATGACATTTGTAATGTGCTGAGATAATAGAGTTGTTCCATAATACACCATCTGTGGGACAGCTGCATGATGTCATCATCATCACTACATTCTATCATATATCTGTTGCTCATCTCAAAGTTGTTTAAATCTTAAAACGTGTGTACATAGAAATAAAGATAACGTATAACTTAATCTGGTGTGTTTTTCCTTTAATAACAAGGAGTGCACGGTGCGCGGCCCCGCTCACCTCTACGTGCGCGCGGCCGATATCCAATCGCGACCGTTAGCTGGGGCCGGGCGAATGCGGTGGTACCAAAGAGGAGAGAAATCAGAGCGGCCGTGCCACCACTGTGATGTGAAAAGTCACAATACCGCATCAAAACCAGGCTTTTCCGGCGCACGTTTTGGCCTCTAGAGGGGATATGAGAATCACCATTTGTCCGAAGGTAAGTTCGTTGTTTCTACACGCGTCTGTACTGTTGTTTGGCACTTAGAAAGACTTGTTATTTTTGACGACGAATTGCCTGCAGTGTCTGCGCTCCACCGTCCCGATCTCAAAATGGCGGAGAGGCCGAGAGCTAAGCTAAGCTAAGCTAAGTGGCAAAGTTGGTGTTCGCAAGAGCATCGACTTTGAGGCTGAACGCTGAAATAGTCTAACGATGACATGGCTCAACTGTGCTTAGTGTGACTGTCATCTTGAAACCGGTTGTGCTCCTCTGGGCCAGCGCGGGCCTCGTCCCGAGACACTTGTTGTGAAGCCTAGCTGATCATTTGTCTAACGTTAGCTACGGCTATTTATGGAAGTTGTGTGGGGACGAGCTAACGTGGTGCGTTAGCCGGCTAACTGAGGTGCTGTCAGTCTGCTGCCATGTTTTCTACAGCCCGGGGTGCAAATATTGTGATGTTGGAAAACACGAAAATGAAAAGCCTATCCTTAGGGAAACCGTGGTTGTCGGGGAAATCATTCAACTGTGTGAATACCGCTGCGCCTTGAGGTTAACCAGTGATGTCTTGTATTGACGAATAACAGCTAATATCCCTATAATCAAACTTGGGCTGCACACCCCGTTCTCGTTTCTACATCTAAACGGGGAAAGGCTGCGTTATTTCCAACGGTTGCCTGTGCTGCTCGGCTACTTGTTGGTGTGTAGACCAACGCCCATTGTGTGTTTTTGTACGGTGGCTGTGTGTGTGGTAGCATAAATCCAGTCTGCTCATACTGACAGCTCCAGTAAACGCGTAGGTTACCGTGCTAAGCTAACGTTAGCTGGAAAGGGCGTTGTTGAGCCATTGCTGCAACTTTGCCCTTGTGGCCAACGAAGGCTGGGAAAGACGTCACCCGGGCCAGATTGTTTGCGATCAAACCAGTACATCATAAAGCAAAGAGGCCCTTAATCAATTTGCATTGTTTTAATGCATGCTGCAAGATCCCTTGAGGTAATCTGGCCAGGTTTGAGGATTCACGATCAGGGTGGAGTCTACGCAAGGATCAGCGCGAGATGATGATAAAGAACAAGGCTAACGGACACAGATTTCATATGAAACCTATAAAATGTCTCAATTTCACTAGCTAATTGATCGTTTATAATTTGTGTAGCAGCGGCTATTGCAAAAACCATTACCGTAAGGGCTGAAATCCGTAGAAAACGCTATACTGTTCTTCTATATGCTCTCAATTTCTTAACATACTCTATTATTTCAAGGTTTTACCAATTCACAGACAATAAGGTCTTGTTGATAGTGCAGTTTAGATTTTCTACCTAAATTGCCACTGATTCAATTTCCCCTTAATTAGGAGAACTACTTTACTAAAGTGAAATAGTTTTTTAACTACGTGGAAAAAAACAACAGTGTTTTAGCAGCATGTCACTGTCTGTCACAGTGCTGTATTTGACAACACATGTGGAATATGGAAGATAACCCTTGAACAACTTTTGAGCTGCCTTATTTTATTGTAGGGCAATAAATTATGTACTTACTGTCATAACAAGTCCTGGTATAAACCGGCATTGTTGCTTTAAAAAAGGTAATGAAGTGTAAAAAAAAAAAAAAAATCTGATTTGCCATGCTATTGAAATTGCAATCAAACATTGCCTTGTCAGTTTGTGCCAGCAGGGACTTGTTTGGCCTGAAGGTCACCCATAAGGAGGGGCATTGCTCAGCAGCTTGACACAAACAGAGCATGATGACTGAAAGCTTGATGTGCAGCCAAAATTAATGCTTGTGGCTGTTTTGTATTTTTTGTTTAAATTGACCATCTCTTCCTCCTTTGTTAATGACTTCTGCCTTCACACAATAACTGCGAAAACAATTCAGAAATTGTATTCAGAAAATGTAATGGCATATCTAGTGCACTTGTTTTATTCATTAAGACAGCTTTGACTCAAGATTTAATGATCGTGTCATAACAGTGAGTCACGGCATGTGCATCCTGTGGCTCTGTCTGAACGACATATACACTGTATTCAGTAATCCAAAGTGAAAAGTGCCCATCGAAGAATTAGAGCATCCATTGATTTCTTGGTCAACGGGAAACGAGTCAACAAGTTGATCTATTGATTGTAAAAATCAACAATTTAAGCAAGAATAACAACCATTCAGTGGTTCCAGCTCTTCCTCTGTAAGGATCGGCAGGATCGGCAGCCTTTTCAGAGTATGACATGGTATTATTGATTAAATATCTTCCGGTTTCAGACTTAGTTACTGGATCAAAAGAATCAGAAGCATGTAAGGACAACACTACTACATTTATGAATGCATTTCTTCACAAGGATGTTAGGATTGATGTGTTGTTAGGATTGATAACTGTTGTTGTCATTTGGGAAACAGAGGTAAAGTCTGTGTCACAAGGCTTGTTAAAATGAACATGCTCTGTTGGTGCTCTGAGAAAGACAGATGAGGCATCATTGACGTCACAGTCTGATGCCTGATATTGAGGCCTGATGGCAGCTTAGTCAGCTAATCGTTCCACCTTTTTATATTTCACAGATAAACCAAGACGATATGGTTTGGGAACATTTTGTTGGTCTTCGGTTGGAGCAGGAGAGGCATGTAAGACGTTACGTAGGCTCTGTGACTGAGTGGAGGCAGAGAGACAGCAGGCTGCTCCGTCTCCCAGTAACATCTCATTCACCTGCCAGTGAACTGAAGTGGGCATTATGGTGTGTTTGCTCTGAGTCACCTCCTTGATTTAATGTGGTCAATGACTGGATTGTTTCTTCAGCTAAAAAAACATTATTATAACTCTGATTTTAATCCTCCACATCTGATAAAATGATGTTCCTACTGGACTTTCCATAAAATTAATCCATGTTGATTTTTATATAGGATGTTGTATAGTAAAATGGTTTGCCCCCCTCCCTCTGTTTTGCTGACAAGGTCAGCCAGGTCGTTGTGCCCCAGGTGAAGGAAGGGGTCAGGTCAGTGTCTTGCCATATGATTGACCTTATCTCATGAGGACACTGGGGATCAAACTGAGGCTCTTTAGTTGGGGGCATGCTCTCTCTGCCACTAGACCATAATGTTGCAGCCAGTCTATTTTGGAAACACCTGTGAGGTCTACATAAGACTAATGACTAAACAACAACTATAGTGGCTCTTTGAGCATGGGCTCCTGATCTTGATGGTCTGTCTTAGGGAAACAGGACAGTTTATTTTAACGATCTGGCTGGTTGGTGCTCCAACTTTATATTTCTTAGATCTTAGATAGAGCTGCAACCTTTGGTATTGATTTATAAAAGCGTGTGTGTGTGTGTGTTTTTACTACATATTTTAATGGCTCAGTCTTGAAAATGTCAAAGTGAAAGTTGACATCATCACAGTTCACCATAGTGTTTTGACTGCCAAATAAGATATTTGAAAACATGACCTAAGACTGACTGATATTTAGTTTGCAGTGTAATAAAACTGAAAAGTGGCAAATAAACACTCAGTCTTGCTTTATAGAAAGGTTTCATTTTCTATTGGTAGATTGTAACGTATACTGTATTGATAGACCCGCAGCAATCACTCACTGCCTTTTAGGAGAAGTGCACTAAGCAGTCAGACAATCAGATAAGTCATAAACGCTACATTATTTCCTTTTGATAAACATGATACATGGACGGGACCTTGAACCCTTCCTCTTGATTTACGACTCTGGCCATGCTCCCTGTGAGTAGCCGCACATTTAGCCTTTGAGTTTAACGTGTGTGTTCCTCAAAACATGTCTCACAAACACAGTCGCAGGTGGAGCCACAGAGTCTCAGGCAGGTGCAGAAGCTGTCAAGATTGTCTTTGTTACGTAAGAGTTTGGAGGTCGGTCCGTTTGGTCAAATGGCTATTTTTGAATCACGCTGAGAGTGCCGCTTTGCTAAAATCACTAGCTCTGTCCTGTCAGCTCACAGCACTCATCATGTTTGCATGCAGGGAAGAGAGTTCTTTCTAGGACAACTGAGACGCGTCCTCGGCTGAATGTTTTGTTGTCCATTGCGGCGGCCATGCTTCAGCGCATGACGGCAGCAGCAGTGGACAACAAAAGAAAAAAGTGCTCTGTAAAGCAGAATACATAAGAGGAGAAAATATCTGTACATTTAGACCAGCATCTGAATGAAAGTTTAGATTATTTTTTATGATTTGAATTGTTTTGTGTTGGCAGCACCTGTCAACTGACAGAGAAACTGAAAAGAACAATGCACCAGACACTGATACAGACAAGGGCGGATTGCTGTTAAGGTCTTTTCTTAATGTCTGGGGTTAATCCTGTTAGCTGCCCTCCAGTCCCTTCTTTACATTGCTCTGTCAGCTGTATGGAGGACTTGTGGTCTCTATCACTTGGAAACACACACACACACACATACAGACTGTAGGTTGCCTGGTCTAGCCACTAAGCAGCTTAGTGCTATTGTGGCCTCAGGTGCCAGCAGCGTTGAAGCTCAGGAAGTGATTCCTTGATTAGCATCGTAATCACTGAGTGGTGTGTTGTGATTTTTGCAGCGTGTGCTGTCGATCTCTGCTCTCGTGTTTGGTTAGTAGCATGATCACACTGTCTCAAAAGTCTAGGCTGAAACTATCATCAATGAAAAGCAGTCAACAGCTGCAGTAATCTCTTAAGATGACCTCTGACTGTATGTGTTAAGATGAATCGTACAAACTCAGAAATGCTGCTTTTGCAACATGGATGGGTGAGGAAGTGTCCAGAAGGTGGAGAGCTCTTCACTCAGGCTAAGCTGTTAAGAACAAATGTTTCAATGTGCTTTTAATGTTGATGTCATGTAAAATCTTTGGCAGCAGTGCAGGATTTCCTGGATTTGAAGATGCATACACACACATGCATGAATTAACAGGAAGACAACAGAGAACCTAGAATGTCGTTGTTCCTACTTCACAGCCCAGTGTAATCAAGCATTGTTGTCGTGTCGTGTCAGCGTATGATGGTGATCGACGATCAGCAGAGTGATTGCCAATAGCTCATTAATTAGCCATTGCAGATCTTCTGACTGTATTTGACTTGTTTACCCAGTAGTGTAGTACCACTATTCTTTGTAGATAGAATTAGTCCCGTCACACACACATACACGCAATTGACCAGCTGATTGTACTGAAGCACAGGTTGCTTTGTGTCGGTGCTGCTCTGTGATTGAAGAGCAGGGATCAGTGGACAGACCACGTCATTCAGTTTGGGTTCTCAGTCGATTAGAGAGACACAGCGTGATAACAATTATGTTTTAACAATGTCGTAAAATGTTTGTGTTATCTTGCATTTATCCCTCAGTTTATCAGTTAGAGAGAGAGACGAAAGCAAAATGGGGCCCACTCATTTTGGTTGCTCCTTTTCCCCCTTTGTTTTACAGTGTAAAATAACATAATGTGATGCATAATTTGACTGTGGTGAAGACTCCACACCTTTAGGTCATTGTACTTGCTGACTTTCTTACCTTCCAGCTTGATTTACACAAACCTTGTTAAAGGTTTTTGTGTCACTTCTTGTATAAGAATATAATTTGTCAACAGTTTCTTTTCTTTGTCTTGTAACTTAAGCCTGCCACACACATAAAGATAATCTGGCTGACCACACACAATACGATCAAAACTATTCAATCAGAGGTGTTTTATCTTCATGTGTGGGGTCTCTCAGATAAAAAATCTGTTGAGATTTAGAAAAGCTTTATGTGTGTAGGCTTTAGTTGCACAAGCAGCTGCCAACTGACTTCACTCACTACTACTGTAAATATGCTTTTTTGCCAAACTTTGTTTTCTACACATTTCTCTCTCGTTACCAGGTGATGGGCACGTCTGATCAGTGAACGAGTCGGGCTGTTGTGAATACACGTGGAGCCTTGTACCAGCAGTTGATTGACAGCTGTATCTCCAGTTGACCTCCCCCTGCGTGGCACTCCTTCCGCCACCTCTGAGTCTCCGGAAGAACAACATCGCCGAGGGATCAGACACCTCCCCACCACACACTTCCTAGCCAGACTCCCTCAGCACATCGCCTCGCCCTCAACCTCCCCGAGAGGGAGAGAACAGCAGCCGCCATGGTGCTGTCACAGAGACAAAGAGATGAACTGTGAGTGTCTGGATGTAAATATGTGGATGTGCAGGCTCATTACATGTGCAAACAAGAACAGACATGTAGAACCAACACAAACGTAAACAAGTTCAACTAGAAGTGCATTGAAGCAGGGTTCCTACACAAGTATGGAAAAGTATGAAATTTGATTTTATACATTTCCAGCTCTGGAAAATTATGGAATTGCCGTTTTTTACAATGTGGACCTTATTTCTAGCATAAAATACGATCCTTTACTCACCCCGATAACTTTGGTGTCATTATGAGTAGTTCCGACGAAATTAGATCCAGCCGAGAGCTGCGTATCCGTATAATGCAAGTCTATGGGGCAGCGGAATGTAGCCTCTATATAACACATTATCTGCCGCGAAACTCGTTAATTTCACCAATATTTTGTTATGATACGCTAGTGCTAGTCCCCTCTGAGGCCGGGGTTACCTGTTATCAACATCCGTGGTTTGTAGGTTGACCTACTGACCTCTGACCTGGATGATGTCATCTCCGACCGCTGCCTGGCTCATTCTGATAATAATGATTCCACTTCGACATTCGGGTCCATTTTTAGCGCAACTAGCCAGAGCTTTAGTGAGTCCAGGTTGCGGAGAGGAAGCCTGTGGAAGCTGAACTTCGTCCAGCTGCTCATTTTGTTTTGACAATTTGGAAACACGCAGAAACAAACCATAGTATTAGCAGTAGCAACTTTCAGGTAAACAAGCCGTGCCGTGCGGTGCTCGACATCATCCAGGTTCCTTCATCAAACTCATCAAATACACAATCCAACAACTCCAAAACACTCTGGTGGACAAGTTGTGACCTGCACGTTCACCACGCTATGAGATAATAACAGAACGTTATGAGACAGAGTTGTTTTTGAGATATCCATAAGCAGTCTCTGCATTTGCCTCGAAAACAACTCTGTCTCATAACGTTCCGTTATTATCTCATAGCGTGGTGAATGTGCATTTCACAACTAGAAGAGCGTTTTGGAGTTGTTGGATTGTGTATTTGATGAGGGAAACCAAGAAATCCCATTAGCCTCCGTAGTGTAGCTCTGAGCACCTTGCGGCTCTGCTCCGCCGTTCTAAAAATAGCTTGCACCGACAATTAAAGCTAACGAACGTACTGCTAAGACTATAGGGATTACGGCAATGGGCCAATTTACCAAAATGTTGAACTATCCCTTTAAAGTGTGCGCATGTAGGCTTTTTAGCAATACCTCGAAGTCAGTCCACAAGCATGGATACACATCACATGTTCTGGATGCCAAACAGTGGAATATACAATCAGCTGTGTGGACTAATAGTCTACTTGCCAACAATGAGTACCCGGAAATGTTGAGTACCCCAAAGTTTTATGTTAGAAATATATAGTATGGGTCCCCAGTATTCAGAAACTGCCGGATGCTAATTTATATATATTGGGCAATTAGCACAATTGACATAATTAGCATAAATTAGCATAGTTTCCTATATGGGCAATATTTCTGCAAAATTGACTTGGCTGATCTGGGCAATATTGGAGTGGTTTTAGGGGTTATTGATGATGCTGAATCCATTTCTGACATTTTCAAAATTCAAAATGGCTGTCTAAACCGAAGGGACCAGATTGAAATCCATCAAAATCGGCCCACTGGCGGTTTAAATCTGGTCACTACCGGTTTAGACAGCCATTTTGAATTTTGAAAATGTCAGAAATGGATTCAGCATCATCAATAACCCCTAAAACCACTCCAATATTGCCCAGATCAGCCAAGTCAATTTTGCAGAAATATTGCCCATATAGGAAACTATGCTAATTTATGCTAATTATGTCAATTGTGCTAATTGCCCAATATATATAAATTAGCATCCGGCAGTTTCTGAATACTGGGGACCCATACTATATATTTCTAACATAAAACTTTGGGGTACTCAACATTTCCGGGTTCACAATGGGGCCCTATGGGCTGGCAAGTAGACTATAAGTCATCCAGAAGAGGTTAATGTAGATGTTGTGAGAAAGTGCGTTCCTTTACAAGAATGTGTAATCATTGAGGAAATGTGACAAGATGTGGCCTTCAAGGTGGTTCACTTGATAGCTCCTTAGTGAATATTTCATAACCCGCAGGACAGGAGCACAGAAGCGAGGGGGATGGGAGAGAAGGAGGAACTTTAAAAAATGATGGTGGGTTAATGCGAGCCGCTCTGTGCAGTGGTGTCTGGCTGGCTGATCGTATGGTATGCATCCTCTCTCAGCAGACCCCGGTCAAGACACCAACTAGTAGACATTGTCCGTTTGTTGTCTAAGCTCTTGATAATCAAGCAACTTGCACTGTTAAAATTGTTGTGTTGAATAGGATTTGATCAAGACGATCTAGAGGAAATCCTTTTGCCTATGGTGGTGTAATGTTCAAAAATCCGTAACGGTTTTGTTAGTTTTACAATTATAAGCAGTTTAAGTAACCCTGAAGCTGCATCCTAAATTTAGTACAGTTACTCATGAAATATTCACCCTTCATCTCATAAAGACGCTGTTCCGCTCATTTATATAACTCCATATGTGTGGGAGTGTGTTTGTGTGTGCGTGTGTGTGTATTTGTGCGAGCCTGCCTGCGTGCTTAAGGTTGTTTCCATGTGCTTGTGGTTCCCCTCGTCCTCACATCGTCCATGCTCTGAGTTCTCTCCTCGTGGCCAGGCTCTGGTTTCCAGGCAGCGGCGCAAAACACTTCCCCGGCGATGGGGCGCTTACGTTTTGTTTTCTTCACTGGAGGATTGTAATTTCTTCTGGCCTCCAGTCAGATTCGCTGACATTTAAGGTGGAACTGTGAAATTGGAATCTCATCGCTCCCATCTGTTCGTCAGGGTGTGGTCTCCTCTCTTTTTAAGGAGGACCCAGCATCTCTGTTAAGGTGGAGTTTATGTGTAATAGATGACAATCCCATTCATAATTACATGACTTTGTCAGCATGTAATTCAATTCATTCATAACAGTTTTGGGAGTGATCAAACGAAGCCGCCCTGATCGCGGCCATGTTAGATTGACAGTTGGTTCGTGGTAGCGTCTCTTAGGACCAAACCTGTAACTGTTGATGAGATGTGGCCTGAAACATTTCAGAAACCAATGTTGTTGTGCTCTCTCTCAGAAACCGAGCTATAGCTGACTATCTTCGTTCCAATGGATATGAGGAGGCTTATTCCACCTTCAAGAAAGAGGCAGAGATAGATATGGTAAGGAGCAACACACACACCACAATACTGAAACCAGTGAACAAATAACTTGTGCTTTTTTTTTTTCTTCTCTCTGAGTGTCTGTGTCTTTTCTTTCCTCATAGAATGAAGAGGTAGATAAAAAGTACGCAGGGCTTTTGGAAAAAAAATGGACCTCGGTCATCAGATTACAGAAGAAGGTAAGGAATGTCTGTGTGTGCTGATGGTGTACTTTACATTTGCCTGAGATGTTGATACATGGTGCACAGTTCGTGTGTAAGCCAGACATGTCCAGTGTTGTATATGTCAGTGCATGACACCGTTCTCCTTCAGCTAACCCAGAAATGTTTAGATACCTTTATTCAACCAGCTTTATGACAATCCAAAGCGTGATTGTGTTAGATTGTTGCCTGTGTAACTCAACAATGACACCAGAAGTATCTACTGATCAGCATGTCTGAACTCTCTGACTCCCGTGCTCCTTGTCTCAGGTGATGGAGTTGGAGTCCAAATTGAACGAGGCCAAGGAGGAGATGACACATGGAGGGCCTGTGGGTCAGAAGAGAGACCCCAAGGAGTGGATCCCCCGTCCCCCAGAGAGATACGCGCTGAGCGGCCACCGCGCTCCGGTCACGCGCGTCATATTCCACCCCGTCTTTTCTGTCATGGTCACAGCCTCAGAGGACGCTACCATCAAGGTGTGTGTTCACAGACAGCGTTTTGGTCTACACACTGCACCGCCAGTTTATCGAGTACCTGACACAACGTTCCTACTCATGAATCCCAACCTGTCATACTCGGTTTATGTTGAGACTGAAGACACAGCTTTTGTATCGGTGTGGGAAGAAAACACATTAGCATTCACTCCGATACAGTACTGTCCACACCGCTGAGGCCTCGAGAATCCCCAGAGTTAAATCAATATCTTTTGGACAGTGTAAACAAGGAGCTTGTTGCAGGGCTTTTATATTACCTAGTATATTATATTATATTATATTATATTGTGTAGTATGGGAAAGTTGCTATTTGTATACTGCATAATAACGGCTTCAACTTTGGAAAACAGTTTTCCCACAATTTGAAATTTATTTATACATTTGTGTATCTCAGTATGCGTGTGTGCTCTTTGAAAACGTTAAGGCTTCCCTTGCCTTTCTGATGTACCTCTGGGATGTCTCTTTGAAAGTGGGTTCCTAGCAGGAACATTGAAGCATAGTGACGGCTGAAAACAGCAGCCTTTACAAGCACAATCAGCAAGTGTTACGACTCACCACAAACATAGCCTCTGCAGCTCTGACCCTTTAGATCAAAGCTGTGCTGCAGATCTGAGGCTGCGCTGCCTTTTTATCCTCACTGCCTCTGCTCCTGCATGCCCCCCCTCCCTTTCTCTTCCCTCCCTCCCTTCATCCCTCCCTCCATCCCTTCCACCATTCCTTCCTCCCTAACTCAGTTTCTTTTTTTGCTTTGTCACTGCTCATCTGTGTGAAGATGGGCTGATGCACTTGTTGTCAGAGGCAACACTCCCAGAGCACAGCACTCTGGGAAACATGCAAATCACTTCCTCTCTCAGCCCCCCTCCTCTTCTCCTTTTTTATTAATGAACTAAGCTAACTGCTTAATGTTAATTATTTTAACTAAATGATTCAGTGTTTTTTTTTAAACCTACGCATCTAATTCACATTTGAGTTCAACCTTGTGACACATTATGGACTCCATGCTGCCTCTTAAAAATAAGATCGGTGTAACACTTTTTTGTTAGGACACAAGACTGAATAAAATTGACCAGTTTTACCAATATGATCGTTACATGTGGTGCACATCTGTCGTTTAGAGCAGGACAAGGTGATGCTGCGTCACACCAACTGACTGTTGCTGTCTGTACTTTTAGGTGTGGGACTACGAGGCAGGAGACTTTGAGCGGACCCTGAAGGGCCACACAGACTCTGTGCAGGACATCTCCTTTGACCAGACAGGGAAGCTGCTGGCTTCATGTTCAGCTGACATGAGCATCAAACTCTGGGACTTTCAAGGGTTTGAGTGCATCCGAACAATGCATGGTGAGTGATATGTACAGAAATAAGAGCTGTCAGCTCCATCTACATTGTTATATACAACCTGTTTTAGAAATGGCGTAACTGCTTCACTGCATTATTTTCAGTTTTGTGTAATGATGCTTTTTAAATATTTGTAATACAAGTTTTAATTTAAAAATCTTAAAGTGTTTTTGGATGTTGTTGAACATGTGTTGGTTTGGGTATAAAGATTATTTCACAGTAGTTAAAACAACTCAACTGTCTTCTGTGTCATCCAGGCCACGATCACAATGTGTCGTCTGTAGCCATCATGCCAAATGGTGACCACATAGTGTCTGCCTCCAGAGACAAGACCATGAAGATGTGGGAAGTGGCCACTGGGTAAGTGATGGGGAAGTGAAGGAGGGGCTCGTTTCAACTTTCACTATCACACGCTCTCAGAAACTGAGAAAGGTGGAATGTTAAATCTTGGAATGGAGTTACATTTTGCGCTTTCTTTTGTTTTCATACTCAATTTTCAAACCCCTGGTCTTAATTTCATCACTGGGAGTGACTGTTTACAATCAGTTTATGCAAAAACCTGCTGTTTCACAATTTAACTTGGTAATATAATGAATATTTCCATCCTCAGGTACTGTGTGAAGACCTTCACGGGCCACAGAGAGTGGGTGAGGATGGTGCGTCCCAACCAGGACGGCTCATTGATCGCCAGCTGCTCCAACGACCAAACGGTGCGCGTATGGGTGGTCGCCTCCAAGGAGTGCAAAGCTGAGTTGCGGGAGCACGAGCATGTGGTAGAGTGTATCGCCTGGGCCCCTGACAGTGCTCATCCCACCATCCTGGAGGCCACAGGCTCAGAGGTAAATACAGCTGCTGCAGGATCTGACGTTAACCTACAGGGACGTTTGTATACCTTTGGTTCAGCTGCAGGGTTTCCCACTATTGTCTCTACCAAAGACACATGTTGTGTACCGAGATAATGACTGATTCATAAGACATTCAATAAAACTGTTGCATAAAATAGAGTTGCCACTGTCTCAGTGAGACCTGATTTTAATCTGAATTGATCACTAAAAATTAAATGTTAGGGCTGGGCTATTATGGCAAAAATCAAAATCAAGATTAAAGGGATAGTTCAACATTTTTGCAAACTGGCCCATTGCCATAATCCCTTTAGTTTTAGGAGTAGGTTTGTTACCTTTAATTGTCGATGTAAGCTATTTTAAAACAGTGGAGCAGAGCCACGAGCTGCTCAGAGCTACGCTACGGAGGCTAATGGAATTTCTTGGTTTCCCTCATCGAACTCATCAAATATACACAATCCAACAACTCCAAAATATGGAGGAAATAGGGATTATGGCAATGGGCCAATTTGACAAAATGTTGAACTATCCCTTTGATTGAACTTTTTGCCCTGATTACAATTAATGACCGATTACAGTGTCATCATTGTCGTCGACCCCCCCCCACACCGAACAGTGTGGAGTGTAAACATGAGCACAGAAGGAGAGGAAATAATAAACAAACAAGGACACGTTAGCTCGTATGCGTCTTGTGTGTCTGTCTCCGGCTGTGCATCTGAAGCAGCAGTAGCAATAATCATGTAGCTGCGGCCCGCCGCCACTTAGCGGAATACATTACGGAAACTAGGGCTTTGACAACGAACTTCGAAATTCGAATATAATTCGAATATTAAAAAAATAACCATATTCGAACGAATATTAGAGCAGCTCTAAATATTCGAACCTGTAATAAGCATTATTTTTGGTAAATGTGTTTGCCTGAAAACGTAGTTTTCAATCCAGATTAAAGGCTTTTTTCAGCCTGTTGAAGTTGTGAAACGCCAGCTCATTAGCATTGATCACCTGGGGCTCCTGTACTTACAGTATGGCGTTATCACGTCGTTAACGCCTGACGCCTGTTCACACTTCTTCACTGATAAACAATGGCGGAGCAAAAGGCTGCGAGTGCGACCATAGATACTCTACAAACCACGGAGGGAGAAGTTGAAATATGTGTTTCCTCTACATTCATTTAGGAGTGGCGGGCCGTTTTTTTTTTAAATTGTCGCAAATACACCACCGCAGCATGTCATCCGTTCATTAATCTCCGCATAGCGCTGTTTCACACACACACACACACACACACAGAGAGAGAAGCGCTCATGCAGCATGCATGACAGTGAAAGCGAAACTTGTACCGCCCCCCCACCCCCCCCCCGTCGGACAATCCGGTCGCTTCGGGCGGGGGGGGGGGGGGGTCAAAATATTACAAAAATATTATCCATAAATATTCGAATATATTCGAATATTAATATTAATAAACAAACAAAGTTCGAATATGATTTTTTGGACAAATGTCAAAGCCCTAACGGAAACCCTCCATTATCTTATTTTGGAGCTGCTCGATTTGCACAGTCAGCTTTCAGTCAGTTTTCTTCCCTGTTGCTTCCATGTAGCGGACTGGATGGGGGGTGTCACATGACCACACAGCCAGGAGTGTGTCGTTCAGGTGACTTCAGGCTCTAAATCTCGGTTTTGATTATTTTTCAATCAACTGCCCAGCCCTATTAAATGTCATCTGGATTTTTGGAGACTTGACTCATCAGATTCCACTGATTGGTCAGGTTTTGACATCATGTTTGTTTTGTGGTTGACAACTGAAGATGTGAGAAGACGTCACCACGCGTCTTTGTCTTTAGGTTGTTGTGAGATTTTGAAAAGTACGTGTGTGTGTGTGTAGAGAGCAGTCTGCAGACAGTGGGGCTGTACTCTGGTCCAGTGGTACACTAGACATGCTCTCATGTTTTCAGTGACAAAGTGAATATGCTGATATTCAGCAGGTTTAATGTTGGCATGCTTACATCTGGTTATTAGCCATAAACATAAAGTATATCTGGCTAATGGAAATGTCTTTAGTTTGGTATGTATTTAGACACAAAGCGAACTGATTTGGCTAACGTCACCCTCCTTTGAGCCGTGTCACTGTCACGGCTGAAAATTGCCTCCTCATCTTTGCTCTTTAATGTCACTAGTGGATGTTTCTGATATCTTCATTGTACATTGTATCTGTTCTACAGATCAAGAAGAGTGGAAAGCCTGGCCCCTTCCTTCTCTCTGGCTCCAGAGATAAAACCATTAAGATGTGGGATGTCAGCATTGGCATCTGCCTTATGACCCTGGTGAGTGGTAGAAACAGTGGTGTCTGTGACTGCTTCAGTCTTTATTCAGTGAGTGGTGGGTAATTCTGTCTTGGTTCTTCAGGTGGGACATGACAACTGGGTGCGTGGGGTGTTGTTTCACCCTGGAGGAAGATTCATAGTGAGCTGTGCTGACGACAAAACCATTAGGATCTGGGACTACAAGAACAAACGCTGCATGAAGACCCTGTGTGCCCATGAACACTTTGTTACCTCTTTGGGTAAGACAGTTATTAATGGAGTTGATTGTGAATCTCCTGCTTCCTCACATGTCTAACATACTTAGTGGTGAACTTGTTTGAATCAGCACTGAACAGATGTTGTTCCCCTCTTGCAGATTTCCACAAGACTGCTCCCTACGTGGTGACGGGCAGCGTCGATCAGACAGTCAAAGTCTGGGAGTGCCGCTGAGACCACCTCCGTCTCTTGCCCTGTCCTGCTTCCTGTCCCCCCCCCAAATCCAAAAGCAGCCCTAACCCCCCCCCACCACCCTGTCCCTCCTCTACCCCTGCACCTCGGCCCTTCTCCTTCTGTCCCGACAGCTAGCCCCGCCCCTCACCCCTCGCACTCCAAACCATAGTTGACCATGGCGCTTTACCTTTCTCCCCGTCCCCTCCCCTGCCTCCCCTCTCCTCCCTTACCTCCCCCTACATCAGTCCAGCCCTATTAAGATGACTATTGTCCTTTTATGTAAATTATTCTGGATGTAGGGTACGCTTAATAAATGTCACGCAATCTCTGACACATAAACACACTCAAAAGATAAGAAATATTCCTTGCATGGTGAATCAATCAATCAAAAAAAAAATTGTATACTGTTAAATTTGCCGAATTTGCATTTTTGTCATGACTTCCCATCGGGTCAAAGGGTAAATATCCTTGTGTGCTGCCACAGATGGATTCCAGTGAACTGACGGTGCACGAAAACCAATGGCACCCCTCGCTGAAGGGGTTTAGTTTTTTTTTCTTTTTCCTTTTTTTTTTAGTTTTGTTTTACTCCATGCCTCCATTGTTGTGGTCTGTCACTGCGCAGATGGTGATAGAGAAGATGTGAGGAAAGTGAGTACATGAGAGAGAGAGAGAGAGAAAGAGAGAGAATGAGTGGAAGCTGTCCAGGAGGAGACGATAGTAAGTCGAAGAAAAACACAAAAAAAAACGAAGCAGGATGCTGCTCCCTAGTTGAATCACATGAGGTTCTGTGGTCGAGTGCACGTGTACATGTGTGTATACATGGCGTGAGTGTGTGTGTGTTTGTATATTACGACAGGAGAATCTCTCCGCCGTCTCTCTGCTCTGGCGGTCAGAGGAGAGAGAGAGGAGGCAAAGCTTCTCACCCACTGTGTTCATTCATACTACTTCATCTCTTTTAACAAACTTGCTTTCTAGTAGACACTCACAGGACCTTAACGATCCCTACGCTGCTGAGAGCACAGGCACACACCCCATAGCAAAAGTGTGTTTTACAGAGGAAAAAGTCTGCTCACCTTTTGAGGTTTGTGTGTGTGTATGTCGCCCCAGAGAATCGCCCAGTGCCCTCTTGCTCGCTATCTCTGCCTTGTTAACCCATTGAGGGCTCCCTCACGGGATTTTCATTCTGCTTTCTGTGGTCTCACTGCTCTCTTTACACACACATACACATACACTCACAAATGCACATACACGCACAGTAAAAGTTGTGTATCAATATATCTGGATGTCATTGTTTGCAACATAATGAAATAAAATTCTGTAAATATAAATCACCCATGAGTGTGCTTTCTTTTGAAGGAAGGAGGGGAGAAATAAGATGAGGAAACCTTGTGGTAGCCACTCGTCAGACAGGATTCTCACACTGAGGTCATACAGCAGCACTCCTTCCTGCCCCATACCACATAAAAGAGCAGAGGAAACTAAGGCGTCATTCAGTTCTCATGTCATCATCTGTATCACCAGCATTGTGTTTTTTTTTTTTTTTTGCTTTTCCCATGATGGCACCATCTTGTGGTCAATCTAAAATAAAAAACCTCAAGGAGTAGAGTACAAAATCAAAAACAAATCTGTCTAGTTTTTAGGCAAAAAGCTTGTTTATAAATGTCTATTTGAAGCTGTCTGCTCCACAGGAACTTAAGTCCTTTCTTCTAATAGCACTTCAGTGTTCTGAGAAACCCATCTAATAAAATTTGGCTCAATCAGGAAATATCTCTTCAAGACAGCCTGTGGTTCACGAAATTAAATGTTCATATTAAAGCAAATCTAGGAATCATCGGAGTAAAGTCTTCAGAAAGAAATGGGTCACTAGACAAAACTTTGAAGCGGCTGCTCTGGAAACAGCAAATATTATTTATGTATAACTATCTGGCTCTGGCGCTGTGCAGTGGTCTCTCAGCATCAGCTTGAATCTGAACACGGGTCAGATACTGTCACTGCTCTTACTGATGGAGACAGAAGCCAAACAGATCAGTCTTGACCCAGTAGTTTTGTTGATCAGTGAGTTGTGAGATGAGGAGGAAGAGGATGTGGCAGGAAGTCCTAAAGATGGTAAAGAGAAGAGTCCAACACGCTGTGACGTTTATTCCTCAGGATAAATCTAATAACTTAAACTGCAAAGCCCCCCCACCTCTCCTTATCAATTATGTACTGTACCCCAGCCTTCCTCTGCACACACACACACACACCTGCTCACTCACCCACACAGCAATTACTCTTTCCTCTGTGCTCTGCGGTATCCTGGCAACAGTTACCAGAACGGCAAGCGTGTTAAGTTAGCGCCACACCTTGCTCTGTCTTTTACAGGTCTGAGGGAGGAGGAATATGAAGGAACATTTGTGTCTTTATTATTCAATCAAAACAAACTTCACTTCAATCAAAAAAAAAAACCTTTTCAATCAAAACGAAAGTGTTTGAATGCAGAAAAATATTTGAGACCCATAGAAATTGCGTTTGAACCCTTTTTTCTGATTGAAAATGTTTTTTTTATTGAAGTGAGTTAGTATTTGATTGAAAATATCCTTTTTGTTTAAATCAACTTTTTTTTGATTGAATAATACGGACACAAATATCCTACCCATAATATGGCCCATATAAGAAAAGATGACTTTAATCCCAAAAAAATATTTTCAATCAAATGATAACTCACCTCAATCAAAAAAAAAAAAAAACGTTTCAAAGAAAAAAAGTGCTTGAATGCAATTTTTTGGGTTTCAATTTTTTTTTTTGCATTCAAAACCTTTTTTTTTTTAATTGAAAATGCTTTTTTTGATTGAAGTGAAGTTTGTTTTGATTGAAAATATCTTTTTTCTTTAAATCAACTTTTCTTTTGATTGAATAATAAAGACACAAATGTTCCTCCATAGATAGGAGGAACAGGGAGTGGTGGAGTAAGGCGTGAGGGCAGGATGGATGAACGCCAAAAAAGAAGGTGGTTAAAGCCCAAGGTTCATCATGCAGTAAAAGGAAAGTGATAACGGGAACACACACACAGTGAAGGGACACTCAGACGTATGCACAGAAGTGAGAGGTGGCTTCAGACGAGTTAATGAAAGGATAATAAACCTGTCTCACTCTGAAACTGGTTTCTCAGCAGAGGAACTGGAGTAGAAACATTGGCCTACATCCGCTCACCGCCGCTCTCTCTCATGCCTTGCGCACACTTTTTCCTCGCATGCAAGACGAACAACATCAAAACAGGGCAGAAGACGCTCACTTTCTCTTAATATGCCTTCTCAAGGTCACACACACACACACTTCTCTCCTTTTTCTCTGACAGAACTGCTCACACAGATGTATAGCAAAGGAATAAAGCGAGAGGTGCTGCAAAGAGGTGGAGAAGTCAGATGAACCAGCTTGATGAGGAAGCGTTGAAGAGTCTCCAAGGTCAATGTATACATCAGAGCTGTGTGTGTCAGATGCAGCTGTATTGATCCTCTCACAAAGAACTGACCAGTATTATACACACAGCAGACCGGCTTCCTTTATTCACACGTGCTGACAAATACCAGTTTCATATTCAGTAATCACAGACCAAAGCTGCAGGGGTCTGTGCTCAATATATAGGTTTGTGTGTCATTCCAGTATAGCTTACGTGTGCCACACTATAGCTGACGTGACCAGTGTTCTAATAATCCCTGCAAAGCCTGAGGAGGAGGAGGAGGAGGAGGAGGAGGATGGAGTGAGGTGAGGTGTGTTGCAGGATGTGGCGCTCTCTAGTGGTAGAACGTGTTGAGAGATCCCATCCCATGTCCCTATAAGGAAAAAAAGCAGCTGCTTCCTCGCAGTGTTTGAGTGAGCAGTGGTCGCACAGATGTCATGGAAACTATAATAAAACCTGAACGTTTAGTGTCTCGGAGGAAGCAGCAGAGAAACACTGTGAGGTTGTGAATATCTGAGGTGTGCACACTTTCAACTTTTCAAGGAAACTGGTCAAAGAAATGGACTATTGGTCACCATCATGTCATAATCTGAGACACTTCACATTATTTGAGGATAGGTTTAAAATGTGTTTGTTATGAGCAGGCAGGACTCTTTAAGAAAAGCAAACTAAACACAAATAACAAGTTTTAATAAAGCCAACTAATTAAGGTTTTCTATTTAGTCTTTTCACCTCAGGTCTCTGACTCCACGCTGGACACAAAGTCTCCTGTATTTCCACTGCTTCCTCTTTGTCTCTCTGTAGATCCACTAGTGATGCAGCACTTCTAACTGGGTCAGCCCGTCCCTGCCTCACATCCCTCCCACCATCTCCCTCTCCCCAAGCCACCCCCTTTTCTCCTCCTCCTTTTTCCTCTGTATATGCATACATCCCCCGTGGACTTTTTTTTTCTTTTTTTCACGCAGCTCATGTGCTTACCATGTGCTGCAGCTCTAGCTTCCCTATTCTCTCTCTCCCTCCTCCTCCCTCCCCTCCCTCTCTGCCTCATTAATTTTCTCTCATGCTTGCTGTCATGGTATCTCAGCCTGTTGCAAACCGACTCCTATCCCCTCACATTTACACTCTCCTTCACTTGCATTTGCACTTGATTATCGTGAGTTTCGGATTTCTTCAGACGAAGCTGACAAGCTGCTAGCTGGATGGTCCAGGCAGTAATGGTGTTAGTGGGTTTGTATGTGCAGGCAGAGTGCATGCCGTGGCGAAGGCAGCTCTTATTAACCTAAAGCTTCTGTTTGGATTGGCTGAGACTGTCAGACTCTGTGATGTAGTGGAGGATATATACGACTCCGTGGTGTCCAATCAAAGGCTGTTACCATGCAGCCATGCACACCCGACATACATGCATTTGTGTAGAGTACATGACTGCAACATAAACCATTTATTCGAACGCTTAAGTGAGATTTATTTGCAGCCTGAGTTTGATACATTGCATGAATCACCACTGATGTTGCATCGCAGATTGCAGATCAGCTGACTTATAGAAACACAATACATGATAACCAACAGAAGAGCAGTACTTCAATGCACTTTACCATATGGAAAGAAGAAGTGGTTGTACGGAGAAAGAGAAAATCCTTGTGATGCAGTAAAGCACAATGATAATTTTTTTCAGTGTGAGACAGAAAGAGTGGGTGGGAGATGAAAATCTAGGGAGAGATGCAGATGCAACTGGCAAGAGGAAAAGGGAAATACAATACTATTATGCAAACTTTGCCAGAATCATAAAGACAATCTAACGATTACAAAACATCATGAGCAATGAATACCAATAGATTCCGTTTTTTAAGTTTGCACATTTTTTACTGTTACCATCCGTGTGTGTGTGTGTGTGTGTGTGTGTGTGTGTGTGTGTGTGTGTGTGTGTATAGCTACTATGCAAATTATCTATGCATATCCATGGATAATGCTAAGTATACAGAGTATTTAGAATATCCATCTTCTTCATCTACCCACCACTCTATCAAGCAGATATATGCTCACGGTTTAGGCTATAGTCTCATCAGGAGATTATGATGTAATAGTTGCTCGTGCAGCTCAAAGTGTGCTCCAAAAACACATTATCAGAGATTTCTGTATACAATTGAATAGAAATAGCTTCACTGTAATTATCCCAGGTTAAGTTGTAATAATGGAGAACCTGTCTGCAGAATGGACCCTCATCGCTAGTATTAGTTAAACGTTAGATTTCAGTTTTAATATGATTCAAGCTTTAACATCAACCTACTAATAATAGTAGCTACAATTTGATCAGCCAGCCGCTCCTCCACAGCACTCACCCACATATACTAGTAAGCCCCGCCCCTTGCCGCTTGATTGACAGATGTGATCTCGAGACAGCAGGGTGGCCAGTCACGCTCTCGCCATGCAAATGAGCCGCGCTCGGGCCGGGCGGGTGCCCATGTGGACCAGCACCATGCCTTGTTGTTCTGAGCCCTGATTGGCCCGCCGCTGCCTGATTGGTCTTCATGCGCTGCAGGTCAGCTGCGGGAACGAAAACCCGGACACGGCGCGACGTCGACGGGACTTCTCTTTCCCGGGGTTTCTCAGAGACGCTCAGCTCCACCGTGAGCGGAGTTTGCTCCCGGTGCTTTTAAAGAGAAGTATTGGTGGTTATCCTGTCAGAGCACGTTACATTCTGTGGTTTTGGAGGGCTAGCGGCGGACGAGACTGCACCGCGGAGGAGGAGCGCGGAGTGGTGCGGCCGCCTGGTTTTAGTCGCGGCCGTAGTAACAGGGCGGGGCAGGACCCCGGGAGGGGCGGGTCTTAACGAGAACACGACTCGCCTTGTTGTGTGTATTCCACTGCTCGCATCGCCATCTTGTTGCAATCCTATTTTTTACGTATGTGAGGATCTACTTTCCGTTCGGCCGGATTAAAAATTGCCCTTCTGCCTTCAGGAGGAACACAGGGGACGATAAGATTGGGCCTGCGGGTGTGAACCGTGCACACGGCGCTTCCTAGCGGGACACTACCTACCCCCCTCCTCGGTCTTTTTCCTCTTTCCGTCCCGGGCCACCGGGTTGCCTGTCGTGAGGGTTTACGCGCAATGAGCATCGATACACTTTTGGAGGCGGCCAGATACCTGGAATGGCAAGCCCAGCAACAACAGATCACACGTGGTGAGTTAAACACAGCAGACCGCTGCACCGTGCCGCCGCCGCACAGGACGCAAAATAACGTGAGCTCAGAGTAATGCTGCCTTTTCAGGCTCTGGATCCCATTTACTATCAACGGACTGAGTTTGCAGTTTCAACTGACCCGCCTGTGGGGGACGGAAGCGTTTGTAGTTTTTTTGTTTATCGCTACTGGGTCCGTGCCAAAGAAAGACTCGACTCACGAGCAAACTATCGGCATTTCCTGATGGATAATTGTTGCACACATTTGTCTTGTTAATGCGGAAACGGCCAAAGTTGTTTTTCCGAACTACTTTGCGCGCTCACGGCGTGTGTGTGTGTGTGTGACAGTTTAGACACTAGTGACTCACCGTGGGTGCGTGTGTGTGTAAGTATGTGCGTGTGAGTGTATGTGTGTGTGCTAGGAAGTCCTCTGCTGTGTCTCTATCAGAACCTGGAGTCTATGTCTGTGTTGTATCTTTATTGTGAGGCAACTGGATGTCAAGTGTACACTTTATTTGGGGATTTAAATCCGTTCGCTGAAAATACAAATAAAAACCGTGAGTCAGAGACGGAGGGCTGGTGTTTTCTACAGACTTTTAAAATTTTTTATTTAGGTATCTGTTATAAAAGATCCCTCACTGAGTCGATTTGCCCCAGTTCTTGCCCGTCGAGCACCAGCAGGGCGGTGGCGAGCAGTGGCTGCTCTTTACATAATACCCTGACATCGCTCAGCTATCTTATGACACACACTGGGGCGGGCACTCACGCGCTCACCCCGTCCCATTTGTATATCCGCGCGCGAGCAGATAAAAACCTTCCGTCCAGTCTAATGAAATAATATAATATTATATAGTTTCCTATTTATTCGAAAGCGATGAGCTGTCAATCGGCATAAGGATCAGTGACTCGGTGAAAGGGGGCAGGGGGCCGCTTTTTGTGTTTCTACCCTCTGATGACGTGTCAGACAAATCACCCCCCGCTCCCCCACCTCCGCCTCCCTGCCTGCCTGCATACTTACCCTACCGCGTGCTATGATCCGCCCACAGCGACCACGTGCACCCCCCCCTCCCTCTCCTCCCCTCCCCTCCCCTAGAAACACACCTACGCGCGCACACACACACACTCATGCATGGACGTACAAACACTCCTCGTCCCCGCCCTTCCCATTCAGCCCACTGACAGTGGCGGGTTGGAGACAGAGAGAGAAAGGGGGGTAAGTAGGGCAAACCTCCCTGTGCTCACCCCCACCCAAACCCAGCCTCTCTCAATGCAGGAGTTATGTAATTTATGTTAGCGTGCATTTGACAATCTGGGCCATGGTGTTTGTGTGTGGATTGTACTACAAGAGCAAAGGAAAGAAACAATATTTCAGTAAACTCTCGGTTTTTTACTTCTGCTTTCTCGACTTTTTAGTGTGTCCAGTTTTTTTTTTTCAACTGCATTGTGTTCCTAGTTGCTCCTACATGACACCAGTGCATCTTAGAGGCAGTGAAATTGTAATTATTAGTATACTGTTTAAACTGTCACACGTGACAGTAAAGTGAATAGGTTTGGAGAACTGGACATCAAAGGTCTGTGTGTTAAATTACAATGGGCATTTTTCACAATTCACTGTCGTAGGTGAATCGATTAATCAAAAAAAATATCACTGAGCATGTTCATTGAATCAGTATCATGTTGCAAAATGAAACACATGGCAATGAATGGTGTTAGTATGCTCAGTGTTAACTGCAGAACAAACTGATAATGAGTGTAAAAAAGAAACTAACTTGATAACTATTTGAGCTCATTTTACTTACAACTGTCTCTGATTAATTGAGATTCCTTGTCTGTTAAAAAAAGATTCAATCAGTTTTATGAAAGAGGAGAGCAGTCTTTTCTCACACTGGGTGGATAGAGATAGAGATACATTTGATTACAGACTCTAGGTCCAGTTAAGAACAAATACAAAAAGACAAAAGGAAAAACAAAAAAATCTAAGAACACACCGATTTGTGTTTTTTATTTATTTATTCTTTGTCCAACATAGATGATCTGTGAATGAGATCCACGGCAGATGTCGGTCATTTTTTGGATTACGATTATGTACATTATATCAGTCTCACACACTTCCACACAGCTGACATGTGGTGTTGTTTTGGTGGCCTGTAGCGACGCCTACACAGCACATAGTCTCTCCATCAGCCGCAGCACTGACCACAGGTGATCTGTCACTATAAGTAATCGATCCAATCTTCTCATCAGCACCTGTTCACCTGGGACATCCCAGCTTCAAACCAAACACAGCACTGAAGAGAAAGGAGTTGTCTGTAGTCTGTTTCTCACTGCTCAGCAGGGGTTCAGAACAGACACATGAATAATTTAGTAACTCCCAGGCTCATTATTAACACTGATGGAGTTATTACCAGATCGCACAGATATTAAGCAGAAACATACAGTTCTGAATGAGCGGTGCAGAGTTTTGTCATGCACGTCAACATGACGACAGTTGCTCCAGGTGAGCTGAATCAGCAGCATCATCAGGACTTCAGTGTTGTCATGTTTTGGGTGAATGTTGAGTGAATACGCAGCTCTGGCGTTTCTAGTTTTGTTCCATAATGCTAGTGATGGCTGCGCTTGCATGTTGGCGTTGGGGGGCAGCTTTGAGGAATCCCTGGGATCTTCTGTTTCTAATGTTGCTGTTTCCATGGTAACGGCGGGCTTTCCATATCGCTTTGAGTCTGCTCCGCCTTCTCCGGTGTGCAACAATAACTACTCAGTCATCATTAAGCGTGTGTGCTTGTGCTTGTGTGTAGGCCTCCGCATGCATCACAGTGTGGGAACACCCCCTGTCATCTGCTGGGCTTATTGTTGCTATTTGACATATAACAATATACTTCATATATGTGCTGTTACGGTGACCGAGTGGCTCCTTGACAACCGTCCTTTGGTCAGACGGCCATGACGTAGCCCACAGGCAGAAGCATGCTCGGTGTTGGATCGGTCCAATCACAGGGCAGACACAGGAGGAGGAGGGAGGGGAGGGGAGGGGGGTTCTCTCCACCAAGGAAAGAGATGCAGACACAATTTCTGTAATTTTTTTTTCTCCCCCCTCCCCACTGTCTGATTCCCCGATGACATCACTTTTTGTGTGCACATACTGTTGAGATTTTCACTGCTCAGACAGCGGAGCAGCTAAGATCACCTGAAGAGCATCAGTCAGTTGGGTGAAGGTCGATAAATCAACAATGATAAATGATGAATTGAAACAGACTGTAGAGCTATTCTTGACATTTTGTGTGTATATGTGTGTCATCATATAGGCTACTGCATGTAGCACCTTTCATGCAGCTTTAGAGATTTACAGTAAGGAAAGTGGGTGCATCACATGGAAACATAAAGAATGCAGAGTATGTCAGATTAAAAATAGAAACGCAACAGTACAAAAACAAGTAGTTAAAGGTCCAGTGTGTAATATTTGTCAAGATTTATTGGAAAAATCCAAATATGCTACCAATGAATATATATGTAGGTATAAGTGTATAATCGCTATAAAACAAAATCTGTTTGGTTTTAATAGCCTTATAATTTATCTTTTATACACATAGCAAGGGTCTTGCTTAGAGAGTGCAAGAGTTTTACGTTCATAGATAACCAGTAGAATTATTTAAAGGTGTTCAGAAATGGACGTTTGTCCTGTTTGTCGCGCCTCCTTCTACGAGTTTCCACGAGTTGCCGCACGAGTTTACCCGAGTAAGGAAAACAAATTTGATTGGTCGTTATCGAGCGGGCAGGATATTCAATGTTTGGGGCGAGACCGAGCTTGGTGTGTGTGTGTGTGTGTCTCAGACATTTGATAATACATCAGTGGCTGGTGAATCGTGAGCAACGTGATGCATAATTTGTGCGCCTGCATTGTCCAATGCGAAAAAGAATACCACACTTTCATCCCGGATTTACTCGAAAATAGAATTTTGCACAAAGTTTGGCTTACATCGTCTGATAGATGAGTTATTACACTAATTTCATGGCCCATAGTGGAATCAAATTCATTTTTCTTTTCTGTACAGCTTTAATACATAAATAATAGAATCAGAATTCTAGATGTCACCGTTTTCCCCGTATTTTACGCACTGGACCTTTAATCAGAGAGAAGTATAATTATCATGCTGTCTAAAGTTGTGTTCAGTGACATCAGGACAGTTTTGTCTAACTTCCTGTCCTGTGTTGTCTGCCCTGTGCTTCCTTACAGAGGAGTTCAAAGAGGAGAAGGAGATCAAACAGGAGACAGAGTCGAGGTGCATCGACCTCGTGACCTCGCCATCCCAGCCGGCCAGAGCCAACCACGTCGTTTGGGGCGATGACGCTCACCGCCTACAGCCGCACCACCTCCACCCCGCCCCGCCGCCCCCCTCCCTCCCACCCCACCAAGTCCCCATCGCCGTCATCCCGATGGTTCCGGTCGTCACCACCACCCCCTCGGTCCCGGCCCTCCCGCTCCCGACGCCGATCGCCGCGGCCGCCACGTCGCTCAACGGCTCCCCGCCAATCAAGAAAGCCTCCTCCCCTCCACAGCAGCAGCAGCAGCAGCAGCAGCCGGTCTCTCGTCACCTGCTGTGCGCCCCCCAGGTGAAAATAGAGACTAGCCCGCAGGCGATCAGCGTAAAGCCCAACCAATCGCAGCCTCAGGTTCAGATTCAGTACTCGACTTCCATCAGCACTAACGGCTCCGGCTCTCAACACGCACTGCTTCCCCATCAAGCTTCACCCACTCAGCCGCGGCCCAACGGAGTGACGATGGAGGACCTGAGGGCGATGGAGGGCAAGAGGAGACCAGGAGGGTCAGTTTGTGTGTCTGTGGTTGTCAAATTTGAAACAAAAGTGTAACTGGGTGTAACAATTTGATCGTTGTGTTTGTGTTTCCAGAGCGGGGACCAGAGAAGTGCACAACAAACTGGAGAAGAACAGGTGAGTCGCAACTCAACACATTGAACCTCCTCATTGCTGCAGTTGATGTGACCTCAACAGGAGTTACAGCAGACATGATGTAGTCAGTTACAAAAGAGTGTCGTAGGTCAGCCCAAAGGTCACGACAGTCCCTCAGCCTTTTAGTGAACCATGAAATCCTTCTCAAACATGCAAGATGAGTAATATACGTATTCCCTGTGATGTCAACAACCTCTTGAGCAAATGATTGACTTACCAATAGATGGTGACGTATTTTCCAAGACCATTAGCTAATCACAACCAAATCTCGTTTTGGCTCTTGGCACCTTCAGGCGAGCACACCTCAAAGAGTGTTTTGAGACACTGAAGAAGAACGTTCCAAATGTTGACGAGAAGAAAACTTCCAACCTCAGCGTGCTCCGCAGTGCTTTGCGTTACATACAGGTAAGACGGGTTTCAGTAAGCTTTCATGTATAGGTGTGATCCAACACAATCACTTGGAAAATCACTTGGTTCCTGTTTGTCATCTTGTTGTTTCATCTCTCTCCAGTCTCTCTCAGCTATGGGAGCAGCCCAGGCTTTGGTGTAACTGCTATACAATGCCTGTTTTGTTGGCCATAAGCTGTCCTGAGTTGTGTTCGTCTCTTGTGACCATGATATGGCGTCTGCTGCTGAATCAGCCCATAAAACAGCGGCGTAGAAATCAAGATTCTTTGCCGTTTTACACAACACAGTTAGTGTTTTTTATAACATACTTGGAGTTAACTTTTGTTGAAACATTATATTTGCATTTGAAACACCTCACTGAGATTCTTATCCAGCGGCAGCGTTGTGTAACTTCATCCTGCAGTCATACAATGACACACAACACGAGGTAGTAGGTTGTTATGAGAGATAGATAACTTGAAGGACTGATATGAATGTGGGGAAAGACTTAGCATTTTGTAGTTGTATAGAAAACACAAACATATAATGTGGCGGGGGGTGTACAGGAAGGAACTGTGTAGCCTGAAGTGAGTTCTCAGTCTACGTCTAAGCAGATGAGGGAAGGTTTCTCTTTTTTCAGAGGAGCAGGACTGTCATGATGTTGAGTTGGGCGGTGTAAGCTGTGGAGAGTCAGCAGAAGGAGATAAATTAGGCCACGAGATGGAAGAACGTGCAAAAAAACAAGGCTGCCTGTAAGATGTTGGGCCAGGCTTCAGGAAGCTCCACACAGAGGGATTGGAGGCGCAGTCTTTGAAAGGAGACGGTGGTGGTGGGTTTGATATGAGGCAAAGCTGCTGCTGCTGCTGCTGCTGCTGCTGCTGTTGCTGCTGGAATCACACTGCATAGCTCACTGGAAGTGTTTGTCCTTTAGAAATAAATGTGAAGAAGGCAGGTTGACCCATTCTCCATCCACAAAACCTCACACTGTAGGTAGTTAAAGGGCACCAGTCTAGTTGTTTTTTACAGTCCTGCACAATGTCCAAAAAACAACATATTGCGATTATATGGGCAGATATTTGATTGTGGTTTTTGTTGGGTCTTGTACCAAACAAACATGTTTAACCCTCACCCCTCTTTATGTCTATGAATATGATTTGTTGGCTACTTGGCTCTGTCTGTGTGGTGTTGACAATGCACAACAATGTTGAGACATATTTATAAAAATGAAGCTATAAATTGCAGCTCATGTGATTTGGATTTTGCACTGGGCCAAGTTATGATTTTCAGTTACATTGTGATGAATTGTTCAGCCCTGCTCCATTTTTAACTGGTTTTGCCGCAGCCTTATTGTTATTTCATTATGTTGAATGTCAAATAGAAGATAACTTAAGTTTTAGCAAACAATAAATAAAAAATAAATAAACCAATTGTGCAGTTTATGAGATTAGATGAAGCTTGATTCTTAAATATCTAGTATCAATTTCCTTTTTGAGTGAAAATAAAAAACACAGGGCATTATTTTACCAGATATCGTCATTCAGAAAGAAATAAAAACATCTATTGATGGCACAGATTCGATTTAGGGATTTGAGAGGATTTGGATTTGATCAAATGCAATTGAACCCCATGTTACCCTCTCCCAAATTAAAATTTCAGAATAAAATACCTGCTTATATTTGGGGCAATACAGTAATCAGTAGGTTTTATTCTAGTTGAGTGCCCACCCCCACCTTCTCTCTCGCTGCCTCTCCTCATGTAAACCTCAGTCCTCCTTCCTCTCCCTGAGCCATGTGAGATCTGAGCACATGGCTAGTGCGAGCCCGATGACGTCACCGTAGCTCGCCCACTCCGATCTGCTCTGCACCTCCAGACTGCGGAGGGAGGGAGGGAGGGAGAGATGGAGGGAGGGAAAGAGGGAGGGAGGGGGAGACAGTGACAGGTACTGGTACACTAACAGTGCAGGGTAGCAGCATCTCTGTGGTTGTAACAGTGGGCAGGACGTATCAGGTTCCCTTTGTTCTTAACCTCTGGCTGTTTCGCCCTTTTCTCCCCTCCACCTCGCCCCGTTGTCTCTCTGGGCTTCAGAACACTTGGTAACCATAGCAACAGGCGGCAGGTGGCCAGGACACTGTAGTCGGTCTGTTTCCTCCATATTTGTCTGCATGGGAGAGTGTGAAAGAGGGCGTGTGCGATGCGGCGCCTACACCAATCAAAACCTGTTATTTGTGGTCTTTTTTTTTGTCAATGGTCATGGAGCCGTGAGCTTCTCCAGCTCTCCTGTTGCAGAGGCATCGGACCCCTCACAGGCTAAATATCATCACCCTCCACTCGTTTAGCGGAGCACATTTTAAAATGGGAAGAATAAAGGAGGCATAGATGAGGCAGATGAGGAGGAGGGGAACAGGGGGGGGAAGGGTGTCCAAGGAGCAGTGGATGGGGGAGTAGAAGGAGAGGGAGTGTGGCACGGAAGTGTACAGGAGGAGGAAGAGAAGAGGGGGAGGGGTCGGGAGTGATCTGAAGCACCCTGTTGGCAAACGGCCAGCCACATCACTCCTTATATGTAATTACCCTTATGCTTCACCCAATTGGATCGCTCCTTATGTTTTTTCTTTTTTTCCCCCTTTCTTTCTTTCTTTCTTTCATTTTATTTTTTTATTTTTTTTTACAAATTGGTGCACAAGCAACCAAATCCTGGCGGATGGGGTTACCTAGGAAACGGCTTTGGGTGGCAGCTGTTTCCTTGGTGATTTGCTGCAGGACTAATGGTGTCTGGGTCCGCATGGGAAGACCTTGAAATGATGTTCATGGATACACATGCGCACACACGTAGACAGGTGTTGGCCCGCCACTGATTGGCTGTGTGACTGTATGTGTGTCAGTAGTGTCACGCTTTGTCTCCAGTATATCCAGTATATCCAGTAAGGAGGTGGCGCAAATGCACCAGACACACAGGAGAAGATATGAAAAAAAAAAACGGACATGAATCAGCTGGAATAACAACCAGTAAAGACAGTGTTATTAACACAGAGTATCAGAGGACTGATGGTCACATTTATAATGGAGTTTGATTTCCAAAAGTCCTTTCTTTTTTTGTGATCAACTTTTATTTATTTATTTCATTTGGTTTGGTTTAAACAGTCCATACAAATAATTATTGATACATACAACCAGCAAAACCACAAACAACTAACTATATATAAAACTGACACAGAATAAAAAGGAAAATGAGGAAAACAAAACAAAAAGTCCTTCCTTGACTGCAGACCTCTAGTAGAATTACTGGAAGAGGCTCGGTGTGTGGAAGCACATAGAGAGAGGGGGGGGGGGGGGGGGGGGGGTTGATGGATGAGAGGCGTGGAGCTGTCATGGAGGAGTTGACCAGGTCTGGGGTGTGAGCCGTTGTTCAAAGAGAGAGCCGTGAGTTTGGACGGGAGCGCAGAGGAGAGTGGGCTCGCGTGTGAGGCCGTCACGTGGCTGCAGAGTAAACAGCTTTGCTCAGTGAAGTGAGTGTCCTGTAGTAGGATCATGTGTCCCCATGTGCTCATGTTCTGTCCTCTCGCCTCTATTTCCATCTTGATTTCTCCTCCAGGTCGACCACAGTTTGCACAGGAAACTGTTTTCTGCTTAGTTTCTGCTTCTTTTTTTTTGTTATATCTAGAACCAAGGTCGACTGTTGAACCAGCGAGCCGGATTAGTTTCCAGTAAATTGTGAAATTAACCAGCAAAAATCCGCCAGCTTTTGATTAGTTTTAGTTTTTTTTTAACATAATCCCTTTGGCCTCTTCCTGCCTCTCCTCTCCATCCCTTGCCCTCTTTCTACCCACCCCTTTTCCTTCTGTGCCTCTCCCTCTCCCTCATTCCTCCCTAGTAATCTGTGTTAATGTTCTTAGCCTGTCGTACTGTTTGGTGTTCATGCGTCAGCTGACCCACACAGAAACTGGGTCACAGATATAGTGTGGTTAGGTAAAGTTTCCTTTTTTTTTTGCCTCCTGCTGTGTTTTTTCTCCTAAAGACACGTGCTGTTTACTTCTCTGCACACGGCAATCGCAGCACTCAATAATCAATAATCAGCCGTACCTGACTGATCCTGTGACACCGCAGTTGTTGTGGTCGACGAGGATGAATTTGGTTCACATCCACTCTGACCCTGTTCTCTCCGAAAAACAAGCATGTTATCCAGGAAATGGGAGGAGCTCCGGCAGATGACAGACAAAAGCAGTGTAAACACGCCTGCATTTGCATGCATGCCTTCCTGCTGCTGTATGAAACTGGGATAACGAGGAGGACATATTGTTTCAGGGTTGTGCAAGCCGGGAGGAAAGTGGGAAGGGCCGAGACTCCACAGAGGAAAAATGAATTCCCTTTTCTTTTGCAAGGCCAGCTCCTCACACTGCAGCTATTTAAAACTAAAAGTTTATTCTCTCATTGTGGCCGGGGTCTTGATTTACAAGAGACAGAACAAGGCTGTCACTTCAATTCCCCTTTGTTTTTGTGTCTGAATATACTTTATTACCCTATTTCCCTGTTTTATGATCTGAAGCTAATTGCCTTGTTAAATAGCTTTTGCTTCCATTAATACAAATCCAACACTTCCTCCATCTGATTCATATTAAAGGGGTTTCCTCAAGTGTTGAACTTTTTTTAACAGCAGCTTAACAACACAGCAGCATCGATCAGAACTAATGAAGCAGGCCAAGACAATATTTTATATTAACACGGTTGAGTTTGGAGTTTTGTAATGTTATAAATGACAATATGCAGTTATGATGTAATTTCACACTGGATCACATTATCAGTCATTTTCCCACATGTGTTTTCCGGCCTTTGTCTGTGAGCATAGTCTTTCTTTGAGGACTTGCACATTATCTTATTCTCTTAGTTCTACCATGACTGTGTTGTAGAGGCTAGCAGTGTGTTTTCATATTCTCCTCCTCTCTGCTGTCTGTGTCTCTCTCTCTCCCCCCCCCCCTCAAAGACTCTGAAGCGCAAGGAGAAGGAGTACGAGCACGAGATGGAGCGTTTGGCCCGAGAGAAGATCGCCACGCAGCAGCGGCTGGCCGAGCTGAAGAACGAGCTCAGCCAGTGCATGGACGTCATGGAGATCGACAGGGTCCTCCGACAGACCATCCAGCCGGAGGACGACCAGGCCTCCACGTCCACGGCCTCAGGTACAGGAAGGAGACGCAGCAGCTGCTAAGGCCACACTATGTCTGGCCTTTTACCCGACAGGTTACAGAGCGAACAGCACAGTGGCAGATGGCAGGAGAGAATGTACTGGTTAAATAAAAGTGAAAGTGAAAGTAATATAAAGAGGAACTAAGCAGGATTTCTCCCGTGGCTATGCTACATTTTCACCCTAATTAAAAAGCTCCAGAGTAATTGTGATAGTTAACTAGACTTGTGACTTGTTAGTGAGAACGGAGGCTCTCTGTCTTCACCTGGCGTCTCATGGCTGAAAACCAACCTTGCAACATCAGTGTAGTACCTGGCCGCCGCCCCGGTGTCCCAGCTCTCGTCTCTGCGGCACCGCCACACAAACGTGCTCCGTAACCCATAATCTTTTGTTTATGACAGTGAAGACTACACAAACATATACGTCGTAACATATGTTATATAACGTTATCCACCGCTCCATGTATTGATTTTTTATTATAAACAAATGCACATGGCCAGGTGGAGGGTTAGCAAAACAGAGGAAAAGCAACCAGACTTGCACAGTTCCTCTTTAACTCACAACCAAAAACATGTTATGGAGCACAAACATTAAACAATATCAATAATCAAACATAGCAAGTGGCTGTACATGTTTTACAGCTGAGTGAAGTAGAGGACACACGCAGTGTATCATGATGACTGACTGACTGTCCCAGTTCAGCTTGATGTGTTATATGTAGTTGATGTTGCTACAGGATAATTCAGGAGAATTGTCTTAAATGTCTTAAATATTTGAACATGTATGTAATATTTGTATATTTATATTTGTATATGTGTTTTCAGATTGAGCATATATATATTTTAATTTTATATTGTAACGTAGGACCCCAGAAAGAATAGTCGCTGCTGAGGCAGTGACTAATGGGGATCCATAATAAACTAAACTGAACTGTGTCCCTCTCTCTACAGAAGGAGAAGACAACTTTGAACAGGACATGGACGAGGACGTCCCGGCTCCTCCTGCTCCCGCGTCTCTGCCCAAACTAACGCCTCCCATCCTACATGCCGCGCCCCTGCTCGGCCCCCACCTGTCTATCCAGCACGCCGCCCTGCCTCTCTCCGGGGTCCTGACCACGCCCTCCCCCTCGGGCCCCCCTCCTCCTCAAGCCATCGCTCCGGCCCCGGGCCCGCCCCCTCCGCCGTTGCCCCCGCCGCATCCCATCCAGCCGCCGGCGATGCAGGTCCAGCCCACCGTCATCGCCCACGCCGCCGTCTCCCACCCGTCGGTCATCCAGGCCGTCAACCACGCTCTTCCGGCCAACCACAAGCACCTGACGCACATCGCCCCCTCGCCCGGCCCCAACCCCTCCACCCCGCAGCCCATCACGGCGGCCCAGGCGGGCGCCGCCGCCCACCAGCAGCTGGCCCAGCCCATCGGACACATCACCGTCCACCCCGTGGCCCACCTCCCGACTCTGTACCCCCAGGGCGTGTCGGTGTCCCAGCCCACCATGGTGGGCCACATCACCCACACCTTCACCCACCACACGCTGCCGCACGTCCAGGCCGGCCCCCAGGCCAACACTAACGGAGCCCAGGTCAACAGCGCCGTGATGAGCCAGGGCAGCCCGTCGCTAGGGAAACCCACCGCAGTCTTGGCCCCCCACCCCCAGCTGGTGGGACAGGCTGCCGTCCTCAACCCTGTCACCATGGTTACGGTCCCGACCTTTCCCGTCAGCACACTCAAACTGGCCTGAAAGAGTTAAAAAACAATGGGACAGGCAGAAGGAGAGAAAGATTCAGAACTCGTGGATTAGTTTCACACTCCGATCAATAATCAATAGCAGAGAATCTCTGACAGACATGAAAATGTACACAAAAAAAACAAGTGTTTTTTTGGACAAACGTGTGACAGATATCTTAGATATTTCGGTCGCAGCTCTGTTGGTTTGTGAGCAACAAGATGAAAACAGAGTCGTGGGTCAGGCCCATCTTTGTGAAAATAAGACTGTGACGTTTGTCTCCGCTGCAAAGACAGGAACTCTGTTCTACCTTCCTTCCTTCCTTCCTTCCTTGCCTTCTTCTCTCCTTCCTTCCTTCCCCTCTCTCCCTCTACAACCAGAAGCACTAACATAATAAGCTCAGTTCACACTCAGGCATCAAGGATTTACCTTAACTATCCATTCACCCACCGAGGGAGAACGCATGAGAGAGAGAGAGAGAGAGAGTCGTTTGTCGTAAGGCTGTTGTCATGGTGATACAGTATATGCCCATTTTGTATTCATGTTCACAATGTCATGTGGGGCATTGTGCTGGAATAATGTCACTGATGCGTTTGAGAGCAGGAAGAGGCACCTCACTAATCCTAATAAATGACACAGGGTTTTGATCAAGTGTGAAGCAGAGAGCGCTGAACCACACGGCTCCTCGTGTCTTTTAGCTCCACCAACTGTAAAGTTCCTCATTTATATTGCTTCACTTGTTGTTTTTGCTTCTTTGTCTAAACCTTTCCTCTTCTTTCTTCCTCTGAGTGAAGCTTCAACTCTCAGCTTTTATTTGGTACCAAACACCTTCCAAATAATTAAAGAAAAAACAGAATAGAACACATTCATGACAGTAGAAAAGTCTAAAAAAGACAAAAAAAAAAGACATTGTATGTGATTTTCTGAATTGGTTATCCATGTGACTAAAAGATAAAATTAGGGCAAGGGTTGATTTGTTTGTTAAACATATAGTAACATGCGTTATTGCTTGACATGCAGGGGTTAATGAGGACAGACAGTGTGACCTTTGCCTGTTGTACAGACATTGGATTTCACTGTAGGAAACCACCAAGTTAAAGTGGAAAACCAAGTTGGGATTAGGAGCTTGGCACAAAAAGGATTTCCAATATTTTTCTAACAGTTTTGAAAAAGTTTAAGAATTCAAACTCTAAAGGTGGTCGTCTCCACTTTCACGTTTTCCCACAGTGGAAAACCTTGGTCAGAAATCACCGTCAAGCTGCTCTCAAAGGTTTCTGAAAGAAAAGTGATGATGTTAAAGGCTGGAACAGACATATCTGTTACTCTCTGCAGTGTTTACACTCCACATGCTTTTGTGCACACACTGTCAGCGTATCATAAATGCCTCAAATGTATTCAGTGAAGTTGATTTCAGAGACGAGCCGGGAACAGCTGCTGACGGTGACTGCTCTCAAACACTCTGTGACGGGTTTCCTCACGTCGCCATCGCGGGCGACGTTCCCTCAACACGCCGTAGGGCGACGCAGGGTTTCATGCTCTTCACTCTGATGCAACAACTCCCTCTGCTGCCTCATCCCGGACTTTATACCTATGTATGTTACTCACACAGCTCTTAGGGCACAACACAACTTCCTGCACAGGCTCTTAAATCTGGAAAAAGCAATGAGAATGAATAAAGTTACACTGCTGGGAAGGCTGACCTAGAAAAGCTAGTATGATGGACATGAGTCAAATTTATTTTAAAAACTAGGAGGATTTTTCTTCACTATAAAGTTTGGATGTGATACAAAAATCTAAACGGGCAGGATGAAATCCTTCATCTGGAAAATCAGTTTCAAATTCCTCTAATTTCAAAATGGAAAATGTGTTGTTGCCCACTTTCCTTTGTGTGTGTCTTTTGTGTGTGTGTGTGTTTGTGTGCATACTCAGACAGCTCATGGCCTCGCAGCCTTCTTGCCAGCCTATACATGTGTCACCATGAAGTCTCCCATCAGTACACGTGTATGTAGTCAGTGTTGTGTGGATCTGCTCCTCGCCTCTTCTGCTGTTTCTCTATGTTATGTCTGTATATGTGACTGTATCCAATATGTTTTATATTCTGTACTATAGTTAACCCTACTGTACCTGTAGCATGGCTCTGTTTCTCCCCCCCTTTTTTTTTTTCCTTTTCTGTTTTTTGTTGGTCATATTGCCCTGTGCATGACAGAGTGTGTGTGTGCGCGCGTGCGTGTGTACGTAGCAAGCAAGCTATTTTTTTACACTGAGGTGATTATGGTATGAGCCTGTTAGGGTGCTATCGTGTGTGCCTATACTCAGTTTTCCTGAACACTGTGACAACTCTGGCAAAACACGTACACACTGAGCGAATGGAAGAGACAAAGATTTACTGTTTTTTTTTTCTTTTCTTTTCTTTTTTTTTTATGTTTTTAAGTTTTCCATTTTGTGAGTCAGACTGAGACCTGGAGTGGAAAAGGTTAAAAAACAAAAAAAAGTTGTTGCTCTTTTCTTGGTAACATAATAATGTCTAATATTCAAATTTGAGTTTTGTAATATTTGTACGTATGTATGAAAGTTTTGTAAATTTGTGATTGTATGCACGTTTTTGGCATATGAGTGTACGTATCTTACAATTTTAAAATGCTTGTTTCTTTTGGGTTTTGTTTTTGCATGTAGATTGCTGTCTAGTTTCTTTTCGTTCAAAGGTTTTGTTTTTATGTTTATTTCTGGGACCATGTACAATACTGTATAACGTGGGCAGGATCTTGGACCTCATGCTACATTGATATTATATATGAATATAAAAAACATGTTTTCCCTATGGAGAAAGTTTTAAGTTATATATCGCCTGTACACTTTGGGCTGCCTTTTAGATCTAACTGTCCACTGTTTAAGATAACAATGATGATAATGGATAAAACATATTAATGATGAAGAATTATGCTGATGAAATAATAAATATTCTTAATAAATCTTATTACATTTACAGCACCTCTTGCTCCTGTGTTTAATGGTCCTGTGTAAAAATACACACTGCTGTTGAAAAGCCTTTATTTTATTTTATTTTTTTATTACTTTCTTGTTCTTACAAAACAGCAAAATTCAATATTGAAAATACAAAAGGACAAAAATCACATTTTACATATTTTAAACCCAACATCCCTACATTGACCACTAGATGGCAGTGTTACATCATAACCAACATTCCTAATTAAGACGTCCTAAATGACATTAATAAAACAAACACAGAAAAGTAATGAACTATGGCAGCACCTCTGTACCTGCATCAATCCACCAGTGAACCAGTGTGACCTGCTGAAGCGCTCTTGAACACAACACTGAGCCTGTGACAGTCTGTTGTTGTGTTAACTTTACATAGAGACGGGGCGGTGCATGGCGCAGTGGTTAAAGCGGCCGCCCCATGTAGAGGCTACAGTCCTCAACGCAGGCGTCCCCGGTTCGAATCCCGCGTCGGGCAGACCTTTCCTGCATATCATTCCCCCTCTCTCTGCCTCCCCCTTTCCTGTCTATCTCACTATGTGCTATCCAATAAAAGGCCAAAAATATACTTAAAAAAAAAAATAATAACTTTACATAGAGAGTAATGTTCACACATTGGCTGTATGACCGATCTTGGATCAGCCAGTCGGTGTGTTTGATGCTCAGGATCGTGTTTGTTCTGTGTGAATTAAAGAGTTACTTAGATGAGATTTGACAATTTATCAAGAGTTGTCGTAGAAACAAACCTGTAAAAGTAAAGCTGTCTGACATCCAGTTGGATCATGACCAAAACATTTAATGGATGAACCCATGTGCTAACTAATTTCTAGATACAAGTGTATCTTCAGAGTGATGAGTGTTGATCATGCAGCTCAACACAGTCAGTGTACAGAACTGCAGTCAGTCATTCATGTGAGTGTGAGCACCAGATAACTTCATCCAGGATGAACAGATCAATTCTCCAAATGAACAGGATTGCTTTAGCCTGAATAAATGAAGTCATGTCCCCGGTATACACCGCTGGACTGACCCTCCTCTGTGTGGACCCTCAGAGATGTTGACTTCACGTGTCCTCTGAGAACTATGGCTCCATGTTGTCCTGAGGGTCAGCAGGCCGACCAGGGCCTGGCTGTGATGTGGCTCCTTTCCTTTTCATACAAGTTCCAGTGGTTTTGACATCTGATGCTGAGCTGTGTTCCTCCCTCTCCTCCTCCTCCTCCTCTTCCTCCTGGGAGCATCAGAAGCCTCCTCTCTGGCTGTTCTGCATCTGCTCCTGAATCCTCTCCAGCACCTCCTGCATCCTCCGTAGCTGCAGAGAGGAATAAGAAAACAAAGTGAGTAGTGATTAATGTTGTTGGTAAGTTATAAGTGAGTGAATGAATAATTTAATAAGAGGAGCGTACCTCTTCGTCTTTCTCAAAAATTAGTCTCTCCTTCTCGGCGTCAACGATGGCCAGCGGCAGAGGGAAATCTGCCTCGCCTCCGTCTCGATGCTTCTCACGCAAGCTAAAGTCAAGATTCACAGACAGTCATTAGTGAGCAGCTCTTGTACTGTATTTATGAAGTCCTGCTGCAGCCAAACCCACCACAGCTAGACTGCACAGCTAAAGTTAAATGTGTGAAATGATCAAAAAAATGTACCATACAGTACACACTATAGTACACTGTATGTGCCCATTAGAGGTTACTCATTATGTGTCATTGAAAGACGCTTTCTATATGCGTTCAGTGTGAAAGTTGCAGCTCAAATGTTTCACTGCAAAATTATCCTTTTGTTTGCCAAGATTTAAAATCTTAGATCTGGGGAAATGGGATTAATTGTCTCATTTTTAAATGTATTTACTAGTTTCCATCTCCATCCCACCTCAGTCAGGAAATCTGGATAAACTGGGTAATTTAGTAGTAAAACAAGCCACATTAGATCAAGTGCGAATTTGTACTAATGCTTTTCACAAAAAATACACAACATTTATATTCAACATATTACTTAAGTGAACTTACACTGAAGTTTAGTTTGGTGTGTTGTTGCTTTGCTGATGCATGCTCCATTTATCTTGCTTGGTTCAGGATAATTGTCTTTGCTAAATATTTGAGCATGTATGCGTATATTTATATGTATGTATATGTGTATATTCAGAGTACATGAACAAATTGATTTTCACTGCTCAAATTGATGTGTTACATCATGTACATTTATATCAGGCTAATACAGTTTCCTGTTTGAAGATGTCTGTTCTAGATGGAGGACGAGCTCTGACTTTAGGCCTGTCTTTTTCAAGATGTGTTTCAAGTAACACAACTACATTTCTCTAATATTAAGCAATTTACACTTAAATCAGTCATTTATTTTCTTGCATTTTATTTTAAACCTCTAAACACTGATCAGAGTTGACTTACTTCTAGACTTAACCAACTTATTTTAAGTTTTTTTGTCAAGTAAAAAATGATCTTGCTGCATAGACGGATCATTTCAAGGTCACCTCAAGTGTTTTTTTTTGTTTTTTATCAGCTAATCGTTTTTGCAGTTTAGCTTTAAATATCTATGGGGTTCCCACAAATGAGCGTGACTTCACTGAGTCAGTTAAACAGTGACCGTGTACTTCCTGGCCCCACCCACCTGCGTTTCCTCTCCTGCACCACCATGCGCGTCATGTTCTGGATGCACTGTGCCCTGTAGTTCTCGTAATGCGTTTCCCGCGTCACGTCTTTCAGGTCCTGCATGTGCGTCCTCACCAGCATGTTCCTCAGCAGCAGGAAGTCAGAGTGGTCCGGGTTCTCCACTGACCATGCAACAACAACAACAACATGTGAGCAACACATGAGTCACACAACACAACAACAATGTGTAAAACTGATTAATAGAAGGAGCAGGGGCTGAAAACAGACAGATAGACAAGTGAATCAAAACTCTCCAA
The DNA here is from genome assembly GCF_905171665.1 of Trachurus trachurus. NCBI lineage: Eukaryota > Metazoa > Chordata > Actinopteri > Carangiformes > Carangidae > Trachurus > Trachurus trachurus. Next base: position 26,019,909 of record NC_139903.1, on the reverse strand, counting down.
ACACTGATAAACTATTCATACATATTAGGTCTAAACCACTGGAAAAGTTTGTTGGAAACAAAGTGAATTAAAATCTAACAAGAAATATAGTGAATACCTTCTACCACACCCCAGGGATACACACGACCCCTGAACTTGCGACCTTTGCTCTCCACTTGCACGTTGCTCCCGATGACTGCGAAGGGAATGCTGTCCTGCAGAGAGGAGCAGAGACAATGAGCTGTCAGACTGGACGTGGACGACTCGACACGTTTTCAGCACCGGAAGTAAAGTGCGCAACCTTAAGCAGCTGGTCCTGTCTCTGAAAGTCTTCGTCTTCATCTGAATCACACTCGGGGAACTGGTAGATGTTGATCCCAAACCGCTTGATGTCCTCTCTGATCTGGAGCGCAGGGACACATAGGAGGAATGAGACATGAGATCCATGAAAAGACTGAGGCAAGATTCACACTCAACACCATTGTAAATGTGAGACATTAGGTTTTAAAGGGATAGTTCAACATTTTGGCAAATTGGCCCATTGCCATAATCCTTATAGTCTTCGGAGTAGGTTCGTTACCTTTAATTGTCGGTGCAAGCTATTTTTAGAACGGCGGAGCAGAGCCGTGAGCTTCTCAGAGCTACGCTACAGAGGCTAATGGGATTTCTTGGTTTCCCTCCTCATCAAACTCGTAAAATACACAATCCAACAACTCCAAAACGCTCTGGTGGACAAGTTGTGACCTGCACATTCACCACACTATGAGATAATAACGGAATGTTACGAGACAGAGTTGTTTTTGAGGTAAATTCATGCAAAACTGCTGATGCACATTCCAGTCGGTGGCAGTTTTTCATCAAGCAGTCTCTGCATTTGCGGAGTTGTTGGATTGTGTATTTGATGAGTTTGATGAGGGAAACCAAGAAATCCCATGAGCCTCTGTAACATAGCTCTGCTCTGCTCTGGCGTTCAAAAAATAGCTTGCACCGACAATTAAAAGTAAAGAACCTACTCCTCAAGCTATGGGGACTATGGCAATGGGCCAATTTGCCAAAATGTTGAACTATCCCTTTAAGTTTTATTTCTGGAGCTGTTTCTGTTTCACATTGAGTAACTGATCTTTCTGTCCATCCTGTGGCCTGTGCTGTGACCATAGGGACAAAGATATTGGCCATTTGGTTTCACTGTCTGGTCAAGTCACAAATCTCCCAAGAACTATCAACTAGATAGTTGTTGAATCTAGGGCAGACATTCCCATGTCGCCAGCAGAGGGAGGATCAATGCATCAATGCTACTGACTTTGGAAATCCCCTGAATTTTTCCCTGAAGTTTCACATTTGTGGTCTGGAGTGAAACACAACTATTGGTTGGATCGCTACGGAATTTGATTCACACATTCATTCTGGTTGGACTGTAATAACTTTGGTGATTTCCCATCTTCCCATCCGGGGCCATCATCAGGTCAACGCTTCAGTTTGTCCAATGAATCTGAATACTTTAGCATCGTCTGTTTATTAGCAAAAATGTTAATATGCTAAATGCTAACCTGGCACATTATATAACATGTTGAATGATTAGACAAGCTTAATGATGTCTCCAACATTCATGTGTGGGTTGCAGCATATGTCCAGTCCCAGTCCGGTTTGTGTGTGTGTGTCTGTGCTTATGATCTCATACCTTCATCTTCTTCCTGCAGACCTCAGCATATGTCAGGCTGTCAGCTTTGGCCAGTATGGGGATGATGTTGACTTTTTGATGCAAAGCCGTCATACATTCTACATCTAGGGGTCGAAGACTGATGGAAGAAAAAAACAACACCAAACAAACATGTGATTGTGTGTATGTATGTGTGTGAGCACATATGAACACATACAGAAACAAGCCTAACAGATATTGAACATGTTTCAGCTTCATGTTGTCATGTACCCGTGGCCAAAAGGAGAGATGAAGTAGAGGCAGCAATGAACTCTGTTGTCCTGGATGTTCCTTCTGTTCAGGCCGCTCTCATCTCTGAAGTACTGTTCAAACTGCTGGTCGACGTAGTCTTCTACCTGCTTCCAGCTGAGGCAAACACACATGCAACACTTCATGTGAGTGAAAACAACAACTGCGACATGAGCTATTTCAAAATAAGACCTTGTTTGGTAAGCCTGTGATGCCATGAGTTAAAAGTTCATGCTGCTTTGAGCTGGCAGAAGGAGAACGATGCAGACCTCACCTTTCTGTGTTGTTGACGGCGTCTCCAAACCCTGGCGTGTCTATGATGCTGAGCCTCAGTTTGATTCCCTTCTCCTCAATGCTAATGGTGTGTTTGAGGATGTCCACTGTTTGATTGATCCGCTCTGCAGACACAAACACACGTGCAATATGAAGCTACACAGGCAACAATTTACAGTAACACACACACCTTCAGAATCAGAGAGGCAGCGTCACATTTTAGCACCAGAAAAATGTTGTTTTTTTATGTTAAATGTTAATATAATCTGATTCCAACTACTCTCCTATTTCATTTACTGAATCTTAATCTCACCCTCTGCATTAGGAACCCTCCTGTCTCTGTAGAGGTCTGTGAGGAACAAACTGTTGATGAGTGTGGATTTACCGAGGCCAGACTCTCCTGCAGAGGGAAACAGAGAGACGCAGTGCAGCATGAGTACATTATCACATCCAACTCTGCAACACGTATAACTTATTTCATCACACCCAGTTGCAAAATGAAACATGACACCTTGTCAGAGCTACTCCCAGAATGAAGCCGGTGCAGTGATGTCTCTCTAACCCAGACTAATGAATGTATTTCTTAGTATTGGGCCAGTCTATTGATATCAGCTCTGATGTCACCAGCTGAAACCGCCTAGACCGTCTATAGTTGTATACGATGGTGTGACTTGTGTATGTACGTATATATTCTTCACATCTGGTCTTGATACCTCAGTCAGACTGGTAAGAGTAAGCAGGCAGAAGGGACTCACCGGCAACCATGAGTGTGAAAGTGAAACCTTTCTTCACTGTTTTTCTGTGGACCTGATTGGGCAATGTGGCAAACCCCACGTACTCCTTGTCCTGATCCTGCAGACAGACAACACCCCACAAACAGATGTTGTGCAAAATTGTTGTATTGGGAAAATACACATTGTTTATATATGCATCCATTAGCTATACCATTTATCTGTGCAGGGTCAAATTGTTTATATGTAATGATTTAAAAGGTGACCTCAAATTATTAGTATCATAGTAAACACAGTAAAATGATGCAAAATATATTGTTCATATTTTGGTTTCTACTCTTTAGAATACATAGTATTATATAGTATAATATAGCTATCCTTAAACAGATCATAGTCTCCAGGCTAGATCTGAATGCAATTACTTTTCATATTCCAGATATTACATTACTGTACATTCTGGTCATGCAGCCTTAAAACCAATTAGGTCACTATGTAAACAAGTATTGGATTGGAACCACAATAGCATCATTATTTGATGTGGTGACTATACTTTTTTTTCTAACACATTGTATTACAATAGATTTTAATTTTAATAAAACAGTTCTGCCAACATTAATTTAATTAATCTGATTGAACTTTGTCTTTATTTAGTAATTACATTATTATGCCATTTTCCTATACTGTATATTATATTGGTGTTTGTGCCTGTCTGCTCAGGGTCTGCAGAAGGAAATCAGCAGCATCTATATCTGGCACAATATATTGTGTATTACTGGTGCCATGTTCCCTCTGACCCAGTGGCAGGAAGGGAGGCTGAACTTTGGGGGCTAATGCGTGTTAACCACATTGACTCCTATTTCTGTTTTCAGTGTGAAAGATGATGTCTGACCGCTGTATTTTGCAGGTGAATATGAGACAGATATTAGTCACAAGGAAGAGAAAACTGTCTGCGTTAACAGGGGTAAAGTTCTGATGATATACAAGGAAACAAAGAAAGGTCTTTATTGTGATATCTGGTGTTAGAACATGAATATGCTATGTTAAAACATTTAGTATTTCTAGCTTTATTTCAAAATGTTGTGTAATTACTTTTCAGCATTTGCTTAATTTAATTAAGTTCATTTCATCTCATCTTTTTCAGTTTTGCTTCTTCAATGTATATTCTGATTCTGTTTGGTTTATGCACAGGTTCATTGAACTTATAAAAACCAGAAATACTTTCATTTCACCATCTTTCTGAGCTCCACAGACACTAACAGTGACGTGTCCACACTAATGATGAAGAAGGAGACACACAGGTAACACAAGCGCACAGAAGAGCACCTCTGGAGAGTCGTAGGGGTCGAAGCGTCCCCAGGGACTGCGTGGACGGGAGGCCGGGCTGAGCGGAGAGTCCAGAGACACCTGAGACACCAGCTGCCTCCTCAACGGCAAAGGCTGAAACTCAGCGTCCACTCCCACGCGATGTGGTCTCTGAGGGACGACTGGAGATCCACCCGGGTGGCAGGGGATGGGCCGGTGCAGAGGGGGAGTCCCTGGAAAGCTGGGCAGTCTCCCGTTGGTTGCTGTCCCAGTTCCCTCTGCCTCACGGTTGGCTGGTGCCTGGTAGCCGGGGGAGACGGGAGGGAGGTCCCTCATGGCAAAAGGAAACTGAGTGTCCTCCTGGTCGTCAATGGACAGACTAGACAGCTGGGACAGGAGGCAGCAGAGTTACACATGGTTTTATATGAACAATCAAAAGTCTCAAGAATGTAACTCACTTTTTCAGACCAGAAAATTGAGAAATGAAAAAAATTGACATGGGCTACAGGAAGATGTTGAGAAATCATGTATTTCCTATATGCAGATGAACCTGCCCTAAGTATCTAGAGTGACTTTTGTTCCACAAGTTCAATGTACTCTATGTGTTGGGCTTTCAGTGTGGTGAAACAAAGCAATGGGCCAGAGAAAAGTATAAGGAAAGGATTATTATTCCAGACAAACATCTATTTATATTTGGAGGGTAACCATGTACGTACACTGCCCGTCCAAAAAAAACAGTCACACACAGCTTTGATTACGGAAATGTATCTGCAATGTCACAACATTTATTTCCATTCATTTTGCATTTTCATTGGGGTTAAGGTCTGGACTCTGTGGTCACAGTGAACCACACTTCATCCTTGAAGACGATGGCTCTCCACTCTCCTTCCAGTTTTTAATAATGCGTTGGACAGTTCTTAACCCAATTTTCGTAGTCTCAGCTGTCTCCTTGGATGTTTTATTTGCTTGATGCCACTAATTTGACCCTTCTGAAACAGATTAACATCTCAACAACCACAGGATGTGTTTTCCAACATGGTTGTTTAAGAAATGTGACTGCATCAGTTAGGGCTAGATAAGTTGTTGCCAGCAGAAAAATAATTATTCAATGCCAGGCTCTTACCCATTAGCTTAGTTAAATACAAGTGGTGACCTTTTTTTTTGGACAGGCAGTATATATCACTACACTGAAGTATGACCTGGCTGCTGTTTGGGTCATGCTGCTCACTCCAAACATAACATGATGAGCATGTATTGTGTGTTGTAGTGTGGCTAACTACACCCTTTCTTCACTGATTAGTCCTGACCTGTGATCCACTTAAACCATTACAGCGGCCCCCACCCATCTGTCCAGGAAGGCTGGAGGTACAGACAGCAGACAGACTGGAGCAGGGAGTTAGTAACCACCAGGATCAAGTTGGATATAGCTACCGTATGAGCTGGACTGAAGAGTTTGTTTTCTTATTCATTTCAGGCCCTTATAAAAGAGTGGAGTTTATGTAGATGAAGCAAACTGATGAACATATTCATCAGCTCTCTCTTTTATTTTCCAACAGCTCAGTCCAAACCTGCTCTCCCCACAGAGTGGCTCCACCAGCCAAACCTCTACACCCATGAGGCAGCACATCTCTGCAGCCTCACTCTACCCACATCATCCTTATGACCTGGTCGAACGACAGCACAACCCACGCTGCGGCCTCTCTACCTGTCAACTCTCATTACCCACAAAGCTTTGCAGCAGGCTTAACCCAGCTTCTAATGCTCTCACAGAGGGAGGGAGGGGATTTAACTCCTAAACACACACACATATGCACAAGCTATAAACACTGTCATTAAGGACTATTCTATAAATTTGTCGTACCTCCTTTTCTGAAAGAGTTGCAGCTTTTTTTTGAGAGGAAAGCGTGGATAAATGTAGAGGGGGGGAAAGGGCTAGTTTGTTAAAAAGAAATGAAATACAAACACATTGAAAACTTTAGGCTATAATGTGACTACAGAAAGTTATGACTATTAATCCTCACAAAGTAAATAAAGGAATTAATAATAATGTATAAAAAAGAATATAATACAAGGCAATATGAACCACTTGCATCAATAAACAAATAGAATTCAGCATCACACATTTAAACCCATAGAAATAAACATTTACTGACCTGAAATAACATTTTAAATGTAATTCTCTCTCATCACGTACCACTACAGGCTACTGTGGTGATACATTCAACAAAATATAGGTAATTTAACTTACTTCAATGTCGCAGCATGTGTGTGAGTGTGTGTGTCAGATGTAGTGGACGTAGCCTACCTTTTTTACTGCTGCGGAACCTGACCGGAGAAGACATGTGGTCCATGTTGTCGCCGGCTTTTCAAGAGGTCCCGGGCCCAAGGCAGAAAATTAACAAAACAAGAGTTTTACCGATGCCAAACTAAAGAGGAACTAATAAAACGACGTGCGGAGACATATGGTGCGCGTGGGTGCTCTATAGACTGAGCTCCGTGCGCAGTCCGCTCAGTGTTGTTGATGCTCTGACGTGGTTTTAAATAGGAGGGCGACAAAGGAGCAGGACAGGCTGATAGCACTGGATACTGCTGCAGGAGGAGCTGTCTTATATTTGTGGATCTTTGCTGTCACTTTGTTGCCTTACTATTTATTGAAATGTTGTTGTATTAATTTTCAATTGTAAATTTATCATACTGTCTTTGTTATAATTTGTCAATTTATGTTTCCACAAATGTCACAATTGCCTTGAAGTTCCAATAAAAAAGGACAATACCTTCTCTCTGTGTTGTTATGCAGATCTCATGTCACATGGATCTGTACTGTGAGTCCATATCACTCAGTATAGCCTAAAGGTTTTATGTATAAGGCTTGACAGGTGGTTGTTTCCAGTCTGGATGTCTGTTAAGTTTTAGTTAGCTAATGCTACATTATATTAAGCTAGCTTGTTTAACTTATTTGAGACTTCTTCTCCAAACATGTTTTAAATTGTGTACCCACAATTCACTTTGTGAGTAATATTTTTGTTTAACACAGTTTCCCCGACATAAAAAAGTAGGAAAAAAACTCTTACTTCCGCATTGAGACATTATTTCCCGCCCACCGTGCCTCAGGTCGACAGGTGAAAACAGGTGAAACAGCGCCGTGTGTTCAGGTAGATAACATGTGACCCACCAGAGGCTCACCGGGGATATGAACCTCAAGTGTGGGATGTTGTTTGGCAGTAAGAAGTCAGTTTTCCCCCAAAAGAGAGGAAGACGACGTGTTAACGAGGTAAGCTTCAGAGCGTTACCTAGCTATGTGTTTGTTGGTTTGTTTGTAAGGTTGCAACTGTGTTAGAGGCTGGAGGCTGTGTGAATGCAAACTCATTGTCTGTAGTGACACGGGGTCTGGTTAATTTTTTTTAATGGTTATAAAATATGATATAGTGAGAAATAACTAGAAAATAAACATAAAACCAAAGCACTGTGTGAGAAGCTAGCAGGTTAGCTGCGTCACTGTAACAGTGCTAATGTAAGTTAGCTAGCTAAAGTGAGTAAGTTAAGTTGACTACATTTATGTTTTTTTTGCAAAGGATTCAATTGATAATACTTTTGCACAGTGAGTATTCGACATTTGTTTTTCTTTTTATTGATACTTGGACTATGCAGTTATTATAAATGAATATACTCTGTGAATTATAAAAAATACCACTTTTGGTAGGCTAACTAACAGAGTTACAATTAGCTGGTCATCTTCTGAATTAAATAGAAAACAACTGGGCATGTAATTACCAAATCAGTACAATAAGTACAGTGCAATATGTTAATAAATCAATAATGTGTTATTTAATGGTAGTGATCAGAATTTGGCCACATGAATTTGTAATTTCCTTTATTAAGTTAACTACAGTTGTAGTTTTATATGTTCACAGCTCAGTGGGTTTGATGTGGTCTGGACTTGATAAACAGAAAATACAGAAGGCAGTCTTTTAAATAAGAGACACATGCAATGTAGCTTAAAGTTTAAAGTGCCATATGTTTCACAGCTTGTGGACAAAGTTGAGACTAGAGCCAAACTGATAAAATGGCCAGCCAGTTGTGGCTTATGGAAGATGTACAAGTATCATCATACTGTAAATGTTGGCCCATAAGAAAAGAGAAATTGTATTACAGAAATGCAAAAGATATGTTTGCGGTCAAAAACAGTGTTGTAGACTGTCCATCAGAGAGCACTGACAGATTTGGGGGAATTTAAAGAATCAGTATCCAAAATGTTTGTTTCTTACCTGCCAATATGCCACTATAGTATTTAATATTGATATCAGCTTAATCCAGTATCAGATGAAGCAAATGTAATGCACTAGGCATTTGCTACTGCTAATGTAAAATATCCCATATAAGTCTGTATCCATTGATTTAATGTCCACAGGTTTTCTCTGCATTAGTCCTCAACATGTAGCTAGGTGATCCTTTTAGTTCTCTCCCAATTGTCTGGAAAGGCACTGGTGTGTTCATAACATCTTTGTCCTTTAAAACTGGTCTTTGTGGATGCGTCCTGTCTTTGCTGTCAACCAAACAATTAGAGAAATGAGCTGTCCTCTGTAGATCTGTCCCACAGCACTTTGGATGTCCTCCTGAGTCTGCTATATTTTCCTTGTAGTGAGCTATCGACCTGCAGTGGTTGTGAGGGCTGAAGTTGGACTTTTGCTTGTCCTGAGGGGTTATTATGTTCGTAGGTTTCAGAACTATTCTCGCCCAAGTCTGTGTTTACTGATCTGCAACACTGGCTCTTGTGTTGTGAGTCATTCATACATTCTGTGTTCAGACAGGAGAGGTTGTTCTCAGTCCTTGTGTCGTGGTTGTTAGGTTGCTGTTGCTGTCCGTCTGAATGGCCGTCAGGTGTGCTGTGTTGGTCCTGACTTTGAGGGAGCTGACTTCGCTCTGTGTTGTTATTTGAACTGTCCGAACGTCGCTTGGGGTCGGGGCTCTGTTGTTGTGGCTGTGTACAGGGGGTTTCTTCGTGAGCATTCAGGATGTTGTCCTGGTTGTGAGAGGGGACTTGGTGATTGTGATTCTTCCAGAAGACTCTACGGAGCTGCTCTAACTCTGAGAGCAAAGGCAGACCAATGTCCAGGTGCATCAGCAGGTTCTCCAGCCACTCCTCCAGCTTTGAAAAGGAAGCTCTGCAAGAGTGAAAGACAAAGAGTTATTGTAATGACAGACAGTACAGCCTCACATGCTGCAGTGCAGTTGGACATTAAGTAAAACTTTAGGAGCATCCCACATTATGTTTGTTTGCATGATTCACTGCTTGGTACATTCACTGTTTGAGCAACAAAGAACACCTGAGCCCTGCATAGAGGCTAAACGCTGTGTGTGGCCTCATATAGTAGTCAACAGTTAACACATAATACAGTTATGCGGTGATTAATACTTATAAATAAAGTTATGACTTCCTGACCGTTGTGGTAAAGGAAATAGATTAATATCATGTACATATACACTCATCCGTCCTGCATTTCTTGCAACATCAAATGTACAGTAATGATGACACCGGAAAGAGTCACAATAGACAGTAGGGCTGGGACGATATGCTTTTCTCCCGATTCGATTCTTCTACGATTTTTTGGATGGCGATTCGATTTAAATTGCGATTCTACGATATTGCCGATTCTCTCGATTTTTAGTCTGCATTTTTAACATTTATCTGCACACAAATACTGTAGGAGCCTATAAATTAACATACTCCATTATAAAGTGAACTTAAACCCTTTTCAAAGCCTGTACTCTCTGTATGTAAAAGAGGCTAACAAAAAAAAAAACGATTTAAAAATCGTCAAAAAAGGTATCGCGATATCTATGTGAATCGATTTTTTCTCCTACCCCTAATAGACAGACTTACCAACACCCTATTAGTTTAACAGTTGTGTAATCATACCGTTTATCAGAATCCATGTCACAGCAGAGAGCAGAGAGCGGTAGGAAGGCCGAGGGGCACTGTGGGGGGTAATACTGCTGCAGGAAGCCAGCTACATTTAGCCCAAAGTCATTTGTCCGCGGAAGGTAGTCTGGGTCGGCATTCACTCTACCTATTATCTGAAGGGAGGCAGAGGAGAACATAGTACATATTCAGCTTCTAAATTGAGAATGAGGTTAAAATACTTTTACACAACACTTAAAGGTCCAGTGTGTAATAATTGGCAAGGTTTATTGGCAAAATCTGAATATACTACTCATGAATATATTTGTATAAGTGTATAATCGTTATAAAATAAAATTTGCTTGATTTCTGTAGCCTTGTAATTATTCTACATATAGCAAGGGTCTTGCTTTAGAGAGTGTCGCCTTCTTGCGGCGCCATGTTTGTAGGGCAACCCGAACGGAAAATCCAGCCAGCCAGAGAGCGCGTTTTGCGAGTTTCGTGTTCATAAATAAACCAACGAAGAAGAAGGCGGAAGAAAAGGAGTAGGAAACAGCAGACATATCGTAAAATGGTTTAGATCTTCACCGCAATATAGAATCTGAATGCTATCACCGTTTTCCCTCCATTACACACTGGACCTTTAAACTAAGTAAGTAATACCATATATTTTGTTGAATTATTAAAACTCATATTTTACTCTCTAGATGCTCTTACCTCGCATATCATGATACCAAAGGAAAAAACGTCAACCCGCTCATCATAGGTTTTTCCTAAAAGGTACAGAGGAAAGTTTAGGAAATGGGAAGCAAACCTTTACTGATCCAAGCAGGAGATATAGTCTTTAGTAGTATTCTTCTCCTCTTTGCATATTTTACCACACTACAACAGCCTGCCACTTATGGTATTAAGACGATGTTGAGGTCAGCTAAGTCAAACTTGAATGTGTACAGTTTATGTTAAAAAAAAAGGAAAGTATAGTTAGAATACAGGTAGCTGGAACCCTGTACACTGACCATGGATCATCTCCGGGGCCATCCAGTAGGGGTTTCCTACAACAGTGTAGCGCTTCCTGCGGTCAGGCCTGCGGAGCTCTGACAGTGACCCTTTCGCAGGTCGCTCCATAGAAGATGTTCTGCTCTGATTCCTCTCCTCCATCACCAGCCTGGCCAGTCCAAAGTCTGCCACCACCACTGACTGGTTCTAATCAAGCAGAGATAGAGAGAAACATTTCATGGGTGAGATGCAGCACACTGAGGTTACGGTGGACTGTTTCTGATTAAATGTTCAATGTGTTGCACAATACATATTGCTTTTCCCTCAAATCTGATGGCTTCTTTGCAGCCTTGTAAAAAACAGAACAGAAACATTTGGTGGAACTTAACTTACTGCTATGGTTGGGAAATGGTTAGAAAAGAGGTTAAACCCCCAGTGACACTTGTAGAGAGAACAATTGTATTGCATTGGACTTGTGACCTTGGTGGTTGACCCTAAGGGTTACGAGCTGAAAGGTGATCTGACTATTAAGTTGATCTTTTTAAGATGAGTGATATTTGCAGTGAAGTGCTGACCTCCTCTTTGGCAGCCTCAACATTAACTAGAGAATGCATTTCCTGAAGGAAATACGGGTGAATGCTGAAAGCTGGAAGCTGAATGAGCTGAATAAATTGTTGAAACAATGATGAATTAAGTGAGGAAATTGCTGAAGTAATCTTGTCTCTAAAGACTTAGACTTTAATATTTAAGAAGTCAAACATTAACATTCAAAGTACTGTGCATATAGTTTTAGATTGATTACAAATTAACATTTTAGCTCTGTGGCAACCTGTTTTGTGCATTAGTCATTGATTTATTAAAAAGATCAGAGAAAAGATTCGGACACACTATGGAGTTATCTGAACCTAAATAATTCTATTTCTAATGATTCATATTAACATAATACTGCAACAAATAGATTTTAAATAGAAAATAGAAATGTTTGTATGTGTGCATGTAGAGTGTATGTGTTGTTTACCTCTCTGACCAGGCAGTTGTGTGAGTTTAGATCTCGGTGTATAACATTCATGGAGTGCAGGTAGGCCTTTTGAAGGAGAAATGTTATGAACATTAGAAAAGTTTGTGCCAGATTCCTTTTTGATTGTAATCTTTTATTTTCATTTAACAGAATGACTCACCATCCCAGCTGCAATGTCTTTGGCGTAGCTCACTCTTGTACTCCAGGGAAAGTCCTTGTCCTACAACAAGAGGATTGTGATTGACATAGTGTCCCTCCTCTGACAGTGCTCGTGCAGAAACATGAAAACTTATCTCCACTTACCATTTTTATGATGGTCTCTCGGAGCGTTCCTCCCTGGATGTACTCGGACACAAAGTTTATTCGTTTGTCTTTATAAAACAGTCCGATGAACTTTAGAACGTTGGGATGGTCCAGACAGCGCATCACCTTCACCTGTGCAAATTATGACATTATAACAACATGAAAATAGCTCAGTGGTCAGTTGACTGGCTTGATGGTATTAGTTTAAAACTGTACTAATAAAATCTATAGCTTTCTAATCAGCTTTAAAACAAAAGTAGTATTAGTATTTAATAGATTGACTATAGACTTGTGTGGTTTTTGTTGCTCTTCATTCTCCTACTATCAAAAAATGTAAGTCTCCCTGCAATGTACATCTTCACACATGTGGCCTTTCCTGCTACAACGACCACTCACCTCCTTTAAGAAAGTATTCTGTGTCTCTTCATCGAAACTTATCAGCTCTTTCATCACCATCACTTCACCTGTCTCCTGATGCGTGACCTTGACAGAAATAAGTTGCCTGGTTAAAATCAGTCTCACAAAGCACCAACAACTAGGTATACACTTGTCTGAAGACATTTCACACACACAAAAAGAGAGGGACAGCGTGATTGAATGAAGTAATGACGGTACCTTGACAGCCTGGCCAAAGCAGCCTTTGCCAAGCACTTCTCCATGGATGAGGTCTGAGGGTCTGAAGATGCGGTGGGTTCGTTCTCCAGGATCCGCTCGAAGGGACTCTGAGCGAACCATGTCTCTTCTCTGAGATAAAAGCGACAGTGCTCCAGGGGACAGAGGACACTTATCTATACTGCAGCTGCGCCTGGGGAAGGAAAGAAAGATTTAGAAAGAGAGATGGAGGGGAATAGTGAACCAAAGTAGGGCAGCAGTTGGCACATACATTATGTGTCTGGATCGCATTCCTGGCGTTCCTGGATGCTGAATCGGTGAGAGACTCATCCTGATTGGTTCATCTCCCTGCGTCGTGTCCTCCCCAGGACCTGGCTCTTCCTCTAAACTTGGGAGTTTGTGGGTTAAAGCGAGATTGTTTAGGGCGCACGGGTCAGGACAGCTGATGTCCTGCGGACTGTTGGAGCGGAGGGGGTCATCGGGAGACTGTGGGTTGTGTTCGATGGTCAGCTGCAGGGGTCTGCTGGTGTCCTGGATCACACGGTGGATCTAGAGGGAAGAATCATGTGATATTTCCGTTTTATTTCTGTGCATGTGAGTAGGTCTACGTACTTCTTATTTGTGCTTACAATATCATTGCTAAAGCAGGAGGTGGTTTGAGGCCTACCTCATCTGTTGTTATGTTGCGAACGGGAATGCCGTTGACCTCCAGCACTTGATCACCGATGTGGACGGCGGACAGCAGGTCCTGGCTGAGAACAGCTGAGTTCAACCTGAGGGAGAGTGAGAATGAGTGAGGGGGTGGAGGGAAAGAGGAGGAAGGAGGAGATATTTGAGATTTCTGCTAATTAAATTCACTCTTGTTCATGTCCTAGATCCAGAGACTCACTCTGTCACAGTGACGAGATGACTCTTGTCCGGGCTGAGCTCAGTGGTCACGGTGAGGCCTCGTCTGCCCCCTACATGAGGAGGCAGGGACACCAGCGCCACCATGTGTGGACTCTTGGTGAGTGGAGAAGCTTCTTTAACAGCTGATACTACGCCCTGACAGAAACAGTGACCACTGCAGACAGAAATAAATGAGGGGACAGAGGAAGAGACATCAGACATTTTGTATAATTAAAGGTCCAGTGTGTAAAGTGAGGGGAAAGCATTCCGATTATATTATTTATCTATTAAATAATTCTATTGTTTATTCATGTACATGAAACTCTTGAAATGTGCTCTCTGGTTGGCTGGATTTTCCATTCTGTACAAACATGGCAGCGCAAGATGGCGACGCTCTCTAAGCAAGACCCTTGCTATAAAATAAGAACTATAAGGCTATGAAAACCAAACAGATTTTATTTTATAGCGATTATACACTTATACAAATATATTCATTGGTAATATATTCTGATTTTGCCAATAAACCTTGACAAAAATTACACACTGGACCTTTAATAACCACATCTCTTAAATTTCTATTAGTTAAAACAACTAAAGCATTTCATGTAGTTACATAAAATCATTTTGCAAACGTCCCTTTCCGCCACAAACCTACCAGTAGAGCTTGGTGTGTTCCACAAGCGTGTATGTGTCTCCATCTCCAATGAACATATCACAGTTCATACAAGTGAAGCATTCAGGGTGATACTTCTGATCTCCAGCAACCTGGTTATACAGAGAGGCAGTCTGGTAAAACACAATGCACAGGCCATGGGAATAATAATAATGGTTTTAACAATATGCAGCTCTCAAATATAAGAGTTCTTTCTGTGCATTCTTTGCGTGCATCAAGGCCTTGAACTGTCAGGATGTTTTCAGAGGATATCCTCTGATTTGGGAGTTGAAAGGGGGACAAAAGACATTTATTTTCACATTAGGAGGGGGGGCAAGAGGCAGGAAGGCTTTGACTGCATGAATAGTTGAATGAAAGACTTTCAGTATTTCATTTATTATTTCACCATGGCCTCATACATATTACATTATGTATAGTTAGTGATATGGCCACTGCCAACAACTGGTGGTTCAACTTCTGACTGATCAATACAGCAGCTATTTTTAAACCAGTCCACCAGCAATCTATCAATCTGTTGTTCTCCAGGCTGAGTTCAAAATGTTTGGGATTGAGTTTGCAGAAAAACAGAAAGAACCATCTGCCAAGGGAAAGATAATTGAATGTATCTCGGGACAGTCTGTTAAGTGTTGACTGTGAGGTTGTGACTAATTGAACATTACGCAACCCAGAGGGGAAAATAGTCCAGAAATGAGTCTCTTCTTATTTAGTCTACAGTGACGTTTGTACAATAAGTCCTTCAAGAGTCAGGGTGATAGCCTAATCAAAATCATACACATTGGATTTGTTGATTTTATCACTTTGTGGAATGAGGCTCTACAACAGCATTTCAGTGATTTAAAAAGTGATAAACATGTCACCATAATGAGGCCGGTTGTGATGGTATCCTTGCAGCCGTGGCAGTGCTCTCCGTACCGGGCCCAGTAGTGCTTCTTACAGTAGAGCTGTCCCTCTCTTTCATAGTACCAGTGAGACAGGATGCAGCCACATTCACAACACCTTCAAGAGAAGAGGGAAGTGGAGAACAGACAGCAGGGTGGAGAAAGCAAATCAATGAGATGGCAGAAAGAGGAAATGAGACAAGGTAGGTCTAGATGTAAAGGCTGTACGACAATAGATATGGCAGGAGCGTGTTTGAGCAAAGTAACGTGAGCTTCATCAATGATGGAACACATGAGACATGAGGAAAGTCGACCTGTCAGATCATCTCACACAGGATCAGGTAGAGCACGTCCAGGTCAGATGGACAATAAATTAGTTTCTTGACTGAAGCCTATTTTTAACACACGCTATACTTTGTGACTGACACCAGTCCCTTTCCTCTCTGGAACTGTTTGACCCTGTTGGTGTTGACTGACAGTGTGATGCCTCTGTTAGTCACAAAGTGGAGGCTGAGACATGGAGCTGCTGTTAGTTCTCCAGCACTCGCCTGGAGGAAATGCATCTACCATTACTGCAGGCGTGGTGTCTTAAATGAAGTGTTTCAGATCTTAAATAGCTGATGTCACTGTGGTGGAAGGCACATTAATGTAGCTTTTTGCAAAAAGGAGAAATTGTGCTGGGGTCACCGGTCAGTCACATGTCTTCACAGACACACCACAGCTTAATGCTAACCTCCCATGAACACCCACACAAAGATTGCAAGAGAGAACGAAACAAGACGCAGACATTACAACAGTTATCATCCTAAAAAACAACAACAAACATGTTCTTTCAATGAAGTGCAGCATGTTCGCATTCAGTCATTTAAAATCTGCAAACAGAAACGTTCAGTGGCATCCCATCCAAAGCTGGATTTAGAATAATACCTGTTTACAATAGAAACCTGGTTTCTTATCTCCACAACACTACAGCCAGAATGGGAGGTGACTTCCTGGACAGAGTACAGCTCCATGTTTCCTCTCCCCCAGCCTCCACTGTAAAGGCCACGCTGCTCTTACAATAGGGAATGAAAAGGCTGCTTATCGTTGAGAGTGAAGTTAGAAAGAGAAAGAATTAACTTTCCTTCAAATCATGTGACACTTGATGACAGTATTTTACCATGATCAATCGGTCCTGATCAGTCAAACTCTTGATTACATTAGAAAATAGTAAATCGTGTTGAATAGTCTTTATTGTGGCGATTGTGTATTGTGCTTGCCAGAACGTATTGTATTGTAGATTATGAGCGTATGTCATGAATGCGTAGAGAGATGATTTTCTATTTGGTAAATACCAAAGCTATTAGCTGTTATTATTAGCTTCACTGTGGCTCATATTCAGTAGAGTAAATACCACGTCTCACAGGAATCTTCAGTCCTAATAGACACTGGGGATATAGAGAACTATGGGAAGTACTGTTAGAGATCTGGGAGCCCTGCGTCTCTTCTGCCACTGAGGAAATAATTAAGTAATAAACCCATCAGACAGCTGCAAGACTATTTTTGACCCTTCCGTCTTTGTTATTGTGCTGCTGGCGACGGATGTGGAACCTTTCCACTACACATCTGGGATCACGCTTAAACATCTGGCAGTGAGAAAACCCCAGACTCAGCACAGGCACGCATCCAGGGCAATTATCCTCTTTCATACTGCCACTTTTCCACCTGAATGTATCCTGACATCTGGCTCGTGCTGATCTTTAGCCATTCACGACCCTTTCTTTCTGATCAAACATCTGTCCCTGTGTCGCTAAAAGTGGAGCCACGGATACAGTAGCACCTGTGTGTACATAAATGATGTCAGGACAGTAACACAGGGCAGATGTTAAGAGTCTAATGACGTATTCTCCTGCCTCGGTTTCCTCCCTCCTCTGTCTGTGTCGTCCGGTGGGACTTCCTTTTTAAAAAAAAAACAGTAGTTTTTAATGGAAACATTTGTTTCTGATCCAGTTGTGCTGATCCAGAGTGTCACAGGGTTGTGGTCTCATACATACAGTATGTGGTGCAAGCGTGGCCTTATGCAGTTTCTTCATGTATGCTTTTTTATATAAATCTCAGGAACACCTGACAAGGCGATGACGTAGCCTGTTGTTGTTTTGTTACGGTTGCATCAGCTACTCGTACACATACTAATAGCAGATGTGAAAGCAGAGAGACCACTGAAGCAGGGTTCGCTCACGCATCATCTGTTTGCCACAGCAGACTTCTGTTTGAGGAAGTACCGTAGATGTGTCGAGCTACACTTTTTCACCACTTTCGCACCTTTTACTCACTCTGTGAACACAGTTTCTCTCCTTTTCTTCTTTCCATCACATGCACGCATACAGTACATCTCACCAATTGACAACAGCGGCTCTTACCGTCCTTTCATTCCTCTCCGAAACCTCTGGTCCCGCCGTGACATTCTGCCTCCTCAGTTCTCCGATAGACAACTGTCAGTCAGAAACAATCCACCCAGTCGAGAAAGGAGCTTATTAGCTGCATGTGTCTGTGAGCGGATCATACATGTGCTCTGCTGTGAGCCGTAGCAGGCGTTGTCTCAGAAGTTCGTCCGCTCCGTCTCTCTCTTCTTGCTCTCCATGCCCTCTGAGGCTTCCTGTGTATATTAGTTCCCTCTCTGATGTGCAGAGAAGCCGTGTGAGAAAAAAGCACTGTGACCCACTGACACCAGCTGGCCAGTCTCCCTCTGCTGGCTGCAGAGAAACAGACCTATCCCATTAAAGAAGTGCTGTCCCACCCTCCCCCTCCTGCTCCCTCCAGTATGTAGACCTCCGCAAGATACAGTTACGCTTTTCTGCAGAGTTTACAAAGTCCACAGAGGGCTGCAGAGTTAAACTTACACTCTCTTAAATGTGAACCTACGTGAGTGTTAATATGAGTTAATGCGACCCTGTGTTATTCTCAGAAGTGTTGTGAGGGTGTTAGCGAGCCCATGTGTTTTCAACCGAGCTCTGTTCCCATCAGCACAGGCATAATCTCTTTATGAATGCCCCAATTACTGCACTGTCCTGATCCTACAGTAAAGCACTCTATTCATCACACACACAACAAACAAAGAGGGAGAACTCGGTTTTAAAGTACAAAGAAGGAGAGCAGCTCACAATCAGAAGAAATAAACCATTGAATGTGAAGTTTAGGCCTCAGAATATCTATGTGACTGCAGCTCTGCTCCTCTAAGTCAGCACTTTACATTGGTTATAGGAGAAACATTTTTATTTCAGATGGTATTTTCTATAATTAGTCCAGCTAGGACATTTTTATTGTCCTATAATTCACATGGTGGTGGTAGACCTTGTCAGCAAATGAATTTATGTAATGCACTGTGCAGGTCTATAAACTGACAGACAGAAACAGGTGTGTGTGGTGCAAACTGTGTGTGTGTACCATGATAACAATATATGTGTGTGTATCTTGTTGTGTGACAGTCACTTATGCTCCATTTTGCAGTACATCTTCTTTGGTTTAGTTTGCCCTCTGTGGGGGCATCTCTGCTGCAGACTGCATGCATGTTGTGCAGCAGTGTGTAGTACGTTAAACCAAGTGTACTGGTCAGTATTTATATAGTTTCAGTATGAGTTACCATACAGACAGTGTGCGTCTGCTGCTCTTTTTAGTCCGCCCAGGCTGTTTCCTTTTTTCTCTTTTCTACCTAACTGGTGGTTATTAGAACCACAAGAGATGAACACACTGAAAACTTTGCCTCTGACTGCGTAGCTTCCTCCTGTTGCATTGCGCCATAGTCCCTCCTGTGTTTCACATTGCACTGTATGCCTGCATAGTATATTCAGCTTCAAAACAAGAGTCGCCTGAAACAGCTGTCATTGGTCGTTTCTTTATTTTAGAGAGCATTGTCAGAAAGTGTACAGTAGTGCACAGTTTTCTCCACATAAAAAACATAGATGTTAAAAACACATGTTGAACTACATGATAGAGCTCAAATGCAAGATGAGCTTCAGTTACACTTTTTCAATCCTAATGATAACACAGACTACAGTGTGATTCAGCACACATTCAAGGACAATGTAGAAAACAAAGCACTTATATTTCCCATTGTAGTACATAACACACACAAAATAACTCAAATACTCAATATGATATTAATTCACTTGAATTCGTAAAATGAGGCTAAATAAAGATTTTAGCTTTTTCTGCCCTTTCTCAGCATAATTTAAAACGACTAGTAAACGTGAACAGTTGCCCAACAGTGTTAAAGGAGGTAAAAAAAAGAAATACACAGTAATCAACACTCAGATGTCACTTAAATGCATCATGTGTTCAGATCATACTAGCTCACATAATGCTTTCTTAAAAGCCAAATCCAAGCCACATCTGAATATCATAACAAATACACCATTCAAAGAGTGAAAAGTATGCATGTTACAGACTTTTACATTAATAGCAATCAGTGTTATGTAGCTATATAACTGTGCCTTGATTGTTTTGAATGAAGTGGAAGATTTCAAAAGTGTTAACAGCTTGAGACCTTCGGCCTCCACATTTGTTGAATCTGCTGAAGCCTGAGCACAGTTAAAATGAACACAGACTGCTTTTCAGGGATATCAGATAATGGCCACTTGAACCACAACCATGAAGAATTCCACTAAGTGTCCCTTTTGTTCACAGTTCCCTAAAATAGCAGCTGTCTGTTTGTTTCTGTACACATTGGTGGACAGATGAGTATCCAAGAAAACAAGAAAAAAAAACACTGACAGTAAATTAATGCAACAAACATTACTCTCTGCAGACCAAAAAGCAAATCCAGTCTAACTGGATAAAAATGTGGCCTTGGAGAAAAAGAAGAGGGGAAAAAAACCTTGTGTCAGCATGCAGACAGGTCTGAAGGAGCTGCCCTGAGGGAGTCCTTGGTCTTCACACAGAGGATTCATGGTGATAGTTGCACAGGAACACAAACAATGCTCAACACAACAACAACAACAACAAGTAAAATCTGCATTATATCACTGCTTGGTCATACAATTAATAGGACATTTTTTACTTCAGTGGTTCTCAGCTTGGTGGGCGGGATCACTAGGGAGTCACAAGGTGATTCAATGGGAGGAAATTACGATTATAGCAAGTGTTTCCCCACACAGACCGACTTGAACTTGTGCTTCTTCTTGTGAAATGACGACGTGTATTTTTTAATTCTTTGAACATCAGTGGTTTATCCAAAGAAGAACTTGATGCAATTCATCACTCTGCATAGCAGCCTGCAACAAAGACATCACCACGCCTTCAAGGGATCACAGCCCAAACAGGCCGAGAACCACTGCTCTTTTTGAAAGAGACCCTTGTATAGAAATCTAAGCAAAAAAAAGGAAACATGGAATTTGTTGAAGCTTTAGCTTCTGTAGCATTTTAGACATTTACAATCTGGTATCATGCAGTAGCACCACTGTTGTTTTAATGAGGTCACTTCCTGTCCGTTGCTCTCTCACTTCCTCCTTCGGCCACAGTATTTACCCTGACAGCCAGCACCTAATTCCCAGAGACAGAGAGAATTAGGTTTCTCTTGACACATACAAACATACTAGTACATACATATGGATTGTATGAGCAAAAATCACACTGTAAAACATAGATTAAGTTACCGTAGTTGAACATGAAAACATGTTATGTAATGCTTTCATAAAAAGTAAACATAAGCTAAATTCACACAACAAAAGTTAAGTTACATGTACACTAACAGCTATTACAGTCAGAACAGCTTCACAATGACACCATCTCAGGTTTAATGGACAGTGTTTCATTTGCTAGACATAGTTCCTGTATTTGTGACTGTAACACTGTGTTGCAAGTCTAAAACATCCCAGTTCTGTGGAAACCAGCTTTCTAAAAACTGTGACTTTTAAACATGAAACTTCTAAATATACAGTAATCATTTCCAATACAGTACAGTAGTAACAGTCCGTTTCAGAAGAAATAACCACAGCATACTAAATATAAATCTAACTTTGCTTTAAACATACAGAGACACCTGAGAATTGTGCTTATATACTACTTGTGTGAGTTAGTGGTGATTTTTTCAATTTTCAAATGGGCCTGCATTAGGGATGTCACGATTATAGATTTTCTTGGTACAATAATAAATCAAGGTATTACAATTATCATGATTATTATGAATTAATTAATTTCACAACACTTTTAATGTGTAAAATCATTTACATTACTAATCATTTACACAAAAATATTTTAAGTATCTATTAAAATTTGACCGATTATTAATCCCCCAAGGGAAGTGTTTGAAATATTCAAGTCATTAATTGTCATCTATACCAAATGTTTAAGTTAATTTTAATCTAAGTTTCTGTGCATTTACCTTTACTTTGGCGCACATCTGCCGATACGGTTCTGACATAATCTTTTTTGGAAAGTGACGGTATTTAGGAATCTTTATGATCAATTAATTGTGGCGATTAATTGTGAAAATAGGTAACTGTGACATCCCTAGCCTGAATGCAGCACAGTGTCAGACAGTGGATATACAACTTAACTGTAAAACAATAAATGAGTGATTTTTACCTCTGTAGCCCCCAGCCCCCAGTAAGGCCTGCATGGCTGCATATTTGGCTGCTTTCTGTGCCTTAGCTGTGAGGACAGGACAGAAAAGAGGAAAGTTATTCTGCAGGTATGTGTAAAGAATGATGCCCAGTATTAGAGATTATGAAAGCAAACACAACCTATTCCTTCAATTACAACGTTGGCATCCTTATTGCTTATGTTTGTTTGCTCTACCAGATAATTACAAGATGTATGTAGTAATATTATTTAAAAACTTCTAATGTTAAAGGTTGCCCCTTAATAAACAAGAGGAAATGGGTGATTGTTTTCCTGCGCAATCCATGGCATCAAGCTGTTTTTAGAGACCTACCCAATAGTATGTTGTTCTTAATAATTGCTCTGTGAGTGTTTGTGTTAAGAGACTGGAGCTAAATAGAGCATGCTTTTAGCCAGAAGACTCAGTGAAGTGTCTTACATTTTTGCCCAGTCCCTGTGTAACCTAGAGAACACAACAGGAAAGAGAAACTCATGAACAACTGATAATCTTTGTTTGCAATGTTCCTGTTTTTAATCTCAGAAATGACATTAATGAAAACGTGCTGGGATAAACATTTTATCATGCAAGGCTGACACTCAGACTAAAATCATTTAGTACTTGTTTTAAACCTGGTGTGCATACAACAGCTATTTGTGGAGCCTTTTCAAGTGCATTTATACTGTAAATGTCCTGTTTATCATTTCACACATACACTGAATGTCAGGAAGACAGCAGCAAAGTATTTTTCTTTTACCTGGGTATCCTCCACCAGCTCCTCCACCGTAGCCAGGACCAATGCCCCCTGCTGGAACAATACATACATTACAGTCTGAACCACAGTGCCAGTTTGTGTTTTCAAATCTAAGAACATGAAATTGGAAATTGTTTAACCCTAAGAAGTCTGTTCTGTATTGTTTAAGTGCATCACTTAAACTGACCTGGTAGGCCACCCGCTCCTAGTCTTTGGCCTGTTCCTGCAGGACCTCCCACTCCTCCTGTCCCTCCTGCTACGCCACCTGAGCAGGTGGGTACAAATATTTAGAAACCGATCAAGCACTTAAAAAATTCAGAAGATCCTAACCCTTTTTCATTTTTGTCGTATTTTATGTCATTTACAAAAATAGACAGACAGTACATGCAATTGTAAGTATTTAAGTATTCCTTAGTTAGTTACTTAGGATTTTCTTCATAAACTTGAAACTCACCTGTGCCACCTCCAACGATACCTCCTGTTCCTGCCCTAGGAAGCCCTCCTGCTCCACCACCTGATGAACATGGACATAGTTGAAGTATTACCAGAATCTGGACGAATATTTATTATCTATATGCATCGAAATTGAATTTTACCTGGTCCATAGCCAGTTCCACCCAATGATGAGCCATACCCTGACTTATTGGGCTTCCTTGTTCCAAGTGTTTGGCCGCCAGGTCCATATCCACCAGCCCCACCAGGTCTAAATCCCCCTGGGCCAGTTCCGGCACCTCCTGGACCAAAGCCTCCAGTCCCGGCACCTCCCGGACCAAAGCCTCCAGTCCCGGCACCTCCCGGACCAAAACCTCCAGTCCCAGCACCTCCCGGACCAAAACCTCCAGCCCCCGCACCTCCAGATCCTCCTGGTCCAGTTCCAACTCCACCAGGACCAGCTCCTGCTCCTCCTCCTAACACTCCTCCTGGGAAGCAGCACAAATATACAAATATGTAAGCAAAACTGCACTCAGTTGGCAGCTTATAGATGCACCTATAGTTAAAGCAGAAGTGAGTGATATATTTGTGTTAATATAAGTCTTAAATAGTTATATCTTCCGACAGCAATCACTTACATAGAGTGTTTGGACTGAAACACGGGTCTGTCAGTCACTCTGCTCTGCTCTGAGCCGAAGAGAAAACATTTATCGTATCCTACAGTTTTTATCCAATGAGGAGAGAGAACGGCATGCAGGGCTGTGTGTGCAGCCAAGGAACGCCGTGAATGTGGTGACGTAGCGACGAGGACTGTTATGGTGCGTTCAAGGAAACTCGTATTTTTCCGACCGTGAAGTGGTACCAGTTCGATCTGGTACGAGTTCACCGGTCGGAAGTTACGAGTGGCCGTTATAGTGACTTTCACCGGTAAAACAGGTCGGAAAAACACGAGTGGGTTGCCTGGAACGCTACAAAGTCGTAAGTTGTGACTTGAAGCTGTAATTTACGATTTCAAAAGCCTGCCTGGAACGCAGCATTAGCGAAAACGACCGGATCACTCACTTCTGCTTTAAGCCAACAGTCCCGACTTAAATCCTTCTCCATGAAGGTTGTTAAGTTGTGTTTTTGTTAAAACAGTTTTAGAAAAGTACTGATTGGACTGGTGCTGTTGAACTGCGTTGTCTTGTGCAGACAGGGGTTTTGTTATTTAGCCTACCCGCATTATAAATACAGTAAACAAAAAAATAGAAACTGACAATAGAAAATCTGTTGAATCTGCTGAATGAACACCTCGGAAACATCTTCAGCAAAACCTAAAGATTTCCTGTAGAGCTGCAGCACTTTTAGCTAGGTGTAAGCCACCTACTATTACTGTAATGATGTACTGTATGTCTATCTGAGGTTACCATGGCAGGTGTATTGCATAGTACAGGGATGTAAATGAAGCAAAAACATAAGATGTAGACATTATGTTACTAATATAATACTAATAACAGGCCAGAATGGATCTGAAAGACGTCCTTGTTAAATAATGCTAATTTAAGATAAAATAAATATTTACTAAATAGATATTTATCAACAACCCTAATCCAAACTCACCTGAGCCATACCCTGCTCCTCCATAACCTGGAAGAACAATGAGAAAGCGTTCTTCAAATAATGTTCCATTGTGTCTCCATCATAATCAATGTTGATCTATTACCAACCTTATTGCCTCACTTGTATGATCAGTACTTACGGGATTTAGGCTTTCTTTTTCCTAATCCTTGCCCCCCTGGTCCGAAGCCTGTTCCTGGTCCAGCACCACCTGGTCCGAAGCCTGTTCCTGTGCCAGCTCCACCTGGTCCGAAGCCTGTTCCTGGTCCAGCTCCACCTGGTCCGAAGCCTGTTCCTGGTCCAGCTCCACCTGGTCCGAAGCCTGTTCCTGGTCCAGCTCCACCTGGTCCGAAGCCTGTTCCTGGTCCAGCTCCACCTGGTCCGAAGCCTGTTCCAGCGCCACCTGGTCCGAAGCCTGTTCCTGGTCCAGCGCCACCTGGTCCGAAGCCTGTTCCTGGTCCAGCGCCACCTGGTCTGAAGCCTGTTCCTGTTCCAGCGCCACCTGGTCCGAAGCCTGTTCCAGCGCCACCTGGTCTGAAGCCTGTTCCAGCACCACCTGGTCCGAAGCCTGTTCCTGTGCCGGCACCACCTGGTCCAAAGCCTGTTCCTGTTCCAGCGCCACCTGGTCCGAAGCCTGTTCCAGCGCCACCTGGTCCGAAGCCTGTTCCAGCACCACCTGGTCCGAAGCCTGTTCCTGTGCCGGCACCACCTGGTCCGAAGCCTGTTCCTGTGCCGGCACCACCTGGTCCGAAGCCTGTTCCTGTTCCAGCGCCGCCTGGTCCAAAACCACCAGGTCCATATCCGCCAGCTCCTGCACCTGTTGCAGTAGATGAAGACAGGGCACATGGAAATTTTAATGATTTTAATTAGGTTTAAAGTGCTGCATAAAGGACATATTTATATTTGTAATGATTAGCTAGATATATTTGTTATCCTGTGCAAAGACATGGAGCAACACAGTTGAACACACAACAATATACAAGTTCAACATTATAAAGATGTTCATGAATAAATAAGTTTCACACTGACCTCCACCCAAAGTGGATGACCCGTAGCCTGTCAAAAATAGGAAACAACGTCATAAACAATGTCATAAAACATATAAACACGTTATTTCATTTTTTTAAATTAATGTTTAATAGACCTGATTTGGGTGGCTTTCTTGTCCCTAGTCCTTGACCTCCAGCAGTATAAACACCAGGAACGGCCCCTGCTCCACCAGGCCCGTAGCTGCCTGGTCCTGTGCCAGTGCCACCTGGTCCAAAACCACCTGGCCTGGTTCCGACACCACCTAGTCCTGCCCCGGCACCGCCTGGCCCATATCCACCAGGTCCAAAACCAGTGCCAGGGCCGCCTGGCCCAACACCACCTGGTCCAAAACTTCCTGGTCCAGTCCCATAGCCACCAGGTCCAACGCCTCCCGCTCCATAACCTGACATGAAACAAATATTGGTTCAAGATGAGTTCTGTGTACCAATGCTTGTATCTGTTTACTCAATGAACATCTGTCAGCTCTTATCATACGTTTTGGTGGTTTGCCTGTGCCAGTACCCAGTCCTGATCCAGTGCCATATCTTGAACCTGCAGAGCATATGAAGTCGCGTGTCATTTTAATCATTCAGATCATCATCAGAATTATTTTTCCATAAAACCAAGCTCAATTAATTTTACTTCATTTTATTGGTTGCAAACAGGCCAACTTACCACCAGGTCCCACACCACCACCATATCCCCCAAGTCCACCAGCGACTCCACCAGGACCTACTCCTCCTCCTACACCTCCACCAGTTCCAAGCCCTCCAACTCCAAGTGTTCCAGCACCCCCAGGACCACCACCAAAACCTGGGACGCCTGGGCCCGTCCCGTAACCTCCGGGTCCTGCACCATAACCCCCTGGACCAGCACCATAGCCACCAGGACGAACTCCATAGCTGCCAGGTCCAACTCCAGCCTGGCCTCCTGCTCCAAGACCTCCATATGCTGGTAGAATGAAAAAAAGACAATGTATTATGTATCTTCTTGAATTGCTGGACGCCAATTTAATCCTTGTTAAGAAGGTGCCTCTGTATCAGTCTATTGAACCTTTGCCTGGTTTTCCTGTTCCCTGTCCTGCACCAGCTCCAGTTGGGTAACGTATACCTCCACCAGGTAAAACTCCAGCTCCACCTGCACCATAGCCTATGAAGGATAACATGCAAATGTAGATCTGTCATATAAATATAGACATATAGACAGATCTACAGAGATATAGAATATTTAGGAAGAATACACAGATGTTTCAGAAACTCACTTTTTCCAGGTTTATAGCTTCCTGTTCCTACTCCACCAGGCCCACCAGCCCCAGGTACCAAGCCTGCTCCTCCAGGACCTGCTCCAACCCCTCCAGGGCCTCTTCCAACTCCTCCAGGACCTGCTCCAACTCCTCCTTGACCTGCTCCAACTCCTCCAGGGCCTGCTCCAACTCCTCCAGGACCCCCTCCAACACCTCCAGGACCTGCTCCAACTCCTCCAGGACCTCCTCCAACACCTCCAGGACCTGCTCCAACTCCTCCAGGGCCCCCTCCAACTCCTCCAGGACCTCCTCCAACTCCTCCAGGGCCTCTTCCAACTCCCCCAGGACCTGCTCCAACTCCTCCAGGACCTGCTCCAACTCCTCCAGGTCCACTACCTATGCCTCCGGCCACAGTCCCATCAGGTCCATATGCTACAATTAAGAAATAGGATAGGAGGACTAGTGTTTTTTTTGTTGCATTACAGTTTATTGTAATGCACATTCACTGATAATGAATTATGGTAAATATAAGCCAGCCATAATAGACTGTACATTCAAAAATGGCACCTTTGGGTGGTTTTGGTGTTCCACCTACTCCACCAATAGCACCTCCTGGTCCAACTCCAGTTCCAGTTGCAGGACTGTCTCCTCTTCCTGCACTTGTTACACCACCTAAAACTCCTCCTGCTCCTCCTGCACTGGTTGGACTTCCTCCTACCCCTCCCTGACCTCCTCTTGAACCACCTCTCTCGCCATCAGGACCTCCTTCTCCATCTCCTTCACCTGGTGTGTCACCTCTGGGGACACCTGCACACACAACCGAAAACAATGTCAGTAATGGTATTATATCCAGACTACAATTAGAAGAACCCTGGTAAGTACAGTCCTTATTTCAGAGTGATTTGCAAATCTATTGATCGGTGTTAACACGAGGGAAATTGCTGTTCTGAATGTATGAAAGATTATCTGAGGTGGTTGTCAAGCTTATTATTGTCACTCAGTGGAGCTTGTAAATCATGTGCTTATGTTCTCCTATTTGTGAACTGCTGATCCCTCTTGATCTGGTCAAAGCTCTCCCGGAGGTGGGAGTTGAAGACCTCCCTGACAGAAGGTTCTGCTAGACGGTCCCAACAGACCTTCACAGTATGTTTGGGTCTGCCATGTCTGTCCAGCTTCCTCCCCTGCCAGTGGATCCAACTCACCACCAGGTGGTGAGTTGTTGACAACTCAGCCCCTCTCTTCACCTGTGTGTGTCCAAGACATACGGCCGGAGGTCAGATGACTCAACTACAAAGTTGATCATTGACCTCCGGCGTAGGGTGTCTTGGTGCCACATGCACTGATGGACACCCTTATGCTTGGTGTACGTTATGGACAAAGTGTAACTAGCACAGAAGCAACAAAACACCGCTCGGGTTCAGATCGGGAAGGCCATTCCTGCCAGTCACACCCCTCCAGGTAACACTGTCGCTGCACATGTGAGCGTTGAAGTCCCCCAGCAGAATGATGGAGTCCCCAGTTGGAGCACTTTCCAGCACCCCTCCCAGGGTCTCCAAGAAGGCTGGGTACTTTGCACTACTGTTTGGCCCGTAAGCCGAAACAAGGGCTATCCCCGACCCGAAAGCGCAGGGAGGCAACCCTCTCGTTCACTGGGGAGAACTCCAACACATGGCGGCTGAGCTGGGGAGCTATGAGCAAGCCCACAGCAGCTGGCTGCCTCTCACTGCGGGCAACTCCAGAGTAGAAGAGAGTCCAGCCTCTCTCAAGGAATTGGGTTCTGGAGCCCAAAGTTTGCATGGAGGTGAGCCCAACTATCTCTAGCCGGTACTGCTCAACCTCCCGCACTAGCTCAGGCTCCTTCCCCCCCAGCGAGGTGACATTCCATGTCGGAGGCCCTCTGCTAAGCTGTACAGTCCCTGTACGACCGGAGCAGGAGCTTGGTTCGCATTGCCGGCAGTAAGTCGGACCTGTTCGCGGTGCTTGTTGGACTCCGGCAGGGCTGCCCTTTGTCACCGGTTCTGTTCATTATTTTTATGGAGAGAATTTCTAGATGCAACCAGGGGCTGGAGGGGTCCGGTTTGGGAGCCACTGGATTTCATCTCTGCTTTTCGCAGATGATGTTGTCCTGTTGGCTCCCTCGAGCCAGGACCTTCAGCATGGACTGGGGTGGTTTTCAGCCAAGTGTGAAGCGGCTGGGATGAGAATCAGCGCCAAGTCCGAAGCCATGGTTCTCGACCGGAAAAAGGTGGCTTGCCCCCTCCAGGTCGGGGGAGAGCTCCTGCCTCAGGTGGAGGAGTATCTTGGGGTCTTGTTTACGAGTGAGGGAAGGATGGCACGTGAGATTGACGGGCAGATTGGTGTAGCGGTCGCTGTATCGGTCCGTCGTGGTGAAGAGGGAGCTGAGCTGAAGGGCAAAGCTCTCGATTTACCGGTCCATCTACATTCCTACCCTCACCTATGGTCATGAACTTTGGGTCATGACCAAAAGAACAAGATCCCGGATACAAGTGGCTGAAATGAGTTTCCTTTGCGCTCCCTTAGAGATAGGGTGAGGAGCTCTGTCACCCGGGAGGAGCTCGGAGTAGAGCCGCTGCTCCTCCACATCGAGAGGAGCCAGCTGAGGTGGCTCGGGCATCTGTATCGGATGCCCCCTGGACGCCTCCCTTGGGAGGTGTTCCGGGCATGTCCCACCAGGAGACCCCGGGGAAGTCCCAGGACACGCGGGAGTGACTATATCACTCGACTGGCCTGGGAACGCCTTAAGGGGTGTTCACACCAAACGCGATGCTGCGTTGTTGCGCGTCGAGATTACATGTAAAGTCAATGCACAGACGCGAAATCGCGCCGGGCGACGCGATGGACGCAAAAATCTCGTCAACGCCCGAGTTGAAAATATTGAACTTTTGACGCAACATCGCGTGACGCCATGACGCGACAGCCTATCAGCGTTGAGATTCTGACACAACAATACCCTGCTACCGACTGCTACTCACCGGAGACAGATGGACAGGCACTCTGCAGCTGAAAAAAGCGCCTGTAACTTTAGTTGGTGTCCTGCCTGGAGATCCTGGCACCAACCCTAGCTAGCAAGTCCTCAAACTCAGCAACAGTCAGTCTGAAGTACCGTACAACGCCCGCGACGCGAGTGGAGTTTTTTTTTTTTTTTACTTGCTACACCAGGACCAGGACGTCAACTCGTCAAGGATCAGCTTCACCTCGTCCATTGTCAAGCCTACGGTAAAATGAGTGCACTTTATGTGTCTCAACACATTTTTACATCCGTCCTGTTAGCTGGATTGACAGTAGAGGGGAGGGGAGGGGAGGGGGGACGCGATGACGCGAATTTACACAAAACGGTCACGCGTCAAAACACGAGCGATAGCGCGACGGATTCTCATTTGTCGCGCGAAAAAATCGCGTTCATCACGTTTGGTGTGAACACCCCTTTAGGATCCTCCTGGAAGAACTGGAGGAAGTGTCTGGGGAGAGGGAAGACTGGGTGTTCCTGCTCAGAGAACTGCCCCCGCGACCCGGCCCCGGATAAGCCGAAGAAGATGGATGGATGGATGTTTGGTAATACAGCAATCACTAACGCCACTACAGTTGTCAATTATTTAAGGTAAACTGGATTCTATTTTATTCACCTGGGGGTTTAAGGGGTTTGGCTCCAGGTAGACTTGAGAGATCGCCACCAGAACCTGAAAAAATTCAATCAATGGAATTTTCACAAACATCAGGCTACATAGTATGTCATAAGATTTCTGCAGAGATGGTACTGAAACTTGCATATCTCACAAGCACAGCTCTGCACTGTAAACTTTGCGAGCACCTTAGTGATCACTTGTGCTTATTCATGCTGTTATCCAACCTGCTAATCATGCAGCAGCAGTACAGTACATTGCATGAAGTCATGCAGTTGCAGGTCGGGAGCTTCAGTCAGTGTTCACATCAGACATCAAAATAGAGAAAAACTTCAGTCTCACTGACTTTGATTTTGGTCCTAAACTATTTGTTTTAGAGAGACAGAAACTGAATAGGGATATGAGAGTGACAGTGATCTCCAGCTGGCATGACAGTAAGTGGAAGCATCACAAACATCTCATTATCTTTTAGAAGTATGTAAGTCACATATATACACTTACCAGCTCCGGTCCCAGCTGTTTGAACCAAGAGTAGAACCACAGGTAAGAGGAATGTTTAAAAAAAATTATGCTTACTTGAATAGTATGGAGGTTTACTTACCACTTGGTGTCACAGCACTGCCGCCAACTGTAATAACAGAAATACACGTGATGTTGGGTAGCTATCAATCAGAAGGGTGAATATTCTTTCAATTTGTTTGAAGCCAGTTTAAGTCATTAGCTGGTGTGTGACTGCCATGCTGTGTGTTGTGGTGACAGGAAATGTGAGAAAAACACTCACTCTCAGGCACAGGTAAACCGGTGACAGCTGTAAAAGCATTGTGAAATATTGTGATGTGCATCAAGAGCAGAAGCATTTGTAATAACGTGATATGCCACTGAATCCTATAATGCAGGTTTTATATTGAAAGTATGCCCATGCTTTTGCAAAATCCTTAAATTTCCATCATATGCTCTATTAACCTTTTGCCTAGGATACTTTCTGTTAACTTACCAGGAACTCCTCCTGTGGAACCTGTAGGATATGAGAACAAAATTAGTCTTCCTATTCCCAATACAAAGGAAATAAGTACATTTTGAAATGTTAGATACATGACTTATTATCTCTCTTAGCATCTATAAAGTCTGCATTAGAACATTAATAGCTTTAAAAACAAACAAACAAATATATATAAACCTTTTGCTACTCAGATTTCAACAAAGATCTGAGCTGAGCTAAACTTCAAGGGTGATGTCATCATATAGTCCAAATGACAGCAGGTATAATGAGATCTAATTCAAATGTCCCATTATTTCTTTTGATAATATGACCACATTAAAATGCAAGAATAGGGTTAGGGTGTAGATTAGAGAAACTTTGAGAAAAGCTGAGAGAAGAAATGTCTAAGAATGACCCAAAATTGCAACCTATTGATGGCAGTCTGTAAGTAATAATTGAAAACATCAACGACTTAATAAATGGCCCCATGGTGGTGCTGTCCACACCAAAATCTACGAAACACTGCTCCTTTACTTTCTACCAGATTTATATGAAATGTGTTAGAGGGTGATCAACAGTGATACAGGCCCACATGAACATGTGACAAAAATAACCTAATAGACAGCAATCACAGACAAACATTTAAGGCCTATGAAACAAAATATGAAACCACTGACCTGGAACTTCAGTCCCATTGAGTCCTGTTTTGAAAAAGACAAATCAAAAAACATGAAAAGGCAACACAGCTTTCTTAAATTCTAACACATTTTCACTAATGTTATTTCCAAAACACTGTAACCAAATAAATTAAAATGTTTACGGTGCATTAATATTTTTGTTACTCTGCTGCATAAATGAAAGTAAACACCTGGTCTTGCTCCAATGATGGGGATTCCTGTTCCACCTAGTCCATCACCACCTGTTCCCACGGGTCTGCCACCTACACCGGTTCCTCCTGTTGTAAAATTGATGGAATAGCCTTTTCACGTAAGGTGTACAGAGCAGCATCTAAAGTCAAATATTATTCAGGGAATATTTCTATGTATTGGCATTATGTGCCTTCATTCTCTCAGGTTCTCACAGTTGGAACCATCAGATTACTTCTGATCTGAATTTTATTTGATTTGTCATTTATGCACATAATCCATTATTTTAGTGTGAGTTAAGGTGTTAAACTACCCCAAACCCTATTCTCAAGGATCTAGCAAACACAAACACACCTTCTACTCCAGAACTCCCAGACCCCTCAATCACACTGCCAGCACCACCATCACCTGCAATAAGGGCAGAATGTTTCAATGATTGAGATCTGAATATATCTCACCTCCTGCTCAGTTCTTTTTCCACCACATTTTATAGTTAAACTAATGAAAAATCTAAATGTATTGTGTTGATATGTGACTAAAGTGTGTTTCTGTCACCAACTGCTTTGTGCAACACTGCATAGATACCTTCAGATGTTGGAGGGGGTGTTCCTCCTGGGCCTCCAAATCCTCCTCCTGATCCAGAAGGGAGATTATTAAACATGTACATTATCAAAATGATTATTGATCATTACCAAAATATATATCCTTAGTCCTACAAACAGAAGCTTACGTCCAGGTCCAGCTGTTGTTCCTGCACTGCTACCAGTGCCATTCACTGAAACACCAGTGCCTGTTCCCACTCCGGTTCCTGCTCCTGTTCCTGCTCCTGTTCCTGCTCCTGCTCCTGTTCCCGCTCCTGTTCCTGCTCCTCTAGTGCCAGTACCTGCTCCTGCCCCAGGGACAACTCCACCAGGCTGCCCTAAAGAGAAAAAAGGTGTTAATGAGCAGCTCTCTTCCCTCAGTTCAAAATGTATATGATCTGCTTGACAAACTAAACCCTTACCATACTTAGCAGCTTTAGATCCGGCTGTACCAAAACCTAAGGATCACGACAAAATTAGACGTTGTGTAATTATTGACTACTCAGGTGACCGATCACAGTGATTGATGAATGACTATACTATGGATGAAATAAACATGCATCCGGTACAGTTACTTTTTAGTGGGAGTTGTAAAATCGCTCAACCTGAGAAATATTTTTAAAGTTTATTTTTTGGGCTTTTTATTGCCTTTAATCGACAGTACAGTGGAGAGAGAGACAGGAAATGAAGAGGCAGAGAGGGCGAATGACATGCAGGAAAGGGCTGCCCGATGCAGATTTGAACCAGGGCCACCTGCAGTGAGGACTATAGCCTCAACATGGAGCGGCAGCTCTACCAAGTGAGCTAAACACCGCCCCAACCTGAGAAATATTTATCTATTTTCTAATTTCACTTTCCGGTGGCTGCACTGATTTCGAAACAAACTAGATAGAAGAAGCTAAAAAAGGCTGATTAGAGAAGTTTAGTAGATATTCTACTAAACTTAAGTGTGCAGATAGGATATGAGAAAAAAGTATCAATTACTGTAATAAAACAAATAACAGCTCAAGATGACCATTACACTAATATGATATATTAGAAATACTATGCATTTCTATTGGAATTAATGTACCTAAGCCAGTTACTATAATGGTGCAGGTTTCCTGTTGCTGCAGTTCCTACCAAGCACCAACAGAGGTCAATGAAAGAATTGTTCATACTTGAATGTCATACTGTATGTAGGTCATGTGTGATCTAAACCCTAACAAAACTAGATGTGATTACCTGGACCTCCAGTGCCAGTTCCAAATCCTGGTCCATAACCACCTGTAAAGAAGATATAAGATATGAGACTAAACAAAAATAAATAAATCAGGTCCAACATAAAAAATCATCAGCATCATTATTTTCATCTTGGAAATGCTCATTTGTGAGAAGCAACTCACCACCTCGTCCTACTCCACCCCCGAGTACCCCACCTTGACCTACACCAAGTTGATAAAAAAAAAAAGATGTAAATGTAACCATAGCTATTTCCTGGAAGTCGGATGTGAAATACAATTACGTTTTTTACCGTATTTTGCAGGTTTTGATCCAGCTCCATAGCCTGTAAACAAGAGTAACCGTTTTTAATGCAGGAATTTCAGCTTGTTCCAGTTTTGCTTATATTGAATTGAAATCTTTCTTGGACGATATTAAAATGATCCAGCTCGAACCTCTTCCATATCCACCCCCTGGTCCTGTACCGTAGCCTCCACCTGGTCCATAACCAGTCCCAGGTCCATATCCACCAGGACCATATCCTCCAGGTCCATATCCTGTTTGTGTCCCTCCTGTCCCAGGGCCGTAGCCACCACCAGGAAGGCCTGGGGGAGACAAAAATGTAAGGTGGGTAATTTCAAGAAATTTTTTTTCTTGTATGAGGGTATTTAATATTGACTTTTCACTATTGTGGAAAGATATGTGTCAGATTTTATGTTTCAACTTAGACTATTTAACTACGTCAGGAGGGTCTTATGAAAAACAGGTAATAACCATGAAATTAAAGCAGAAGTAAGCGATCCGGTCGTTTTGGCTAACTTTTTGTCAGTCGATGGAGTTAGCAGCCCCCGCCCTTGTCATGGATCTATTGGTGCTCGTCCCTACGTCACCACATTCACGCGCATCCGTTGGCTGCACACACAGCCCTTTATGCCGTTCTCTATCCTCATTGGATAAAGCTTGTAGGATACAAGGAAGTATACAAGAAGTTTTCTCCTCGGCTTACAGCAGAGCAGAGTGACTGACAGGCCCGTGTTTCGGACCAAACGCTCTATGTAAGTGATTGCTGTCGGAAGATATAACTATTTAAGACTTATATTAACACAAACATTCCGCTTTCTGCTTTAACTCTTTGATCTAGTCCACCCAACTGATATCACTGCACCCTTCTTTTGACAACTGCATGCTATAGTTTTAGTGTTCAAAATGAATGGTTTGTTTTTATAAAGTTTCTGAGGAGCTGAGAATGTTGTTCTGTCCGTACCTCCAGCACTGCCTGGTCCAAAGCCACCTGGTCCACCTCCTGTTCCAACACCAGAGCCAGGTATCCCACCAGTCCCCAATCCTGCACCAGGTCCACCACCGGTTCCTGCTCCAACACCTCTTCCTGGGACTCCTCCTCCTCCTCCACCAAGTCCTCCTGCACCAAGAGCACCTCCAGCACCTCCAGGTAGACCTGCAGAGAGCAGAAGTGAATGTTTACAAAAAAGGACTGCTTCATTTTGTATTTTATGCAGATGCACAATTAGATATTAAAACTATATTTTTGTCTTACCATATTTGCGAGCTTTAGCACCAGCATAACCTGTGAAATGCAGACACATCATGATCTTATTAGAGGACTTTGTTTTCAAGTGGATGTGTGTGGAAATGTCCCATTTATCCTTATTGTTATCCTAATCTTTCATCCTACCTCCAGGTCCATAGCCAGCACCACCAGGTCCAACTCCTCCGCCAGGTCCGTAGCCAGTACCGGCACCACCAGGTCCGTAGCCAGTACCAGCACCACCAGGTCCGTAGCCAGTACCGGCACCACCAGGTCCAACTCCTCCGCCAGGTCCGTAGCCAGTACCGGCACCACCAGGTCCAACTCCTCCGCCAGGTCCGTAGCCAGTACCGGTCCCACCAGGTCCAACTCTGCCCCCAGGTCCATAACCGGTACCAGTACCGCCAGTTCCCACTCCGCCTGGTCCAACTCCACCTGGCCCGTAGCCGGTACCAGTACCGCCAGTTCCCACTCCGCCTGGTCCAACTCCACCTGGTCCGTAGCCTGTACCAGTACCGCCAGTTCCCACTCCGCCTGGTCCAACTCCACCTGGGCCGTAGCCAGTACCAGCACCACCAGGCCTGATGCCACCAGCACCTGTTCCCAAACCTCCCAGTGCTCCACTCAGCATGCCTATGGGGAGAATAACAGTCCTATTTCACTGATGGTCTTTGTTATATGTAGCCATACAGTAACAATAATGTTACTTAAAGTTTTTCACTTGTACAGCTATTCTTACCATATTTACGAGCTTTGGCACTGGGATCATATCCTGGAATACAAATATATTTATTATGCATTTGTCTGTTGATTATATTGTAGGTTGAATTTTCCAAAACCCAAAGGCTACTGATTGACAGTTACCTCCAGGTCCTGTTCCTGCTCCTCCTGTTCCTGCTCCTCCTGGTCCAGCTCCTGTGCCACCGGGTCCATACCCAGTTCTACCGGGCCCATATCCAGCTCCTCCGGGGCCAGTACCGGCACCACCAGGTCCAACTCCTCCACCAGGTCCGTAGCCAGTACCAGCACCACCAGGTCCGTAGCCAGTACCGGCACCACCAGGTCCAACTCCTCCGCCAGGTCCGTAGCCAGTACCAGTACCAACAGTTCCCACTCCGCCTGGTCCAACTCCACCTGGCCCGTAGCCGGTACCAGTACCGCCAGTTCCCACTCCGCCTGGTCCAACTCCACCTGGTCCGTAGCCGGTACCAGTACCGCCAGTTCCCACTCCGCCTGGTCCAACTCCACCTGGGCCGTAGCCAGTACCAGCACCACCAGGCCTGATGCCACCAGCACCTGTTCCCAAACCTCCCAGTGCTCCACTCAGCATGCCTATGGGGAGAATAACAGTCCTATTTTACTGATGGTCTTTGTTATATGTAGCCATACAGTAACAATGATGTTACTTAAAGTTTTTCAGTCGTACAGCTATTCTTACCATATTTACGAGCTTTGGCACTGGGATCATATCCTGGAATACAAATATATTTATTATGCATTTGTCTGTCGATTATATTGTAGGTTGAATTTTCCAAAACCCAAAGGCTACTGATTGACAGTTACCTCCAGGTCCTGTTCCTGCTCCTCCTGGTCCAGCTCCTGTGCCACCGGGTCCATACCCAGTTCTACCGGGCCCATATCCAGCTCCTCCGGGGCCAGTACCGGCACCACCAGGTCCAACTCCTCCACCAGGTCCGTAGCCAGTACCAGCACCACCAGGTCCGTAGCCAGTACCGGCACCACCAGGTCCAACTCCTCCGCCAGGTCCGTAGCCAGTACCAGTACCGCCAGTTCCCACTCCGCCTGGTCCAACTCCACCTGGCCCGTAGCCGGTACCAGTACCGCCAGTTCCCACTCCGCCTGGTCCAACTCCACCTGGTCCGTAGCCGGTACCAGTACCGCCAGTTCCCACTCCGCCTGGTCCAACTCCACCTGGCCCGTAGCCGGTACCAGTACCGCCAGTTCCCACTCCGCCTGGTCCAACTCCGGCAGGTCCGTAGCCGGTACCAGTACCGCCAGTTCCCACTCCGCCTGGTCCAACTCCACCTGGCCCGTAGCCGGTACCAGTACCGCCAGTTCCCACTCCGCCTGGTCCAACTCCACCTGGGCCGTAGCCAGTACCAGCACCACCAGGCCTGATGCCACCAGCACCTGTTCCCAAACCTCCCAGTGTTCCACTCAGCATGCCTATGGGGAGAATAACAGTCCTATTTCACTGATGGTCTTTGTTATATGTAGCCATACAGTAACAATAATGTTACTTAAAGTTTTTCACTTGTACAGCTATTCTTACCATATTTACGAGCTTTGGCACTGGGATCATATCCTGGAATACAAATATATTTATTATGCATTTGTCTGTCGATTATATTGTAGGTTGAATTTTCCAAAACCCAAAGGCTACTGATTGAC
Organism: Trachurus trachurus; assembly: GCF_905171665.1. Taxonomy (NCBI): domain Eukaryota; kingdom Metazoa; phylum Chordata; class Actinopteri; order Carangiformes; family Carangidae; genus Trachurus; species Trachurus trachurus. The sequence continues at coordinate 25,981,559 of NC_139903.1, read as the reverse complement.
AGTTACCTCCAGGTCCTGTTCCTGCTCCTCCTGGTCCAGCTCCTGTGCCACCGGGTCCATACCCAGTTCTACCGGGCCCATATCCAGCTCCTCCGGGGCCAGTACCGGCACCACCAGGTCCAACTCCTCCACCAGGTCCGTAGCCAGTACCGGCACCACCAGGTCCGTAGCCAGTACCGGCACCACCAGGTCCAACTCCTCCACCAGGTCCGTAGCCAGTACCGGTCCCACCAGGTCCAACTCTGCCCCCAGGTCCATAACCGGTACCAGTACCGCCAGTTCCCACTCCGCCTGGTCCAACTCCACCTGGCCCGTAGCCGGTACCAGTACCGCCAGTTCCCACTCCGCCTGGTCCAAAACCAATCCCAGAGCCTGGTCCTCCACCTGTGCCGAGGCCAACTCCTCCAGGTCCTGCACCTCCAAGGCCTCCAGTTGCACCTGTGCCTACACCACCCGGACCAAGACCATAGCCACCACCAGTGCCAGAGCCAGGCCTTACTCCTGTGCCGAGGCCAAGTCCTGGTCCTCCAGCTGTTCCGGTGCCTGTGCCGACTTGACCTGGAGAGATTAAAGGCATGTGTGTGTCTCAGCTATAGTTGTTGAATGTACAACACACCGCAGTTTCATCGTGCTACATTAGTAGTTTACAAGATTGTGTCTCACCATATTTGCGTGCTTTCGCTGAGCCAGGGCCGTAACCTGTAGCACAACACAATCTTTTGATATTGATTTTGCATATTAATATACAAAAGGACATTCACTGTTGATTATTAAAAAAATTGAAAGACTGCTGAATTATATTACAAGAAATGGGTGCATCCTGCTCTATGGTCTCTCCTAAAAGCTCAAAACCTCAGAAACATGAGATTTACCTAAACCAGGTGTGCCAGCACCTCCAGGGCCACCAGATGTTCCAAGTCCGCCTCCAAATCCAGGTACAGCCCCGGGTCCACCCCCGGTTCCAAGTCCGCCTCCAAATCCAGGTACCGCCCCGGGTCCACCTCCAAATCCAGGTACAGCCCCGGGTCCACCTCCAAATCCAGGTACGGCCCCGGGTCCACCTCCGGTTCCAAGTCCGCCTCCAAATCCAGGTCCAGTTCCTGTCCCAACCCCGCCCCCAGGTAGTCTTCCAGCCCCACCCCCTAGTGCGCCTCCTTGACCACCTGGTCCACGTGGTTGGGAAAACAAACAGGTGATCTTTTATAAATGTCCCTATCACGGTTTGTAGTCATTAGATGATACCTGTGCCAGGTATATTGCAACACAATAAACTGTTAAACCATCATGTGTAAAGATGTCTTTACCGTATTTAGCTGCAGCTTTGGCTGGATTTTTCGATTTACCAGCCCCTGGAATTGACAGAATAAATAAAACAATAAATAAATAATACATTTCCTCTTTTGCATTTATCATCAACCTAATGTATCCCTCTTTTCCTCTTGTCTACCTGATTTTGGTGTTATGAGAGGGTAACCACGAAAAACCCCTGGCAGTTGCTGTCCACGACCGTCTAAGGTGAGAAGTACAGATATTTCATAGAGAACAGAGATCTCATCATACTGGATTGTAATTTCATCCTGTTTTTTTTTCTTTATTAATTAAAGATCAAAGTTGTGAATTAAAAGTCTGTCATATCACACAGTTTGTTAGTGGAGGGTTTTATCACTTACTGCCTGCTCCTCCTGGTCCAACACCCCCTTGGCCAAGAACTCCAGATCCTGTGAGCATTAAGGCAGAGGTTTGTCATTGTTCAGCATCTGCACCCTGAAACATCCCAACATGACTGACATTAAATGCACCAGTCTGAGTACCAAGTCCAGATCCCGTTGCCACTCCAGGGAGAACACCTCGGCCTCCAAAACCTATCCAGGTGAAATTAAAAGACAGTTATTATAGCTTTTAAGATAAACACACTGAATTCCTGATGATGTATTTTATATTTTTCTATCGGTTAATACATATTTTATATTTTTGTATTAATGTTACAACATACCTTGGCCTGGTACAAATCCACCTTGATATAGTCCAGGCACCCCAATCCCTGTGTGACAGTATACATACATTTAGAGCATTGCCCAAAGAACTTCTTGTTGATAATGTTCACAACTAAACAAAGGAGCTGTTTGTTTACCTGGAACTTGTTTTGATGCTTTGTTCTTCCCTCCAGGTCCTCCTCCGGTAGTACCAGTCTGCGGAAGTACTGGACGTGAAACAGGAATGCAGTAAAAAAGAAAATTAAATACCTAAACAATATATTTGATGCACCTGCTAATTCGAGTTGTCTTTTATATACCTTGAAAAGTTAGCTGGAAAGAACACTTAATCTAACATGCTGTGAAGAATTTATGTGCAATACTTGAAGTAATCTTTTCCATCAATATGCAAGAGATTGCTTTGTGTTAAAGGGATAGTTCAACATTTTGGCAAATTGGCTCATTGCCATAATCCCTATAGTCCTAGGAGTAGGTTTGTTACCTTTATTTGTCGGTGCAAGCTATTTTTAGATCGGCGGAGCAGAGCTGCGAGCTGCTCAGAGCTACGCTGCGGTGGCTAATGGTATTTCTTGGTTTCCCTTTACAAGCTCATCAAATACACAATATAACAACTCCAAAACGCTCTCATGGACAAGTTGTGACCTGCACATTCACCACGCTATGAGGTAATAACCGAACATTACAAGACAGAGTTGTTTTCGAGGCAAATGCAGAGACTGCTTGCTGAAAAACTGCCCCAGACGGGAATGCGCATCAGTGGTTTTGCCTGAATTTACCTCGAAAACAACTCTGTCTCGTAACGTTCCATTATTATTTCATAGCGTGGTGAATGTGCAGGTCACAACTTGTCCACCAGAGCGTTTTAGAGTTGTTGGATTGTGTATTCGATGAGGGAAACCAAGAAATCCCATTAGCCTCCGTAGCGTAGCTCTGAGCAGCTCACGGCTCTGCTCTGCTGTTCTAAAAATAGCTGCACCTGACAATTAAAGCTAACGAACCTACTCCTAAAACTATAGGGATAATGGCAATGGGCCAATTTGCCAAAATGTTGAACTATCCCTTTAAAGGCTAATATTTTAATAACCAGCGTTGCCGTATGTACTAAGTTACATTAAAGCTTTGGTACTTTTTACATTTGTTCGTCAATATAGTATACAAATCATATGTTCTACCTCCACCAGGACCGAATCCTGCTCCGCCAGGTCCGACTCCGGCACCACCAGGTCCGAATCCTGCTCCTCCAGGACCGACTCCGGCACCGCCAGGTCCGAATCCTGCTCCGCCAGGACCGACTCCGGCACCGCCAGGTCCGAATCCTGCTCCGCCAGGTCCGACTCCGGCACCGCCAGGTCCGAATCCTGCTCCGCCAGGACCGACTCCGGCACCGCCAGGTCCGAATCCTGCTCCGCCAGGACCGGCACCGCCAGGTCCGAATCCTGCTCCGCCAGGACCGACTCCGGCACCACCAGGTCCATAACCTCCAAGTGCTGTTCCAGCCCCACCTAAGGTCAACAAAAATGTTATAATCTTTATCATAAAAAACTGTTAACTTTTAATGTTAAAAAAGGACCAGTTCCACCGGGGTATTGACCAGCACCACCTGGTCCATAACCACCTCCATATCCACCTGCGTCATGACAAAGCACATGTCCTTCAAGGTATAAGCATATCATATCAAGTGTTTGAGTTACTTACTGTAATACCTTAGTTTGTAAAGTCACACAGGCATGAGTCAGCCACAGAAAGTGCTTCACTGATTATCTAATGGTTAAAACAATGTATGAATTGAATGTGTTTTTCTGTGATTCTCTCATAATTTACACCCTTTGGCATTGATGCATTTATTTGTCGATGCACATACTGCTTGTAAGAAGAAACAGACCAATACATTTCAACCTGTTACGGGGTGTTTTGTTAAGAAACAGAAGCACCCAGCCCCCCGGCTCCCTGACCTCTGCCAGTCCCGAGCACCCCCCCACCCAAACCTCCTGCCCCAAGGCCTCCATATCCCAACCAGATAGAGATAAAAGAGGAGCAGTACTTAGTGTTCCTGCACTTGCTCTCATGACTACAGTATACTACATCATGCATTAATGAATTCAGCGTGTCCCTGTGCAACTCCACCCTTTTGTAATGTTATACACACATGATGGCTGCCCGAGAGAAACCTCACAAGGATTAACTCGTTCTCCGGAAAGGTTTTGAAAATTAGTTTGAAGTGTTCATGTTAGACTTTAAAACCTCTTAAATCTCTTGAGGGTTTGGCTGTAAAATAGTCCAGTAACAATTACAAGGTTACAAAGAGGGAAGTACGGTCTGTGTGGGGAGATGACTGAAAAAATTCACATTCTTCTTGTTAAAAAAAATGCACTTATATTAAAATATAACTATAAATGGTAGGTCACAGCTACCTTCTTAACTTATGTATAGTGTATTTTCCTCTCCGCATTATGAGCAGGTTTAAGTCACTATACTCATATAATAGTTTTGTTTTGGTTTTGCGCTGGAAACTCTTACATATGAGACTGTTTCCTGTTCTTACTGTTCTTTCCTGACTCATTTTCTATGCACCAAAATAATAGGAGGAATTCAAAAGGTTCCACAAAGCTGAGGCTTAACCTTTAAGAATGACTTGGATATTATCACCAACATTCCTCATCCTGCATCGGCAACTTACATGTATGGGGCATGAAAAACAGAGAGGCCAGAAATTCCAAAGCAAAGCAGTCTTTCTGACTGACGTGATGACTTCCGTCCTTTATCTGGGACCTGCCATGCCTGATGCATTAGTCCTTATCACTGTATGTGCATTACTTTATGTGTGCATTACTGTATGTGTGTGTGAGAGAGTGGGTGGCCCCTCAACAATTGCTTATAACTTTGAGGTAATGAGGAAATGAAATAATGGTTCATGTATGCTGTCCTCATCCTGCTGCATTGAATTGACTAGAGGAACAATATTTACAGTCCAGTGGCTGACCTCTGATCCATGTGTGCGTGAAGAAATTTAACTTTATGACATGTGGGATTCCTGTATGTTCTCACTGATAAAACTGTAATTACATATCAATATATATGACACTGTCACTACAAACATTGCATACATATACTATCAGATACTTTAAAAAGTTATCAAACAGAAAACATTGTAAATAATATCATGGTATATAATAGACCTTCATGCTTTTAGATTGCGCCATTTAATAACATAATTAAAGGGACAACGAGGAGTTTTGGAAAGCGAAGTGTTTTCACACTACATTTACCATGAGCCTCCACGCGCACGGTGAAATTCTTGGACCAGCGGAAGATGGACGTCTTGCCAAGAATGTTTTCATTCATCAAGAATTAAAGTCAGAGGTTCGAAGACGATCACATACCGTCGTAGTTCCGACCATAAACGGCAGCGTTATTCCCAAAAGTAGGAAACGCTGGTCGGCTCACCCAGCATTTCCACCACTAATAATAATAACTAAATAATAAACTATATATTTATCGAACATGGGTCCATTAACAAGTGTGGGTAACGTAGATTCTTCCACATTAATATGAGACTTTTTTATAAGCAAATACAAACTCCTCGTTGTCCCTTTAACTGTTCATGCCAAAAAAACAAAGAAACATACCTGTGCCTTGCCCGCCTGGACCGCCGCGTCCTGGTCCAAAACCGCCTGGACCAACTCCCCCAGGCCCAGTACCACCCAGTCCTGCTCCTACACCTCCAGCTCCTTGTCCTGCTCCAAGCCCTCCAGCACCGCCATAACCACCTCCAAGAGACACACCAGATACCAGAACAACTGTTAATGTCTGTGTAGCCTCCTTATGTCCAAATTAAAGACTGAAATTCTCTTGAGAGGAGGCTATACAGCACAATCTTAAACCAGTGCTCTAAAACATCCAGCCCTGAGATTCTTACCTGTTTTTGGAGGTTTTCCACCTGTAAAGAGAAAACAACAATGTCAACAACAGCAACATGGAAAACTCCACAGATGATTAATGAATAAATAATTCATGTTTTCCCCAACCATCCTACCTCTACCACCGCCTAGACCAAAGGTGCTGGGCCTGAATCCTCCTGGTCCAACTCCACCAGGTCCGACTCCACCAGGTCCGACTCCGCCCGGTCCAAATCCTCCAGGTCCAACTCCGCCCGGTCCGACTCCGCCCGGTCCAAATCCGCCCGGCCCGACTCCGCCTGGTCCAAATCCACCAGGTCCGACTCCGCCCGGCCCGACTCCACCTGGTCCAAATCCACCAGGTCCGACTCCGCCCGGCCCGACTCCACCTGGTCCAAATCCACCAGGTCCGACTCCGCCCGGCCCGACTCCGCCTGGTCCAAATCCACCAGGTCCGACTCCGCCCGGTCCGACTCCACCTGGTCCAAATCCACCAGGTCCGACTCCTCCAGGTCCAAATCCTCCTGGTCCGACTCCGCCTGGTCCGACTCCACCTGGTCCAAATCCTCCAGGTCTAACACCTCCAGGTCCGACTCCTCCTGGTCCTTGTCCACCGTAGCCCCCTGATGAACACAGTCCCCAGGACAATGTGAGTTGAAGAACATGCACAGAGACAGAAACCAGAGCCGTCACACATTGTACACACATTTTTATCCAGATTTGTTTAATGTGGTTGAAATTATGGTGAGACATTTATCATCTGTGAGACATAAAAAAACACACCTTCAGTTTGTCTTTGCTTACAACCTGGCACACAGCCAGACACTGATGTAATTTAAACAAAACATGTTGAAATTTGATGTATAGTGGTCGTATAAGTGATGACATAATCGTAAATATTTCAGTATAATTTTAATGACCACTGCTGCATCTGAAAGCCGATGCCCGTAGGTTACTAGTAGTAAAATGACTCATAACAAACAGTTTAACATGTCATTCCTTTTATTTACTGTATAACTTCAAACTGCCGTCATAGTCAGTGGCTTAAAATTAAACATAGAAATCCACCTCCACCAGCTCCTGGTCCTAATCCTCCTAGACCAGCTCCAGCTCCTCCTGGTCCAGTCCCTGCGCCTCCAGGTCCAAATCCTGTTCCAGCTCCACCTGGTCCAAATCCAGTTCCAGGTCCTGTGCCGGCTCCTGCTCCTGCTGCTCCACCGGCTCCAGCAGGTATGTAAACACCTGGTACACATCAAAAACCAATGTCAGCTTGACTTTATAATTGTTTCAAGTTTGTTTCAACAACTGCAACCGCGTTCCAGTGAAAAGTTTATCGTTGTGGGGCGGTGTTTAGCTCAGTTGGTAGAGCCCCCCCCCCATGTGTTGAGGCTATAGTCCTCACTGCAGGCGGCCCCGGTTCGAATCCCGCGCTGAGCGGCCCTATCCTGCGTGCGCCCCCCTCTGCCTCCCATTTCTCTCTCTCTACTATCCTGTCCATTAAAGGCAAAAAAGCCCCCCCCCCCCCCACAAAAAAAAAAAAGTTTTTCATTCATTTTTGAGTGTTTTTATAAGTTTTAAAAGTGGTACTGAGCATGAACACGTAAACATTGTTTTCATTGTTTTGGACTAAGACATGACAGGTTTTGTGGAATTCATGAGTCATAAGTCAGAGCTAATGAGGAATGATTTTCTCCTCTTTGCCAGCTCTTAATAAAACCCATTTCATTTGTCTCAATAACAAGGTTTACATAAAACAAAAGGGATCAGTTGCCACACAAGCAGATTGTGATTATCACCTCTGTGCTCTGAGTTTCTCTGTAGATGATAACAAACATCACTTCATACAATAGGCATGCTGCTTCGCTCATAATTCTCACACTTTTCTGCACCTATGTTTTGTTTCATAAATCACAATGGCCAAAAATAGAAACACAGAGTGAACATCTATAAAAGGAAGGTTTTTTAAGATCCTACAGTCCAGATGTGAAAAGAAGAGGTCTGTAGGGATTCCTAAAGAATGCAAGTTACTGATCTCACAGTAATGCCATGTACAGCACATTAACAGCGCACAGTAAATAACTTCACTGTTCAGTTATTCAGCTCTGCCCACCGCTCTCTGCAGCTCAGGAACCTCCTCCGAAAGCTTTTGTTCAATCTTTATTGAGCTGAGATGATGGACAGGTAAAACCAATATAATATACACCAGGGATGAACACGGTTGACATGTCCTAATAGAACCTGCAATAAGAGTTGGGCATTGAAATAAAGGTGCATAATTAAGACATTAATGAGTAAATAACCACCTCAGTTATTTATATGTGCTATGGACTAACACAAATTTTACAACAGATATCAGTTGGATGGGAGAGATGAGACATGTATATCAGCAATTGTTGATTAAATTAGAATTGCTATTTTTTATTTTTTATTTTATCACTTCAATCACTTTTTACCCAGTGCCTCCTTCATGTGAAAATCTTGATTTGCTGATTAAATCTACTTTGATTTTCAATCTTACACTTTATTTTTCAATGAGCAGTGCAGACTCTGATAGGTGCCAGTATGGTTGCTGACTCTTACCCTTAGTAAAGGTGCATTGACACTGCTTTTAGTATTGATAGATAAATTGAAAACAAACTTGTCATTACAACATTGTTTGTTATCAGTGTTCAGCTCTATACTGTCTAAAATAATTTGCATCTAAAACTAAACCATGTTCATCACACAGTGAATGTTCTCCACTATTTACCTCTGATTGAAGCAGAATGTTCAAAAGAATAGAAACTCCTGTAGAAATACTAATCCAGTCCACTTCAGTAAAACCAAAACACAGAAGCTAAACAACAATGACAAGTCTTCTTCCTCCTTGCTTAAAGTACTGTGGGTCAGATTGACCAGACAAGATGAGGAAAAACATTAGAACTCTTAGAACTCATCACATCAACCAAATGTAAACTCATACAGACATGAGCATCTGTGGGGATGAGGTCTTGATCACACAAACACAGTTAAAACTTTCAATGAGGTGCAGAACTCTATTAAAAATGATATAATAGCCCTGTTGCCTAGACCTCATCCTTCAAGAGGAGGAAGAGCTGACGTGAAAAAACACACCTGGGCTTTGGAAAGTCAGATAAAACTCCTGAAAACCTTTTGATAGAGGAAAGATAAAGCCCATCCAACACAAGCTCAGACCATCATCCTCCACAGTCAGATTATATAATCAGATTATTAATCTGACTGGAGAGAAATTAGACTTTTTGGTTGAGATCTTTTAAATCCACCCACACATGCATAACATTTACACAGACTGGAAGAAAAAATAGAAACTACAGAAATACTGTTACTGAAAATACTCAACATCCTATAAGAAATCTGCAGCATGTTTTTTTTTTTTTTTTTAACATCATCAACGATCAAAAGCAGTCAATTTTTCACCAGAATATTTGACAACCACATAATTATAGTCACCATAGATGCTGCAGCTCTCAAAGTCATAGACAGAAATCCTCTGCTAAAACTGCTACATAAACTTAACCTGACACCTGATCCACAGGTGCTGCGCTGCTGAGAGCTGTGCACATGCAGTAAAGGGGACCCACCTCCTTGCAGAGATGGTTTCCACAGAGCCAGGAGCAGGACTCCATGTAGGTATGTCGCCACCGTTCCTCTCGCCATCTCGCTCCCAAATGTCCCTCTCCTCTCCCAAGCTCCAGGTTTTATCCCCAGCAAGCCTATCAGGACTCCACAAGGCCTTTAGAAAGAAGGAGGGAAAATGAGTGAGGGCAGAAAAAAAGGGGGACAGGATGCAAGACAGGACACTGTAATTGGCTAAGAGACACACGGAGAAAGATAGACAAGGAAAAGGGGGGGAGACGGAGAAAAAGCACAGTGGATCACCTCATTAAAGCAAATAAGTTGCTCCAGCCCCCCCCTCATTGACTATTAGGCTGCATTTATTTGGCTCTCTACTGCCAAAAGGAGGCAGTATGAATGATGGGTTTGGGACTCGGAGAGGGAGAGACCGAGAGAGTGGGGGCATGTATGAGAGACAAGGGAGTCTGTGAATTGTAAAAAATTGGGGGTCCCGGCTTTTCCCTCTCCCCAGATACCTCAAAATGTAAAAGGGAACTGTGCCAGAAGTTCCTTATAGGTTTCCAAACAGTGTCATGTTGAAGCTGAAGGGAAACATCAGCTATAGTGACTCAACAAGGCCGTTATGTATCATGGACTCCATCTATGAAATATAACTGAAAAGAGGAAATGCATATCCAAAAATGAAATCATAATTTTTTTGTAAATTGAAGATGGACATAGATGTAAACAGTTACTGTATGTGTGCACAGAGGGGTTAGGGGTGGGGGTAGAAGTTATTTCTCAAAAAAGAAAAATCAGTTGTCAGTGCATTTAATGTAAACCTTGTTCTTTCTGCATGCACTTCTTAGTGTGGTGAAATGAAAGATCCCGAGACAAGTGAATCCCTGTGACCTTCAGGGTCGGGTCATAGCATCTTCTGCATGAGGGAGACAAATGATGGAGGGGACAGAAAACATAGAAGAGTTACAGCTGAGTACGGGAAAGAGAGGGAAGTGAGGTGGGGAAATGAAGAAAAGACATAGAGCTGAAAGAGCTGAAAGGCAAAACTGTGAAAGTGGTGTTTGCTCTTCACCTTTAAGGATACCTGTGAAAAATGTTATGTCGTCCATTACTGAGCTTTTTCCATGTTTGGGCTGACCACCAGTCCTTCCCAGTTCCTGAGTGCAGAAACATGTTCTCTCTCTGGTGATAATGGGCCGCGAAACAGATGAAGTTAATAAACTAATGGCACTTGAGAGAGTGTGGATGGGAGAAGCACTTGAATCCTGCTAAGAGATGCATCATTTGGCAGAAACTCGTAGTTTCACAGCTTATGACTGGACATTAAACCATCTGACTAACCTCTGGGGATGAGGACATGAATATCAGTTCTTCCTATCGACCCTTCCCCCTGCAGCCCTGTGACCCCGTGCTCACGGCCACCTGGGGCAAGAAGAGTCCAGTAAAAGTGACCTCACTATCTCAACTCAGCTTTCTGTGCAGTTTTCAGTCTTGCACAGAGACTTCCACCTCACATTATGATATGAAAGGTTGAAATCGTGAACAGTTCACCAGCAGCGGAGGCTAATGTGAGTTACACCAGTCTGGAACGTGTCAGATGTTTCTGAGATGTGATCATGTAGAAACGTTTGGCTCTTGACTTCTGTCCAAAAAGGCTCAATTAGTAAACAAGTGGATTGTATATTTGTATTTCTGCACAAGCGTGTGCTTGCATTGCATAGCTGTGTATGTGCATTAGTGCGTGTGTGTGTGTTGGGGAGAGAGGAGAGAGGCAGTGCTACCTGAGCACCCATAATTGGTCTGAAAGTGTAGTTTTATTACTTGGTTTTTCAGATCTGGTATGCTTTGTGTTCTGATTTGATGGAGCTACATAGTTATGCAGTGAAATAATAGTGGGGTAATAAGATCGTAGAGAGAAGGCTGAGATGAGAACTATATGCAAAGAAACATATGCATTTTTTAATGTTGTTGTCATTGCTACAGATTTGAAGCACAGATGCAAAAATAGCAAACAGATTTGTTAGGTTATTAAACTGATTTAAACCATGCTCCTAGGATATTTGTTTCACATAGACCTCACTTTGCTATCTGTTTTCCTTGCAATGGGACGTTAAAATCTGAAACCATTCCTTCAGTCTGAGACCTGAGACGTGAGACCGGCTGTAAAATCAAAATAACAAAAGTTTCAAACAGGCTCCAACAGTGGAAGCAGTCAGGGTTTGTTTGTACAAATGAGAAAATTGAGACCTGTTTACTCATTTGGAGCACGAGTTTCCACTACAGTGACATAATTACGCTGACACCTTCACATGTAAACACAAAGAGGAACATTAGTTCAGCTTGGTTAATACGAGCAGTTGTTGTTTTTGTTTTTCCTGTGTGGGGTTTTCATGCTGCCTCAATGTTTAACGTGGGTTTCTGCCCAAAATCCAAGGCCACACAAGTCTGGTGAGACGGAGACAGAGAAAAATTAAAATATGGCTTATGACTCCTGTGATGGACAGGACGTTGAACACACGTGAGCGCCCTTTGACCCCGAGTTAGGAGAATGTTTGAATAAAGCAGCTAGACAACAGTTCATAGCCTCAAAGTCAAACATGTCACAAAAAATCAGGGGAATGCCAAAAACACAGCCTCTTATATACTGTATAAATATATACATTCATAAAAACACCTTCCTTTTTTACTTTCATCTCTTCATTCATACTTTGAACTTACTTACTCATACATTTTATCATTGTTTTAGGTTATATTTGCATAATTTTCCATTATTAAACCCTTAAACACTGCAATTGAATATTTTAATTGAGTGATGGCCGTATTTTCAACTTTCTGTGTGTGTCTCACATGGTTTTCATATCGACAGTGGAGACAAAGGAAGAGTTTGACAGCAAAAATGCCTCCAGTTAAGAGGAGAGAGAATATTTATGATTTCTGCCTCTTCTGGTTTAACTTTGGTACAAAGTCCGAAAATAAAGTTTAAACGGATTATTATTCTTATCATCTATGCTATCAAACTCTATTGTCCTGTAGTTACAGTGGAAACCTGTAGACATGACATCATGTTGTCTGCATTTGGCCCGTGGTCCTCAACAAAAAAAAAAAAAAAAAAATGGGCACAGAAATGCAACTTCTACTGCCAACATTTTTTATTCCGAGTTAAGGTGTTATTCTTCAAGTGCTGTAATGTGTGTAAATAGTTTGATTCATATACACTTTGACAGTCTTCGCTACAAACACACACATACACACACACGCGCAGTCTCTCATCCACCTGCTGTTCACTTCCCACATCCATCCACACAACCTGCAGTGCCATACGCCGCGGTCTTTGCCAGCTCAGAGAAGCGTATCAGTGTTACAAATAAAGTAGCCAACTGAGTAGTGCCTGTGCTGAGTTTACCTAACGTCTACCTTGCGTTTACCTAATGTCTGCTGCCTATATATGGGCGCGTGTAAGCTGGAGGACCGCTCGCCCCCTCCAGTCTGGTAATTTACCCCTCTGGGTGGCGGAGGGAGAGAATGCAAGCGATAGAGAGGAAAAGGGAGGTAAAGGCAGAGAGGGAGACAGAAAAGGCAAAACTGAGACAGACAGAAAAGGAGACAGACAGGCACGCTCAGACGTGCACTTGTTTGACTTGATAAACTGACTGGGGGCACTGGCGAATGTCAGGCTAAAAGGTCTGGGTAGGATCCACTTTCAGCGCTGACCAATGCCAGACTATTACACCTCCAGACCTAATGTCAAGCCCACAGGCCCCAAGCCCACCCATATACACAGACCCTTTGAAAATCGGTTACCATGGGAATAATTAATCTTTCACTGCGCAGTGGGATTTAGTCAAGTGCACAATGGTCCACATCGGAATGTGTTATTTCATCTTTTGATCAGTTGTGGCTTTGAGGGTCGCAATGTTGCATCGTCAGGGCAGGCTCCTTTTAACCAGTTCTCAAAATCCTTAAATATTTGACCATTTCAGTGATTCATTTACACCTTTATTTAGAACAGTGAAAAGTTGGTTTATATCAATTATGGTTCATCATATGTCAACTTTGTCCTTTGGATTTGAAGTGATAGTTCAACATTTTGGCAAATTGGCCCATTGCCATAATCTCTATAGTCATAGCAGTAGGTTCGTTACCTTTAATTGTCGGTGCAAGCTATTTTTAGAACAGCAGAGCAGAACCGCCAGCTGCTCAGAGCTACGCTACGGAGGCTAATGGGATTTCTCGGTTTCCCTCATCAAACTCATCAAATACACAATTCAACAACTCAAAACACTCTGGTGGACAAGTTGTGACCTGCACATTCACCACGCTATGAGATAATAACGGAACATTACGAGACAGTTGTTTCAGAGGTAAATTCATGCAAAACAGCTGATGCACGTTCCCGTCAGAGGCAGTTATTCAGAAAGTTTCTGCATTTGCCTCGAAAACAACTTATCTCATAGCGCTGTTCTAAAAATAGCTTGCACCGACAATTAAAGGTAACAAACCTACTCCTAAAACCATAGGGATTATGGCAATGGGCCAATTTGCCAAAATGTTGAACTATCCCTTTAAGGTCAAACTGTCTTGTTTGGTTTATGGTGCATAGATTATATTTCTGCAGCTGATGCTATTTTACACTACATACAGTACAAAGATCATGTCCTGTAGTCTGCATGTGAAATACAAATACAGTACTGTACATACAATACATACAATACTGCAGTTTTATGGGGAAGCCCAGGTCAGATTGATGCACACTGCAGTCATGTGATGCTGCCCTGAATCACAGTAAACCTGGAGCCTTAGTGAAGTGACTTGGTTTTCTGCTGCGGAAGCTGATGGTGTTGCTGCAGGCCTCTCTCCTCGTGCTGAGTTGATTCAACACTGCTTCATCAGCAGACGTTTGCATCACAATTGAGGAGGCAGTTATGGACTGTGTAAAGAGAGAGAAAGACAGAGAGAGAGAGAGAGAGAGAGAGAGAGAGAGAGAGAGAGAGAGAGAGAGAGAGAGAGAGAGAGAGAGAGAGAGAGAGAGAGAGAGATGAAAGGAACCTGTACTTAAAGCTTAGAGCCCTGGATGTCACTGCAGGTCTAAACAGAGCCTGTGAGGGAAGATTATTCACAGGAGAGACATGACATGACAAAAGTTTTCATACATTAGTTTGCATGGTCATGTGTGTGAGTGAGTCAACCCAATCAGATAATTCATGTACAATCAGTCCAAAGATGGATTAAGTGGATTAACAGTTTCTAGCAGTGGAGGAGGAGCAAGGCTTTATCCTTCACACTCATTCAGCACCACAGGGCATCTCTTTGTTGTTGCATTAACCTCTGCACACATTAAGGTCCCGGTCAAACTCCTTCATGGCTCATTAAAAAGAGAAGAGCAGCTCACAGTTGAGGCTGGACGACTACCATGTGTACTGTACCACTGGAGTCCTTCAGATGGGTCTGCACCATCAGGAACCGAGAAACGTGATTTGACAATGACTGAGTTCTGGAGAAAATGGGGGGAAAGGTAGACACCTAAACTGGGGGCATGACCCAATTATTAGTGATTCCATATGTGGCAGACCATTCACAGTGAAGACAGTGAACATTTGCTTAAGTGGCTTAATTAAGTCATTGAGGCAGAATTATGTCATGATACAATGGGAGCACTTAAAACCCCCAAAAGTGTTTTCTCCTCTTGCTTGTACACAGATGTGTACGCGTCGCGCACACAACGGCACCAAGTTGAAGCCACACGTTTTATATCACAAAATGTCGCTAAGGAGTGTGACGTCAGATGAGTTATGCTGTACGATGTCGCCGGTTACCAGCAGGCCCCTTCCCATGACTCATAACGACCCTCGGCACGGAGGGGAGAGGCTTCTCCTCCCTGGAGGGTTGAAACAACACCAAATCAAGAACAGCGTCCTACAAAAACACTGCAGCGCTATAACAGTCGGAGGGGCCATCCATCAGTGTACAGAGATGGAGGGGGAGTAAGGGGGTAGGGGGCTAAGAGGCTGAAAGACAGGAGGGCAGCAGGAAGCAGCTGGGTTACAGGGGTCCTGCAGAGAGCAGCGAGAGGCCTGAGAGGTCAGAGTGTTTGTGTGCGAGGCGGCAGCGTCTCGTGTCGACTGCGAATACGTGAGATCACCCAAGTGAGATGCAGAACGCGATAGTGCAGGAATGTCAGAGTCACACATGCTCCGTGGTGGCGAGGCTGTGAACTCAGCAGAAATCAGAGCGTCATTTCTCTGTGATGTCGGAGATAGGATTTCAGATATAAGCACATGGAAACGAGACAATCCTACATCATGCTGTCCATGTGTGTGTGTGTGTGTGTGTGTCAGTCACTCTCACCATCACATGTTTCGCATTGAACTTTCCTCCGTCAGACTGAAGTAAGTTGAATGATGAGATCAGTGCTTCACCTCATGCCAGCCATACTCTGACACATTCCTACCTGACCGACAAAACAGGATTGTTGGAGTGTGACCGCTTTTTCTAATCATTTTTAAAAATCGATTTTATTCTTCTTTCATATTGTACCTGCTCAAACGCTTTTATAATTCTATACCAATGTAATTCAGTGGATCTGAGTGAATCCAAGGAAGAAACTGGAGCACACGTATCACTTGTTTCGACGCAAACCGTACTGGTGCAGTTTCAAACATTTAAATACCTTCCTCATTACAGAGTTTCAACCCTGATTGGTTGTTGAGAGTGGGATGTCAGTAGTAGTACCCAGTGGACCAATACTGTGACTGCACTCATGTTTAGCCCTCTATTCCAATCAGAAATGGACGTTATTTACAATAAATATATGCAATATCTACTTACAATATGCATAGATCAAAGTTTAATAACAAAACCACACAGGACAAAAAGCATGAGAAGCTGAGTTCTTAATTAACGGTCATAAACCTGTCAAGAGAAGATGTCCAACCCTGGCTGATGTCTGATGTCTTTTCAAAGAGGACACCATATGCTTATGTAGAAGTGTGTGTGGTGACCACAAACTGGGACATGAGCATTGAATAATCAATTCATATTTTTGATACAAACTCTTTGAAAAATCACTTAAGTGATCCTCTCTACTTTCCACAAGATTGATATTGCCATTACATTCTGACACTAGAGTGGACAAACCATTAAGATATATGGTTTGTTTAATGTATGCTGGGTATATTATGGGATCACTGTGTAGCCTACTACTGGCTACATTAGCAACAGTTCATAAAAGGCTTTGAGCTTTTATGTTGAATGAAGTTTTGATAACAGAAACACCAAAATCCAGGCCTGATAAGATAAAAATGTAGCTCAACAAAGAATCATTTCACAAATATGTCATGCACAGTTACAGTGAAATTCACTAAGATGATTGATAATCGATGTAACAAATAGATTCTGAGGTTTTTTCAAACATTCCTCTTTGTAGAAACTACGTCTCTGCAGCTCAGCAAGGAAACACTCAGATACTCTGAGGCCTAAATTTCAGTGATACTGTTGAATCAAAGATGCGTAGTGTTGAGCGTAGACTGTGCCAACACTGGTCTCATCGTCTAGTGACTAAAAGACTCAACTTTTCAAAAGTCAGTATAAACTTTTGACAAATGTGAGCAAATCTGTTGTAGTTGATGTTGATACAGCTTCATTATGTCCAATCAAAAACACAGAATCATCTAAATCAATCGTTGGAAAAACTTTGGGGCAACTCTTGTCAACCACTCAACACAAACATCCTGTCACTTATTCACCACTTGTTCACCACGCAGACATTTACACAGCAGAGATGGTGCCAGTGCCAGGACTGTAATCCATCCAGAGTCGTGCATGGGTCAGGCTTAGAGCATGAAGCCCCAACTGATTGAAACGTAATTCTGCATCCCGGCAACAGAAACCCCCTTCATGCAACCTGAGGTCATTCGGCTCCCCGTTTAGCAGAGCATCACCCAGCCGAGGAACTCGATGATGAGGCCTTCACTGTCATCACCACAGCATCAGCACGGAGGCACCCAGATGGGGA
This sequence comes from Trachurus trachurus, assembly GCF_905171665.1. Lineage (NCBI taxonomy): Eukaryota > Metazoa > Chordata > Actinopteri > Carangiformes > Carangidae > Trachurus > Trachurus trachurus. The sequence continues at coordinate 25,964,061 of NC_139903.1, read as the reverse complement.
GAGTTATGACGCGGAAATCATCTCATTGTCCTGCTGACATCATCATCTAAGGGGTGGGGGTGAGGGGGGGGTGCAATAAGACAGCAGGGTCATCTAACTTCCTGCCTGAGCAGATAGCAGTCTGCACTACTGAATGTGCACTCTGATGTTGAAATACCTCAGTTCACATCTCTCAGTTTGTCCTCTGGTGCTTTCACTGCTCCTCTGTGACCGGTCACAGTCTGGGAGGTGATGATGAACTTGGTGAGGAGGGGGTAGTGGGTACGATTGTGTAGTTTTGTTTCAGTCTGTAATGACAGCGCTCCGTCAGCCAGTGTGTGCATGTTTTGCCTGAGGGCAGAGTGTGTGCACTGGTGTCTGAGGCCGTTTTCACACAAAGCATGTTTGGAGAGGTTTACATTAAGTCTCTCTCTTGACTCACAGGTGCTAAAAATGCCAGTCAATCTGTAAGCACACCACCTGAAAACGTAGCTCTTGGTCCTTTTCCAGGAGAACCGAGGTGGAGTTCACAGGGAGTGAGAACATAATTGCACCGGCTACAGGAAATTGCACTCAAACACACCATTTTACAGTCGTAAGGAGGCAGACTGTGACATCTGAGAGCTGGCGATTACTCATACAGTCTAGTGTAAAAATGATTCATAATGTTCGTTGTAATGAAAAACATGTAGAACATGTTCTTACAGGGTACGAACACGAAGGAAGGGACAGTATCATATAGAGGTCAGAGAGGTCACCGTCATGCTGTCCAGAATATGAGCAAGACTTCAGTCCAGTTGGATCACAGTTGGATCACGAGGACTTAGCAGGATGTACAAAAATGCTAACAAGAAGAGTTATAAGACAGGTTTGAGAGCAAAGAAAATAAACGGCCTGTGAACGCACTTTATAACATGGACGATGACAGATAACCAGGATTAGAAGATTATTCATTCATAGTTTAGGCAAAAATATTCTCAAAAATACTCCCTGAGGTCCCAGCAGGAATAGATATTATATGATATTGTTTCATCAGCAGATGGACACGAATGGACGCTGGCCAGTTTGATGGAGAGCCAACCTGGAGCCAGAGTGACTGATGACCTGCTGCCTGACTTCATGTGAAACATAGACAGAACCCAGAGGGACAGAAACACGTGTTCAACGTCAAAGTGAGTGAATTTATTAACATTAAAACAAACACCTGGGATTATCATCGTGATGTTATGATACTGGTAAGAGTTACTCTATCTGAAGTCATATAAAACTCATATTACTAACTTTTTTTAAATTGAGGTAAAGAGGAACAGTGTCTAATTTCAAATGATAGACTTTAATCATTGATGTAGCGGGGTGAATCATACATCCATACTTTCTGGCATGTATGTTTCACAGCACAGAGATTGAAAAGAAAAACAATGATTGGATCATGAATCAGACCTCATGTGTATTTTTGATCAATCGGCACTCTGTGGTGATGTATGATGTTGCGCATACAGGTGCACAGTTTCATTCCATGAAGACTGAAAGACACAACAGTGCAGAGCAGAAACCACACTCTGTAACACACCATCAGAGGAGAAACCACAAGAATCAATCAGGCCTTTATTCTATGAGTCCAGCAAATATTCTGAGGTGTGTGTTGAATCCACACAGGCCACAGTTTACAGACTCATAACAGAGAGACATTTGAAAATATGGCTGCCAGGGTGAATTATACTTCAAACAAAACAAGCCAGACATTCACAGCAATATTATAGAGATGATGATTGGTCAACAATATACACATAGGTGCCTGTGTTTGGATATTTGAGTGTGTATGCATATATATAAGAATGGTGTGGTGCTGGAGGATCATTTATTGCTGCATTTTTCTTGTTTTTTGACAGTTTTTACCAAAAATACTGAACTTCATTATTTCACTTTTGTATAAGAAATGTAGTTTTAGGCTTATTGTGAGACAGTGCGAGGCCGATGGCAAACTTCATGTCATTAATACAGATTAGAGCTGCACAATAAATACAAATAAAAATGTAAAATGAAAATAAAAATAATTGTAATGTATTTGAAATATAGTATATATGCAATATGGCCAAGTGCAAATCATAGGAGGTGCACATTGTAGGTGTTGTGTTGCTATAGAGACACCCTCACCAACAAAATAGACATGTTTGTTTGGAGCCAGACACAACAAAAATCATGTCAATTTTATATATTTATACGTGAAAATGCAATTGCATATTGTATTTGCAATATCTGCTAATGTAACAACAATATTTTTGACATATTGTGCAGCGTAGGCCTCATCGTGACTAAGTGGCCTGAGCTGACACATGACCGTCTTGTCCACTTGTAATCCTACATGTTCACACTGAGCCCTCTCCTCTGACTGTAACCGCTGCTACACTAACCAACTGTCCTGTTGGTGCCAGCGCCTTGTCATCATGATTAATGTCATCTAAATGCCACCGCTGCTGTGGACAGGTGGGCGGGCCTGTGGGTCTGTCACACATGACGATACACAGTCACAGACACAGTCTCGCACCGTATCACTGTAGTGAGTCGAGACTGAACATGTTACTCACATACAGCGCACACACCAACATATTTTAACTGGCTCTAAATCCTGTTTAGATTTCTGTTTGCCTTCACTACTTGACTTTCATTAGGAACACAATGCAGAAAAAAAGGCTCTGGCCAAATGTGAGTGAAGTGAGAAACTTTGAATGCTAAATAAATGTCACGTCGCTAATACAGAGCAGGTCCACCAGCGCTCCGGTCCTGCCCAGCGTGGACTTGGCAGACAGGGAGCAGCTGACTGAAGGAATGCCTGCGTCACTTATTTTAAAAAATGTTCTGTGGGAATATGTGTGCCACCATCCAATGCTTGGAGTCCAGTGTGATTTAGCAGCGCCACAGAGAAGAGGATAACATCGTGAAACATACACATTTGTGTAACATTTTACTTGCATCTTTAATCTTTACAGTGATCTTTTATTGTGTCATGTGTAAACAGGCTTAGCTGGCGCCACTTTAAATCATACACTAATGTGGAATTAAGAATAAAACACATCTGATCATAGTTTCCACCTTCTCCAGTCATCAGTCAGTTGGCTGTCGTAGCTCGTAACACGTCAGTTTTGCAAAAAGACACAAACGCTTCTTCTGGCCGTTCATCATTTCTACATTTAGTTCAGACACAGATCTGTTGAACTGATGCCATTATTTACACCGCACAGCTCAGACTGCCTTTTTAAATTGCATGTCATCAGGCATAACAATTACTTGAGTAACATTTCAACAGAGTTTATTTTCCTGACTGATGACTTTGTCATCTGCCTCATCAGACCTACGTTAGTAATGCTTCATTACGTAATGCTTCCATCCATTGATCATTGATGCAAAGGTCGGAGCGTGGCCCAGGCGGGGCTCGCTATATCATAACTCCAGTTTATCACATGACTTAAGCACACAGACATTAAAGGGATAGTTCAACATTTTAGGAAATAGCCATAGCCATAATCCCTATAGTGATAGCAGTAGGTTTGTTACCTTTATTTGTCGGTGCAAGCGGTTTTTAGAACCACCGAGCAGAGCCAGAGCAGCTACGCTGCGGAGGCAAATGGGATTTATTGGTCAAACTCACCAAATACACAATCCAACAACTCCAAAACACTCTCGTGGACAAGTTGTGACCTGCACAGTCACCACACTATGAGATAATAACAGAACGTTACGAGACAGAGTTGTTTTCGAGGCAAATGCAGAGACTGCTTGCTGTGATTTTGCATGAATTTACCTCGAAAACAACTCCGTCTCATAACGTTCTGTTATTATTTCTTGGCGTGGTGAATGTGCAGGTCACAACTTGTCCACGAGAGCGTTTTGGAGTTGTTGGATTGTGTATTTGATGAGTGAAACCAAGAAATCCCATGAGCCTCCGTAGCGTAGATTTGAGCAGCTTGCGACTCTGCTCTGCCGTTCTAAAAAATTGCTTGCACCGACAATTAAAGGTAACGAACCTACTCCTAAAACTATAGGGATTGTGGCAATGGGCCGATTTGCCAAAATGTTGAACTATCCCTTTAAAAAGGTCACGCAGGGAATTTCACTTTGGCACAGTGACATCATCTTATAATATGGGAACGTCATATTCCCATTGTATCTCTAAAATAGTCTCAACTGTTGCAAATATGATCATTTCCTTTGTTTTTTGTCCTAATTTGGGTGATGAAAAAGGGCTGAAATAACAGCCCTCATCAGACCACTTAGCTTGAAAGGTTTCTGCCTGTTCATTCGCTGAGGCACTGTGCAATCAGCAGGTGGCGAAATGAAAAACTCACTCTGGTCCGGTAATTATAGCTATATACATTTCAATTGGTTGTGGAACATCTCAGTTCATTTTCAGCCTCTGAAAGAAAGGTTATCAATGGTCACAGACCAAAATGCAATTGATGCAATTGTATAAAGTCACAAGCAGTCAGAACAGTGAATATATTATTAGTATTTGAGCAGGGGTCAAATCCTGTTGGTTTTACAGCAAAACACAGATAAGATAAGCTTCATTTGTCACGTACACATTTAAACATAGCACAGTGAAATGTGTGATTGTGTCTGCTTCCAGAAATAATAAAATAAAGAGACCCTGAGGAGTTTGCTTTTGGTTATAAAAGAGTCTCATATTAATGTGGATGAATCTACGTTACCCATACTTGTTAATGGGTCCATTTTCGGTATATATATCGTTTTGTCTTTATAGTTATTTTGATATTATTATTTAGTGGTCGGCTCGCCCAGCATTTCCTAGTTTCGGTTTCCCGGACGCTGCCCGGCGGGTCATGGGAATATCACCGCCGGATCGCTAGTTGGCATCGTTTATGGACGGAACTACGACGGTATCTGATCGTCTTCCGACCTCCGACTTTCGTTCTTGATTAATGAAAACATTCTTGGCAAATGCTTTCGCCTTCATCCGTCTTGCGCCGATCCAAGAATTTCACCAGGCGCGCGGAGGCTCATGGGAAATGTAGTGTGAAAACACTTCTCGTGGTCCCTTTAAGCAAAAACATATTTTCTAGTTTGTTTATTTTCACAGTGGTGGCACAGTGTTAACCTCTCACCAACAGAGTTCTGGGTTTGATCTCTGGCCTGAGTTTGCAGCCCCCTGCGACCCTGCACAATAAAACAGAATAGAAGACAATAGCTGATTGAACAGACTTTTCCACAGCCATTTTTCTCCTCAACAAAAATGTTTGTGCTGTCTGTCAATGTATGAAACCCACCACCTTTCAGAATAATGGTTTATGGCCCTGAACATCCAGAATAGTGGACTTTATTTCTTCCTGAAATCCCTGTGTCTCTTTTTGAAGTCTGCTGTGAACATTGTTGAGTTTGTCCAAGTCTGACGTGTGTTATCATGACTTTCATGTTGTTCCTGTGGCCATATACAGTGAGGTTATTACATTAACATGGTTACAGTGGAGAACTAAATGAAATAAATGAGTATAGCTTTACATAAAGAGCTAATGGACTAACTGAATTACAGTGAAAGTCACTTAAATGGAAATGTTTTTAAAAGTCTCAGTTCCAACCCCCTAACATCTTTTTTTTTTTCTTTTTGGGATGCCCCACTCACAGGCCTCCCAACATTAGCATCTGTGTGTTTGAGCCAGACAGAGTGGAGGGATGTTGCAGTGTGTGTGTGTGTGTGTGTGTGTGTGTGTGTGTGTGTGTGTTGAGAACAACACCACTGACCTGTGCAATGACTTCACCTCTGCAAACACAGCAATTAGAGTCATTACTGTTACAGCAGAGAGCAGAGAGGGACGTATAGTCTCCGCAATGCACACAGATGGAGAGAGCCCCTTTAAATATATATGAGAAACAATTACTTTTATTTATAACTTTTATTCTCTAGGCAGACAAGAACCTGATATATCATTCAGAGACTCAGCCATAAAAAAAAAACGTCTTATCTTTGCCCAAGCAGTCGTAACCAATCAGTTTATGTTTGAAATTACTCTCAAAACCAGCCAAGAGTCAGAATCCACAGAGATGAATTAATGTGGACAAGTGTTTATTAATCAACCAGCAACATATAGAGACAATCAGGTCTCATTCAAAGGGAAATTTCGGCGTATTGGCTGTTACATGTGGAGTTCAGCCTTTTTACCCAGGGGGCCAATGAACAAAGGCAGCCATGTTGCTAATGACTCTATTCAAAAACTGGGCTGAATTCATGCTCACCAGAATAGATTCATGGCTTGTCAGATGACTTAATGCAGCAATTACAATTATCTGTTTCCAGTCTGATTGTCTGAACCCCGAGACTGAGAGCATAAACATAAAACTCACTTGTCTTCTCCACATGGACGTGTGCGCAGCTCCGAACCCGCGCGCGTTGCCAGTGCATGCCACAGCCATGACTGTAAAAGTGTCTGACCTTTTGAATCCCGTCCAAAATGCAACAGGAGAATGTAATCACTTTGCAGAGAGAGAGAGGGCGAGGGGAGATTGAAGGAAAAAAGGCGGGAGAGAAAGACGCGAGACAATTGGAGCGAGCTGCCACTCAAGTCTTTTGGCAGCCGAATTTATGAGCTCTGCTTGTGGCGCATACCTGCACTACGTCCTCTCCTCCTGACCATACATAGAATCAGACACAATCAGGCAGCCATGATATAAATACTGAGCTGAGACATTTTGGCAGCTGAAACTGTGACCTAAATGCTGAAACTATGAACAGTGTTGATGGCTGTTTCTTAGAGGCAAGAGAGAAAATAAAACTAATGAAGTTACTGTAATCTTTTTATAGACTATCTGCGCCCTTTGGTTGGCTGGGTCATTAATCATAGATGGTGACAGAATGCCCCTCCGCGGGGTGAAACCAGCGCATGTGTGCTGGGGCCATGGAGACGCTTTTGCTGTTATTGCTTTGATGGTTTACGTGCAAACAGCAACCGTCACTGTTCAAACACATCGAACCAGGACATGAGCTCCGTACTGTACGCTAATGCTGCCAAGACCGAAGCTGCCAGTTTATTAGGTACACGCGGCCAAAACCGATGCAGTCTAATACAATACAATACAATATGATTTAATACAATACGCCCCGGAGTACATCATCCTTAATGAAACTTAAAATGCTCAAAAACTGTTTGAGAGCGGTGTTGATTCAACATTGTGTAACCATGGAGATGGTGCTGATGAATGTTGCTGAATTGTAGGACAGAATAGAGGAAAGTGTAAAAAGTTGAATATATGACTGATACAGTGGTAGTTATTGGAAACACTGTTTGTTTTAGAATGATATGAAGGAAAACTGTGATAAGTCTAAAATAGGGTAAAATAAACCTCAGACATTGTTTTCTCTAAGAGTGAGATGTTAATTCCTGATGTTAGGCCTGTGGAAATCTACTGCAGCACTGTTCAGATCACTTTGTTAAGATCTGCATCTACTAATATCAGTGTTTTGAGTTGAGGCACTGAGTTTCTTTACACGTGACTCTGTTTCTCTTTCCAGTACAGTATCAAACTTTACACTGAATATTGAAAAAGCCTCCATTCAGAAATGGAGGCATGGAAAATAAACCAGTGGACAGTTTTTCTTTAGTAGGATTTAGATTTTTTTGGTTTCATGTGTTAGGACACATCAGTTTAAACTGATCTGCTTCTTTATGTGGCAGGACGAAGGACGGCCCGGGCGGGTTGCAGTCTTCTGGGTAAGAGTCATATGTGGACTTTTTCTACGTTACTTTTTATTGCCCTGCACCTCAACAGCCTACAGCATGATGTGCGTATAAAAACCTCCTTTTTCTAAGAGTCATATGTGCCCACCATTCAACCAAAGGGATACCCCTGTGGCCAAGTAGCCTGGGCTCAATTGGAAGCACAGTGACATTTACAATCTGTAAACATAACATAAGGAGAACAATTCTTATGATTGTCTGAGTGGTAGAAAACCTTTTAAATGAAAATAGACCCATATATCCTGCAGATTGTAATAATGACTGTCACAGCTAAAGAAGAATATTTTTCCACACAGAATGAAAATGCGCACACAGCTCGACACAACTCCGCTGCTGCAGCCTGATGAAAATATTCAAACTTTTCTGCAGCAGTTATTGCTAATCTGTGTCTAATATTGCACCATAAGAGCCCGTTGTGTTTTTGACTGGAGTTTGTAAAGCAGACAACTCGGTGGAGACGTGAAGTTGTCTTTTCATCATGTTTTCAGAGATAGAGCTTCGTTATCTTCCGGAGGTCTCTGCAGACTTCGAGCCAAAACCATGACCTCACTGCACTGTGGGAAATGTCCGTGTATTCTGCCTCCATCGCAGTTTAATTCAATCATGTTTTTCTGTGTCAGTGTAATAACAGGGATTCATGAGGAGGTGGCTGGGATTCCCTGTGGCTCCACTATCTTTTGAGTATTGGATACTTAGCCTCTGTAAACTTGAAAGGGGGCTCTCAAAACTTGAATGATAACACATTCCAACTCCACAGAAACTTTATAAACTCTCTCCCGCTAAATAATCACTTGTCCACTTCATACACTTTGTACGATAAGATGCAGAATGGGTTTTTTCTTTTTTTGTTGTTGAATAGTCTCAGCATCCTCTGTTGTGTCCGTGGCAGGACACCATGCTGCATACAACCATGCACCAGACTCAGGAACAGAAATGTTAACCAGCTCCAATGATTCCTTTGGGGTTCGACATCCACTTACATGCAGGGTCACCACAGAACTTAATCATCTCCATTTATAGACAATTTGTCTGACTGTGGACTGATGAATATCTATCTCTCTTTACGATGACTCTTTAACCTTCTCAGCAAATCCATCTTGATCATCTGGCGAGGCATGGTTCATGTCAGCAAACCTTTTTCAACGTCAAAGTAGCTCTAACCTACACCTCCTATCTTGTTTGATAACTCTTCAGTCCAATTAGCTTTCTTTAAATGCCATTAGCAGAGGGGTTCACGTACTTTCTCCAACCTACACTGTGAATGTTTGAATAATGTATTCAGTACAGACAAGAACAATACAATGATTTGTGTGCTATTAGGTAAAATAGATTATGTTTGCTCAGCATGTTAGCTTAGATAAAGACCTGACCATATTTGGAGACAATTTTATACATAAATGCTGGTATTTCAAAAGGGTCAACTGGCTTTTTCTTTCCCCTCTATCTTTTGTCCATCAGTGTTTCTGAGATCACGCTGTTTGTGTTATGCAAAGACACAACATAAACCCAATCAGATTGTTTCACTGTGAGTTATAAACTGTAAATATGAACCATATTTCTGCGTCTCCTATGTTCCAGCCGCAGTTAGCAACGAGGATATCACCTGAGCCCCATCATGCAGCCCGGAGAGGGCCCGTTGTTTGATGCTCCATTTAGAGGGAGTATTCACTTACAACACGGCCTGTACAAGGTCAGGGGGCTGGCAGTGGAGACAGGAAGAGATGATGTCACCACCCGGGGAATATCTTTGAATCCCTCCCTTGGATGTATAATTTACAGCACATTAGCCGAAGTAATACCATATTGTTACCTATGACCTACTTTAATGTATGATGTGTGTTTGTGGTAGAACATGTGGCACTGAACATGACTCTGGTGACATAACTCAGCTGCCTCAGTGTCACACCTTCCTCTCAGCCACAATTTGTCTTTAGATTGTGTATGAGACATGCAACAGTTTGTGCACATGTAACTCTTTTCACGTTGTTAACTGAATACATGCATCACTGCAGGTGAAGTCGACTCAGGTTGGTGCGGCTAACTGGGAACCAATAAAAAACAATCAGCCGCGGTGGGCTGAACGTGGGAGAAAATATCTTGACAGCTACACTAAACTGGATCACATTGTATTTTCTGTGTGCTTTGCCTTTATTATCTGTCCATGAATGTCTATAACTAATTGGATCTTCTGCATTTTTGTGATATAGAAATAAAAGGTATTAAACAGAGCCTCGGAAGCAAGAATGGAGTTTTGTGTGCACGTCAACAATGCTCTCCCGTGCTCAGCCCACCGCGCCTGATTGTTGTTTAGTGGTTCCCAGCTAGCCACAATATTGTCGACAAAAATGTTTCACTCTCGACACTCAATATCACTTGAAATATCCCTTTTTGAAGGCTCTTTAACATATGTTGGTGTTTTTCTTGCCCTCTGGTCCCCAAAATGTGAGAATTGACAAAAAAATCTGTAAATTTCAGGCTCCCTAGGTTGAAATCCATGTGGTTTTATGAGCTGTCACCTCAGTTGTCTTCCAGTGATGTAACAAGGATTTGAATTTGCATAACACCACCCCTACCTGGGACCGGTAGAACGGGCGGGGCAAGCAGTGGTTAATTTGCATTTAAAGGGACAGGCTCTGAAACCAACCGTTCTGAACAGGGCTGTTTTGAGAGGATGAAAAGAGCTGAGATGTTTGATTCTTGGGGTATTTTGACCGAACCATGTCACAGACATGTCTTTAAGACACCTGGGAACTATTTTAATTTATGGAAAGGGGGCATAATACGTCTCCTTTAAATGATTAAAGTAACCGTGGATCATACACCCACAGTGGCACACCCCTCGCTTGAGTGCCAATGCAGTGTGCAGTCTGTGCACACACGAACCAAGCCCATGAATACAAAAAAATACAAAAAAACATACATGATGGCTTCTACACAGATGTTTTAATTTATGCAGAGACAGTTGGTAACATAAGGCCCAAGAGAACAATGATTATTATGTTTTTTTCCTTTATTATACAGTATATTAAATACATTATTATTTGAAGAAAGACAGTAGGGAGGTGACAGAAAATGAGTGGAGATAAAACTCAAAACATCAAATGTTATATTCCACCACAGACTAAAAAGCTGTAGGGGAAAAGCTGTAGTTGTCAAGGTAGCACAGGCTGACCAGCAGAATATTTTCAAAAGGTTGGGGCCGTCTTCACAGTGTGAGTCTGTGCTCTATCAGTGCCTCTACCAACATCACAGTCAGAGAGAGAGACAAGGAGACAGAGACGGGGCCCATTTCTCTGCATGAGGTGCAGCGGAGCTTGTTGTTATTTTGGCTAATAGTGAATGATTTATGCAGCTCTACCTGAGAGCTCAGTGTTGATGTAATAGCTTCACGTCTGTCAGGACGCAGACAGCTGGCCTGTTCACACCAGAATAAACAGAGCACAGTGACATGTTCACTTCATGCATGCATAATATGGAATAAACAGTCACTTGTGATTATTGTCATCAGCCATGACAACAAATGGTGTTAGAGGCAGGAGAAGTGAGAACATGCTACAATTGCATTTTGTAATGCTGTGTGTGAAGGAGGTGGGGTGTGAGGGCCAAGGAAAAGACGGGAGGTCACATGTTGTGACAATATCACGCTGCTGAGGAGTCGTCATATATGTGGATCATAAGGATTCATAAATACAAGAGCATGACAGCATAGGCAGCACTCTGAGATTTCTGTGTAGGAGAGCACTTAACGCCTGCCTGTACTGGAGGTAGAGAAGTAGAAAAGAGGATTGTGACCACATCTCTTTAAGAAAAGATTAGTGTTCAGTACCTGAACATTGTTTACCCTGAACATTAAGAACAGTGACTTGGCAAAGGATCAAAATCAAAGATGAATTCTTCTTTCCCTTGAAAACCGGGAACCTACAAGGCATGTACCGGTTGTGAAATTCGGGGTCTATACAGTTGTTTAATATAATAATTTGGCCGATGTCTGACGCTGGTGATGTTTTTTCTCTATTGTTTATTCCTTTTTTGTACAGGAAATCACAACATTTTTGCTCACTTAACTTTAAGTGAAATTGAACGTGCATGCGACCTCTGGCAGAGAGTCACGTCCCCGGGGCGGTGTTTAGCTCAGTTGGTAGAGCACCCCATGTGTTGAGGCTATTAGTCCTCACTGCAGGCGACCCCGGTTCGAATCCTGCACCGAGTGGTCCTATCCTGCATGTCATTCCCCACCTCTTTGCTTCCCATTTCCTGTCTCTCTCTCGACTCTCCTATCTGAAAAATTTTGTTCCGCTCCGAGTCGACAATCAGAGTCTCAAGATCAGTATCCAGGGGTGACTGCATTATCCCCATGCGACACTCCTCCTTTGCATAATCTGTGTTTTCATGGACAGCCATCAAAGAATAAGCTGCCTGAAACCCTGAAAAGCAGATCAAACTACTGGAGAACCAAAGTTGCCAGCATGTTTAAAAGCAGGGCACTTGTTACTCAGTTAGTCTTTTTAAAAAAAAATGTATCTTAGTATTTCTCAATGCACCCAATCCATGAAATTATCTACAAACCTTATGGAATATGAACTATGGAATTCTAAAATGTTTTATATATATTCTGTATCTTGTAAGACTTAGCTTTTCTCTCCATTGATCATATAGGATAGGGTACACCTCTCTCAGGTGTGTTGCATTTGATCTGGTCTTTTTAGATGTGGAAACTGTATTGTCTATGTGTTGTCTACTGTCTATTTGTGTATCACTCTTGTATAGTAGTTTGTGGTCTGCGTTTCTTGTCTCTTTGTTATACAGTACATGTTGGGGTGCAACCATCTTCTCATTTTCTGTAAATGATTAATGTCATTGCACAATGTCCCCTAAATAAACTAATAATAATAATCCAATAAAGGCGAAAAAAGACCCAAAAATATACTTAAAAAAAAAGAAAAAAGAGAGAGTCATGTCCCCCCAAAAAAGAGAGAAAAATATAACATAATATATAAAATATAAAATAATATAACAGATAAACATTGGCCACTGCCATCAGTATTTTATGATGGCAGTCAATAAGGGGAATATTGGCCGATACTGATGTTCAGCCGATGCATTGGTGCATCCCTACCCTCAATGCAACACTGCCAACAGTCTGGTCATTCAGGTGTGTTATTATAATAGCGGCTAATGCAGTTTGGAGCTAACCTTAAGCAAAGATGAGTAGTGGGCTGCCAAGGTCTCATAAACTCTCTGCTGTCTGTCTAACTCCACACTTTCAGATTTTTATACTTTTCAAACTTGTAGTTTTCATCTTGAACTGATGCTGGCTCAAGTGTCGGACTTTGCAGCTCCTACTGAATACACAAAAGATTTACACAAATTCAGCAGCACTCCCACTAAACACACCGATGTGTAAAATCTGTGGAGTTCCCATTCAGTACTCCTACAGGAGATAAAAATTGATACGCCTCAAGAAAATATTATTGATAACAAATATTATTTAACAGCGGGACCAGTTGAACTCGATGAGCAAATCTCTTAAAATACGAACAACATTTGCAGAAATGCACACAAAGGCTTAATCTTTTACAGAGACTGAACAGATTCAGGGTGAGTCAGTCAGTCCTTGAAATAGTTTACAAAACACAGCCTAAGAGTGCGCTAACGTTTCTCTTGACAGCATTGGTTTGGACGTGAATCCAGGCGCATGAGTAAGCTTGTTACAATAGTCAGAATGGCCAGAAAACTTGAGTGGGAAATCCCAGACGACACCGAGATTTGGAGTAAAGTGGTGAAGTCATCAGCATCCTGACAGATGGTTCTCATCCTTGGCTCCCTCAGTTTGATTGTGAACTCAACTCTTGAAGGTGGTCCAGGGTGCCTTTGGCAACCAGAAATATTTATCAAAAGTCTTTTAATATCTCTGCACGGTCCAATATTGCACCTAAATGCTTAGATATTTACATGTCGTCAAGTGCCTACTATCCTGCCAGCAGGGCCCAAGTGTCTGTTAAGCCTGAAAGCATGTGAAGGTTTATCAGAGCTCACTGGGACATGTTCAACAGTATAAGGTCGTCCCCTGGTTTGTGCATATAAACGGCTCAGTTGAGTGCAGATGTTTGTCTTCATGCCTGTTGATAATTGTCAGCTCTAAGCCAAGTTAATGGGGCAGTTATCAGCAGCTGGACTGCTGTGGTGGACAGTGGCTTACACTGACAGTAGCTCTGTGACAGCATTATTTAAAGACGTGTGTATCAGTTATAAATTAAAGGGATAGTTCAACATTTTGGTAAATTGGCCCATTGCCATAATCCCTGAGTAGGTTTGTTACCTTTAATTGTCGGTGCAAGCTGTTTTTAGAGCAGAGCCACGAGCTGCTCAGAGCTACACTATGGAGGCTAATGGGGTTTCTTGGTTTCCCTCATCAAACTCATCAAATACACAATCCAATAACTCCAAAACGCTCTGGTGGACAAGTTGTGACCTGCACATTCACCACACTATAAAATTGTCATTGAAATAACTTGAAACCAACAATTTTGTCCATGTCTGTATGCGGCCCTGTGTCAGCTGGGATTGGCTCTAGGCCCCTGTGTAATAGTGTAATGCCATTGTGTGGTTTGTGCACATACACATGGATGGATGGATGGATGAATATATGGGTGGATGGATGGGTGGATGAGTGTATGGGTGGATGGATGGGTGGATGGATGGATGGATGGATGGATGGATGGATGGATGGATGGATGGATGGATGGATGGATGGATGGATGGATGGATGGATGGATGGATGGATGGATGGATGGATGGATGGATGGATGGATGGATGGAGGACACCTCATCTACTGGTGGTGGTGAATACACACCTCACTTTGAGAACAATACCTCCTGCAGTGGCCACACAACTGAATACAGCTGTTATTCTGCTTAGTGTAAAAAACCTGAAAGAAACACACCAGTATAATCAAACTAGAAAGCAGTTCTTTAAGTGTGCCATGTTGCTGTCGCTGTGTGGGTTTGCAAACTCTCTGTTCAGACAACACGACATACGGCCGCTCTGCCACGTGCAGCTGCCCGTCTCACACGCAGGTCGTCAATAAGAGAGGTTAAGGCAACATTGCCTGAGGACAAAAGATGAGAGGAGGTGCACACAGACAGAGAGAGACAGACGTGGCCTGGAGGATAACCATCTCTGTCTAATCATCACCAGCTCTTGTTTAAATTTTGGCCGCAGCCCAGGAGGGGAACACTTTCATTAATCCTACGGTCAATCCACCGTGGAAACAAACACATTACCCTGCCAGTCTATGACTCACCGGCCTTCCACATCCACCGCAAATGTTAGCGCTAGCCGTGCTTTTTCCTCCTCGCCGTGCCTCGCCCTTCCTCGCTTCTCGCTGCCACCGCCGCGCTATCTCGCTCTCAACTTTTAACCCCCACTGCTGGAAGCAGTTTGAGGAAGAGCCTGGCTGACCCTGTTGTTTTAACAGACTGTACAAAAAGTTGGAATGGCTCTATTAAAATAAAATAATAAAAAAGAAGATAAGAATAGACAGGTCCAGACTGTATCGTATCTATAAAACATGTTTTTTGTGTAAATCTGTGTGGATGACGATGCCTTTGTTCAAGTGGCTGCTCAGATCTTCGTCATTCTGACATTGTTAATGACATTAATTTAATACCTAAAGGAATTCTTTCCACAACCAATCAGGTTCCTCCCAGGCTGCAAAACTTCAAAATGAGAAGCACAAGACCTCAGCATGGCTCAGACAACACTTTGTAAGGCCGTCTAAAAGTATCTGAAACCCACCTCCTAACAGCAGTGAAATGCAGATGTGTGAGGCAGGTGCAGGCTTCTCCCCCAACATCACGCTTGTCATTGTTCACACAGCTACTTGTCACAAACAAGTTAGATTCAGGTGTTCTTGGAGAGATGAGAGAGGCGGTGAAAAAAAGATCTCATATTCACGGTTCATCATCAGTTTGTGGCCTTTTTTAAAACTAGACAACAAAACATTTTCTCATCACCAGTGTTTCCCCAGTGCGATCACACGACTTTTCCTATCTTTAAAACAACCCTATGCACAAGCCCTGATGGGTTTTAATTCAGTGATAGGCTTGGTCAAAGTCATATGCAAACACTCTGGCTAAATAGTCTAATCTATTGAAAAAATGTCATATCTGGGACCAATAAGAGGATGTAGGCCAACACTAGTGAAAATATGAAACGTGCCGATTGAGAGGTCAGTATGTTATCATAGAAAACACACATGTGTAATCACAGCCTATGTGCTATCAGACCTCTGTCTTATGTCACGACAGCCGAGGTTTCACATGATTCAGAGCTGATAAGTGACCGTGACAGCCCTCTCATATATGAAAACACTGGCTGCATTTGTAATTAGGTATGAATGCGATTATCTTTGGGTAAATATTATAATATGGCCATTGATACCATGTGAGCTGCACTTGTAGGCATACCCACAGATTTGATAAGAGGTTGACCTTATAGTGGAGCTGTTCCTGTGCTCATTCACATCATAAGAGTGCAATGAAACGGCCTTTGTATTTTGTAGTCCCATAACCATACGTTATATGATGATGGCTGCCGTGGCGGCCAGCGTATGCATCATCTCTGCTCTGATGATGAGGTTAGCATTACAGTATTTGTAGAGGGGGAACAGTATGAAAACAGTTGGTACCGTGCGAGTTGTCTCAGTGTTCTTGTATGAAGGAGACTAAAGTTGTCTAATGCTGTAATTCTGGCAGAGTTATACCAACGCTGCACTGCCTTAAATGGGAAACAGAGGCCCAGATCTGTGCTTTACTACAACATGGCTCTGATTAAGGCCAGATCGGTCTGCCTGTGGTTGGTTCTGAGCCACGGCCAACTGCTGCTCAGGCACACGAGCATTAACGTTGAGGTATGAATGCATCTGTGTATACCTCTCCCTCTTATGTCTGCTTTGATGGACATCCAGGAGAGCTGTTATCATTGCTAACGGTCTGGGTGGAGTATCAATCATTTTATGGTCTGTTTACAGCAGCCTGGCACAAAGAAATCAATATGAAAGTAGACACAAAGTCAGTGGAGCGTTGACAAATACACAAGCATGAGCTGCAAATACACAAAAAACAGCCACAATAAACTCATGAGTTACATGAGTGATAACGGGATAAAAACCAACATCTTCTTCATTGCAGTGTGTTGAACGAACTCACGCATACTTAGTACAGCCCTAAAGAGATGCTAGCACAGCTGTGGGCCCTCAGTCTTACTAACTTCAGTCTGCTCATACAGGTTATAATATGCAGCTCTGTGATTATAATGTGTGTCCTTCATAAATTATTGGTACTTAGTGAAGTGAACGGTGTCAGCGGGGTCACAGAAATACATTCCTCTGTGAAGTTACAGCCTGATTAGTGTGAAATGAGGATGGCTCATTGCACACACAGACACAGTTTCTGCCTGTGTTGGTTAACCTACTCCCTGAAGTGTTAATCAACAGGTCATTTATTATCAGAGAAATTCACGTGCTGCTTTTTGAGAGAATCTGCTATCATAAAATAGCGTTAATTAAAATGAACTGCTGTCAGTGTCTTTACTGCAGGATTGTTGCTACAGATGCTCCCATTATAACCAGCCAACCTATAACTTACATTTTGCAGCATGGTAGAATTTGATATTGTTCTGTTGTTGGTTGTCTCGTCACCTTCATCAGTTAGACTGAGCATCATCAGGTGGAGTGAGCAGAACAATCTGCAGCTCAGTGTCAGTATCACACTGGTTGCAACACAGTTATAATCCACGATACATGTCCTGTTTCTTTGCTTATATTGTTGGTCCTCATGCACTCTTCTCTTCTCTTCTCTTCTCTTCTCTTCTCTTCTCTTCTCTTCTCTTCTCTTCTCTTCTCTGCCACCATCTTGTGGCCAAAATGGGGAAAAAATAAATTTCTTATCCCTCCAAAAACATTGGAAATACAGTTGGGCCAACGGCATCAACTCCAGTGAAACATGATTCAATAGGTATTCTATAGAAAACTGGTTGGCAAGGCATAATTAATTTAGCTACAACCTACTGTGTTTACAGTAGTTGGAGCCCACTGTGTTAGTCTTAGTTTGTCTGCTTGATCATATCTGTAATGGCAGCCTACTGTAACTCCACTCCAATAATAATATAATAATATAATATAATAAATTATACAAGGATGCAGTGTCCTTCCTGATGAGCCTTACAGCATTTGCTCATCAAAATCTGTCTGTCTGATAAGCCTGTTTACCTACTTCTCTTGGATGTTGTTAAAGACGTTTGAGGCTTTTGCTCGTTTTTAGTCGGGGTCATAGTTTGTAGCTATTTGACATTTGAAGCCTATTTGAAAATGTAGCCTATTTAATTATTTTTCTAATTGTAAAAGTTTGCAAATGATGTGAGACGTAATTTTTATTACTTTTCTTTCTTTCTTTCTTTTTAATCACAGGTTAAAATGCAGTTAAGCTGGAATTAGTGTGATCGAAAAAAAATATTATACATTTCTTGCCAGAAAGAAAAAAAATCACACTCATCATCACCGATTGATGAGAAAAAGCGCAGTCCCTTCAATCCACACTCTGAACCTCGTTACTATCCGTAGTTTACGTCATCAAAACAAGCCGACCTCAGCAGCATGGAGAGGCACCGTCAGTGAGACAGATTTTGACCTTTCTGTTTTTGATTTTTCCTTCTTCAAGTGTCGGTGAGTTTATTTTTCTCTTCCTGCCTTCGGCGTTAATCCACGTTCATGTTAAATGAAGTCAGTGCAAAGTTTAACTGCTGCTTTTGACTGAATTTGTTTAGGAAGCTAAATGCTACATGTAGCTGCTGTTTGTCTTCACATGTCATCCTCTTATTCATAACACATAATGTTACTGTCAGCGTCCCTGTAAAGTGTGCGTTCATACCGGTTCATACTTATGCTGGTACTTATAGGTCCTACAGTTAGGTCGAGAGCTACAGGAGACAGTGGTAATAAGTAAAGTACTGTAGTTAAGCTACGTTACATTGTAACGTACATGCACTTGAGTTTCCCATTTAATATTACTTCCACATCACGATTCAGATGGAATTGCTGTGTTTTTACTTGACTACATTTGTCTGAAAAGGAAGAATTTCTTATTAGCCTGTATCCACTTGTAATAAGGAGCTTTTATTATGTTCTGGTATTGTCATTTATATGTAATTAAAAGTTTGACTTGCAAAAGAAGCTGTGGATGATTTTTTTGTTGTTGTTGTTCCTCTTTGCTGCAGGGTTGGATCACACTTTCCAGCATGTCGGTCAAGCAGGCATCGGTTCATGCCAAATGGATCATCGGCAGGGTTATTGGGACCAAGATGGAAAAAACTGCTAAAGTGCGAGTCACAAGGCTGGTGCTGGACCCTTACCTGCTCAAGGTGAACCTTAAAGCACTTACATGCTGCTCCAAAACAAGTCTTTTTTCAGTGTCAAGTTTAGGAAATGCTATTTATGCTAAACATAAACTTCACTTTATCAGTGTGTGTTGTACCACACAAAAAAGGTGACCAAGAAGTTAAACAACAAACAACATTACATACATGTTGTATGAAGATATTTTCAGCTAATAAAAATCCTAAACAACAGCTACAGTTGTGAGCTGACTACTGTGCACTGTCTATGTATATTTAAAAAAAGTCTCATGATATATTTTCTTCCCCATAGTACTACAACAAGAGGAAGACGTACTTCGCCCATGATGCGTTGCAACAGTGCACTGTGGGAGACATTGTCCTTCTCAAGGCTCTGCCCGAGGCCAGGTCCAAACACGTGAAGCATGAACTGGCTGAGGTGGTTCATAAAGTGGGTCGGGTGGTCGACCCACTGACTGGAAAGAGGGTTGCAGGAACTGAGTTTGTGGAGCCCCTGGCTGACCTCCCAGTCAGTTTGGAGGAGACGACGTTGACAGAAAAACTGAAGGAGCTCAACATCACCGCGGCTTCCAGTGGAGCCGAATCCTCGCCAGCACAAACTCCAGCTCCTTGACAGAAAACAAAACGCTGCTCTTCTGTGTAGTAATGTTAGCGCAAACACATGTTTCTGTTTCCGGTGTTCATGTAAATATAAGTTTATAAATCAGTAATCTTGTCGTATAATATATGTGTATTTTCCTCGCTGCCTGTACAGGAGGCTTGAATTGATGACACATCTTTGAGGAATTTACAATAAAATGATAAACATGCATGCATGGTGACTGTTTCTGCTCTCAGTCATGAGATCTATTTTTGAAAGATATGACAAAGTCTTAATAAAACCCACAGCACAACTCTTATCTTCTGTATAGGATACATATGTCAATGCATATTTCAATCAATATCAGTCACTGGCACAGCCTTTACTTGATGTTTTACTATGGCTTTGTATTCAGCTTTCGATAATTTATCAAGACATGTTTGATAGAAAGTGGATCTGTCCGCTAGTTAATCATTTCATTGAAATGTGCATGGGTTTATGAAAATAGTATTTTGTTTCTTCTTTTGAGAGTTGTGTAACTAATATTCAGAAAAAACAGACTCAGTTTTATTCCGTGGAAAGAAAACGGAGAATATCAGCAGACTTGTGCTTTAGTATTATGAGTTCAAATCCTGCAAAGGGAAGAGACAACTTGATCAAAGAGTGTTGTCATTTGTCAACTCCGTTGATCAGGAGCAGGTGGAAATCAAGAGTTTATGATATGCATAATCCCCTGCAGTTATTTTAAACCACTCCGTGTACATTATCACCCGACCGTCAGTATGTAAGATTAACTACACAATGTGCAGGGATTCAGGTGCTCGGGGTTACGTTGTTGTAAGTAACGTCAGCTCCTGCGGGAGCAGCCCGAGTCACACAACCTGACCGACTGACTGACAGCAGCTTTCAGGGGAAACATGGCGACCAGAGTCCTTCAGAGAGTGGGCACCGGCCTCGCACAGACCAGACACGGGCTCCCGGCGGGCGGACAGGTCACGTTTGTCGTAAGGTTAGACTTGTGCAAGTGGGAAATTGTCGGTGCGCGTGTGGAAATGTGACATAAAACGTGTTAGTAGTCGGTAGAGTCGGCACCAATGACATGGTCCGGTATGCTAAGGGGCTAAGCTAACGCTAACCTGCGGACGTCGGCTCCGCTCAGGTCCCGGTGCAGCGCAGTTAGCCCGAGCTAGCTCTAGCTCTGAAGCTGCTAACTTTACGCTAATGCTAATTACTACTCTCCCGATTTAGAAAGTTGCGAAACAACTTGAGTTTGCATTCATCCGCACGTGCTTCATACTTTTGGGAGGGACGAATCAGTTATTGTGTCCATGTGCAGATATAACACAAGTTTGTGTTTGTCACAAACTGAATATAACTTCAAGGTCAACATAACGAATCGCTGCACCGCACTACTTGTTTTGATCAGTGAGTGACACAGTTCTGGCAGATCTGTGCCCTGAACCCAGCTGTAGTGAAACATTATCGGCTAAAATACCATGATATTTCTAGAAAACATGCTCATACGTGACAGTCTTGAACGCACCATGTAAAGTGCTGCGATGCTTTCATCGGCTGTCAAACTGCCCCGTGATAAACACAAGTGATCACTGCTTGAAGCGCGTGTTCGCACTTTTAAATTAAGTTTATTTTCATAAAACTTAATGCTACTCATGTGGTCAGGCTGCTTAGTGTGCACTGATCCTCAGGTTATGTGCAGCCTGCACAGCTTATTACCTTCTCTGTCGCTGTGGTTTCTAAACAATGAATGAGAATGAGAGTCTATAAAGGTACTGTGTACTAGCTTTTTGTTGCAGAGATTAACAACAGCACAGTGCTACCTTGTGTATTTTCCACTGATCTCAGCCAACTGATTTTACACAACTTTTTTTATGAGAAACTAGTGTGCCTAACATTAAAGGTACATCAGTAGTATGTTTAGGGGTACCGTATATTTTGATCTGTACTGTATTCTTATGTCACTAGTTGAACACCTTAAAAATATGACTATATCAGCAGTATATGGGCCAGTTTAGGAATTGTATCCAATACTAACAAAACATAATGGAGATAATGTTTCTCTACTACCTCAAACATAAGTCTAGTCTAAGATTTTGTACACATGAAAAATACTATTAACAATAAGTCAGAAGGGAAGAGATTACAAGGAAACAACTCAGTGTAACTACCATTTGCTTTAGAAACTGAAATATTTTCAGTTTGCTTTTGAAATGTTGTTTTGCTCCCACTTGATCAGGTACAGGCAGAAAAAGCACCACTGATGAGCTGAGAGGCCTGACTGTGGTTAGTCAGCAGGCCAGAAATGAGCTGGGGAGCCAAAGCGCTTTAATAGAATTACAGTAATAGAGAACAGGCTACATAATTGTGTGCTGCGTTTGTGGTTAGCCAGTATTTTTATTTCTTTGTTGCGTGGCAGACAAAATGGTGGCTTTATCCAACTGTTGTTTTGTTTCTTTTATTCCACCACAGGAGCCTCTCGGCGTACCGTGAAGACAGCTGGTTCAAGTCTCTGTTTGTTAGAAAGGTCGACCCAAGAAAAGATGCTCACTCTCATCTGCTCGCTAAGAAAGAAGACCACAACCTGTACAAAATCCAGTGTATGTATTGTTTCCTACCTGGTAGTGGTGAAGCAGATAACGCTGTAAGATAATCTTAATAATTCATTTAGATGATGTGTTATCAACTAAAGTCTTGTTCTGTCTTTGCAGTTCACAATGTCAAGCCTGAATGCCTTGATGATTACAACGACCTATGGTAAGTCTCTGTGTCTGATCAAAGCTCTAGTTTTGGAAACTGCAGATATTGTTTACAGTACATATTTACATATCTGTTTGTTGTGTGTGTGTGTGTGTGTCCTCAGTGAGAAAATTTTGCCTTCCATTCATGCTGACTCTGAATACCCTTGTGAGCTTGTGGGCACCTGGAACACATGGTACGGAGAACAGGATCAGGCAGGTAAGAACGTGCATGTCTCAATGTTATATAGGTGGCACTAAGTACATACATGCAAGTGATAAATCTGCTTAAACTGACTGATACCCCCCCACAATCTTCAAAAATCAAAAGTTAAAACATGAGTTAATAATAATAATAATAGGACCAGGAGATAAAGCAATCAACGGAATATGAATTGACAACAATAATTGATTATTCAGGTGCAAAAATGCTGAACGATTCATCTGCAATATGAGGGTTCATGTTTTCCTCAAAAATGAAATTGAAGGGTTTGTTTTAAAAAAGAAGCAATTAAAAGACTGATGTTTTATAAACTAAATGATTAATTGATTAGATTGGAAGAATAAAGGCAGACTGAGGGTTTAAAGGTGGACTATATAGAACCACTTCCACAAATAAACCACTTTTCCTGGAACATCTTGTGTTACTTGGCGACGATACAGTTAGTCTGCTGCAGCCGCTGGGAAAGAAAATGAGGTTTTGAGGATTTTTTGAACTGTGTCATGTTTTTCTCTGAATGATTTTCCAAGAATACTGCAGTTGCTCCTCCTTCAGCGACGCTAACCTGCACTTTGCACAGCATTTATATTGCAGTTAATTTTAGCTGCGACTGTGCTGCACTTTTCCTGGCTGCTGTCCATTTTGTTTGAATGGTGACATTTGTCCTTCCTCAGCTGTAATCTGCCTCGAATGTCACTGCGCAGTAATATTGGCACCTGCATTCAGGATAAGCTCCAAAAGGCTGCATGAATAAAACATGCACACAACAACAGCACTGTGCTCTGACAGACTTTGTTTCCTAAACACGGTTTGTTTTAGCTTTCACTTAGTCATGTGACATTTTTATAATTAATATCCTCATTCAGTTTGGACTTTTGTCACTGGGGTCAGTTATTTGTTATTACTCTGCATTGTGGTGGGTTTGACTCTGTGTAGTGCTGAGTTCATCCTTATTATCTTTTTTTTCCTGATCTTCTTTTCATTGTTGATATTTAATCACTATATCAGCCAGTTTTTTGGTTTGAGCCTTGGTCAGAATCTGGAAACTGGATCTCATCATAGCCCCTCCACTTCGCAGGTCGTCTAGAGAAATAATTAATTATGCCTTAGAGAAAATCTCTTGCCTGAAGAAATACACCAGGTATATTTGAGAGCTGCATTATTTTTGGCTCTTCTGCTCCTTCTATTCTAGTTCACCTGTGGAGATATCGGGGAGGATACCCGGCTCTCACCGAAGTCATGAACAAACTCAGGCAGAATAAGGTAACGGGTGCTTGGATTAGCTAACTGGCAGCGGGTGACCAGTGGGCCGCCCTCTCTAGTGCACCCCTCAGATTAGACCCCACCAGCACTGTCCACTTTCTCTTCTCCCTGTCTTCTTTATCTGTGATGTTTCAGCTGGTTGGTGTGAGTGGAAATTTGGTGCCAACTTTATTTACAGCAAATCACTAATATGCTGTGAATGAGGAAAGTGCAGTAAATGGACCCAATCTCACCATATCAGTGTTGTATTGTGTTTAATCTTTTTATATTGTTTGTTTTTAGTCAAATGGCCTGAAACGTCTCCAAACATTAACTTATAAATTATTATTATTTCAAGAACATGAAATTGTTAAAAATTAAAGTAAAATCACAAGAACATTTAAACCCTTTTATGGTTGTCTTGCACCTGACTGTTGATGTTATTCATTAAAATGAGCACCAACTATTTAAATTAAGGCTGTTTTTTGACGTGTAAATTTACTGTTAACATTACAGCTCTGATTTCCTACATTACAGATGTTAGATTCAAGTTTCAAGTTTATTTATTTAATAAATGGGACAATGCATATTAATGAACATTTAAAAAAAAAAAAAAAAGTTCATATGAAAAGAGTTTGTAGGCGTACGTACGGCTAATTTCCATCTCTTGGTAGGTGTAAGACAGGAAGAGAAGAGAAAAGAGGAAGGACAATAAATTACAAAACTTTCTAACAACAACCACGATAACAACAAAATAGAATGCACAACAATACAGACTCAATCTCAATCTCTCAATCTCGATCTCAATGTTAAAATTCTATTGTGAACATGGATTGTACAGTAAAGTGCTAATTTGTATTGCAGGAGGATAATAATACAAGAGTTGATTTATGTTTGTCACATCTGGTTGCTAACTTTATGATCTCGCTATATAAACAAGGCTGTAATAATACAACTGAGTAACGTGTCCCTGTTGTGTGTCGTTGGTGTAGGAGTTCATGGACTACAGGAGAGAGAGAGGGAAGATGCTGCTGTCTCGTAGGAACCAGTTGCTGCTGGAGTTCAGTTTCTGGAACGAACCTGTCCCTCGTACAGGACCCAACATCTATGAGCTCCGATCATACCAACTCAGGGTAACTCTGATGCTACACATAAACCACATTTCTCCCATTCTGCATGGAAATGGTTGTTCTGTGCTGATGCAAACAGTCCAACGACTTACTTTCCCCTTCTCTCTCTTCATTTGCTCACCTCAGCCGGGGACAATGATCGAGTGGGGAAACTACTGGTAAGACATAACTTACTAAAACCATATTATTAGAAAATCATTAAATTAGATTCATATTTGAAGTTTATCTGAGAAGCTTAGAAGCTTTGTCTTCATTTTGTAGTTTTCATAATTACGTATCATTTAAAAAGTCCCTCACTTCTTCTTTCATTGGTTTTACAGATTGTAGCAGGTGAATATGAGTGGACGGTACTTTCTGTATATGAAATCTATGCATGACTCCTAATACATGACTAGATGCATCACACACAGTGTATAAATCTCAACTATAATCAACCTGTTTATCCTGGATTTAATATATGTGCATAGCTAATTAAACGTCTAATGACCGTGAAATTTGCCTGTTGGTGTAATGAAACCAAACATCCTTGGAGGATTGAAACAATTCTGAGATATAACATCAACATATGACGATCTGATTATGAAGAAATAATTGGGATATCAGGGAATGTCGCTCTCCTTGAACTTTGAAACCCACAATTCAAACTGGTGATTTAATCAATGCCGCTCCTCAATAACAGGCTTTTTGTTGAGTTTCTTCTCTCCTCTAACACAACTCTTTTGTGCTGTTCAGGGCGCGTGCTATTGAGATTCGCCAGCAGAACCAGGAGGCGGTGGGAGGCTTTTTCTCTCAGATCGGAAGCCTTTACACGGTCCATCACTTATGGGGTGAGCAGTTTTCTATGTTTAATGAACTGTGTCCGGAGAATATACACACTGAAGTAAGAGTTTACCACATTAGGGCATTACTGTGTTTGAAAACAAATTAATTCCTTCAGCCACATTTTCTCCACTAAGAATCACTGTGACTATTCAAGAAATGTAATTAAGGTCATGGATTTATTGGATCTAATTTATAAAGAGTGAAAACGGTAGGTGTGATGTGTGATTGAAACCTTACAATTTATTTTCTTTTAGCTTACAAAGACCTCCAGTCCAGAGAAGACACCAGAAATGCAGCCTGGCAGCGTGAAGGCTGGGATGAGGTTGTTTATTACACAGGTAACTTCCTCTGCTGTCTTTAAAATCATGTCTTCAAAATTAATGTTTCTCAAGACTATTTCAAAAATGTTATTTAAGGTTTTTATGTCACACATGCAAAGACTTGGAACAAACAGTATTGTGACACTGGGAAGAGTTTATCACTGATATTTACAGATGGATAAAAGATCTTCATTCAAGGGAAATATCAAAACAGTGTTACAAATCAGAACTCTGAACAAATTGATGAAAGCCTGACATAGAAACCTTTTGCTAAATGTGTTCCTTCTCCCACAGTCCCTCTCATTCAGCACATGGAATCCAGGATAATGATTCCCATGAAGGCTTCGCCCACGAAGTAATCTCCAACAGCGGGAACCTCTCAACAGCCACTGCATCTATCACACTGATCTGTAGAGAGCGTAAACAACCAACAGAGTGTGCGCACTGCCAGGGATGTCGGCGTAACAACAACGTGTTTTAGCTTTTGTTTCCTTTTTGTTTGTTTCTTCACTCCCCTTTTCTGTGTGGTCCTAGAAAGTCTTATTTCAGATGCTGAGGTTAAATTGATTATCACCAAAACTGTATCTGTTACTGCGGTTACTGTGTTACTGATCTATCAATGCACTGTGTGTAGGCTAAATATAATTTGATACACTCCTCCTCTTCACTGTCTCTATCATTTGAAGGGTCAGTTTTAAAAGGTTTGAAGGTTTGTCTTTTTTTCTTTTTCTTTTCTTTTTTTTATGATGATCTAATTAATTCCTTTATCAGTGTTTGAGTGTTGAGATACCAGGAGTGGAGATGAATGAAATGATTAGCAGTTCTAGTGCTGGTCACAGGGGCTGAAAATGTCTCAAAGTCTTTCATACAAATGTGTTTCACAAGAAAACTAAAATGACTTGGACGCCCTGTTGCACTACAACTCAAGCAAAAGTAACTGCCTCCAGTATCTCACAACGAAAACACTGAGCCCAGATATCCAGAAATTTGACGAGCTTCTTGAAATGTTACAGGGGATGGTCATTTTACAAAAAAAGGAGTGTGCTGTTTACAAATCAGTGTTTTATGATTGACAGTGAAGCTGGTTGTCAGAGACCGTGCCCCGTGTTGTAGGGCCTCAGACTCTAGCTTTATGTTCAGTAAGAAGTTCACCAGGTATCCACTCCTCCACTAAATACCACTTTATGTTTACATGGCTTTGACCCAGTCAGCTGATTATTGTGTGCACCAATAATTTGTTTCTGAATCAGCTGGGTGGGTCAGAGGATTCATAATGACACGTTGTGACGGTGCACTAATGCTGAAGTTCACAAACGCACCACAGAGTGTCAGCCCGGCCAGGACTGAGTTTGGTTTAGTGAACGGTCCAGATGTGGGGGGTTAAATTGTGCTGAGTCAGGAGCCTTTTCTCCCCATCTCTGTCTCCTTTATTAAACTGACCACATCTCCAGATTCTTTTTCTAACTTGAATTTTCACAACCCTTCTTGCTCTTTCTGCTGTGGAGACGGAGACATGGTGATTGAAATAAATGATTAGAAAATGTTTTTTTGATTTCAGCAGAACTAATCAGTATCTTCAGCACAAACTCTCTGTACACTGGCTGCTTTGGCCAATCCTGGATCAAGCAATGAATTAATGCCAAGCAAGTGATAGTGTGCTGAGATTAATGTTTATTTTTAATGGTCATGATCATAGATATACATAGTGGGCTTATTGACCAAGCCAGAGATATGGTCAATGTGGTATCTGTAAATGGAGTGGGGTATTCTAAATCTTATGATGATAAACAAGTGGACAGGAGATGAGTTATATCTCAGTGTGGTAAATGTGAAATGCAGTGCTTTAATAAGATTAGTTGTACATATTGAATTAAACTTCTGATGAGAATGTAAAAAAAAAGTGAACGTCTTTTTATTCATTTGTTTATTGTATGAAGTGATGATACAGTACATCATGTATTGGATACTGTGACTTGCAGCAGTTTGATCTTTTTAACTTGATCTTGACTCACTAAAAAATAAAACAAATCCAATGATATTGATCCAGTTGTTATGGAGCAAACCTGGGAGCAGCTGTCGTCTTATCCTGGCTGTCAGTCTGGTTTTGGAATAAACAGGCACTGGTTTAAAAAAAACTTCCTGTTATAAACAGACAGTACAAATCCGAGATCCCCTATTTCCTTATAAGAAACAGAGAAGTGACGTAACTTGGCCAATCAGCGCGTGTCTGGGGTGTAACTGATGCTGCCTTCACAGTATGTCGGAAATCTGATAAACCTAAATATTTTACCAAATAAATTATAATTTATAACATTTTATCTCTCCAGGACTGCAGAGAAAACCCATTGTTAATACACGAAACAATAGCTAGCTAGCTATATATAAACCTAACCCTAAAACAACAACAAAAACAAGATGCAAATGTGTAGGAACGTCACAAGTGAAGGTCTTGAATCCAAATAGTCACTCAAGGAATAGTTTTAACAAAATGAAGCACAGGTTTTTTTTTTGTTTGTTTTTTTTATAAATCTTTATTTTGAAGTAACAATTTGTTACTAGTGCAGTGGATCAGTGTTGCCAGATATGACTGACAAGAGGAAGAAGAGCCTTCCCTTGCAACAACAACTTGAAACCCATCAACAGGATGGAGGCAGCACCTGCTTACCACATGCCATTGCATGTATTCTCTACTATCTTGTAATTAATATGATCTAAAACAACAACAACAACAACAAAACATCTTGATACTAATTTCTTGTGAAGATTCTCATGCAAATATAAATGGGTTTATGGACTTGTCGCCTAATTGTAGGCGATAAAGATGTGTAAGTCATACTGAAATTTAATAAGTGTATCATAGCTGTTCTGATATAATTGTTCAAGGCTATGCCCATGACACAAATAAACTACCCTAAATGTCTGAATAAATACCAAGTGCCCAAACAATCGGGGTGTCCGAGCCCAGACGGGTTACGTTAAAGCAGCACGAGAACACGTGTGGAGCCTTCTGGAAGACGAACTCCCCTTTCGTTAGCGCCGAGCCCGAGCAGTGCAGCGGACCACCGGCGGAACCTTTTTTACTTTTACTTCGCTGGCTGTGCTGCTTCGCCATGGCTGCCGTGAAAGCTCTGAACCCGAAAGCAGAGGTGGCCAGGGCCCAGGCCGCCCTGGCGGTTAACATCAGTGCCGCCCGGGGGCTTCAGGACGTGCTGAGGAGCAACCTGGGACCGAAGGGGACCATGAAGATGTGAGTGCTGATGGAGCCCTTTGTGCAGCACGCGTGCTGCTAGCCGCTAGCAGCTAGCGCTAGCCTCAACTCACCGGCAACAGCGTAATCGCCCAGCCAGTCTATCGCCACCTGGTTACACATTCATATATTTTAAAGTTGATATTTAAGTCGTAAAGCCTCCTCTGGTTTGTTATTGTAGTGTTAAAGTGCTAAACCACAGTTTGAGCCCGCCGAGGCCTCCTGTTGCTAAACGGATAACGGATGTTCCCGGCGCACGCTGCCCTGCCCAGTCATCGTCCTGATCCGCTCAGACGGAGAGCTAACGAGAGCTAACCTCCCAGCTAGCGCTAGCACGTCGCTGTCAGCCGGTTAGCAGGGGATGCTAATGCTAAAACTGATGAGTTTAACGTCAGACGTGAAAAAGGTGCAGTCGGTGATGATTTTAGCGTCAACCGGTGTGGCTGATAAGCGACATCACGACTTTATCTCCCACCCAGGTGGATTATAACAGGAAGTGCAGACAGATATTAGCAATGACTCTGCTTCTGTCAGTCAACACACTAAACTGGCTTTATACACAATGCATGTCTGATTATACTCCCCTGCGCTGACCATCTGTTGACCATCGGTACAGTTAAGTAGCTGTCAGCAGGCTGCAGGGAAGATACCTTGTTTCTGCTCAGCCAACTTTAACCCTTCCCCGCCTGTTTGCTCCTCAGGCTGGTGTCTGGGGCAGGAGACATAAAGCTGACCAAAGATGGCAATGTCTTGTTACACGAGATGGTAAGGAAGCGTTGAGCTGTGAAACTATACTGCCTTATAATCCCCTTGTGCTCATTTCTACTGTTTTCTTCACTGTCATAAAGTGGCCACACCCATTACATAATTTGTAAGTGTGTGTGGAGATGCTACCAAAACTGCTGGCACATCTTATGGCTAAATGATGTGCAAAACAATACAATTGTTTTTGTGTTGCTAGGATTTAGTAAATATTGCTTCACAAATCTGTTTCAGTATTAATTTTCCATTTTTCATTGTAAAAATACAGAAAAAGTATAATTATTTTAAGGTACTGGGTCAAACAAACATGCTCCCTCACAGAGAACATTATAATGCTGGTTGCTAATGCCTCAGGTGCCAAAAACAGCCAATTTTAACTTTCAGTCTTTGACTGATTGCAATTCAAGTTTCCCTCTTGGGGTAATGAATTGAAGGCTGTTTCCTGTCTCAAATGAATGAATGCAGACAAGGTCCTGTTTGCTACTTGTGAAAACATTTTTTGGAGTATTTCTGCTTTTGTTATAATTAAAAAAAAAAACGTTTGTATTTGACAGTTGAAGGAATCAAACATGTATTATTCCTAACATATTGGGCCACAAAACCACTAATTGATCACAGGATATATTGATCTAAATTTTTATGCCTGCTATGTATTGCATAACAACATAACATGCTTACATTTAATTGATTTACATTTTTCTAATTTTTTAACATTAAAAAATTTGAGAAATGATCAGCGGATGATTGATTATTGCAGATAATCATAAGTTGCAGCCCTTTGCTCCTCTTCTTCTGATATTGAAGGAGACATAACCACCATAATAGCAGCCCTGGTTCTGATGCTTTTGCACCATTTTCTCCCCTTTTCAGCAAATTCAGCACCCAACAGCATCACTGATCGCTAAGGTTGCCACGGCACAGGATGACATCACAGGAGACGGAACAACCTCCAATGTCCTCATCATCGGTGAGCTGCTGAAGCAGGCCGACCTCTACGTGTCAGAGGTAAACAAGAAAAACTGCCAAGTCATTCTTAGTACTATTGTGAATGTTTTGTTTTCTAAACCTAACTTCTCATGTGGATTCACTATTTAGACCTGGATACATTTCTTTCTATAACTCACTGTGATTTCCTGCTGCAGGGTCTTCACCCAAGAATCATTGCTGAGGGCTTCGAGGCGGCCAAAGAGAAAGCCTTGGCTGTTCTGGAAGAGTTGAAGGTGACGCAGGAAATGGACAGAGAGACCCTCATCAATGTTGCACGCACTTCCCTCAGAACTAAGGTCCACGCAGAGCTGGCAGATCTGCTCACTGAAGTAAGACACCAGGGAATCGAGCCCAGTTGTCAGATGGGAATATTCCTATTCCGCTGCACTGACTTCCCTGTTACTTTGTGTGATTATTCTGTGAATTAACTGCTTTGTGTGTGTGTCTGCAGGCTGTAGTCGATGCTGTGCTGGCTATCGCTAAACCCAATGAACCCATTGACCTGTACATGGTGGAAATCATGGAGATGAAGCACAAGACTGACTGCGACACACAGTGAGTTTCAAGACAAACTTCGAGCAACAGGCATTTAATCCCTCTACCGATGGTGATGCCCAGACATCTGAAGGTTGTTTTCTTTCCTCTGTCCCTCAGGCTGATCAGAGGTTTGGTGTTGGACCACGGTGCCCGGCATCCAGACATGAAGAAGAGGGTGGAGGACGCCTATGTGCTGACCTGCAACGTGTCTTTGGAGTACGAAAAGACGGAGGTCAACTCTGGCTTCTTCTACAAGAGCGCAGGCGAGAGGGAGAAGCTTGTGGCTGCAGAGAGGAAGTTTATCGAGGATCGTGTGCAGAAGATCATCGCCCTGAAGAACAAAGTCTGTCCCAACGGGGAGAAGGGATTTGTCGTCATTAACCAGAAGGTAGGACTGAAGATGATGGACTGCTGGAGACTTGCATGGATAGATATATTAACTCACTTAAAGGGATGGTGGGGAGAGTAGGGATAGCCTCCGTAGCGTAGCTCTGAGCAGCTCGCGGCTCTGCTCCGCTGTTCTAAAAATAGCTTGCGCTGACAATTAAAGGTAACAAACCTACTGCTATGACTATAGGGATTATGGAAATGGGCCAAGACTGTTGAACTATCCCTTTAAATTTCAGAAAGGGCTTTAAAACAGCAAATATAGAGAAATGGGGAGAAAAAAGGGAACAAGATAATAAAAGAATCATGTGTGAAGTGAAGGATTTCAGTAAATGAATGGAAAATCTAGATAAAACTAGAGCCAGTTCAGTTTTTGAAGCAGCACAGATCCGTCCATAGTTGCACATTGAGACGTCTCTGGAGGGCAGAGAGTCAGATTGTCAGATGAGCTGGTGTCATGAAGCTCTTTAGACCCAAATTACCTTTCACATCCAACAGAAATAAAGCACCACAGGAGACCGGAGCCAAGAGCTCATTTAGTCCCTGGTTGGGTTTTTGTTTGGTTTGTCAGGTTAGGAGAAAAATGATCAACTGTTCTGGCAGCATCGACTCATTTTAGTCGATGTTATGTCGGAGTGACTCATCTGATTTTACATTAAGTTTCTCAGGAATTCACTCAAGTCACACACTTTTTTCACGATGAGCTGCAGTCCCACAATGTGCACAGTGAACACCCAGGGATGCCAACGTGGCTCTCCCCGGTCACTTGCTGACTGTGCAACAGTAAATCTGATCTGTACCTCTGCATTGGGAGAGCCCACTCCTCTCCTACATGTATTCAGCGGATCAGAATAATCTTCACATCTCTTGAGTCTGACATGAGCACACAAGTGAGTCGTTGATCATCCTGAATGGAAGTTTGATCTCCTCGCTGTGATTTCTCCGTCATGTAGGGTATCGACCCGTTCTCCCTGGACGCCCTCGCCAAGGAAGGCATCGTGGCCCTGCGCAGGGCGAAGAGGAGGAACATGGAGAGGTAATGAAGATATTTTCTCTCTGATGATTTAAGTGGCTTTTTCTGTACAGTGGAAATGTGGTTTTCTACTTTCTCTAAAAGAAGGGAAAACAAAAAGCAACAACAGTGTGTTCTTCCATTGGCAGGCTCACCCTCGCTTGCGGCGGCATCGCCATGAATTCAGTTGATGACCTCACATCTGAGTGTTTGGGAGAAGCTGGGTTGGTTTACGAGTACACACTGGTGAGTGTTTACCTCTCTCAGCCTGTTTGTGTGTTTATTTGTTCTATAAATGATGAGGCAGAGCTGTTAACTGTCCCCAAACCTGTTTGCAGGGCGAGGAGAAGTACACATTCATCGAGAAGTGTGGGAACCCTCGTTCAGTCACCCTGCTGGTGAAGGGCCCCAACAAACACACCCTCACACAGATCAAAGATGCTGTCAGGGACGGTCTGAGGGCAGTGAAGAACGCCATCGAGGACGGTAAGACACGAATCAACCTGAAGCTGTGACTTGTCCTCTATTTCATCTCAACTGCCTTTAATTGATATTACAGTGGAGAGAGAGAGGCAGGAAATGTGGAGGCAGAGAGGGGGAATGACATTAATTGACAGTAATTTTTTATAATAAATTAGTGTTATTTTCCGAAAGTCATAACTACTCTACACGGCAGTCTTCAGAAGGTCGTTTCTTGTTGCCCCCATGTAGAACAAATGCAAAACAAAAAACAGTTTATTATAGAGCGATGGCTGCATGGAATTCTCTGCTGAGATTTTTGATGCGAGAGGGTAGTGCAGCCTCTTTTGAACGGGGACTAAAGATGTATTTATTTTTACAAGGAGTGACTCTTTGACCGTCAGAGACGGTTGCATGTCACAAATAATGCATGATTTCTGTTTCTTTGTTTATAGTTTGTAAATGAGATGTGAGCTTTTTTATGTTTTGTGTTGCTGCTGTCCACTGTATGAATTATAATGTTCTGTGTTAAATTCTGAAACAGAAATGTTTGTAAGATGTTTTGACCCCACGAAGAATAGCTGCTGTCTTGCACAGCAGCTAATGGGGATCTAATAAACATACAAACAAACATGCAGGAAAGGGCGGCCCAATGCGGGATTTGAACCGGGGCCGCCTGCAGTGAGGACAATAGCCTCAACATTATTGTACTAATAGATATTTGGTTTGTTTTGCCATCAACATTTTATTTGCACTTTTCCTTTAACTCTAGATTTATAGTCAATAACCAAATTAACAACCCATCCTTAACTTAACCCATTCATTTATCTTTGTCCTCTTCATCTCTTATCTAATATCTGAAGTCAAGATGAGTTCATATCGTCTTTACTAAAGTGCAGTTGGTCTCATTTGCACAGCGAACACCCAAGGGTGCTCACACCGTGGCTCTCCCTGGCCTCTCATGTCTGTGCTACAGTGACTCTGGTCTTCTTCCTCTGCATTAGGAGAGTTT
Source organism: Trachurus trachurus (assembly GCF_905171665.1). NCBI lineage: Eukaryota > Metazoa > Chordata > Actinopteri > Carangiformes > Carangidae > Trachurus > Trachurus trachurus. The sequence goes on along the minus strand of NC_139903.1, from coordinate 25,929,454 downwards.
CAGTCCCTCCTACATGTATTCAGCTGATCAGAACAAACTCACTAAAGTGTCATTTCATCGGTGCTGCTCCCACTGTGTCTTACTGTGCTAAGGGATTCCTCCTTTTGTTTCTCTGATGAGCCTCTTTTCATCTCTTCCTCTTCAGGTAGCGTTGTGTCTGGTGCAGGTGCGTTGGAGGTGGCAGTGGCAGACGCTCTGGTAAAACACAAACCCAATGTGAAAGGCAGAGCCCAGCTGGGAGTCCAGGCATTCGCAGACGCTCTGCTCGTCATCCCCAAGGTGAGAGACTCCCCTGTTGTGCTGCTGATGTCATCCCCGGTCCTCTACCGAACCTAAGAAAAATATTTAAGCTGATTTGTTGTCTGTTTGTATTAAGATGATGAATTATCATCTTCTTTTGTAGGTTTTGGCCCAGAACTCTGGCTACGACCCACAGGAGACTGTGCTGAAGCTGCAGACGGAGTACAAAGAGTCTGGTCAGCTGGTCGGAGTGGACCTCAGCACAGGTCAGAACCACAGCACGCTGTTACATATGTTTTCCCTCTGCCTGTTCCAAGACACTTACAAAACATCATGTAGCCTACACACTGTCGTACTGATGTCCAGCTGCATTACATTAGAAAATGACTCACCTGTCGCCAATCACAACAACTGGACAGTAAAAACAGTTTGTTGTAAATTCACCTGCCTCATATGACAAAGGAACATGAACTGTCCTACTCCTGCACAGCTCTGGTTGTCTTTTTGTGCTAATTAGAGTTTAAGATTAATATTGTAGGAATGTTTATCTTTATTACACCTTTAATTTAAATGATTCTTTATTTGTAATTAACTCTGCATATTCATGAACATACAAAACATTATGAGAGCTACTTTCCATCTGTAGTCCCATGGTCCACAAATGAAATTACATTAAGACCAAAACAAAACAAACGATAAGCATAGTACAAATACAATATATCACACAATGGTTACATTAGTGGGAAGGAACAAAAAATGGAGAGATCTTAAAGTGTGTTTATCTGACAGTAAATGTCCTAATTGCAATTTGAGATTCACTAAAGTGCATTATCAGGCAGTATCTGTCATAAAGTGCTATTTTTAAAGTGCCTACTGTTGTAAATAAAAAAAATAAACTACCCTTCATGTTCACAGAGCTGGTTTTACCTTATCTAATGAAAACCTGTTGTCTTTCAGGGGAACCCATGGTGGCCGGCGACGCAGGTGTATGGGACAATTACAGCGTGAAGAAACAGCTCCTCCATTCATGGTGAGATGACTCTTCTCACAGGAGTAGTGGATTATTTACCGTTGTCTTTGTTCTTCATCTCCTCATCAACACATTTGTCTGCTTCTCTTCACAGCACGGTCATCGCCAGCAACATCTTGTTGGTGGATGAGATCATGCGAGCTGGAATGTCTTCTCTCAAAGGTTAAAGGTCAACAGAAGAAGCTGCAATCGTTTTTTCATACTCACAGGGATAGTTGTTTACCTTGATGGTCGAGTCAACGTGTTCCCGCTCCTGGCACTCTGAAGCACCCCAGTCTGATGGACAGCCTGCTGTCAACACTGCGGCATCCATCCCAGCGTCCGTCAGAAACCATTGTTATGCTAGTCATGGTCTTCTTTTTCATGGATTTGTCAACGCCTCTCTGATTGGTTTATTTATGAGATTTTGTTCAAAGCACTGACCTCTGCCACTCAGTTCTGTTTCTACCCATTAAAGGTTTTCTTGGCTCCTGAAAGAGTTGATTGAATTTTTTTTTCTGTGAAGAGTGAATTGATCAAAATATCCTCTGCTTAGAAGAATGCATGTACATGATGTATGTATGTTATGAACCATATCCACACTAAAACAATGACACAACTAGTGGTGAAACGAGTGCATTTACAGAAATACAACGCTTATGCTACCAAGTGTTTTCTGCTACTGCTACGCTCTAAGCAAAAAAAAAATATTTAAAATATTAAATATTTACATACTCTATTAGAAGTATGAGCATTAATTTACAGATCAAGTTACACAGAAAACTTACAGAATAAACTCATGAAATATCTGTTGAGAGCAGCTATAGATGTTAGCTTTGACTTTATGCAACTCTCAGACTGATGCATCTGTAATCCAAATTGCTTTCTTCAATGTTGAAAACGAAGTGTGACTGTTTAGCCTGATATTGTGCATCCTAATATGCCCTGCTGATTGCATTTTATAACATGTCAGTTCAATCCAAAGGTAATGGTTTCTTTGACAAAGGTTCATGATCTTTTTTCCTTCTCTTTTCAAATGTAAAACGGACATAACACAAAACATTCAAGTCGAGAAACGAACCCTTTAAAAAATATTTTAAAAAAGGCGGAACCTTCCCTTCTACTTCCACACGGACCCTAATGATCGTTGCACCACCTCCGTTGCGACCACGAAATGTGTCCGACAGCAAAAGGAGAACAATGTGTACTTCACATTGAAGTTTAGGAGCTGTCGCTGCCAGGTCTCTGGCACTGTTATGTGTAACAGACTTTATATCTAGTTGTGTTGTGTGACTGAGCGTTGGCTCAGACCGGCGTGTTGAAGATGAACGTGATTGTCGCGTGCTGGATCTCTGCTGTGTGTTTACTGTCAGCTGCAGGTAAGAAGTCACTCTCCTTTGTGTTTCTGATCAGACCAACGAGAATGAATCCATATTAACATGTGACACTGATCCACACTGACACACAGCAGCAGATGAGATGCTGAATATACCAGGAGGAAAGATGTTGATGGGAACCAGAGCAGCTGACGGGAGAGATGGAGAGTCACACACCAAGGAGGTCACAGTGGCGCCTTTTAAAATGGACAAATATCCTGTCACTAATGCGGATTTCAGGTAGTAAATATTTATACTTGATAAAATTATGGATGATATGTTGAAATATTATTCTAAAGTCACTGGTGCCGTCTCCATTCTCCACAGAGACTTTGTGAGAGCACAGAAGTACAAAACTGAAGCTGAGACCTTTGGCTGGAGTTTTGTGTTTCAGGACTTTGTGTCCGAGGAGCTGAAGAGCAAAGTCACACAGAAGATTGAGGTACTGGGAGGTTTTCTGCTCTAATCACAGGATGAAGCTGAAACCAATGTGCAATATACAACAGTCCTCTCTGTGTTACAACACATTCAATTTTAGGTAATAATAATATATACTATCTTAAACTGCCAACTGTAATTTGAGTGGGTTGCATCTACTGAAATAATTTTAGATGCATCTTTTCAACACATCACACATATACCGTCCAAGTTGCAATGATAAGTCTAAGGTAACTGCATTGCATTAATGAAGGGATATAAAGATGCGTGTGTACAGAGGAACTACAGGAGGAAAAATAACCTTGAAGACCACAGAACACAAATCATTTGTACGGTGAAGACGTGACTGCACATCGAGTTAAATTTCTCTCCAGGGTTTAGGGGGGCACATTTCCTCGTCAACCATCAAGAGAAGTCTTTATACCTGTGATCTCAGAGGATCCACCACAAGATGCAAACTCCTGTTAAACCTCCAAAACAAATAGGCCACTAGAAAGCTCAATATCCCTGGGCTGTTTTGGCTCGTGACATCACAAATTCTTGGCAACCCCGCGATCATGTGCAGTCACGTGATCGCGGCCGTTTTATATGCTGCATTTTAATTCGATTTAACTCGATTTATATTTGAGAAAGTGAAAGTATAGATACAATTGTTTAAGATTGTGTGTGGTGTTTTTTTATCATAATTTAAAAAAGAATAATAATTAGTTGAAAAAAAAAATTACTAGACATTTCAGGCGACCCCATGTGGGGTCCCGACCCCAAGGTTGAAAATCACTTAACATTGGGCAGTGTTAAAGGGCTACACACCGTTACTTCTACACTGATGCCACCAGTCAACCTGTCTGTTAGAGAACAGCTGTTTGCCTCTGTGCTTGTAAACCTCCACTGTTTTTCCAAAACTGTGAAGCGCTTTGCCTTGTGAATAACCTCCACTTTGACCTCACTGTTTCCCATCCAGTCTGCTCCCTGGTGGCTGCCTGTAGAGCGGGTGTTTTGGAGACAGGTGAGACCCTGTGTTTTGCCTTGGACTTGTATTTTCCCCCCCCACCATATTCTGTCTTTTCCATCATGCCTCATTCACCTGTCCCTCAGCCTGCAGGGCCAGGGTCAGGCATTCGGGAGCGCCTGGACTTCCCGGTGGTTCAGGTGAGCTGGAATGATGCTCAGGCCTTCTGCCAGTGGAGGGGACAGAGACTGCCCACTGAGGAGGAGTGGGAGTGGGCTGCACGTGGGGGGCTGCAAGGTACACTGTTTAATATACACTGAATATAGAATGTGTAGAATATTATGTGGGGTCCAGAACTATAATATACTGCATGTGGGTTAGTATAATAACTATTATAATAATATAGCTTTGTACACTTTTGACAGTTAGTTTGTATCGGCCTTTGACCTCCATCAATGTCTTCATGTCTTCACAAGTAAAAGTGGAGAGAGAGGAATTAGTTTCCATGACCACCTAACTCAATAATTATATGATAATAATAATAATAATTTGTATTTAATTTTCTGTGCTCTTATCTCCTCCCTGTCTGTTGTGTTTCAGGTCGGACCTATCCATGGGGAAACAAGTTCCAGGCCAACAGAACCAACCTGTGGCAGGTCAGACGACTACAGTAATGCATATGCATGAGCATTAGCACAGTATAGTGTAGTAATCCTCATAGGAAGCAGTAACAAGAGATTCACTGCAATGTTTCTGTAAAAAAAAAAACTGCTATCATCATCATGTGATAGTTTTCCATTCATGTCTACATAAGATGATTGGATTTTCTTAGGTTTGAGTTATATAAGACCCATATCTAAATGTAATTGTGTTGTTTTAAAACAGACCATGGTGTGGTCAAAAGCAGGGGTCACTCTAGTAAAACACACACACACACACAAAAAAAGTTTAAATCAGTGGGCAACAAATTTCTTATTGAATTTTTTATCTACGTTCTCTGTTCAGTCTCTCAGGCATCAGCAAAGACAAAAAAGGAGCAAGCACCATTTTCCTTCACAGCAGGCAGGACAGGGTTAATGATTTGTCACCGAGCAGGGACTGAGTATGTGGTGAAAGCCAAACAGCACAGCAGAACCATGGTTTAGGTGTGATAGTTAATTGCTGTAGTTCCCATTAAAGTCAGTGCTGTGCTTGTTTCCTAATTGGTTCTGAAATTACAGTTAAAATGTTCAGTTGTGTCGCTGAAGTCATGAGAAGAAGTGAGTTCCTGAAACATTTGTCGCTTTGTAGTTGTGCTTTGTAATAACTAGCTGGTGTTTCTTGTCTGTATCATAGGGATCGTTTCCAGATGGAGACGCTGCAGAGGATGGTTACCATGGCGTCTCTCCTGTCACAGCATTTCCCCCTCAGAACAGCTATGGTATCTGACCTTTGTGAAACTGTCAATATTATAAACACTGCGCTGTAAAAGAGATCTAAATGAAAAGTTATTTTTGCTGCAGACTTCTTGATAGTATAAGAATGCCTTTATTTTTATAGAAGATAAGACCATATATGAAGTTGCTTGTGCCTGCAGGGCTGTACGACATGATGGGAAACACATGGGAATGGACATCCACGCCCTTTCCTGGAGCACAGCCAATGTTTGTCCTGCGTGGCGCCTCCTGGATCGACACGGTGGACGGTTCAGCCAATCACAAAGCTCGAGTCACAACCAGGTAGGTTAATGAATAATAATAAAAAAAAACACACAAACACTGTTTAGAGACTCTACATAGCAACAGGGCAGTAGTCCTGAGGGTTGTGATTGTGTGTCCTGCAGGATGGGCAACACTCCTGACTCCGCCTCCGATAACCTGGGCTTCAGGTGTGTCGCCAACAACGGACAAGAGAAGAAGAAGGACAAACCAGAGCTGTAGCAACAGACAAACAGGAATATTAAGGACAGTAGTGTTCATTTGGATCAAGTGTTTGTTTGACCCAGGTGTTAATAATGGATGGATTATTGATGGATTATTAATGGATCTAATGACTTTGAAGCTATGAAAGAACAGGACGACAGTAATGGACCAATGAAATCTTAATGACTAAGATTAAAGATGAATGAACGATGATACTAACAGATTGTAGGAACAAACTTTCTCCTGTGGAGAGCGTAGATTTGTTTTTATTGAATTTGATAAAGGACAAACAAAAAAAACATTCCAGATAGATAGCATTAACAAATAAATGAAGTTTTTTTCACTAAACGTCTCCTCTCCTTTTTTAATAACGTTGTAGCGCACACTAGACTAATAATCAAAAAGATACTGGAACAGACACAGTTTATTGACTGGATGGAAGAAGTAGGACAGTTAGGACTGTCAGTGCTGGTGTTTGTCCCTCCACATGCTGGGATCCATCTTTTGTTGTTGTTTTATGTGACTGGAGAGTAAATTGGTCTGTTGGTTTAGTGACGGGCTCCTCTAATCCTGTCTTTGTCTTTTTGTTTACTTTCTCATGGCGAGTGGCCGGTGGAGCCCACTGAGTCTGTTAAACACCACAGATAAAGTGTTTCTATAAGCGTTTGTCTGAGTGGAGAGCCGCTGTCAGACTGAGCCTCGTCTCTGTGCTGGAGATGACCTCACACACACAAACACACAGTGTACTGTTTATTAGCGACACATTGTCAAACACTTTCACATGGCAACGTCAGAACTGTCACTTTTGTTCTTGTAACACAACAAAACACAACAGCAGCACAGTGTGACAGTTTATATAACAACAATTTATACCTTGGCTCCACAGCTCTGTGTCTGTCTCACTGCATCTGAACATCCTGATGTTACTTTGTTTTGTTTTGGGTTTTTTTTAAGATATTTTGGGGGAATTTTTGCCTTTAATTGACAGGATAGTGGAGAGTGACAGGAAAGTGGAGAGAGAGAATGGGGGGATGACACGCAGTACAGTTCGGCACAGTCAGGAGGCAAACCAGCCATCACTGCATCAGGCATTGTCAACATGACAACATGCTTTTAACCGCTCGTCACCGAGCAGCCCTGAACACCCCCATGTCTCACTGAGCTCCTCCACAGTTCACATGAAGCACAGTTTCTCAACAAAGTGTAGCCATATAATGTGAGCGTATTCCATAATATATTTGATTTGTTAACCAAATATTTATATTTAAACGTGTACTGAAAAAGAAAAATACAATGAAATTAGAGGGATTTTAGTGTAACATACAGTTTGGACATGTGGAGACATTGAAACTGGCTCTGTCCAACTGCAACATTCAACTGCCACCACCTCTAAAGCTCACAAATGATAAATACTTTACTATTACTTATTTAGTCAAAATATTTCTTACACATAAACCACTTGGTACTGCAAACCTACTCTTGATAAGTATGGTTATCTCTGCTGGCAGTTTTGCTACATTAGGTCAACAATAGTAAAGTCACAGCTGTAAGTAGTAATTTCTCTGTTTTACCAGGGATTGTCATGCTACACTGTTTATTTTCAGTGTTTGCACTTCGCAGCTGAAAAAATAGTCCATCACATGATCACACATTACAGCATTAATTACTGTTGCAGCCCAACCTTGGGGGTAGAATAATAGATTGACTAAATCACTTAAAGGAGACACATTATGCCCCCTTTCCACAAATTAAAATGGTTCCCAGGTGTCTTAAAGACATGTCTGTGACATGTTTTGGTCAAAATACCCCAAGGATCAAACATCACAGCTCTTTTCATCTTCTCTAAACAGCCCTATTCATAACGGCTGCTTTCAGTGTCTGCCCCTTTAAATGCAAATGAACCACTGCTTGCCTCGCCCCGCCCCTTCTACTGGTAAAAACTAGTTACATCACTGGAAGACAACTGAGGGAACAGCTTTTTTTGTTAATTCTCACATTTTGGGGGCGGGAAGACAAACACCCAAATATATGTTAAAGACCCTTCAAAAAGGGATATTTCCATAATATGTCCCCTTTAATGATACGTCTGCACCACATAAGAGTAACAACACAACAGCATGTGATCCCAGAGTAGTGGAACAGGCAAGGTTTGTTACTGTACATACTTTGATTTGGCAGGTCCCAGAATACTATGTACAATATTGAAGGTAATGATGGAGAACAGAGAACCAATCAGCATGCAGCAATATGACTATGACGCTCTGTGGGTCCAGAGGATAGAGCACAAATAATTATGGGACATTATGCAAAGTTGAGGCTTTATTTCCACACATCACAACTGTGAACCACCGTGACACAGCATCACATTACAGAGAGCAATTTCAGTAGTCAGACGATGTAAAACTGGCGGAACACCGTGGTGAGGAAATGAGCAGGAAACATTTTGTTTAATTGACAGTAAGATGTTTGATAATTGTGGTACGGCTCTGTCGTTGTGCTTTTATCTGCTGCCTTCAAATCAAATCATCTCCCATCTGTCTGTGAATAATGAATTAAACCAACTGCCAGGCACCAGCCAGTATTCAGTTATAAACAGGATGTGCCAATGACTCATCACTGATCATGTATGTAGGACGTTTGTTACCAAAAAATTACCCAACTAGGAGGAAAGACTGCCTGTATTTTCCCCATAGCATTTGTATTCTAAAAATAAACCAGTGACTTATGTTGTGGTTTTTTCACTCTGGCTTATTTTTATAAGCATCAACTTGTCTTTGTTAAATTACCCTTGATTATGAATGAAACTGCCAGTCTAAGTCGGGTTATCTGCGTCAAGCCTGAACAATGTGCCGGTGCCACAAGGTGAAAAGCCCTCCCCTTCTTTTTGTTGCCCTGCAGCTCTGGTATGTTTGCGCGTCATGTGTTTGCGCAGTGCTTGAAAAGGAGGAAGAAGAAGCCAGACAGACCACGTGAAGCCAGCAGCCTGTGGTGACATCACATCATGTCATGTCGTGTCCCTGTGAAGACTCCACGCCGTTCAGGAAAAACCAGTTTGGAGACATTCAGAGAGTCGGTGTCATCCTCCCTCCTCCTGACCTGTGTGTGTGTTCATCTTTCATCTACAGCTCTTTAATGAACACAGTCTTCCAGCATCTGCAGGTGGTTTCATTGACTCTGTTTTCTGCCTGAGACTTTCACCAAGATCATGGACTACTCTCAGCCGTTCTCAGTCCTCAACGAGAGGCTGAGACCGCGAGTCACCTCCAGCGACCAGCTCTACTCCTCTCTGAGCCGACTGGAGGACAGACAGATGGGCTCTCTCAGGAGCAGGTTCACGTCTTACCGGACCACGGTCCTCCCGGCAGAGCCAGAACCGGAGCCGGAGCAGGAGGAGCCCGAGCAGGAGGATCTGGACTGTGACAGCCTGGGAGAAGGAAGCTGTGCCGATCTGATGCCCGGCAGCAGCTCGATCCTCATCACTCAGCTGAATCTAAACGATATGGGTGAAGAGGAGCTTGCTGAGGAGGACAATGTGTCCACACTCTCTGAGGAGAAAGACACTCCAGGTGAGCTGAGCACAGATGGGTCCAGGGACTCCCCGGTGACAATCTGTCTGACCAGTGAAGATGGGAACCAGAGCTTCATTAATGGGACCATACCAGACCTGCTGAAGAACGGCAGGCCGCTCAGCAGACGCAGGACACTGGGACATGTCTCAGAGACGGTGGGATAACAGATGTCTATTTTTGTATATATGAATTGTAAAATTGCATATTTTTCTAAAGTTGAAGGAGAAAGTGTTGTTTATATCTGTGTTGTATCTGTCTGGGACAGGTTGGTGAGACAGTGAGAAAACCTGTTATACAGGGAGGAGACTGTCTCAACTGTCATGCAGAAATATCTCACACTTGAAGCAAGTTAAAAATGCAGCTGAGGAAATCTTGTCCTACAGCATAAAGAGCTGTGATCACACCCTGACGGCTCAGTGCAGATAACCTGAGCATCTTTTATGATTCGACACGGAGACTCTTTATCAGCTGATGAGGACAGGACTTGATTTGTGATGAAGGCTGCAGAGACGGAGGCAGCGTTAGTGGGAAATAAGTCCTCGCACTTTGAGTCAACAGCTTTCATTTGACTGTTATCTCGGTGTGTTTCTGTGAATGTGTTTGCAGAGTGTGTGTGTGTGTGTGTTTGTGTGTTGAACAACACCTCAGCCGGTACGACTGGATTTCTTATCCACAGTTTCACCCAGGAAACTAGATTATCAGTTTCTGTTTACATTGTGTAAAATGTCATGAGGTGGTGCTTTCAGTGGTGTGTGTGTGTGCGGGCGTGCTGTTATTTGCACAACAAAAACAAAACAAAAAAAGGAAAAGTGGTGCTGTTCTAATGTGCTGATGTGATATTTACTGTGTGCAGCTTAATGAGGTTCGCAGAGAAGTGGAGCTGTCGCGGAGACGCAGCATCAAGCTGAAGGCCCAGGTGGACAAACTGCAGGAGAGCAGGGAAGGACCGGGCTGGAGCCAACACAGAGAGAGGGTAAAGGTCACACACGGCGCCGCTATACGCCCCCCACCTCTATAGGATCATCAGCATTTATTTCTGCTCGTCTCTTCCTCAGGTCACAGACGAGGTTCTGTCGGTTCTGCGGCTGCTGCGCCCGCTGACCGAGCCTGAGTCCAGCTCACCTGAACCCTCCGCTGGGGACAAGCGGCTGGACGCTGCGCTGGCCCAGCTGCAGAGCGTGGCCCGTCAACTGGCCATCAGCCACACCAAACAGGTGACAGAGAGCTGCTGCACCCACATGCACTCTGATAAAGCTGCTCACGCTCTGCCTGCAATCTCAGTTTGAATTTATTCTAGTGGGCAGAGGAGTGTTTGTTTTTCACATCCTTGTAAAACAAAACAAAACAAAACAAGGCAAAGGTCAGAAATGATTTAAATCAATTTTGATTTACAACTTATATGCAAAATCTGACCATATAAGCTCAATACAGATACAAGGAGCTTCCAACCAGCAAATCAAACACAGAGTCATTTACCCAACTTGGTAACACTTTATTTGATGCCTATCTCTATAACACATAACCATACTTGTAGTGAGTTATAATGCAGTTATAGCACTGTATTATAAACACTTATAAATGACCAGAATGCTTTGTAACAATAATTATAACACACTATAAAGCATTTATCATGACTTATAAGGTCAGGTATTATAATACGTTATAATTGTTAGTAACTCGCTGTCAATGCCCACATCATAAATATAGTTACAATGTGTTATTATTGGCTTATAAACGTGTATAACTATCATTATAAACACTCATAACTTATCATAATCCTTTATAACAATAAGCATAACACATTATAGAGCATTATAACTCTATTATAATACTTGACCTTATAAGCCATTATAAAATGCTCTATGATGTGTTATGCTTATTGTTATAAAGCCTTTTGAGTGTTTATAATGATAGTTATACACATTTATAAGCCAATTATAACACATTATAACTATATTTATAATGCATTATCGATGTGGGCATTGTCAGTGAGTTACTAACAATTCTAACGTTATAAGTCATAAGACATAAGACCTTATAATTCATGATAAAATGCTTTATAGTGTGTTGTGATTATTGTTATAAAGCATTTGTTTATAACTATAGTTGTACAGTGCTATGACTGAATTATAACTCCTTATAAGTATGGTTACAATGGGTTATAGAGGTAGGTGTTAAATAAAGTGTTACCATGAACTTTTAACATGTAGGAAAGGAATTTATAATGTCATAAAGGTAGTTAAATATTAGAAACCCTATAGTTTGGATACATTTGTGTTGATAGTTATGCACATGTGACAAAAAGGAATCATAATGACACATCTTCCCCTAATTTCCCCACCTCACTGTAAAAGCTTAGCTATGTGGTCTGACAGGTTCACAGGTGACAGTATCAGTCATCTGGGTCTGTGTGGTATTTTCTGTGTGTCAGATAAAGTCCTGACGTGTGTGAGTGACAGTGCGATTAAATCTGAATCCTGGAAGCATTAATGAAAAGAAAACATAACCGGTCTCCTCTGTTTTCCCGTCAAAGGAGGTCAAAGGTGGAAAAGGAAAAGGAGAGGAGGACAGCGCTGTCCTGCAGCAGGCTCTGTGGGACAGAGACGAGGCCATAGAGAAGTGAGTGACGCTCAGCTCTGAGGAATCAAATGAATCAAGATTTCAAGATAAAAAAGGAAGTTGGGAAACATCACCAGACTACTGAGAAATGTGTCATTCTTTCCGTTACGTAGGAAGAAAGCGATGGAGGACGAGCTGCTGCGTAGCAAGACGGACATGATGATGCTGAACAACCAGCTGCTGGAGGCCGTGCAGAAACGCCTGGAGATGTCGCTGGAGCTCGAGGCCTGGAAGGTAAACAGGACCTAAAGGTTTCATCTTTAACAGAGACACAACCATAAAAAAAACACTGAAAAACTAAGAGGTGTGACTGAGTGCATGAAAACATCACACTGAGCAAATTAGAGACGGTGGAAAAAATGTGAAGATAAGAGACTCAGCCAATATAGAAAAGTAGGACACTCACATGTGAGGAACGCACACACACACACCTAATTAGTGTTAAATACACTATGATAATGTGTTGGGTCGTGAAACACACACAAAGTATAATTAAAATTCACGTGCACACACACACATAGGCTATACACACACAGTACAGCCTGCCAGTTGGTGTGTTGCCACAGCGTCCTGGCCTCAGGCCCACATGTTCATCTGGTGATGCTCGGCTCCCCGCCGCGTTAAACTGAGACCTGGTGAGAGCAGCGGAGTCTGAGTCCACCTGCTCTGCTGCACAGAGACATGTTATGTGTAGTATCTCAGTTTGCTGTGGTGTTTTAAATTCTATCCTGTAATTAACAAAAAATATTCTGATACTTGTGATTGTAATTTATAGTGTTTTTCCGGGTTTCGGCTATTGGAGGAAGGTGGATGATGGAGTCAGTGTGACATCCTGACGTTCTTTCAGATAATATTTACCTGCCTCCTACTGCCTCAGTGAATCGTATATTTCACCCAGTACTTTCTTGGAGTCTTCCTCTTTAACATCTGCATTTATCTTATATTATTTATAATATATTATTACCTTGAATAAAAGAGGCAAAGCAAAGGATTTGTGTTGAGATATATATTAAAAAAAATCATCATAAATCAGTGGAATAATTGTCACTATGATTAAAGGGATAGTTCAACATTTTGGCAAATTGACCTATTGCCATAATCACTAATTGTCTTTAATTGTCGGTGCAAGCCATTTTTATAACGGTGGAGCAGAGCTGTGAGCTGCTCAGAGCTCTGCTACGGTGGCTCATGGGATTTTTGGGTTTCCCTCATCAAATCAAATACACAATCATCAAATACACAATCCAACAACTCCAAAACACTCTCATGGAGAAGTTGTGACCTGCACGTTCACCACGCTATGAGATAATAACGGAACGTTGTACAAGACAGAGTTGTTTTCGAGGTAAATTAATGCAAAATCGCTGATTATTCCACAAGCAGTCTCTGCATTTGCCTCGAAAACAACTCCGTCTCGTAATGTTCTGTTGAACTATCCCTTTAACAAACACAAATGATTCATTTTAATTACTATGAACTCATTCATAATACATAAATAGCAAATTCATTTGTTTGTCATAATGGACATGATAATGTTTGTAAAATAGATGACAGAGAGCCATCATTTGTGGGGATAGCAGATCCTTGTTTTAAATTAATCTTGCATTGAAAGGGAAAAATATTGATATGTATTTGATGTGACATCCTCCTCTGCAGACTCTCCCTAGCTTTACTTTTTCAGTATTTCTCGTGCTGTAACATCCTGCTTGTTTTCGTTGATTTGTCACAGGAGGACTTTCAGCTGATTCTCCAGCAGCAGGTCAGGGCCCAGCAGGAGGCGGAGCAGGCCCAGAAGAAGCCGTCCCGAGGCCTGGGGCTCCTGAGGAGAACCAACAAACCGCTTCAGAGGCCGACCAATTTCCCTTTGCCTACACCCACCCTTCCCACCACCAACTCAAACCAAATCTTCATGCCCAGAGCTGCGGTTCCTGCTGCTCCAGCTCCCAGCACCCCTCCTGCTGCCCAACGGACCTGGAGGGACAAGCTGAGGAGGGGCAGGACCAGTCGTCCAGGAGACGAGACAGAGTCTCACATGGACGATGGCTTCCAGTCTGTATCCCTGGACTGAAGCAGCGGTAACTTTGCACTCTTGTACATTGCTTATGATGCACAAGCTCCAGACAAAATGTGTTTGGCCTGATGTCGACGGTGCAGTTTGTCAGTAGAAGGATGTGATGTGAAGTATGATGTGGACACTGGATCATCTGGATTTTACATTGAAGTGGGGTCAGATCATCTTTGAAGAGAAACCATATCCAAGTTTTTATTAGTGCAATAATTAGTGTAAACAGAGGTGAAACATGTGGAGGAGCCCTGAAGGAACACAACATACAGCTAATTATGAACGAGCCATGTATTTGTTTAAAACTGTTTACACTTAATCTCTTGAATATTCTTTGTTGTCATACTGTAAATAAATGAAAAGCAAATACAAAAGCTTTTATCTCTCGCTGAGTTTATTTAGTCATTGCTGCACCTTATCAAGACTCAAAAAGGAAAAAAAAGGAAACTTTGTTGCAGAGTTTTGCCGTTTTATTGTATAATATCAGTTTGTACATTTTCAATAATATATAATCCACTCCTATACGCGTCTTGCACACATTTAAAATGTATATATGCCGTTATTTCGAATAAGCGCCACCGTGGTGGGAACAAACCGAGACGTATGCAGCACAGCAAGGTCACAGATGATGACAAGAAGAAAGGCATGCTCACACAGAAACAATATACAATCCTGAACAGATGATCACAGTCTCCAAACCTGTCACTGACTTAGTTCACTTTGCTATAAACGTTGACACCGAGCTCCTTTTACACCCACTGGAACAACCACAGAAGCTGAAGCAGGACCTGCATTCAAATGTCAGCAACAACAACCCACCCAACCCCCAGCCCCCAGCCCCCAGCCCGCCCCCCCAACAATCTACTCATATTGTGCAACACGACACACATATGTGCGGTGGAGGAGGAGGAGCTTCTCTGCTTTATAAAAAGAATTAAATAAGAGTTTCTCTCAACTTAATTCTGGTCATTTAAAGCTGTTTAGACTTCCTTATCCGCACCCAACAAACACAAAACACTGATTGTAGTAAACATCTGGCATCATGAAGGGATACACCCTCATGTGTTTAAGCTTCCTTGTGAGAAAATTCACACACATAACTGGCAACCCAGCTGCCAATCCAAAATCTGTTATTGTTTTCTTAGAATAAAATGTCTGTCAGTTTCTTTTTTTTTTTTTTATCAAGTTTTACAGAAATGGAAAAAGGAGCTCTCGACAAAAGAGGCACATACAAATTTACACAACACCCTGCTGATTCACACGGATGGCAGTTTCACTACTGGACCGTTACTGTTCAAACCAATGGAAACAGAAATGACATCAACACTATTACGATTATTAGATAACAAGGTACATTGTTGCAGCATATATTTGTGAGAATACCCATAGAGCCTTGAGCCTTACAGTAGTCGTAAAGATAAGTGAGATACAGAGAATAAAATCGGTAAAACAGGTTTTCATCAAAACACTGGTTGGACTGAGCAAATACAAAGACACGTTTACACAGCCAGACAGACAAGAGGGATAATAGAAGAGTATAATGACGAGCATATTCAGTTGTAACCTGAGATGTTCAGGAAACAGATTGTGATAATACTGCACTCGGAGCGTTTCAGCTTGGTTTTCATCCATGATTGCGTTGGCATAAAAATACAACCAGTGCAGACCTGTAAACTCCTCATCTCTGACAGAGCAGATCCACAGAGGAGAGGATGAGGGACAACTAAAAAGATCCAAACCAAAATAATATATATATACTATATATATATTTTTCTATTTTAAAATTTCTACAACAAGCCATCTGTACATAGAGTCTATATTACAGCCTCTTTGCAGAGTGAGAGCCTCCTGACACGTGATACCAAACTCTCCCCCTGGCAAAGAAACTATTTTTTGCTTCGCACATTCTTCCCTTCTCCATCGATTTACAGTATGTGTTTCTTTTTCATTCCAGTGATGTCAGAACCGTCTTACTGCTGGTCCATGTCAGCGGTCCCAGATTGTACTTACTCTGTTATACTGGCATAAATATTTCAACATAAAGAAAGCACTGTGCAAATGAGAGTTTCTTTGGATTAGTATCGCCTCCAAAATAGCCCCATTATGTTATGATATTTTTCATTGTTATCTACCGATCTACAAAACACACCTAGAAACCAGCCCATCTAGTAACACTACCTGTCTGGCAGAGAGACTAAACAAAAGGAAAAGTTTGTCTACACTACACCACACTACACTAAATTTGACACTGTTAAATGGTAAGAACTGACTGCTGTAAAAGGGCGAGTTTGGTCCAGTGTTTTGCAAACATTAGCATCGTTAATGACTCCACTCGCTCGCTGCTGAAGCTGCTGAATTCTCACCTTGGTTTAGGGCGAGCGGACGCTCAGACGTGCTGAGCTTTAAAAAAAAAAGTTCAGAGAGGTGTAGAGAGGAGGCAGCTAGGACTGAAGGAAGGAGCTGATGGAGCTGATGAAATCTAAGGGTTTGTCTGCGTGGATCCAGTGGCTGGCGTCCGGGATGTACTGGATGTCTGCGGCGGGGAACAGCCTCTCGATTTCTGGGTAATCATCAGAGCTGATGGAGACATGGAGGAGGAGGAAGGAGAACAGGTAGAAAGAGGCAGAGCACATATCAAAGTACATAAACAGTACATATCAAAATAAAGGAAATTACATCTGAAATCTGAACTTTTTTTTTTGTCTTTTTCTTTTATTTCTTTTGTATTTAAGCCAATTTTATATTTTCTGTTTCTTTTTGTAATTTCAATTAAATCCATTCTTTCATTTATTTTTTCTTTCTTTCTTTGTCTAACACTGGATCATGCTGTTTTGTGATTGACATTCCCTTCATTGTTTCCTACAGACACACGGTTGATCGACTGAGGTTACAGTCAATGACTTTCCTGTTTTGTCACAGGCTTCTTTCCATCAACTTATGAATCTAGCCCGAGAAAGATCAAACTGTTGCATAGCAACAGTGAAAAAAACATATTGTGAAAGCAGAGTGTGGAATCTACCTTTTGCTATGATCATGGAGACTTCAAATAAGTTAACAAAAGACTCAAGGTTTGTGATCTCAGAGTCTGTGTGACGAGCTCAACAACCACCCTCCATTTGCAAGGTGAAGTTCTTTCTACATTCTACATTTTGCAGCACTTTGAGTGAATATACAAGATTTATACATCACTGCAGAGAGAAGCAGTCTGTCTGCGGTGTTGTGTTGTGTTGTGTACCTGATATAAGCAGAACTGGCTCCGCCCAGGAACAGCGTGGGTCCGTCGTAGATGCTGTCGAAGCTGGGGAAGCTCATGATGTTTTCGAGGTGTGCTGAGATGGCCTCCAGGTTGACCCTCCAGGCGTAGTGTCCGTTCTGCTCCACCAGGTTGGTCAGCAGGAACTGACGCACCGAGTGCTCCTGCAGGACGGAGGCTCAGGTTAAATGGTTCTATATCTATAGTATAGTGGTGCATGCAGCTACTTGTATGAGACGGAGGTTACCTGTAGTGAGTCATACATAGAGAAGTGACAACTGATTTCACACATTGCTGTGGTTTTGTTTGCCTGTAATGTTCAGGTTCACTTTGACTGTCCTCTGCCATTGCAGGCAGGCGTCTGCAGTGAAACAGCTCCAGAAACTTTCTGACCTGCTTTTGTTCCAGTGAGTGAGGAACAAAACTGAGCATACTGCAGTTATAGAGTCAGATATGTCCTAAAGGAGCTGGTGGAGACCAAAAACAGAGCTAGAAAGATGAGAATATCACTGGATATAAGATTATCTTCCCATGGATAAGGAGGATATGTAAACAGTATGTTCGTTAACAGGTTGGCTTATCAACTTTCCTTTAGTCAGTGCCTTGTTTAGAGATTTTTTCTGCTGCCCTCAAATGGCCAAAAAAACCCAACAACAGCTGCTGCAGCTTGACTGTTTATATAGGAAACGTATTAAGAAAAGATGAGGTTTATTCCTGGGAGACAAACACGCCGTTGTGGAAAAAAGGAACTTGTGTTGCAGGTTTAATTTATTGAAGAACAGCTGTCGTGGACGCTGACTAACTGTGTTATGAAAGAACGTTCCTGACCTTGACCAGTTTGCGCAGCTGATCCTCCGCCATCCGCCTGGCGGTGGAGCGCGGGATGTCGCTGGAGATCTTCACATCCTGCATGGCCTGGATGTAGTAACGGAAGTTGGTGCGCGTGGTGGTCTGAGCTGGACTGATGTCTACGACCACCAGCCGCTCCACCAGACCGGGCTACGGCCACAGAGAGACAGGTTGTGGGGAAAAAGAAAACAAGTTGACGTCATGTGTAGGAGAAAACCCAAAGGACAAACAGACAACAAAACGTAGAGCTGTGTGTACAGTAGATGATTAATTCCAGAGCAAATGGAAAGGTCAGGCACCGTGGCGTCATGATAAATTCATGGTGACATTTCTGCAGCGCTCACCTGTGTCAGAGCGGTGGTCATGGCCGTCTTCCCTCCCATGCTGTGGCCGATGAGGACGCACCTCTCGATGCGCAGCTGAGCCAGGAGGTGTTTCAGATCCCCGGCCATGGCTTCGTAGGTCAGCACCGGGCTGTGAGGGCTGTTGCCGTGGTTACGGGCATCTACAGTCAGCACCTAACTGGTCAAAGGACAGTTAGGACACTTGGAATGGGGGGTAAAGAGGCAACAGAGCAGTCAGGTGCGTTCTGGCGTCTGAGCAGGAAAGTGACAGCCGACACAAAGGCTGGATTGTTCAGGCCGGGACACAGAGCCGGTTATCTGTCAGTGTTTATTACAGCAGGAGAGGGTTTGTATCAAATAACTGGCAACACACTGGTTGACTGTATGTTCCCAGGCCTGCTTTCATCAGAGGGCCAGTGTCAGGCTGCTCACAACCAACTCAAACACACAGAGACCAATTGTTTTTTTGGTAACACTGTATTTGACGCCTATCTCTATAACGCATTATAACTATACTTATAATGAGTTATAATGCAGTTATAGCACTATATAACTAAATGATCAATGATAAATGATCATAAGGCTTTATAACAATAAGCACAACACATCATAGAGCATTATAACTCTATTATAATACTTGACCTTATAAGCCATTATAAAACGCTCTATGATGTGTTATGCTTATTGTTATAAAGCCTTATGATTAAATATATGTGTTTATAATGATAGTTATACATGTCTATAAGCCAATTATAACACATTATGACTATATTTATAATGCATTATCAATGTGGGTATTGTCAGCGAGTTACTAACAATTATAACATATTATAATACCTGACCTTATAAGTCATGATAAAATGCTTTATACCATAGTATGTTATAATTATTGTTATAAAGCATTATGATCATTTATGAGTGTTTATAACTATAGTTATACAGTGCTATAACTGCATTATAACTCATAAGTATGGTTATAATGTGTTGTAGAGATCGGCGTCAAATAAAGTGTTACTGATTTTGTTGTTGTTGTGACAACAGACAGGGGGTGATGTGACGTCTTCATCACTGCATTACCTTTCGGCCTGTGCGCTGCACCAAGGACTTTGCTATCGAGTGGAAGTTAGATTTGCTGCCAAAAAGGCCGTGAAGAAACACCAGCGGGGTGCTCTCCCCTTTCCCATCGAAGACATCGTAGGTCAGGTTGACTGAGCTGAGGAGAGAGAAAACACATCCACGCTGATTAGTTTGAACCTCTGTGTGTCTGTGGTGAGAATAATGTCACCGCCTCAGACAGCAGCAGTGATAAATCGCAGTAACAAAACTATGCAAAGTGATGAATCTATCAGGAACAAACATGAACAGGATATCAGGCGCTGCCTCATGATTTGTGAAACATTTTGTTTGGAAATGTTTTGCTTCCACCTGCTGGTTCCACATTAGAGAACCATACAGCAGCAGTTAGTTGTCTTTTGTCATGACAATATGACATGTGGTTGAGAAGCTGAGATTACTTATAAGATAAATCTGCCAAATTAACTGCCAAGTCCGACTTTGAAAAGCAACAAATCTAATTTGGAAAATGAAAACAGAATTTTTTTGCTTAAAAAAAACCCCTGAAACAATTAATACTTTATCCAACATAAATGAAGAGTCTATTCCTTATTATCTGATGAGCAATTTATGATGGCACTGATCTGGAAAATGGACCGTGTAGAAATCTAGTAATAAAACCCAATTTACTGAGGTTATATTAAACTCACTTGTGAAATAGCGTTTTAAAACACTACTTAAATATTCCATCATAGAAAAACCCACACCTCTCCCTTCATTAACGGGTCTGATCATTTCCCTCTTTCTTAAGCAATCAATTTCTCAGTGTGTAGGATGAGAAAACAGTGAAATATGAGCATCATCACTACCTGGAGACTGAGTGAACGTGTTCAAGTGACTTAGTCTTGACTGAACAGCTGTGAAAAAGCCTCAAATGCTGGGTTTTAAATCACCAGGGAACTGGCAAATATTCCCATTTGAGATGCTGCAGTAAGTGATGTTTTTACAGCAGTGTTGCTTCATAATGCCTCAACCTCCATCAAATCTACACTGGCTGAAAGCTGTTCTTTTCATCTCTACAAAGCCCTTAGTGTCCAAACACCACTCCAACAGATGCAACTCAGGACTGGTCCAGACAACAGTGTCCTCCACACTACAATTAAAAACGTAGTTATTACACATTATGGATGATCAATAACATTTCCTGTCAACTAGTGTATAGACTGATCAGATAATCAGTTCAGTATTACTTAGCTGGCTTCTGGGTGTGTAAGGAAGCAGGGAAGTGCCATGTGTAATGGGGGTAAATTGGGGCCCAGCAACACAAACCAATAGGTGGTCAATTGGGCCATAGTTTGATGATATACTGATAATATAATAATATAGCACACATGTAGCATAGCAACAATAAACCATAATAGGCTATGCTACGGCCGCTTGATGTAGCTGCACAAATATGACAGAGAGCTCATAACGGTGTATGAAATCCTCTTTGTAACATCTGCAGGTTTAACCGTGAAGCTAACCAGGCGTCTGAATGTCCTCTATGGAAACTCTCCACTGGACGGTTAATAAAGATGCAACGTCACGACATGGCGACTCATTTCTACCGGTTAAATAAGCGGCTGCATGCAGAAAGAGACGCAGCGGCCGTCCGGTCGACCCGGCGCCGCTCCGCCGCTGCAGCCCCGGCGGACAGAGGGCATCGGTTAGCAGGGGAAGCTAGCAGGGATACCTGGATGAGCTGGCGGTCCGGACCGGGAGAGCTACACCGCAGACATGCTGCTGTCCCTGGGATAAACGACACGACTGGCGGCCGCTCTGCAGCAGTCCTCTCTGGATCAGGCGACACAAAGCGCTCATGGCAGCATATGCTCCGTTACCGGGCGGGCGAGAAACTGCATGTGCGGTTAAAGACGGCCACGGTGACAGCCGAGACTCGGTGAGGCAACATGCACGGAGCGCTGGAGGTCGAGATTGAACTGAAGGAGGCTCCAAGCTGTCAACAGCTGAGGGTGACGCTGCGTCATGACGTAGGACGCAAAAGACGAGGGGGCCTTTCCCCTGAGTTTCGTCTTTCAGGCTGCAGCAAAAAACGACCTTCTATTTACTGTAGCATCACTGTCTGCTAGTAGTAAATATAAAAGCACCAAAGTACTGATAAAAATCCTAAACTATCAGCATATATCACAGTTTATCAGTTCATAATATCCTGAAAATTTAACGAGTAAATACAAAATGTATAAGATAAAATGTAGGGGTACAGAAAGTAGAATGTGCATGGTGGAGTAAAAGTGGGAAACAGAGGACAACAGCAGAAAATCTAAAAACTTAACCAAAGTATTTTAAAATAGCTACACTTTCTACAGTGCTTGAATATGAAGGTTCCTGGTTAATCTCCAGCGCTGGTGATTTGGTATGATCATTTTATTTAATTCTACATGGCTGGCCTCAGTCTATAGGCTATAGGCCTGTAGCCACACACTTGATAGAATTAGTAGGCTAATATTAAATGGTTGAAAACGTTTTTAACAACAAAAAAAAGGCAGAAAAAAAACATTTGAGATGCATATGCACATTGGAGCCTTCATCTGACATGTCAAACAATGGGCTGAACTTATTTTGTGTTTATTTTGTCCTGATTTCACATGAGCAGGTGTTGAAATCTTTTTTTCCCCCCGCGTTAGTGCACTGTTGAACCACTAGGTGGCGCCCTAGTATTACAACATGGGCTACACACCTGTTCGCCACCAACAAAATGATGATCCTATTATTGCACTGTCCTACTCATAGACTGTAAAGGTCCTACTGCTCTCTGTTAGACAGGCTGTCAGTCAGTGAAGTGGTCATTTCTTATTTTGTCAGCTCCTCTGTGAGACACAAGAGTCTGTAGTAGTCAAACCTGTCATGTGCGATAATAGTCTGTATGTCTGCACTCATTCTGTCACAGTGCTTCAACAGTGTGATACATTTTTTAAGTGTTCTCTGACAAGTATGTTAATGTTTACTCAAGTAACATTCATTTATAATGGATTTCTGTTTCTAACCCATATTCTATTCATTCTGCTCACAGTCTACAGATACAGTAGCTACTCTGCCAAAGCTCCAGGCACCTCATAGTGTATGTTTAGCTTCTGATCCATCATGCAGTGCCTCAGATGATCAGTCCCAAACACAGAGCCAGAGTCATCCAGAACCATCTTCAGTGTGAACAAGAACAAAGAGTCCTGCAACAGATGGTCTGGCTCCTCCAGAGCCCTGATTTCAACTTTATGGAGTTGGTCTGGAATCACATGAAGAGACAGAGGAGACTGAGCCAGACTGAATCCACACAGGGACGGGGGTACGTTTTCTGAGATGCTGCATAGGCTACCTATAGCAGGAAGAACTTAACACTGTGGAGAAGTGGTGTCGTTTTAAAGGGAAGTCCCAACATTTGATTTGCATGTTTTCTCTCTTTAACTTTACTTTTAGTGCCTGGGATGTTTACACAGTTCTGTGTGACTCAATATTTATAACACTTGAGTCATTCTTGAGTCTTACAGGTAGAATAGTCTCAGAGGAGCTCAGCAAGGGGAACAGCTACAAAGAAATATAATTTACGGCCGGGTGATCTTTATACAGCACCAGAAACCTTCCTCTTTCAGACCTCTCTCATCCCTGTGCTGCTTCTCACCATCACTTTGTTTCGGGTTGTGATCAGTTTGTTCTTCTTGCTCTCCTGTCATACACAGGAACAGAAAAAACAAACTCTCTGCCTATGGGCTTGGACAAGCCTGGTTTCCATCGCTGCGTCTCCAAACATTCATTGCTATGGGCAACGTGTCTGCTGGGATAAAGCATGCTGTGAACTGTCACCATAGAGATGGCATGAGACAGAGGCCCAGGGGAGCACATGGTACACACTCAACTGAGAAAGAAGAAGAAGAAGTAGGAGGAGGAGGAGGAGGAGGAGGAGGAGGAGGAGGAGGAGGAGAGGGAAGATGAGGGTGCATTTTCTATTCTACTGAACACTGTGTGTCAGTGCTCCAGTTTCTTTAGACAAAATATGCAAAAATGTCAGCACCATGTTCCTGACACCAATTCACTTTCTCCATAACATTTTCTGTTTCAGTCAAATAATAGTTACTTTAAATTACATTTTGTAAGCAATGAAATGGACGTGGGAGAGATTTATTCACGCAATTAAGGATGTCACAGTAAAATGGATAGGCTGCTATGTTTATGCATCTATATAAAACTACAACATATCCATTTAAAGGCAAAAGGAAGAGGAATAACACAAGAACGAAGTGTGAAAAACAATATGCCATGAGATTCAAAACACACTGGTCCATGGCACATGACAAAGAAACACACATTAAAAGTATGAAACCAGAATTCGTGTAGACACACATCGTCAGTGGCAGTTTAAAAGTTGAGGTCATTGTTCTATCGATAAATATACTGTGCGACAAGTGTTTAGAGGGTTAAATAACTCCATGCTGCACAAAACACAGCTTTGTTCTCAACCATCTCTTTTCAAAGGGACTGCTCACGCACATGTAACTTGACATGCTAGACAGTGAGTTCCTGATAGTTTTTCACATATTTTCAGTCTAGAGGAAGTAAATGTCTGACTGTCAAACATCAAAACTAAAGGTTTGAACTAAGGATTTAATCCTACATGGTAGGAATGTCTGTGTTGAATTGGTGTGTTGACAGAAAAGTTCTCAAAAAGTGACTAATTAAAGCAATATTTACACCATATTTATTACCTTCTTGATGCAGATAAACAACTGAAGGAGAGATGAGCCAGTGTTGACCTGAAAGAATATTTTTCATCCAGACACCATGGAACAAAGATGAACTAGAAAATGTCTACAACATACATCGACATACATACTGTGCATGCACAACGTGGTGTAGTACACTCTGTGATAAATAATGCCACATACACAGATTCACCAAAGAAGTAGAACCATGCAAAGGAATGATAGGGTTTGATATCTTGGATCATTAAATGTTCAGAAGAACAACTCCCAGTCCCTCATTATTTAATGATGACAATGCAGCGTTTGTCATCTCTAACAATATTAATGGCATGTATACTAAACAAGAAGCTACATGATAAAACCTTAAAATGTTTTTCAGCTGAAAAAACTCTGTGTTCACTGAAGCAGAAATGTCCTTTGCCTGCAGTGAAATGTCGGCTGCTGCCTAAATATTAACCATGTTTCAGGACGGCCTGTTTTCATGGCAGTGTTGTTATTCTCTCGCTGCACTGTCATATGTTCCATCGCGATGAGGCCGAGAAATGAGGAAGAGACTATAATGTCAGCCTCATTGTGTTTTGCTCTATGAGGAAATGTTGTCATTGTGTGTGGGTGGAAAATCAGTCACATGTTGACATTGAACATCAGTAAAATGGGACCTGATATTTATTATTATTCACGCAAATGAATCAAACTTCTGCTGATTCACAATAGAACCGAGTTTCACTTCTGCTTCTCTGTGATTGCTTCACTGTCAGTGTCATCCTTCACCCATATTTTTTTGGTTCTTTAAATTTTCAGCAACATGTGAAGATGGGCATGAAATTGGGAGACAGGGAATAGGAGACTTTCACATGTGCAGAATACTTCACAAATTATGTCTGTCACTATGATGTTCCTAACTGTTCCAACAAGCAAACTTTTCCACATTCATGAGTTATGAATATATTTTTATGTAGTTTAAATGTAGTTTCTTATTGTGCCTATTCAGTCACATTCTCTGGAGTTTGTCCTTTCTAAAAATATACATAAAGAAACACAAATTCAGGCCCTTCCTGGAAAGCTCTCTCTCAGACATATGAGTCAGACAGTATTTATTTATCCATTTATGACATACTGTAAATGATAGAACAAAGTATTTCCCTTTAATTAGTTGCCCTACTTAAATATAAATATTAATGACTCATTAATCCTGAAACCAAGCTCGGAGGTCCATGATAAGAGCGGCTGAAGAGGAGAGGAATGTTCTCCTCAGTGCACAAGAAGAGCGTCCTGACAGAGATCAGATCTCAGCGCTGACGTCTCATGGGCGGGTGTGTGGGGGCACGGTCAAAACTCTGTGTTATCTGTGGAGGCTCAGGTCATGTTCATGTTTTTGACTCTGGTGTTTATGTGCATCTTTTCAAAAGGTAAATTCCGACTTGGAAGTTTTTCAGGGAATTTTCTGGAGGTTTGACTCTGACAGGCCGCAGCATGAGCCAAACTCACTGATTCAGGGTGGCCGGTATCTGCAGGTCAGATGAGGAAATTCAGAGTTTATTTCAATTGCAAGGCAAATACACAAAATGGATATGCAGATGTGGACAGTATTTACTTTCTGAGGAAAAGCTAAAACAATGATGTGTATTTGTAGATTCTGGTATTCAGATTTGGGGACTTTTTGTCTACACTATGAAAAATCTGACTTCTCTCTCAAAAATGTAAAAACTAATAGGCCTATTTTAATATGAATTTCCTAATGACTTGAAGAGAAAAACACAAAATCAAAACTTTATCTCTGTGAGGTTCCAACAGATAGTTTATCTGCTTTACACAACTTTACAGTCCATCATTCAATGAGGTAAAAGAAAACAGTGATAACCTGGGATTATACTTTCTAGTGGCTCTATCAGGGACCTGATGGACTTTGCTGTTTGGTCATCGCCATGTTTGCGAGAAGTCTGCTACCTGTCAACTCCACGTGTTCCTGCTGGAAAGAGAAGCTGACAGTCAGATGTTTTATCTGCGGCCCTGTGCTGGCTTCTCGTGAAATTTTTGACCTTTTCTTCCAGTTCTCACTTTGTCTAATTCACAGTAATGAACGTCAGCAGCCCACTGCTGAGCAACCCTACCTCCGCCTCAACCTCCTAAGCATAAATAAAGCCTGAATTAATGAAATATATTGCACAGATATTTAATTGGAGTAAATTTCTATTGACATAAGGGGCAGTTTTTCTTACATATTTTGCAAATTCTAATAGATTGATATTGAACTACTAATACAATGTTTGTGTTTTCTGTCAGGGTTTCCACCTTGGTTTACAATATCCACTTCATATGTCCAAAAATTATTATAATAATTATAATTATAAAGCCATAAAATTATAAAGCAGGAAATATGGTCATAAGGTCTGACCTTGAGAATACACATAACACATTTGATAAGAAACACTCAATGTAAATCTCCAAAGGGCACCTTTAAGTGGCCAATATTCAATGTGTCTGACCTGTAAAAAATAAAAGGAAAATTAAGTTTCCTTTCAAATTTGATCAAAATTTTGAAAAAAAATTGAGAATTTGATGAGTGCTTTTTCTTATCATGATAAACAACTAGTGGCATCAAACTAACTGGAGAAAAGAAGTGCAACACCCTGTTATGTTAAATCACATAACTGTGTGACAATTAAAAGAGTGATGTTGTGGAATACATGATGGGGAATATGGAAACTTCCAGAAAGTTTCCATTCTCTCTCACATTGTCTTGCACCATTCACATCTGCTGAGAAAACCATAATTATTTACAACTGATAAGTCATGTGATGATTTTTCCACAGTTCATGTTTTGTGTGATTATTGTGACACTTTATCGAATCTGTGACAGAGATTTTTTTTTTCCACTGAATTGGTCAAATTCCACTCAGTGACTCACCCTGACCGTGCTTCTGTGAGATTACAGGGGTACGACAAGGTGTGTGTGTTTGAGTGTAAGTGTGCGACTGATTGGTAAAACCTGGTGACAGAGAACTGAATGTAGCAGGGGCGTCTCAAGGCCGATAAAAACACCTTTGGTGCTTTTCTTACTGATAAGACTGTAAAATGTAAATGTTCACCACCGGGGGCTGAGCTGACCTCCTCCATCAAAACTGAACTCACTTCCTGTGCCTCTTATTATTGCCTCTTGAAATATATTGAACATTTGGTAAGAGCTATTAGAGTGTGGTTTCTCTTTCTCTGTGTAGTGTCGTCTTTTCAGTTAATCACTACATCATTTTTACAACCACAAGTTAATATTGGGTCAGGCTGTTGTTACGTACTTCTATTACTGACTCCTGGAAGTAACCTACAGTGACGTTTGTGTGTGTGACATAGATTGAGAGTTTATTTCCTTGTTTAACCAGACATCTGTTGTGAGTGAGTCAAAACAGATGTGAACAGATGTTGTCAGCTCAGCTAGTTTAGCTCACATTAGGTAATTTAGTTTGTTAAATATTCTACATGAGGCTGGTCGACAAAGGTCAGAGCTTGTCAACACAGTGTCTTTTAAATAGTGAGAGATTAACACAAAGTCGATATAAGGAAAAGAGATAAAGGTATTTGAGTGTTACCAAAGATAGAAAGTGAAATAATCAGATCAGGCTTTATCACAGGACAATAACAGTGAACCCCAAACAATGGTGTGTTTACAACACAACTATTATAAACTGACAGTGGAGCTCTTATTGTGGCTGTCAACAGGTCAGTTTATACATACAGCATGGGTTTGTGTACATGACAAAATGGGTGTGTGTTATGTATGACCAGGTCAAACTAAATGTATGAGTACTGTAACATGTGTATATATGGTGTGTAACAGATCCCAATAATCTAATTATAACTGAATCTGATTAAATAATGTGGTGCTGAGTCGGCTGTATTCAGTCTCTGTCTATATATAATCTTGTCTGACAGTTGCTCACAAACACCAAAACAAACATAAAGACACAGAAACATACAATGATATTAAGTTTATGAACAAAAATGGCAAAGGGACAAAACATCCAATGAGCTATAAATAAATGAAGATACATCACATAGTGTCTGATTATCCTGAGCTCGTTATAATCACTCACTCAAATCTAATTAAGGAATTACAGTGAGATTATTAATTTTCTGACTTTGTTTCATGACATCTTTCTTTACGTTCTTCATGACACAGCCAATAGTCAAACATTTCTTTCATCTTTGCCAGGTTTATGGCACGGCGAGGAGTCCACCTGCCGCACAGGAGGCCGCTCCGGGCCTCTGGCTTCAACAGACGGATTCAGTTGTATCCACCGACAAAGAAACCAAACAAAGAAACCAAACTCCCAAAGCCTGGCCCGTCTTTCAGCATTTTAAACTGTTTGCATTGGCCTGGACCCAGTTTGTTTTAGCACCATATGCGTTAAACAGTCTGACAAAATGAAACACTTCTGTTTTACAATGACTTTTATTGAAATCTTCAACAATATTTGGAAGTTAGGCTCTTCTATAAAATACCTGATTATTCCTGGAACAAGTTCATAACAAAAACAAAAACAATCTTTTTTAAATAAGAACAACATTCATTAGTGATTCTTTTACTTTAGTCACAGAAAACACATCCTGCTGATCTGGTAACACACATCCAACACACATTGTCAGACACACACACACACACACACACATACACTAACAGAGGACTGTACAGGTTGTTGCTTCAAATTTCAAATAATAGAAAAAGATATAAAAATGTTTGAAGTGAAGACAGTAATAGGAATCTATTCAAATACACAGACAACACATGAACAGTGGAATAATATACAGTAATGCCAAAATACATTACAAACACATTTTGTCACAGAAATATAAAATAATCACACATATGAACACAAAGATTGGGGCTTTGTGTGCTGATTGTAACAGTCCTTGCATCCTGAAACTGTGAGACTGCGAGGAAGCAGATAAAGCTGTAACCTGGGGCCGTATCGTGGAGCCATCTTCAGTTTCCAAGCAGAAACTCTCCTAAGCAAATATCACATGCAAAACACACATACAGCACTGCACGCACACACACACACACACATGCTCACATTCGGAACAATCCCACAACCAAATCCATGTAAAATGAGAGCTGCCTCTTCCTCGTCAGTGACACACCGAGAGTTTCAGTGAAACACGACACCAGCCGGCTAACGACAGAGACACACGCACACACACACAGACACACACACACAATGAGCAGGTGGTTTTCAAACTCACATAATGCCACATAGGCTTTAGCTCTGCTCTGCTGGGAACAGGCTCTCATGTTCACACACTGAAAACTATTAGAAGATTATAGCAGAGCAATATGTGAATATACAAGTCGAGCAAAAGCAAAGCAGACAGATCAATATCTACACAAACGTCTTCATGTCGGAGTCTTTTCATGGGATTCACCCTGTGGTTTCAGACAGCAAAAAAACATACACACATTTTCATTTGTTTCCTACTTCCCAACTCAGTCAGTGGGCCTTTCAGACATAGTCTTTCCTGTCGTACCCTCCGCCTGCGCTGGTGCTGCGTGGGGCGGAGTACGCCATCCGTGGTGGCTTGTACTTCTTCTCTTTTGGCGGGCAGCTGCTGCACAGCATCGCCCCGCCGATCAGGAGCAGGGCGGCCGCTCCCCAGCCGATGTAGAGGGCGGCCCCCAGCTCCCTCTTCTGTGAGTTGAGCAGAATGGGGTTGTAGAAATCCCGGATGACGACGCTGGCGGTCCAGGAGACGGGGATGAGGACCAAAAGGCCGCCGAGGAGGAAGAAGATCCCGGCGATGATCATCACCTTGGCCTTGGACGGCTCGTCTTCGATGCAGTTGGTGCACTTGGCGCCGACGATGGAGATCATGACCCCGAGCACCCCGAGGATGATGGCGATGATCAACATGGCCCTGGAGGCCTGCAGCTCCTGAGACAGGGCCAGCAGCGAGTCGTACACCTTGCACTGCATCTGGCCCGTGCTCTGGGTGATGCAGTTCATCCACAGACCCTCCCAGATGGTCTGGGCCGTGATGATGTTGGCTCCGATGAAGGCCGTCACCTTCCACATCGGCAGGGCGCATGTCACTATGGCGATGATAAATCCAATGACTCCGAGGGCGATGCCCACGATCTCCATGCCCATGGACATGCTGCCTCTTTAATCTGGTCACACGACAGCAGCTGAACAAAGGCCTTGAGTGAGGAGCGTCCTGCTCTGTTGTTCAGGTGTCTGTGACAGCACCTGTGAGAGGGTG
This sequence comes from Trachurus trachurus, assembly GCF_905171665.1. Lineage (NCBI taxonomy): Eukaryota > Metazoa > Chordata > Actinopteri > Carangiformes > Carangidae > Trachurus > Trachurus trachurus. Next base: position 25,898,786 of record NC_139903.1, on the reverse strand, counting down.
TGATGTGGAGATGCATCCACGGAAACAAGAGATCCTTTATACCTCAGGGGAGCAAGGAGGAGTCCCACGGTGATGATGTCAATAGGAGGCCGCCTCCATATACGCACACACACATAGACGACAGCACCTGTGTATATACTGTGGAGGAGGGGAGCTGGAGACAGGACGGGTGAGAAGGGATGGAGGGAGGGTGTGTTTTCATGTGTGTGTGGTTGGTGGGGGTTGGTAAGAGGGCTGCCTCTTCACTTCCAGGAAGAATCAACACTTCAAAAAAGTACTTCACCGGTTTTCTCCCAGTAGCTGTGTTGTGTCCGATGTGGTGTGAAGTGGCCAGGGCTGCTGTTACCATGGTTGTGAACAGGTAAATCACAGGAAATGTCACAGTTCCTTTCTACATAAAGCGAGTAAAAGCACGACAGCAGCTCACCACAGTGAACACCAGAGAGGAAGCTTCTGCCTCTGGCTACTTGGTGAGCTTTATTGTGAGTAAGCATAGAGACCAAACACACACACTGAGGCCGTGTGATACTGTTGATCTTTCGTTACCTCTTGGTTCCAGTTGTGTGGCTTTCTTAAACAAAATGGGATTCGGTGTTGGGATAACAATCCCAAAGCTCAGCTGGAAACCGGAATAACTGCACCCAGAGTAAATATGAGCAGAGGGAAAACATAATAGGTCAGCGCTCAGACACCTTTAGCATACACACAGAGGGATCTTCTCAGTATCGGTTAAACTCTGTGCTCTGACTAGCTCCTGGTTAACTGTACCATATCAAGGTTCAAGTTTCAAGGTTCATCTATTGTCACTCTCTAAAACGTGCTTTCACGCGAAGAGACCGAAATACTCAGGTCTCAACAACAAGTAAAACAAGTGAATAAAGCACAGCATAAAGTCCACATCAGCAGCAGTGGGGGGCAGAAGGATCAGGTAATGAGAAAGAAAGAAAGAAAGAAAGAAAGAAAGAAAGAAAGAAAGAAAGAAAGAAAGAAAGAAAGAAAGAAAGAAAGAAACTTAAAAATTTCTATTCTCAAAAATTCTAGATTTGACTCCAATTTCATTCCAAAAAGATGTCAAGATAAATATCAAAAATATTTCTCGTTAAAATCAAAAGTGCTATTTGGTCTTAAGAGTTTTATATTTTATTAAATCAATGTGTTAAATTTGGGTTAAGAAGCAAAAGTCATGATGACCTTGTGTCAGGAATTTAAAAACAGTACTAGTAGTAGTATTATTGTGGAAATAAACTTCAAAACAATCAGACAAAATGTTACACATTTTCACCTGCTTTGCACTCACTTATCCACCCACTTCAGCTGTGCAGCAATTACAGGGCAGGTTCAGATTTCTTTATTCAGGTGCTCATCTGAGCAGTGAAAGATGGTTTTATTGCTGGAATTATTCTTCAAGTCATTTCCCACATAGTGTGAGTGTAATGATGAATTCCACAGTCCCAGTGATCACTCTGTGGAAATTAAAGAAAGGTATCTTCCAGTCAAAAAAGCACCTAATAATCTGTAACGAAGGGGGGAACGTGTGTTGTGTCTCTGGAAAGTTTTGGGGACATCACTCACCTCCAGCCCTGAAAAACATTTAAGGTGCCGCTAAGGACTTGGTTTGATTAACAGGGCTTATGATGTTTGGGTGCTATCTTTGTGAGGACACTCATTGACGTCATAATGTATTCCCTAGCCTAATTATACCCTAAAGTCTTAACCATCAAACAGCCCTTGGAAAAAGTGAGGACCGGCCAAAATGTCCTCACTTCCCAAAAATGTCCTTATTCTGTTGGTGAAAAACTCTTGCCGGTTCCCTAGCCCCTTACCCTAACCTTAACCATCCAAAACAAATGCATAACCTTAACCACTCTGAACCTAATTTAAACCTAATTATAATAACCTAGTTATTATAAAGTCTTAACCCTCAAACAGCCCTTGGAAGGGGTCTGAGAAAGTGAGAACCAGCCAAAATGTCCTCACAGTCCCAAAATGTCCTCTTTCTGATGGATTAAAACTCAAACTGGTCCTCACATGTAGGCTATAGCTGTACAAGTACACACACACATACACCTCACAATTCTGTCCCACCACACATTAGCAGCACAAAGCCCATAGTAGCTCTCACCCGTCACACACACAAACACACCTCAGGGCTAAGCAGCAGGGTCATCTGTTTGTGGTCCCATCATGAAGCATCTTCATCAGTCACTTTGTCGTGTTTATGTCACAACATCAGTCGACAAACGTCTGCTGCAATAACAACCAGAACCTCGAGGTCTCCTGTATCCCTCCGCCTGCCAGAGGGGCAGGGTCTCAAAGTCAGATAAGGGCAGTATGTGAGGAAGTAAAACATTTTTCAAGCCTTAATAACACAATATGTAGCTTAATGTAAAATTAATACACAAAGTAGACATAGATAGCTAAGTGCTGTGAGTGATTATGCAAGTGCTGTTTCTTTTGTGTGAACTAATTATTGTCAACATGAGTTTTATCATAATACTGAGGTTTGGAAGACATGCAAAAAAAAAAAAAAGACTACTGTGTACTACGACTACTACTGTGTACTGTAACCCAGTAGGAACAGCAATAAACTCAACAACAAATGCAAATGAGTGATTCCTCCTGTTGCTGCTGTGATTCGCTACATCCAAAAAAAATTTGTGTCAAGATAACGAGCCGACACAGACAGCTGTCATTTTAGATTGTTCTTAACTCTATTGACAAGCAGTTACCTAAACAAGCACAAATGGGTGCTTTTCTGAAATATGACTCATATATGTTGTCTTTTCGATGTTATCGATGAAGCAGCAGCTTAAGAGTCAGATAAGATGTTTTACATTACATATTTAACCAAGTAAATCAATATCACAATCGTTTAGTCCAATTTTGTACACAAATATTTCCATTTTCTGCTACTTCATATTTCAACTACAGCACACTTCACTGCCAAATACTCAACAACTTTTATTTGTATCTTGAGTTATTACATACATTACACATTCAGATTAATTACACAAAATATAATCAATCAATCAATTATCCTGTATCATGTTTGTTAAAGATAAGATGAGACTTTATTAACTGAGGAGAGAAACAAGCCAACAAGCTATATTTATATTTTACCCAGAAGTAGGTCATGTTTATTCACCTGAGCTCACCTACCACAGAGGGAAATTTTGCCTATTCAAAGCAGGAGAGCAGGTATCTGTGGTACAGAGACTGAGTCACCAATCAGAGGCGACTTCCTATGCTCCCACTATATCAGGATCTAGAACAACATCAACATGGTGTTTGGTATTTTAATGCAATTGGTTTGAAAAGTGCAAGAATGTAACAACCAAAACTTTTATCTTACTCTATTTCAGTCTTCAACGTGCTCATGTTGTTCAAAGTTCATTTTACATGGTTATGATGACTGCATGTTTTTGAATTTTCACTTTCACATGAACGAGAGACAGTCGGTAACTACCATTGACGACACCGAGGTCATGACCTCTGTATTTTTTCCTACCTAAATGAATGAATAAAATGAAAATAAAAATAAACTATTTCATTTGTTCAGCGTACGTGGGAATACCGATGGCAGGTGATTTAATTGAGTGACTCCTCTCTTCTCCATAATAACAACACAATTCTGGTAATCTTGTTTGATCGCACTGCCCATTTGTCTCTTAACATTATGAAAAGCACAGTAATATAAATCTTATGTTTACAGATAAGTAAATATACAGGTGTGTGTGTGTGTGTGTGTGTGTGTGTGTGTGTGTGTGTGTGTGTGTGTGTTTACATAGAGATGAGAGGTGAGGTACCTGATGTTAGCTAAAAAGACACTACATTAATTAGATCCGGGCAAGTTTAAAAATAATGTGAATAGATACCGTATACAGTGGGTATGGAAAGTATTCATACCCCCTTCAATTTTTCACTATTTTTCACTCTCATCTTTTTGTACAATACAAAAGATTTGACAGGGAATTTACAAATAAATAAAAAATAAAATTTGTTCCACTTTAACCTAAATACCCACCCCCACCCACCACACAGGAAACCCACACGCATCAGATACTCAAACTGAAAAACAAAACTTAAGAAATTGAGTTCCGTTCAGTTGTGCAGCAGTTGTGCAACCTTCAGCCTTCACTACAACCCCCTATGATGGCCAGGGCCATATGCTGACGCCAACAGACTCAATAAGCTCATCCACAAGGCCAGTTACTGGTGGGTCAGGAGCTGGGGTCTCTCTGTCAGGGAGGACCATTTTGTCCAATTGTAGAGTAGAAATCTCAGTCGGACACGTGGCCAGCGTGTTTCCACACCTTAAAGGGATAGTCCAGCTTTTTTTTTTTTTTTTTTTAAAGTTGTATCGTGAACCATTCCCCAACTGTTGCTATTATCTCATTCAAACCTTTGGGTGTTCTTTCAAAGTAAAAGCCTATATTAGTATGTTGTATTATCCAAGATATTGTAATCAATTAAGCAGATTTTTTAAAAAAAAGAAAAAAAAATTCATTTGTCAAGTCACAACATTTTAATAAAAGTCAAACACATACAAGGTCTATACAACAAAGGTCCAAAAGATATGCCACAGAAAAGTTTCAATCTTTGTAGAAAACATCTGAACAGAGAAACACAACACTGTGAAATGTGACAGAGATGAGGAAACAAATAAAATCACTCACATTTGAACTTCCCTCAGTCTTTTTTTACAGTTTAATCCGACACCATTTTGACCTTGTGTCGGAGCCCAGAGCTAAATTCATTTTTGCTCAATTGTGTAAGGTTCATATCTGTGACTAACAGTCTGTCGAGAAATATATTAATCCCAACATGAAAAAAAGAAAAGAAAAATGCCATTTGAAAGCTCATTGCAGTTACACAAGTCTCTCAGTTTGCTTTACATAATTGACGACATGGTACCTCACATGCACACACTGATCAGTACAATAAAGAACATCCATATTGGATTTAAATAAATACGTAAAATATCAGTTTTACTGGAAAAGTACTCTGAACTCTGACGATAATCACATTCTCCAAAATATTTTACTACATTTTCTCTCTTTGTATTTTGAATTTTGATGCTGATTTCTCTCCGTTTGCTTCAGACCAGTGGCTACATGGCTACATGTAAACAGTTTTATCAAACTACTGCAGAGTACTTCCAAATCCATTCATCAAAAAAACATTTTTGGTTTTGGATCTAGTCATCCTTCTCTGGTGAGCAGTTGGTTCCAGGTGAACCAGTGTAATAATCACTTTTAAACATTTTATCACACATTTCCTGAACATGTACAAATAAGCAGGATACATGTGAGAAGCTCATGATAATAACTCCTTCTGTTCTCCACCTTCACACATAGTCTCTCCTGGTGTAGGAGCTATGAGCCACTGACCTCGGCGCAGCGGAGTACGCCACGCGACTCTGCGGCGGCATGCTGTACCGCAAGGGTTTCTCTTCCCGTGGAGGGCAACTGCAGCAGAGAATGGACCCTCCAATCAGCAGCAGGCCTGCAGCGGTCCAGCCCAGATACAGCGCCGCCCCGATCTCCATCTTCTGTCCTGCAGGAACCAGCGGACTGTAGAACTCGATCACGATGGTGTGGGCCGACCAGGAGACGGGCACGATCTGCGCCAGGGCCGCCGTGATGAACGCCGCCCCGGAAGCAGCCATCACCTTGGCTTTGACGCCCTCGTCCTCGATGCAGTTGGTGCACTTGGCTCCCACCATGGAGATGAGGAGGGCCACCACGCCCAAGATGATGGCGACCACGGTGAGCGCCCTGGCGGCCTGCAGGTCCGGGGGCAGGGCCAGCATGGAGTCGTAGACCTTACACTGCATCTGGCCCGTGCTCTGGAAGACGCAGCTCATCCACAGGCCCTCCCAGTAGACCTGAGCCGTGACGATGTTGGCGCCAATGAAGGCAGACACCCGCCACATTGGCAGAGCGCAGCTGACAATACACAGCACCCAGCCGAGCACTGACAGGGTGACACCGACCACTTCAAGTCCAAAAGAAACCATTGTTCACCCAGACAGGCGTCTCCTCTGTCAATCAAAAGCTCCTTTCTTTGTCCTCTCTCTCCTCTCCGTCTGAATGTTCTCCTCCTCGCAGTGCTCCTCAAGCTCTCTCCCAACTTGTGCCCTTCAAGCTCCCGGTAGTCGACCCTTCTTTCCACCAGCTACGATTCCTCCTCGAGGTAAGCACCTGCTCCTGAATCCAGTCGAGTGTTGTTTGGTCACAGTCCTCAGCACAAACTCTCTGCTGCGTGTACGTGCTCGCTCAGAAGTTGTTTCCCGTGTTCCACTGCTCTTAAGTAGGCAATGACCCTTATCGTTTTTATTACTAACTGGTCAAGCCCCCTCCTAAGACATTACATCACTCGCCCAAAAAAGCCAATCAGGTGAGTCCGTGAGCGCTGGCCTCGTTTACCACTGGGGTGTGTTGTTGTTTGATTGTGAGCTGTTTCGAATGAGGAGTATTTTTATGGTTTAACCTTTTGCCCATGGTAGCTCTGGGTGTGTCAGCTTTATTGCTGTCAGTAGGTAATGAGTGGCCAGGGCACAGCTTGTAATGTGGTTGATAGGAGACCACATGAGACTGTAGCGGATATGCAAACATGTATTCCAGTAGATGTGTGTGTGTGTCCAGAGAATAGGAGAAGGGGAGTGTGCATGCTTCTATGTTTGCACAGAGAGGCAGTGTATGTGACAGAGGAAGGGAAAAAGTGCGCAGATTCAATTTTAGCAGGACATTCTGTTTTCATAGATTTTTGCAAATATGTGTTTCATTATGACGTGTCACGTTTTTATGGTCTCAAAAAGACTTGTCACAGTTTTTATTGCAGGACCATGTACCATCCCCACTGGGTCACACAGTCTATAGGCAGTCGTATAGTAAAATTTGAGTTAATGTCAAACTAGAAATGCTTAACCCTTGTGTTGTCCTGGGGTCATTTTTGATAAAATGTTAGTTTTTTCATCAAATGGTCTGAAAATAATGGGGGTTGTTCAATACTATGATCTTCACAACAAAAATAATTTGATTGAATTATGGGTGTTTTATTGAACTTAGTAACGTTATTTGTCTTCATGGGGTTAAAAATGACCCCAGAAAACAAATGGGTGCAATGGGGCAAATTATGTCACACTATACTGCTGAACATACAGATGAACCCACCCACCCCCCCGCCCCCCCTCCCCCCCTCCATTCCCTCCCCACATGCACATGCACATGCACATGCGCACGCACACGCAGGCATGTGCACTGACACAGACAAGCACACACACACGTGGGCGCATGCAGGCAGGTTTACAGACACGCACGCACACACACACACATGCGCACGTACACGCAGGCATGTGCACTGTTACAGACAAACACACACAAGGACACATGCAGGCAGGTGTACAGACACACACACACACACACACACACACACACACACACACACACACACACACACACACACACACTCTTTGATGTATGGGGTCAAGTTATTGTCAAGACAACAAAAAACAATCAGGTCTTTTCTCACAGATTTTGGGGCATTTTACATTTTACTCTGAGAGAGACAGGCAGCAAAATGAGGAGGCAGAAGCAGTATACAGCAAAGGAGGCTCATGAACTAATTTTCAATGAAGGTGTGGAGACAAATGACCAGGAGGAAAATGCTGAGGAAGAGGAGAACGAATCAGCTGATGAAGAGGATTCAGGGTCAGAAGAGGAGGAAAATAATGATGAGGTGATAGATCCAACATACAGACCACAATGTAATTCCTCTGAAGAAGCCCCCACATCAACCACTGCAGAAATGGAAGAAGTCGAAGAAAGTAATGAACAAGATGATGAAGCTGAAATGAAAGAAGAGTCAGAAGTCGAGGACAAGATGATGAGGTAGGATCTGAAGCTGAAATGGAAGAAGTGTCAGAAGTGGAGGACTGCACTGATTATGAAGAAGAGGAAGTGTTTTCACACTACATTTACCATGAGCCTCCGCGCGCACAGTGAAATTCTTGGACCGGCGCAAGACAGACGTCTTGCCAAGAATGTTTTCATTCATCAAGAATGAAAGTCGGAGGTTCGAAGATGATCAGATACCATCGTAGTTCTGACCATAAACGGCGATTTGGCGGCGTTGATCTCATGATCCGCCGGGTAGTGTGTGAAAGTCGGCTCGCAGCATTTCCACCACAAATAATAATATCAAAATAATGATAAAGACAAAACGATATATTTCTAGAAAATGGACCCATTAACAAGTGGGTAACGTAGATTTATCCACATTAATATGAAACTTTTTTTTATAACCAAATACAAAATCCTCGTTGTACAAAATCCTGATGGAAGTTTGACATATACCAGTGTCTTATAATCCATCAATTTATTTGCCTTTGATCTTTACTATATTTGAAATTAGTCAGAATTTTGGTTTTGTAAAACTCCAAAAATAGGTTTCATGTAACAACTTTACTACTTTGGCCTCAAAACTGAAGCAAACTATCTCTTTGTTTTCATGTCTTGGAGCATTTATGACACAAAATGAAGCACAAAGTTTTCAGCAACAAAAATGTGAAGCACATACATAACACAGAACAGTGTCCAAGACCATCAAGACTAACTTGAATTGCTTCTGTCAGTTATACATGCATGCTATGGTTTTATCACATTTCTTTTAAATACCTTTCCAGGAGGTTGTGTCAACAGGAATATTAAATGTAAAACTGGTAATCAACAAACAAGAAATAAGACTAATTGAAGAGGAATGATCGGAGACAGACTGTGTTCAGGCACAGGTCCTGAACGGTCTTGGCCTGAATGACTCTTAGAAATGAGACCATGTCAGTGCTCTAGTTTTTGTTCACACCACGTCTGAGTGACTTTATCAGTATTGACCCATATACTGTGCTGTATGAATCCTACCAGTTTGCCCAAGCGATCGTTGCAATACTTTTTTTTTTTTTTTTTTGCAATACTTGCTGCCATTAGCGCAATCTGACACACTTTTATCTTGTATACGTGTCGTGTACCCATTATCACACTTCAATATTAAAGTCAAACAGGCCTGCTAAAAGAATGGCTAAACCTATAACCGCGATAAGATAAAGCCTGATTAAAGGCTATTCATTCTGATTATCTTCTGTTTAGGAAGGAAACAAACTACACCAACTGCTCAAATCATGTCCGACTGTAAACTCTATTAGACTCTTTGTTTCTGTATTTAAACAGGAGATATTTGATGGATATTTGATTTGATTCTAGGTGCTGCTTAACCGCACTTATAGGCTACAATGAGTTCTTCAGCAACTGCATGAATGACATGTGGTCATTTGGAGTCATATTCCTGCACATCAGAGCATTAGGATTTCAGTTATCACTTATAACAGTGATAGTGATCCTTAAAATTGGTCAATATGTGAATATGAATAAAAATGAAAAGCTTGACAATATATCTACATATCCAACTTTATAATTGTACATAATGGAACTTAAATTCTAACCAGGCGGGCAGATATTCACTGTTCATTAGCACATATTTATTATTTAGAAACACTGCAAAATCCCCACAGATACGCCTCCACTGATTTGCGCAGTCAGGGAGTTTCACTCAGCCTCTCTGTCTATGACAAATGAGTTTCGGTAAGCAGCCACATCACCCATTTCCTTATTATTTACTTGTGTGAGCTCTTCCTCCTCTCCAGCGGCAGGGAGAAAACACACAAACGATCCTTCATCAAACCCAGCTCAGTGTGTGGAGACTTAAATGTGTAGGCAATGTCAGAGGGCAGACTGTCTGAACAACAGGTTTATCTAATTGGGCAACTGCCAATGGCGATTCAGATAGATGGCATGTTTCAACTCTTGCCAACATGATGATCGTATAGTAGTAACCTGAACACTAGGGGTAAGACGCTTATAAAATATCACTATAGACTGAAAGCACTGATACTGTGTTCCTTAAGGTGCCGTAAAAATTAAGGTAGCTACAAGTAAAAGCACATGTAGCGATGCAGTCCACTGGTTTGATTCCTGATCTTACACATGTTTTCTGGATGTTATGAGTGACTTTAGTGTGTGAGCTTCACAGTGACTCATTTAAACATGTGATTTATGCGTGCAGCTCCACCTCCACTAACTATTGTATGACAATAAAGCACCACTTTACTTTACTATATTTACTCCTCAATCATAATGATGCAGCAATATAATGATGTAACACTGACACAGGAGGGCTATCACTTTGAAAAAAATCTAAAACATTTTCTTACAAATACTTACATATCCAAGTATAATTTTACTTTAACTTAAGATGGTATGGTGTATCACTGCTATTTTTGCAGCATATATAATATAATATATATTTTGTACCACTGGACTTTGCCAACAAATTATAACAACAATTTAGTCAAACTCAATAATGGTGTAGACTAATTATCCTCACATGAAGTAATTAATTAATTTAACATGAAACTTGACCACAGTTGTTTTCTCAAACTGCACAACATGATTTGATTTTTTAAGTCAATAAAAGTATTTGGCGCGTGAAAAGATCACACAGTGGTCACACCACTGGAAACGTGCAAAACAGCCATAGAAACCTGAACACATCCTCTTTAATCTTCAGAGTGAAAGTGTGATGTCATAAAAACTGTTTCCCTGAGCAGACCTGGCAAATGTGTTACACCCTAAATTTAAATAATGCAAAAAAAAAAAAAAAAATCCCATTATACCATATAGCTAGTGTTTTTAAAGGCAGCTTTGAAGCATGAGATTCACATTCATGTGTCTGTGTTTCTCAAACGTCTCCTTTTGACAATCATCAGCCTTTCGTCTCAAACTGCCCATTTCAAAGACAGACAGGGACTTCCACTGGCTGCCTATATTGGGTCACTGGTCAGTGGTGATACTGCTCTATAAAAGGACTCTCTGTTACTAAATAATGAGTCTTCTGAAAGAGCCAGAGGCCTTGGATTTAACGGCTGCTTAGAGATTTATGGACACATGAAGAAGTGCGTGCAGTTAAAAGCTCTTTGATGCCACACTTTCACAACAGCCTCGACATTCTTCTGTCTCTTTGTGTATAGAAAGTTGCTTGATACATTTGCTAAATGCACGAGCATGTAAATCAAATGTTAATAACTAATAAGTGTGTGAAACTAAACCGAAAGCGTTTATATGTTTACTTTTAACTTTTGATTCTGGTTTATCAGGTCTCTTTCTCCTGTGGGTTGTAAATGATTCTCACAGTGACTTCTGGGAAACTCAGGGCAGGTTATGACACAAAGTAGAGAAGCTGCTGCCTCCCATTGGACAGAGCAGGGAAGGGCAGTGAGGAGACAAATCCATCTGATGTCAGTTTTACAATGTTTACACGTTTCAAAATCCAGACCTGTCAAATATGTTGTATATCATATCACTTGCACTTAGACTGACCCCTGTTTGTTCCCTCCGTCCCAGCTCCACCTTCACCAATTTCCAGTACAAGCTCCTTTCTGAGATCAAATCTGAATCCCCCCCGATTTGTTCACACTTACAATCAGCCTTCAGTGTGATTCAGAGCATGCACACACACACACACACACACACACACACACACACACACACACACACACACACACACACACACACACACACACACACACACACACACACACACACACACACACACACACTGAACATAACAGAGGTCTTCTTCACATGACCTCATTCATTCCACATTCATTTTGTAATATCTCTCCATATAAGTGCTCTTTTTTTTTTTTTTTTTGTAATTCAGAGTATGTTGAAGTAAGAGAATGGGTGAGGGAGTTCACATTTCACTGCATGTGTAGCATTTCATGAATTATCTAACTTCAGCGTAACTTCATGAAATCACGTTGGTGGATCGACCTGAGTTATACCAGAGTGTGCGTCACAAGGCTCGCACACTGTGCGTCTCATTAAAAACACTTCACCTTAGTGACTGTGTAAAAATGAGGTATTTCACCCTCTGCTTATGTAGATGGGAGTTCTGATATTGTCATATAGTATATGTTGGTGGCATGTAGCTGTAGAGGTGGAAATTGTTGGTGAATGACATGGAGAAATTACTGTAACTGAGAATTACTGTAATGAGTTCAAATATATTTTCTTGCTGTTATTTCCCACAGTGCCAACCTCTGGACACAGTTAGTTAGTTCAGCTTCAGTAAAATCTCAGTGAGCTCTTTCTGTTCTTTTTAGCCGTTTGCATTTATCATGTGGTTTAGAGTGAAACTTAAGATCAGTGAGTGTTAAACTCATGAAAGCGCACACGGTGTGAGTGCAGTGGGCCCTTAGCTCAAAGGTCTCAATGTTTTGAATTAAACTGGAGATTAATTTTTAACTTGCTCCTTGGTGTTGTTTCTCCACCAGCAGAAATTATTTCAATTTCCAGGGACACTGTTAAGCACAGTGATTATTACGATAGAGCCCTTTTTGGTTTGTTTTTCAGGGATGCAGGAATACAGTCAAGAAAACTGAGCGAGAGGTGAAGCTGAGGAAAAGTTGAGCTAGAGAGGCAATATTATTTAATTATTTAATTTAGAGGGAAGCTCCCGTTATTTCTGGTTGTTTATAGAGATTTGAGAACTGTGCTATTGTTGCTCTTATTTTAACTTTAAGTTCCATTTTATTTTCTCAATGTTTCACCACCCTCAGAACTATATAAAATTATATCCGATATTAATTAAGAACTTAAAGGGGTAGTTCAACATTTTGGCAAATTGGCCCATTGTTTTCATGTCTTGGAGCATTTATGACACAAAATGAAGCACAAAATTTCCAGCAACAACCATGTGAAGCACATAACACAGAACAGTGTCCAAGACCATCAAAACTAACTTGAATTACTTCTGTCAGTTCTGTCATTGTCATTGTTGTCATTATACAAACAGACCTTAAAACACTGGATCACACACCAATGAAATTGTAATCCTTTGCAACATTCAGTTCTGTTTCATAAATGTTTCCTAGTAAAGGATTGTTTTTGAAAGAGATAGTTCAACATTTGGCAAATTGGCCCATTGCCATAATCTCTATAGTCATAGGTTTGTTACCTTTAATTGTCGGTGCAAGCTATTTTTAGAACGGCGGAGCAGAGCCACGAGCTGCTCAGAGCTACGCTACGGAGGTTCATGGGATTTCTTGGTTTCCCTCATCAAACTCATCAAATACACAATCCAACAACTCCAAAACGCTCTCGAGGACAAGTTGTAGATAGTAAGATAATAACGGAACGTTATGAGACAGAGTTGTTTTCAAGGCAAATGCAGAGACTGCTTGCCAAAAAACTGCCCTCGACAGGAATGCGCATTTTGCATGAATTTACCTTGAAAACAACTCCGTCTCATAACGTTCCGTTATTATCTCATAGCGTGGTGAATGTGCAGGTCACAACTTGTCCACCAGAGCGTTTTGGAGTTGTTGGATTGTGTATTTGATGAGTTTGATGAGGGAAACCAAGAAATCCCATTAGCCTCCGTAGTGTAGCTCTGAGCAGCTCCGCTGTTCTAAAAATAGCTTGCACCGACAAATACAGGTAACAAACCTACTCCTAAAACTAGGGATTATGGAAATGGGCCAATTTGCCAAAATGTTGAACTACCCCTTTAAGTTTGACAGCTGTCACTTCCTGCCGAAAAGAATTTATGGGTATTAAAATACCCTGAAACCAGATTAACCAGAGGACAAATATAAAAAGTTTGGTTACTTGTGATGAGGAAATGTTTCTATCATGGCCACAAAGTTAATGCAGAATTAATGTTTAATCTATTAACTAGGCATTTAGAAAACTTAAGATTTGCATAAACCTTACCGAACACGTAGTGGGGGACAGGTGTGGTGGTGGTGATGTCACTGTCTTGTGCTTTGTGAGACAAACATCCGCTCCTGCTGCAAAACCGAAACACACATTGCACACATTGCCCTCAGAATGTATTTGTCACACATGGCTGATGGCATCTTCACAGCACTGGTATCTACTTTGACTCTCGTGGCATGCCATCCATAGCGTCTGAAGGTGTGACACGACGTCACTGGGCACAAGACCATATATGGTCAGTGTGAAGTTTTTGTCATTTAAAACAGAGTGAGTCACCTCTCACTTGGGACATGACTCCGCCCACCTGCTGCTTCAGGTGAAACTGGAGGTGGAGGAGGGGAGCTGAGGGGGGAGATGTTAAATAAAGTGCTGTTACCATCCCCCTTCTCTTTAACAAGATGCTTCCTTTGTGTAGAAATTGTGTTTAATCATGTGGTGCTTTATGCAAACCTGATGTTGTTGACCTGTTGTTGAATTTAGTGGAGTAGGATCAGTGAGAGATGGTAAACAGGTTGTGGGTTTGTGGAGGTTAGGGGTGGAGGGACTGATGACGGTTAGATATTTTCCTACCTGGCCCCTCCCCCTCCTCCTCCTCCTCCACCATATGTACCTGCTCCACTCTGAGTCCTCCCCCATTCAGCAACAGTCACCTGACCAACAGAAAACAGATCACAAAAGGAGACAAACAAGCCACAGGCTAACGTCACTGGAAGAGGAACGGCAGCAAACAAGAGACAGCTTTCAAGTCACAACTGCAGCAGAGGAAGAAGTTTCATCTGAAGGAACGACAAGGAGACAAATCCACTGTCCACCATGGTGTCTACTGGGTTTCAGATGCTGGGCACTGCTCTGGGCATCGTCGGCTGGATCGGTACCATCGTCGTGTGCGCCCTTCCCATGTGGAAGGTGAGTGCGTTTATTGGCAGCAACATTGTCACCTCACAGACGATCTGGGAAGGGATTTGGATGAACTGCGTGGTCCAGAGCACAGGCCAGATGCAGTGTAAGGTCTACGACTCCATGCTGGCCCTCACCGGCGACCTGCAGGCCGCCAGGGCCCTGACCATCGTCTCCATCGTGGTGGGGGTCATGGCTATCCTGCTCGCTGTAGCCGGCGGTCGATGCACCAACTGTGTGGAGGATAAATCGTCCAAGGCCAAGGTGGGCGTCGCATCCGGTGTGATGTTCATTATAGCTGGAGTGCTCTGCCTCATCCCCGTCTGCTGGACGGCCCACACCATCATCCGCAACTTCTACAGCCCGCTGCTGGTCAGCGCTCAGAAGAGAGAAATGGGCGCTGCGCTCTACATTGGGTGGGGGGCAGCTGCTTTGATGCTCATCGGAGGGGGGATGCTCTGCTTCAACTGCCCCAAAAAGGATGAAGGGCCCTACACTGCAAGGTACAAGGCTGCCAGGTCCGACGCCTCTGCACCAACATCCGGGAAAGACTATGTGTGAAACTAGAGACTGGTACATGACTTCCACAAAATACTGTTTTTTTTTTGGGACAAATGCACCGGTGCTCCCGGGCAACTGAGTGTTGATAATTCAGGACACTACCTGATCAAAAAGTTTCTTCTCATGAGTGTTTGAAAGGAAGAACCACACCCAAAGAGGAAATCCAATCTAATGTTAACACAGTTACTTTTACGTCTATGTTTGTTAATACCTGTCACTCTTTCATCAGTATACCTATTCTATATCATCTTATTTTGTCATGTTTAAGTGGGCTGTTTTTATGAACTGTGTGTATAAGATTCATGATGGGCTATGCTGTAAATAAATAATTTGTTTACAAAACTGAGATCACTTTTGCTCCTTATTTCCATACCGACAATGGTAAAATGAACATTTTATTCAATGTGCTTTATCAAACGTCACTGTTTTTGATTTTGGTTTTACACATATAGAGATGCACAAATCTCCATTCACCACTAGCACTGCCTTAAAAACAAGGGTTGTCACTGTCACAGCATTTGAGACGATCTATTGTCTGACTTTTCTTGTAGATCTGGTTTAGGTGTGGCAGAAAAAAGAGGGACGTTGGCTGCTCTTTGTTCAGACCGAGCCCACAGGCACAGGTATTTGTGCTGTTACACGGACTCTCAGGACACATGTTTAATTTCTGCAAATATTGCAGTGCCAGGAAAAACTTACATCTGGTTGCTCACCTATGTTTTTACTCTGTAGTTTGCCCCAACACCGTGTTTTTTTTACTTGTTAAGATGAAGATCTGATCGTCATCTTAACAAGTAAACATTTCCCTTAAAGCATCTGGCATGCACCCTAATTGTAAGTCTCTTACACAACACACACACTCGCTCACAGGAAAGTTGGTCAATCTTAATTGTAATCCTAACTGTAAGTTCCTCAAGGGTTAATTGTCAGTCTTAAGATGAAGAGTGGATGAAGGAACTTTTGTGTGTTTCAGGAAAAAAAAAAAACCTCTTCCTGATCAGTTTCAGCTGAATGCACTGACCCACACTAGTTTTTGTTTGTTCAAGGCTTAACCTGTGTGAGTGGGTTTGTGTGTGTGTGTATGTGTGTGTGTGTGTGTGTGTGTGTGTGTGTGTGTGTGTGTTGTATATGTGTGAGAGGTCTGGAGCCATTGTTTTCAGTCTGGAAGCCTTGCTTGAGGAAACAAAGCTTGTATGGACGGGAACAATGAAGAGAGGGAGAAAACAAGGGTTGCAGATATCAGGTCTCAGCCGTCCCCCTTTTTGTGTCACATCCCCCAAACTCCACCCTGAAAGCCTGAACCACAACGGGAAGCAGTTATCATCTCACAGTGTGTACCGCAGGGCACCAGAACGCTGCGAACACTTCCTCCAGCAGCTGCGGGACTGACACATAGAGTCGACTTTCTTGCAGCAGTGGCACAACCATGGCTTCTCAGGGCATCCAGATCATAGGCGTCCTGCTGGCCTTCATCGGCTGGCTGGGCACCATCATCACCTGCGCCACACCCATGTGGAGAGTGACGGCTTTCGTTGGCGCCAACATCGTCACCGCACAGGTGATCTGGGAAGGCCTGTGGATGAACTGCGTGGTCCAGAGCACGGGCCAGATGCAGTGCAAGGTCTACGACTCCATGCTGGCCCTGCCGCGTGACCTGCAGGCCGCCAGGGCCATGGTGGTCGTCGCGGTGATCTGCGGGGTGTTTGGCGTCCTCATGGCCGTGGTCGGAGGAAAGTGCACAAACTGCCTGGAGGATGGAGCGGCCAAAGCCAAAGCCTGCATCGCGTCCGGCGTGATCTTCATAATCGCCGGCCTTCTGATCCTGATCCCGGTGTCGTGGTCGGCCAACGCAGTGATCAGGGACTTTTACAACCCCTTGTTGATCTCGGCTCAGAGGAGGGAGCTCGGGGCTTCGCTCTATATCGGCTGGGGCTCTGCTGCGCTGCTGCTGCTGGGTGGGGGCCTGCTCTGCAACAACTGCCCCCCAAAAGACGAGAGACCCTACACCCCTGCCAAGTTCACCAATGCCAGAGCCTCCTCTAACACTGACTATGTGTGAGCGTTTCGCCTGCAGCAGCTGCAGAAGGTGCCCCAGTATATTTTCAGTCAATTTCTAACAATTGTTGCAGCAAAGTTTAGTTCCTTAATGTTCTGGGAAATGATATTGTTGTTGAAAACAGTGAATGAACAGAAAGCTAAATAACATTTCACTGTGTGACTGGTTGATAGGAACATCCTCTGAATCAGAATCAGAATTATTATTACTTTTAGAAATCATTGTAATATTGTAAGATGTACCATAACACAACACATTCCAGGTCATGTATTGATAACAAAAAGCCTTAATGACTGACTGGTTGTGTGGTGGCAGTTTGTCCCTGTCAAACTGTACACTGTCATATGTTTTTCAGTTTTCGTTTTCACAAATACACATTTCATTTTTATATCGCTCAGGTTTCTGCCCAGAGAAGTTTCAAAGGACTAATCATGCAGAATAATAATGGGGAAAAAAGCCATAATGTAAAATGTGCATTTTAAATCAATTTGTGATTTTTTTTATTTTTTATTTTGTTGTGATTTGTGATCATTGCTGGACTTTAAATGGTCTTTGAAATGCCATGAATAAAGAGCCTTTGTTCACACGACGTCTTTTCTTTCTCACACTCACTCTGCACCTGCACCGAGCTGCACTGGACTCCTCATGAAGCACTCATGGTAAAGCTTTCAGGAATTCAGGGGAGTGAGACTCCTGGGAATTTAATGTATCTCGCTGAGATGTTTTCCATGCTGTAATCGACTGCCCTTGTATTAGGACGATAATCTACAGTTTCTGTCTTCAGTAAAACGGACGCCTCTGCCTGAGACAACAGTGCACTGTGTATGCTGGGATTCATGTTGCTAAGAAACTGCTCTTTATCTGCGAAGAATGGATATTTACACTTTGCCCAATAAGAGCGCACATCTGCCAACTCTTGTCAGGGTGATATATCCAAAACCTCTTTAATGGCTTTCTTTTTGTTTACAGACATTTTCAACTGAAACCAGTCTGGGAAGAAAAACAATACCCTGCTGTAATTTGTCCACCATTGTGTCCCTTTTACAGTTGATCCCTCATAGCTGAGAATAGGCCAGTCACACCTTTATCTTTGGTAAAAACAGCGTTTACTTGTGGTTAAAAGTACATTTACAGAAAATATACTGTATCAAATATAAAATAATTATGCAGAATGGCTATTTCATCTGTGTGAGGTGCATTATTTGTTCAAGATAATATGCATAAAATAACAGAAATAATGTCCAATATTTTCATTATTTGTTATATTCCACTAGATGAGGCAGAATAATAATAAAAAAAACATTTGACAAAAAGAAAAATGTTTATTATAGCAATAAAATAAGATTGAAAAATGAAGTTTATGCGGCGAATACATGAATCTTTCTGAAGTGCTCATGTTGCAAAAACACAATAAAAAAAACACCAGGAGAGTCTGAATTAATATTGAAATTATAACATGACAAAAAGGACTGAGTTAAAAAAAAAAAAAGAATTCAACTCCAGTCCTAACACAGTGATGCATTAGTCTAATATGGCACAGACATCATAATCTCCTGTATACCTCAGAAACTACAGGCAACAGTGTGTTAGTTTAAAAAAATAAAATAAAAAATTAGTCAAACTGCAAATCACATCTGGATAAGCAGCAGGTTTGTACGTCATGTAAAGCCAGTCACTCAGAGGGATCCTCCAGCTCAGACAAATTCCTTCCCGGGTGTTGTGGACTTGGGTGGGGAGTACTTGGGTCCATTGTAGCGGTCTCCTCCTGACGGGCACTGACAGCAGAGCAGAGCGCCGCCGATCAGCAGCAGCCCTGATGCTCCCCAGCCCACGTACAAACACGCACCCAGCTCTCTTCTCTGGGCATCAGGAACCAAGGGGTTGTAGAAATCCTTAATGATGGTGTTAGCGGGCAGGGAGACGGTCACCAGGCACAGAGCCCCGCTCAGGATGAAGAAAACGCCTGCTGAGATGGCCACTCTGGCTTTCGCTGCTTTGTCTCCAATGCAGGTGGTGCACTTCCCCCCAACCACGGAGAGCAGCAGGCCAAACAGAGAGAACAAGATGGCGATGACCACCATGGCCCGGGCCGCCTGGAGGTCTGGGGGCAGAGCCAGCAGGGAGTCGTACACCTTGCACTGCATCTGGCCCGTGCTCTGCACCACACAGGTCATCCACAGTCCCTCCCAGATGGTCTGAGCCACCACGATGTTGTTCCCAATGAAAGCAGACACCTTCCACAGGGGCAGCATACAGATGAGTATGTTTCCTATCCATCCGAGCACCGCAAGCCCGACGCCCAGAATCTGCAGGCCTAAAGACACCATCGCTGTCCGCTGGTGTGTCTGCTTTTTATCGCTGTATCTCAGCTCCTCACTGACCTGCCTTCTA
Organism: Trachurus trachurus; assembly: GCF_905171665.1. Taxonomy (NCBI): domain Eukaryota; kingdom Metazoa; phylum Chordata; class Actinopteri; order Carangiformes; family Carangidae; genus Trachurus; species Trachurus trachurus. The sequence continues at coordinate 25,879,046 of NC_139903.1, read as the reverse complement.
AAAGCTCTCGCACCATGGGGAAATTTTATAGGACCCACCGATGCCCCTGAGCAGCCTCCTCCTCTGGGTGGGCTTTTGGCTCCAGTGCTTAGATAGAGACATCCATCATGCTGCCTTTTGAGTTCAGAGGTGTTTCTGTCCTACAAAGAGGCCCTCTGGTGCCCCTGCAGAGCTCAGAGAACGGGAGAAAAAAAGAGCTTGAACACTGTGGCTCAAAGAAAAGCTTATGTATCAGAAAGTTGTGAAAAGTTGAACATGAACTTTATGGAGCAGGGAGATATACAGAAAAACATTCACTTCAAAGTGCTTTGCAAACAACAGTGGATTAACAAAATCCTCTCTGATGGAAAAACAATGATTTCCAGTCAGAACCTTTCCCAGCTGCCAGTGGATGTGAGGGGAAGATTGTGGAGCAGCTTAATCTGTAAAAGTAGAACATGAGAAAATGTTGATTTTGTTGAAAAGAAAGTGATTGAGTGATGTTACAAGAGTAATCATAATAACCAGTGAAATAAAAGCTGGGACAGGCTGAGTGTTAAAGGACACTTCTCCATGTGCAGCTCAAACACTGGGCAGCTGAAAGAGCTGAAAAAATAATAATTAAAAAAAAAAACTGCTTAGATACACTTACATACAATAATACAACCATTGGCAAAAAATTATGGAATCACCACTCTCTCATTTAGTTGTTTAATTCAGTAGAAAAAGGGCAAAGGGCCACAAAACATTTTTTATTCAAAATGCCAACCTTCTGGCTTTAAGAAACACTAAAAAAAAAAACAACAACAAAAAAAAAAAACAAGAAAGAAAATTGTTGTAGTCTTTTTTTTTTTTTTTAGATCAAAAAGTTGAAAAAGAAAAAGGAATCGCTCAATTCTGGGCAAAATATCATGTAATCACACTGGTAGCATCAAGATAGAAAACATAAAGCAATGTGTTTTTTGAAAATAGAAAATTCACAAGAAAGCAACTGAGGAACAAATGGGGGCAAACTGGAGTCAACGTCTGTGGCCGAACTGTAACCGCATAAAGGAAATGGGATTTACAGAAAAGACAAACGAAGGCCATCATTAACACCTAAATAGAAAAGAAAAAAGACAAGGTTACAGTGGTCTATGAAAAGCAATCATGGACTGTGGATGACTGGATGAAAGTGATGAATTCTTTGAAGGATAGTTTTCATGATTTTACTCTATGGCAAGATTCATTTATCATCTTGAAAAATGATATCGCCAAACATCCTTTCAATCGATGGAATCAGAAAAGTGTCCAAAAACTGTATTTCAGTCAGGACCACTTTTGTCAAAATAATCTTTATTTACTTGCACAGTTTTATTTGGCGGTATGATACTGTTCTGGGGCCCCCTGCTCTTCCACGCGCTTGCGTGGAAAGCCTGAGGCAGGAAGAGCACCTTCCTGCCCTTCACGAGCCATCATGAACGGCATAAGCAGGGAGCGCAGCAGCAAAAGAAAACCCAGACAGAGCAGAGCAACCAACATGAATACAGGAGGAGCTGGGGTGGAGGTGGGTTGCGAAAGTGCCAGCAGCAGAGGAAGCAGGAAGGAGGGTCGGGCGAGAGCAGTTTAAATACCCCGCTCTTAATGCAATTTCCCAATAGGAAGCGGGCACGCAGAGTCAGCTGAGCCATCAGCTGATCTGCGCCGGTGATGACAGCTATGCAGTTAGAGCTTGACGTCGTGGCCTGCCAGAACTAACGCTACGCTCAATGTAATGTAAACTTGTAGCCTACATTATTGAAGATGTAATGTCTGCCATCTCCCCCGTGCCTTTACCTGACATGCAGCCCCATATCATCAATGACTGTGGAAATTTTCATGTTTTCTCCAGGCAGTCATCTTCACAAATCTCACTGGAACGGCACCAAAGAAAAGTTCCAGCATCATCACTTTGCCCAATGCAGATTCACGATTCATCACTGAATATCACTTTCATCCAGTCATCCACATAGTCCATGATTGCTTTTCATTAGCCCACCATGTCTTTTTCTGTTTACTGTAGGTGTTATGAAGGCCTTCGTTTGTCTTTCTGTATGTAAATCCTATTTCCTTTATGCGGTTACAGTTCGGCCACAGACGTTGACTCCAGTGTGCACCCATTTGTTCCTCATTTGTTTTCTTGTGAATTTTCTGTTTTCAAAACATATTGCTTTAAGTTTTCTATCTTGATGCCACCAGTGTGATTCCATAATATTTTCCTCTACTTGATCTAAAAAATAAAATAGTGACCGTCTACAACAATTTTCTTTCTTGCTTTTTTTTGTGTTTCTTAAAGCCAGAAGGTTGGCATTTTGAATAAACATTGTAATTAATGGATTATTTCCAAGCCTTTCTCATGGGTGTCTGCATTGACTGATAAAAACCAAACACTATTTTCTGATTTGAAAGGTAAACTGCATGAACTGCAAACTGTCTGGGTTGTATTTCAGAATGATCCTTGCATTGGTTGTTAGCATTTGTGTTATTCTCATTTATATAGGTTTTACTCACTCAACACTGTATAGGACTGATGGGGGCTTGTGAAAAGAAAATGTGTAAATATTTGTTACCATATATTATTTGTTAGTGTTTAAGGGATCATTGCAAGAAAAAAAAAGTGTTTATGGATAAATGATTGATCAATTAAGTTTGTAATCCCTAATATCCTTATCTTTAGAGGTAATCAATTTATAATGTAAATAATTAGATTGTATATTGTATAAGTGGTAAGATTAGGAAAAACAAGATAAGGTAAGATAAGATCCTCTCTTCCTAAGTCAGGGCTCAGTGCTCATCCTTTTAGATGCGTCACACACTGCTCTCAGATTAGTGTGTGACTAGCACAGAAAACACATCCTCTCACAGTTTTTTCTCAATCGCTAAGACACATTTATCCTTTTCTCTAAACTGCAATGTTCAAACTACATCATTAGCCACAAGCGTGATAAATTTTGAGTTGCTGTGTTTAAGTTTAGACAACTGTGCTTTGATCGAGTTTCACTTTTGCTTCCTGTGCTTGCTATTATGCAACACAAGTGCATCACGGTGCAAAATGTGTTTTAGTGGGTGAGAATAGGTTTGCAAGTTGTGTCTAACTAGGTGAAAAGTGCCAAAAGGGTGACCAATTCAATATACAGTATGGATTCAGGGCACTGAGCAATTGGTTCAGACAATATGGTTTAGTGTTTGAGCAATTGAGAAAAACTGTAAAGCATTCAGCAACACGTCTTTCAGTCAGAAAAACATTGTGTTACCTGATTGGTCAAGTTGGACAGTTTCACTGGAAAGCCTGAACTCGATGTTATGCATCATAACCTTATAAATCTAATTGAAGTGGGACATGCCAAAGGAGCTCATTTGTTACTTTTACAACTATATACACATAAAACTGGTTCATCTGTCCTGAGTGTTTGCCTCACGTAGAAGAACTGAGGACAAAGGAGCTCAGCTGTGTTCACTGACTCATCAGCACAGGTGGAGTCAATCAGCCTGATTAGTGGTGAGTGGGCGGCCGTCCACTGTCTCTTCAGTTTCTTCACACACTTGAAAATGTAAAACAGGGGGGTATCAGTAAATGTGGCTGCATGATGCAGAATGCTGCACCACAGGCTGTGGCAATAAATGTGAAACTTCATCCCTCCACGTCTTTATCTTCCCCTGGTCCAGATAAAAGATAGAGAAATCAATGTAATATTTATAAAAAAAATAAATGAAACAACCCCCCTCAAATAATACAAAACAATGTTAAATTTAATTTGTTGACTTAAAAACGGAAGAAAAAATTGTGGTGATTTAAATAATAAAAAATAAAACATGAATATACTTTTTTTTTATTGGAGATTTTTCAAATGGAATAAAGTACCATTTGTCCAGAGGCACAATTTATGAAAACATTACATAACTGAGTAAATATCATAACAACATATATAAAACATTTAACGAGTGGGCAGTAACAGGTTCTTCACAAATCATCTTCTTCCAATATGGGAGCCACTTAACGACCACAGGTGATTTCAGTTTGAATAATCTGGAACAGCCAATCAGGAGAAACCACAGCTGCCATGTGGGTATAAGAGCTGCAGGTGAGAGTCCAGAGTCAGAAATCACTGTTTCAGAGCACTGAGTGACAAACATGGCATCTGCAGGTCTTCAGATCCTCGGCACCTTCCTGGCAACCATCGGCTTCCTGGGAGACATCATCATCTGCGCCCTGCCGATGTGGAAGGTGACTGCTTTCATTGGCAACAACATTGTGACTGCGCAGGTCTTCTGGGAGGGCCTGTGGATGAATTGCGTGAAGCAGAGCACTGGCCAGATGCAGTGCAAGGTCTACGACTCCATGCTGGCTCTGCCCCGAGACCTCCAGGCGGCCCGGGCCCTCGTCGTGATCTCCATCCTGGTCGCCCTCATGGGAATCCTGCTCGCCGTCGCAGGGGGGAAGTGCACCAACTGCATCGACGACGAGGCGGCCAAGAGCAAGGTAGCCATTGTCGCAGGGGTGTTCTTCATCGTCGGCGGCATCCTGTGCCTGATCCCCGTGTCTTGGTCGGCTAACGAGGTCATCAGGAGCTTCTACAACCCCATTGTGATCGACGCGCAGAGGCGGGAGCTGGGAGCGTCGCTGTTCATCGGCTGGGGGTCGGCAGGACTCATGCTCATCGGCGGCGCCCTTCTCTGCTGCCAGTGCCAGCAGCGTAAGGACAGCAGATACTCTGTCAAATATTCTGCCCCACGCTCGGCTGCTAGTGGAGGAGCCTACGTTTGAAATGCCAGCAAGTCGCTACTTCAGTGTCTGCGCATGCAGGAAACTGGACTCTATCATGTTTTTATGTTAACATTGTTTTAATCACTTTTAATAAATTTTACTTTCCTATACAATTTGCTGTCCTCATCTGTGTTGGGGTGCATGTTACCAAAGACACTTGTGGGCTTTCGAGGGCCGAACTTAGCCTGGTTAGCATGTGTGCTTCAGTTTTGGCTTACGTTTCGGAAACTTGATTCATGGCACTAGATGACGTTAACATCCAAGCAGTAACATGGCTTTGCTTATTTAGGATGCACTAAGCACTGCTATTTTGAGGCCAGGGTTGAGTAAAGCTTTTACATGCACTGTTTGCAATTAATACAGACTTGGCAGGAAAAGCACAGGTGTCAGCCAATTCACTGCTTCAGGTAACTAGCATGAACAATAGGCTGAAAGACTAGCTTATTCAATCATTTAACTTGCTGAACCAACAGTGTAACTTATGCCACTGTCACTTGGCTTTAACCAAACTGAAGTTATTTCAGCTTGGATTTTTTTTTTTTTTTTTTTCAATTGATGTCCTATTAAAAGCTCTGACAAAGCAGCTTGTGAAAAAGTTACAAAACTTAGTAGTACACTGGCATCAAAGAAGGATATGAATCATTAAGTAGTTTAGTAACACTACATAATAAAATGTCTCCTCAGCAATCCTGACCACAATCACATGCTGAGCTTTACAAAAAAAGTATCACTTCCATTAAATTAAACTACTTCCACATTTATTTAGAGGAAAGAAAATGAATTTAGTTGACTTGAGTTTTTTTTTAGCGGCTTCACAGGTCTCTTTATCCTGGATGGCATGGATGACATCACTGCTCGTGAGAGGACTGGTCTCGATCTTTCACAGCCTGTTCTGATGTGTCAGATAATGCAAACACAAACCACTTCCTCTTTAGTGCAGTCGAGTCAGCATTAAAGGAACAGATGTACATTTTGACACATGGATTGATCAAGATTAAACAACGTGATGCTGCCGAAGTGCTGCTTGGGTCCAGAGCCAAGCTAATCCTCGCCCTCTATTCCATGTCTTCATGCTAAGCTAAGCTAACCAGCTGCAGCCCATGACTTCATATAGGCCTACAACATAGTAGCTACAGGAAATGCATTCCTCTCATATAGATTCTTTCTTCAGTATAAAACCAGTAATGTGTTCCTGAGCATTGATCAAACTGGTGTTTACAATACTTTTCCTCCCATACTATAGGTGTTTGATCTTCCTTGTGTGTTTTTTTTTCTTCTTCTGAGCTCTGTGTAGCCTACAGGTAGTTTACTTTTTTTTTTTTGTAAAAAAAAGAAAGAAAGAAAACCTGTTAGAAATTTGAAGTTGTCATGTAATGTGTGATTTCATGTTTACTCAGATATCTTGCTTTTATATTTCTGAACATGGCTGATCAGGTCTTAAAGCCTTTACTTTGGGTCACAAAGCAGTTTTTCATTCAAGATCTCTTTTGTTTTTCTCATTCATAGCACGCAGGAATCAGGACGAGCAGGAAACCTGATCTGCAAACTAGCACAGTCCCCTCCCTATACTGCTCCTTCTCATACCTGCAGAGCCAAACAGCCAAACACAACCAGCAGCTTGACGGCCGACAGAAAGCTTGTGATCAAAATGATTTTCAGCTCATTTTTTGGCGGTGTCTTTGACATTTAAAACAACTTTTGAACACGGGCTTTGGATCATTTTTTTTTGGGAACATGCGGACCCAGCTCGTTGGTGTGTGTCTGGCCATCGTGGGCTTTCTTGGCACCATCCTTATCTGCGGGCTGCCAATGTGGAAGGTGACAGCCTTTGTTGGGGCAAACATCATCACCTCTCAGGTCTTCTGGGAGGGTTTATGGATGAACTGTGTGATCCAGAGCACAGGCCACTCCCAGTGTAAGGCCTATGACTCTGTCCTGGCTTTACCTCAGGACCTGCAGGCCTCCAGAGCTCTGGTCTGTGCCTCCATTGCTGCCAGCGTGGTGGCCATCGGGCTCACCGTGGTCGGGGCCCGCTGCACCAGCTTCTTTGACTACGACAGGCTGACCAAGAACAACATCGGCGTGGGTGGAGGTGTGGCCTTCATAATCGCGGGGCTCCTGTGTCTAATTCCTGTCAGCTGGTCAGCTCACAGCATCATCACAGGTTTCTACAACCCACTGCCCAGCAGCGAGAGGAGGGGGGAGCTCGGAGCTTCCATATATGTGGGCTGGGCATCTGGGGCTCTGCTCGTCATTGGAGGAGGAGTGCTGTGTAGCACCTTCAAGCGCTGAGGCAGAGAAGAGAGACAACAGAGTCCAACATGGCATCCCTTAATAACACTCTAGTTGAAAATGTCCTGTGTTCACTGTGATGGACTTTATTCATTTGATTGAAGCTCTTTTTTTCAGTCTTAAATTGCACTGTACTGACATTTCACAACCAATCAGTTTAATATCCATGTAAAACTTTAAAATGTGAAGCACAGTCATGATGTAGACTGTAACCAGAATAACAACCAGTGTTGTTTGTGGTTTGTTTTTAAAGTGAAGAATGAAAACAAAATGAAGTCTGGTTAAGCTAATAGTTGTATAATGTGATGATATAGGATTAACTTTGATATCGGTTTCTTAGTAGGCTATGTAAAAGAAAAATTACAAATGTTGCAAGAATAATTACTTTTTAACACTACAAAAGACTTTTATTAAGATGTTTAATGTTGATTTTATACTTACAATATTGACATATGAAAGTAATTGACAGAACAGTGAAGAAATTGTGTGAGTAGCTACAGCTTTGTAAAATAAAGTAAATCTGTAAGAAAAAGTTATTTCTCTCTTTAAAGAGACTTGTGAACAAAAGTTAAATTGTACTAATCAACTGTAAGGAGCCAGTTGACTTTATATCCTTTGTATTCTAACTTGTCAATAAATTCACTGTCTATATTTGTATTTTTGAAGTCTTACATTTTTGTCTCTTTCACTTCTAATATAAAATTTTTTAAATTTTCAGCCCCCACAGAGGAAGATGTGGTTAGTACCGCCCACTAACCATCTTCCTGTGCCACACAGGAAGATGTGTCAGAGGAAGATGTGCTTTTAAGCAGAAGCCGTTTCACTTTGCTTAAAAGCCTGAAAAACTTGATTTAAGTTTACTCAGGGGTATTTAAATATCCTCTGTTTATTGATGGACTGCTCACTAACGCATCCCTTTGCACATCCCTGTTGATCTTTGTCATCTGACTGCTCAATAGAAAAACATTACACCTGTTGAGAGGCCACTTACTCAGGAGCTAGGCAAGAGAAATGCAGCTGTACTTTTCTCTCTGAGGACCTGCCAAGAACACCAAAGTATTACATCTGCAGTGGATAAACTTGGTTGAATTTACTTGTTTTTTGCAGCTCAGGTTTTATCTCACTGCTGCATAACTTGAGATATTTTAAATGGGAGGGCAGGGCAAGCAGATCGGGGGCCTGGCACTGTGTATGTTGGGTATTTTAGGAGTGTGTTTGTCATGTGGACTCCCGATGTGGCGTGAGACATCCTTTGTGGGCGCCAACATTGTGACTGCTCAGTCGGTAAGTAGCCTACACACCGGTGATGGCGGTGACATTTCTGACAAGTGTGCTCAAAATGACTGGTTTCATGTGTGTCTGCTGTTCAGAGGTGTAGGTGGTATCTCTTCATACAATCAGAAAAATAATGGTTTGCAAGTGTTACAATTCATTCCACAGTTTGGGTTGTGTGTGTGAAAGAGAGATGTTAGTCAGTCATAGTGGTGATCTGAACATAACAATACAACGGGGGGGGGGGGGGGGGGGGGGGGGGGGGGGGGGGGGGGTTACATACATGTGTATTGTTGCTCTTGTAGCCATTAACTATGTTAATGCAACGATCAGCCAAAACATTAGCCCTGACAACTAACTGGATATAGGATCCTCATAAATACAGTATGATACAAATTTTAAGTGTTTGAACACAGGGCAGGCTGCTAAAAAAAATAAATGAGGTAAAAACACTTTCTTGCCTTAAATAAAAAAGGTTTTCCTTCCAAAATGATCTGTGTCTGTCACATGTAGCCACATTGGGAATAAGGGCTAAACAGTGTTGGGGAGACTTAAGCTATACATAGCTTAACTACAATTTGTTGTAACTTGCTGGTAGTTAAACTGCATTCATATTTTGTGCTGCGTCGAGTATTTCAACTACTTTTTGGGTCATTTTTTGTAGTTTAACTACTCAATTTACAAACTACAATTTTGGCCAATAACATGAAATATTTTCTTATTAAAAAAAGATCTATATAATATAAATTTTATTTTGCCATTATTGTGTTCCAGTCAGAACTCTCTTTGACAAAAGGCATGAATCATGACATGACATGCCAAGCCAACGCTGCCTCTGATTGGCTGGCCCTGGCGTTCCCGTCATGGTTTTAAACATTGTTGTTCAAGACACACCGATCTAGAATATGTCTTCCTCTTTGTATTTTGTATGACATTTTTTGTTGACTGATTTACAAGTGGGTATTGGGGTAGGATTTTCATTTTCTCTTCATACCTTCATACCATACTTCTTATGTATACCCAACATGTCTATAATGGTGAACTTATGTTGACCAAAAAGCACTGTTTACATCTGCTGGCATGTGAATTTTTGTATTTATAATATATATAATTATTATATTTTCTTTCATATACCACATGTTGATTTATTTAATGATGAGTTAAATAAGTATAATGAGTAGTTGCTAAAGATACTTTTTTTTAGCTGTAGTTTTTACAAACTACATTTCTCCAGGGGTAGAAATAGTTTATTCAAACTACTGCCAGGCTGAACTACATACAAAGTAGCTTCTCAAACACTGGGGCTAAATTGTACAGGTACAGAATGATGGCTGTTCCTGATATAAGATATAGTGTTATTTTGCTTTCTACTGTACATGTTCAATTTGATCGTTTCAGTTGTGTTGACCAGCAGCGGTACCAGGCTATAATGAGAATGAAGACAATCAGTAAAGCATGGAGGGTGTAGGGAGGATGTGTCACATGGATGCTGGATTACACTGATATGGACAGTTTCTGACATTTTAAACTGAGTTTGTATTCCTCTATCAATGACAAACAGAACTGAGAACACATAAACAGCGTCTCAGCTCAGGGTTTATGGCCCTCTTCATCTTCATCAAAAGTTCATCTTCAGATCTTGTCCAGTTTTTAAAATCTCTGTGAGGTTTCTCTCTGTTTCCTCCTCAGGTGTGGGACGGTCTGTGGTTACACTGTATCCTCCAGGCGACGGGTCAGATGCAGTGTAAGAAACACACGACGGCCAACACACTGACCCCTGACATCCAGGCCGGACGCGCCCTCACCTTGCTCTCCATCCTCGCCGCCCTCCTGGGTTTCATTGTCACCCTCATCGGAGGAGGTGTGGTCAACTGTAGCGGAGCTCCACCTGACCCCGTCGAGGCTCCGTCCACGACCTCCTCCAAAAAGAAGGTGCTGGGGTTGTACTCATGTTGTGTGGACTAGATGTTTGAGGAAATGCTGTAACACTGTAGAATGCAGGACGGAATATGTTTCAGCTTCCAGTCCTCAAAGTGTGCCTAATATGAACTAACACACATTCATTTAGTAATTACCAACATTAATTATGTTAATTAACGTATACATTAAAGGCCTTAAAATTAGATTACCACACATGGTCCCTCAACAACATATTCCCAAATGAAGTTTGTAACTCATCAAATTACCTCCAGCTAATTGCCACTCTATGAACCCAGGGCTGTTGATAGTCTGGGGCTGCAGGGTAGTTGACAATACAACCTTGGTACAGGGAATCCAACATAGAAAACCCGAAACAAGGCAAAGCACTCAGCCATGTAATTACAATTTCAGTTCAAATCTATTCACTTGATGTTGTGGACACTAAAACAAGTCTATCATAGTTCACAAAGAATAAGAAAAACTAGAAAACTTTGATTGAGGAGATCCATAGTGAAATCAAATCTAATGTTGTTTTACTCCTTTTTGCTGCACAACATCAAATGAGCTTTGAATTGGGTTTTCCAGTCAAGGCAATGTAAAGAGAAACTCAGATATGTCTGTGCTGCAAAATTAAGTTAAAACGACATTCAAATCAGAAAATCAAAGCTTTTATACTATTTGCCCTGTTTCTGTTAAGCTCATTCTGTGTCACTGGGTGGTGCTATACATGAAGTCCAGTTTGCTTGCAGTCATCATGCTCTGTGTTTCTGCTACTGAGTTTCACATTGAAATAGTAGTTAAATGGAGTTAAAAGCCAGGTGTCTCCATAAATACCTTTCCAGTCTGTGAGTCATACTGACATCCTGTCATTGAGTAGTGGAGGTTCAAAACACACACTGTTTGTCCTTTAGAAGGTGATATGAGGTTGAGTGCACACCTCAAAGGTCAGATCATGAAAGATTTAAAATGACTTGTAGTTTTGGGTGCTGCGTCCTGTATCCACTGGCATCCATGTATCCACCTTGTCTATAGTGGGACTGAGGGTTCCTCGTGCTCTCAGACCAGTGAAACAAAGTAAATATTCTATTATCACAAATCACTTTTTCAGTTCTAGCTCAGTTTCAAGTGAAGATTTGAGCTATGTATGCTTTCATTGTCCTACTGTCTTGTTTACCACTATAATACACTCAACCCATGTGAATAAAGCTCCAGTCAAATTTCTGATGGAGCCCGATCATCATAACATCCTCTCTCCCCCCAGGCATGCCTGCTGGGTGGAGCTCTGTGTCTCCTCGCTGGCATCCTGTGCCTGGTTTCTGTCAGCTGGTCGGCAGCAGCGACCATCTCCATCTACAACGACCCCTTTGTGGCTGCCCCCCTGAAGAGGGAGGTGGGCTCCTCCATCTACATCGGCTGGGCCGCCGCCGTGCTGCTCCTCCTCGGCGGTGCTGTGATCTGCTTCGTCTGCTGCGAGAAGGAGATACCTCCATCTTCCTACTACTACATGCCCTACAGCACCAGCCCTCAATACAACAACAGCTCCCAACCAGCGGCCACTCTCAGGTCTGACCTCATGAGATCAAACAGCTGGAGGATGTTTGACCAACCGCCAAATAGAACGCTAGATCACGCAGCCCTAGTGCATGACTATAACCCCCAGAATAAAGCTCGGTATGAGAGCGGGCTGTACAATCAGCCTCTGGGGACACAGGCAGGATCTGAGCGGGGGACGTTAGGTCCTAATCCGTCAAACAGATCAGGGACACCAGACAAGGGGAGGGGCTCGTTCATGGGAATGAAACCAAATCTGGTGCGCGACATTCCCAGCAGAGCTTCGACAACAGTGCCAAGTGAATATTATTATGACAGGCTCTAATCTTTATAGATGGGTCTGTATGGATGGACTGATGACTGCACACGGGAATCATTTAGACATTAAAATGTGCTTACCAATCCTTAAATGTGAATCCATCCACACTATGGCAACATCTTTGGCCAGATCAATAAAGTCTGATTATATTTAACTTGAAGGGATAGTTCAACATTTTGGCAAATTGGCCCACGTTCCGTTATTATCTCATAGCGTGGTGAATGTGCAGGTCACAACTTGTCCACCAGAGCGTTTTGGAGTTGTTGGATTGTGTATTTGATGAGTTTGATGAGGGAAACCAAGAAATCCCATGAGCCTCCGTAGCGTAGTTCTGAGCAACTCGCAGCTCTGCCATCCTAAAAATAGCTTGCACCGACAATTAAAGGTAACGAACTGCTATAGGGGTTATGGCAATGGGCCAATTTGCTAAAATGTTGAACTATCCCTTTATCCCTTTAACACAGATCCACATGTCTAATAATAATAATAATACATTTTATTTGCAACGCACTTTATATTTACCAAAAAATCTCAAAGTGCTTCAACAGTAACTAAAAAAAGTCTACATGTATATATGCAGAGTGCATACACACACATATACAAGTAGAGATATGTATGCAAATGCTTGGTACCTGGACATACTGTATAGTACTGTTTAAAAGTTTTGACGAGGAACTGACACAAAATAATTCATATTGACTGTGAAAGAAATGGTTTTAACAATGTAAAGCTTGCCTATCAGGAAATAAAATGAATAAAATAAGAATGATAGGATATTTTACGTAGAATTTAAAATCATATGATAAATTCCTCCTCTTAAAGAGTCCACTCACTGTTGTCTTTGTCAACACTCTTTGAAGATGAGTCCAACTGTCTGTGGTTTAACACCACCCTCATCAACATTTTGTAGTGACAAACGTGTTGACATAACACAAAGTGTTTTGATGCATGTGTGCTGTGCTGTATATGAAAAAACAAGGAGCATTTAACATGTAGGATTGAATTATACTTGTGTATCTGTTTGTAGCCTATCAATGGTTATTTTCCCTCCTGTGGATATTTGCTGGGAGAAATCCTCAGACTCCTCTTATCTAATCAAATCTTCTTATCTAATCCAATCTTATCAAATAACACATTAAACGAGACAAAGATGCTTGTTGAGTGAATATCAGCTGTGTCCTTCACTAAGAGTGGCTAATGGTGCTGATAGGAGAGAGACAAGAGCGTTGTTGACATTCCTACATGCCGTATGTGTCACCGGTATCGATTAGCAGGGTGATTGCTCTGGAAGTCATGTGACCTTCCTTTCAACCTTTCTGATCTTTGCCAAACATTGAAGTACCGTGCTTTGACACTCACTGTGAAATCACAACTGAAAAAAAAAGAAAAGGCAGAAACTGGAGTTACCTCCATGGACCCAAAGTTTTTCAGAGTTTCAGAGTCGTTGTGACGATGCTTTTCTGGAGGGGGTTGATTGTTCAAAGAAGATCTGAAGTTCAATGCGCTTTAGTACGAGCTCGGGTTCATGACCAGCCTGCGATACAGCGAACAAAGAAAAGCTTCATTGCTACCTCTTTAAATAAAGAATACATAGAAAACATCTGGGTAACATTTGGGGTACTCTTTCTTCTAAGGACACAAGACTCTGTCTCTGCGGTCAACTCTTCCAGACATAGAAGCGCCTTGTCCATCAACTCATTACATAACATGACCTTTGCACTTTTGGTGCTTGCTTCGTCCATGCAACCATCCAAGACTATGAAAAACGGTTGATCACTTTATATAATTAAATGTTCTCCCAGTAAACGCTGTATGTCTTATGAACATACTTTGCCTGTATGCGGCGCTTGTTCAAAGGGGTTCTGTGATGATTTCTGAAACTCTGCACTCTCTCATTTCCTCTGAGAGTCAACTGGTCAGGTGAGATGTCTTCACAAACCAGTTTCAGCTGAGAGTCCTCACCTGAAAACTCCTCCTCTGACTTCACAGTAAAACCTGTTAGCGAGACAACGTTGACTTCTCGTCTGAGGGGGCAATAAAAACCACTACCTGCTCCACTACCTTCTCCTCTCACAGATAAGTAAGTCGGTCGCTGAACAACAACACACAGTCCGAGACAGAGCTCCAGCATGGTTTCTAATGGACGACAGATTCTGGGCATGGCCCTGGCCATCATCGGCTTTCTGGGGAGCATCATCATCTGCGCTCTCCCCACCTGGAAGGTCACGGCCTTCATCGGCGCCAACATCGTCACTTCTCAGGTGATCTGGGAAGGCTTGTGGATGAACTGCGTGACACAGAGTACAGGTCAGATGCAGTGCAAAATCTACGACTCTCTGCTGGCCCTGCCCCGGGACCTTCAGGCCGCCAGAGCGCTCGTGGTCGTTGCCATCATCGTCGGAGTCTTCGGGATTCTCCTGGGCGTGGTCGGGGGCAAGTGCACCAACTTCGTGGAGGACGAAAGGCAAAAGGCCAAGGTGGCCATCGCCGCCGGGATCGCCTTCCTCATCGCGGGCCTCTTGGTGCTCGTCCCCGTCTGCTGGACCGCCAACACCATCATCCGTGATTTCTATAACCCCTTGATGACCAACGCTCAGAGGAGGGAGCTGGGGGCCTCGCTCTACATCGGCTGGGGCACGGCCGGGCTGCTGATCCTGGGAGGGGCTCTCCTCTGCAGCTCCTGTCCCCCCAGAGATGAGAACGACTATGATGTGAAGTACGCCAAGGCTCGATCTTCGGACAGCAGCAAGGCCTACGTTTAGATCGTCGCCGGTTTGTTGGAAAGAGATAAGACGAAGAATATAATGAAACATCCACCTGCTGTGTTTGTTCCACCAAGACGAGTCAAGTTCAGCCGTTTAGAAGAAGTTAGAACAGAAGGAATTTATGTCCTGTGTAATTTAAGCGTGTGTTTTAGTTTGAGAAACCTTCACCTGCTGTAATATGTGCAGTTTTTTGATTCTCTATTCTAAACATATAATATTTTGTATTTTTCAGACTTAATATCTTTTGTTTGTGTAGTTTATGTTGATTATTCGTCTCCTACACTCACATAACATGCTGTATAGGTGTGTAAGATTTAAACCATGTGTTAAGAATTGCTGTATATAAAAGCTTGATTCACATTATCCTTTTAAAAACAAGTTTCTGTTTGTGTGCTTTTATCGTGTGCATCACTACATGGCATTAAAATGTGGGTCATATCTACATATTTGTGAGCATGTGCAATTATGTTTTCCTCGAGTTTGTTTTTCCCTCTCATTGCCGCAGTTTAGATTTTTTTTCTGTAACAGTGATAACAACAAAGATCCAGTTTGACAAGTTCACACTTAGATGTCAGAGGAATCCTTACAAACAGGTTGTGTGACAATGCGTTCGGCCCGTTAAAGCAACAGTGCTGAATAAACCAAGAGACTGAGCCATAACTGTGTGTTTGTACAGTATCTCCTTTATTTATCTCACCACACTGATCAATTTGCATAGGAGAATTAGATAAAGGTATTGTTATCAAACACAAAATCGAATACATTTTGCATTTATACACATTTATAAACAGTGCAAAACAGTATGTAGTTTATAATAATCTAATTTATATTTTTACTAACAGTTTTAACACTAGTAGAAATCTATGATTGAAACCTGGGATGATATATTATATATTTTTTATTTTAATTATAGGGAAACTTCTTAACCTTCGTCTTGTGTTAGCTTTCTACTACCAGAAGAAAGCTAGCTGTAAAATACACTAAAAACATTTTTTTTCATCCAATTTGTTTTTCTTCTCTAGGCTTCCTCATCCATGAAAAGGTTGATTTTGCACTTAGGATTTCAGTTGTAACTCTAATTATTGTTCTTACCGTTATAACTGGGTCACATTTTTTTGGTTTTATTTTTTTTTTTGGTTCCTGACAAAGTCAAAAAGACTATAAATAAATTTATGTGGTACTTTTATGCATTTAAAACCTGAAAACGGGTCACTGCTGACCTGAACACTAGGAAGGTTAAGATAGAAGACATATAACAGTGCCAGCTGACTCTTTGGGTTTGTGTTTTCAGTGCAGTGTTCATATACAGCACATCATGGCTAGGCTAGGCTAGGCTAGGCTTATGAACAGCTGAACTGCACTGCTCTTACACTGTAGCATTTATTTGCACTCAACTGTTTTTTTTTTTGCTTTTTTTCTCTCTCTCTCTCTTCTCTTCTATTTATTTATCCAGATTCTCACTCTATTTTTATATTAAAAAAATGTCTTCTATATTTTATAAGTGAGTGGGTATGTGTGGGGGAAATGGAGGTGGGAGGGGGTGTGTGTGTGTGTTGTATTTCGAGTCCCTGAGAAACGTCATTTCATTTTGTCTACATTACACTGGAATGGAGCAAATTGATAAAATAAAGACCTTTGACCTTTGATCATTACACCAAACCTTCAGTTTGTCCAAATGTGAAACAGAAAAGAACAGAATGGACACAGAATCTCTTCCTCTGAGCTTTACAAGGACAGTGAGATTAAAGATTATGTTTAGCCTGATTAAAAGGTTTGGTTGTTATACTGTATGTGTGTATGTGTGTTTGTGTGTGTATGTGTGGTTCAGTTAGCCTACGTTGTGGGGACCTAAATCTGTTTACCTATAGTCACGTGATGGAAACTTGTGTCTCTTGTGGAAACAGGTGCTGAGGATGTTTGTTTGTCATTACATCTTAAGGTGAAACATGTTTTTAATCGAGGTCAGGGTTTAGGTTATGTTCAGGCTACGTATCAGGTATGAAGCACATATATATCTCCAGGCAATGAATGTGTCAGCATTATGTCCTCTGAAGTGACGCCGACAATGTGTGTGTGTGTTAGGGAGGGGTTTTGCATGTGTGGAACAGGTTTGTCTGCACTGTTAACTCTGCCAGAATGAAACTGGTTTTACTTGTGGGAGATTGGGTTCCACATTACTGTCCTACATCCTGCATGCACGCAGCTTTGTTTGCATGCAAGAGGATGTGTAAACACACAAACGTACCCAGCTATACTGAGAATAAGCACTATGTTTACATTAAAAAAACACAATTTATATCATTTTTCTTTCATTTTTAAACAAGCGCCGTTCAGCCTTCATCAGGGTTTGTGTAAGAAACATGTTAGATGATCAGAGGTCTGTCATTTCTCCTGCTTCATCCAATGCCTGTTGCTTCCAAAATAATCTCATCAAAGATAACAAGGGCGGGAATGAATGATGTCACAGTTTCACAGCCACCTCTGCCTCCCTCTCTCTCTCTCTCTCCCTCTCTCGCTTTCATTCTTCTATTAACCTCCTCCCCTTTCTTCTCCCTGTTGACTAGGTGTGGTGCATCATCGCCTGACCAGTAGCACACAGACAGCTGCTCAGGTGACAGAAAAGAAAGAACACTCTCAGGTAGAGAAATAAAGGGAGAGGGGACAGAGAGAGAGAGAGAGAGAGGAGGGGGAGGATAGACGAGCAGTTGGGAATACAGAGGGGGAGGGGCCGAGGCGTAGGTAAAGTAGGCAGTAAACAAATGAACAGAGGCTGAACTGAGACACACCTGGAGTCAAGTAAAACGCTACTGAAACAGACAGAGAGCGGAGCGTTCCTCAGATAGATACTTTACACTGTGGCGAGGACAAAAAGATGGAGGCGTATGAAAACTGCAACATCACGGGCTGACGAGGAAAAGACGAGGAGAGACACAAGAGAAGAGAGGAGTGAGCGGAGCGAGAGCAAGGAGCAAAGAAGGAGCTCCACAGAGACTGTAAGCAACAGGTGAAGGTGCTCCGGTGAGGGTTTCTCCTCCTGCCTCCACTCCGCTGCACCATGGCCTCCATGGGGATGCAGATGCTGGCCAGCGCCCTGTGCCTGCTGGGCTGGGCCGGGGTCATCATCAGCTGCATACTGCCCATGTGGAGGGTCACGGCCTTCGTGGGCAGCACCATCGTCACCTCCCAGACCATCTGGGAGGGCATCTGGATGACCTGCGTGATCCAGAGCACGGGGCAGATCCAGTGTAAGCCCTACGAGTCGCTGCTCGCCCTCACCGCCGACCTGCAGGCCGCCAGGGCCCTCACCGTCCTCGCCATCACCACGGGCGCCATGGGCCTGGTCCTGGCCTTCGTCGGGGGGAAGTGCACGCGCTTCCTGGACGGAGAAGGAGGCGGGGTCAAGGGCAAGGTGGCAGTGGCGGCAGGGGCGGTGCTGATCGCCACGGGGGTGCTGTGTTTGATCCCCACCTCTTGGGCGGCCGGGGCGGTGGTGAGGAGGTTCTACAGCGCCACCATAGACGCCCAGCGGAGGGAGATCGGAGCGTGTCTCTACATCGGCTGGGGGGCGTCCATCCTGCTCGTCCTGGGAGGGGGTTTGTTCATCAGCTCCGCGTGCCCCCTCAAAGCCCACGACGCGGACAAAAGCCCCTCGGTCCGCTACCTGGTGGTCCGCTCCTCCAACGGGTCCAACCACCCGGTCTCTCCTCGCAAGACCCAGCCTGTCGGAGCCGCGTTCTCTCGGTCTCAGAGCTACGAAGGGCCGTCCACGAAGCCTCAGCCGTACACGAGGCCCCCCTGGGAGGACAGGCCCGACCCGGGCTCTGGGCTGGACTCAGAGAGATCGTGGGCACCGTCAACAAAGTCTCAGATGAAGAGACCAGAGTCGACAAAATCTGAGCAGAGCGAGGCCTTGTCGACAAAGTCTCAGCTGAAAACAGCAGAGATGGAGGACTTGTCAGTGAAGAGTGAAAATGAAGACGCTTCTTCAAACCCAGCAAAAACGTACCTATAACAATGGGCGCACATATGCACTTATGTTTACATGTAGAACACTAGGAGTGATGTAGAAGTAGTGACTTGTTCTTGTGATGAGGAATTGGGTCAAGTAGTTGATGAGGTGTAGTCATCGTCATGCTCCATCACCACTGTTGTGTTGATGGCCTGGACTACGTTTATCAATATGAAGGAAATATGTCACAGCTTTAAGATGTTATGTGCACTAAAAACTGAAGTTGAACTGATCCAGGTGCAAATGAAGTATGTTACAGTTGCGTTTTTCAATAATGAACTTTCTGAATCATGAATGTTGAGTGTAAAATGTTAATTATCCTTGCTATTTTTTTCTTAAACATCCTGAAAAAGGCTGAATCCATTCACTGTAATAATTTTACCTCAGACTTTCTCACTTGCCTTTTTGTTGTTGTTGGATAAACTGTTGCCTGAATGCAGTTATGAAGTAGAAACATATCTAAGCCAACTTTCCTTAATTATTTTAAACTGATGTTACAGTTTTTATTCCATGTGCTTATTTGATAAGTAACACAAAAAATATTAGCAGCAGAGTTTTTACTGTCAACAGGGGTTTCTGTAAAGATTCAGATGTTTTTTTTTAAAACTGTGAAATGTGATTTTATTTTCTATTTTATTTGATCAGATACTTTTACTTTTCAATAAACAACTACATTGAGATCAAGCAAGTCACAGCTTTTTTTTCAATGAGTGTTGGTAATCATGTAAAAATGCCAGCGATGAGCTGAATAGATCCTTTCAGAAACCCCCCCTGGACTTTCAGCCCTCCTCCTCCTGGCTATTTAAATCCACAAGACAAACTGGTTTGACAGAAAGTGTGTTTACGGTGGATGAGAGCAATGTTAGCAGGAAGAGAGAACAGTGTATTTACAGAGGATTCAAGATGAATTTCACTGAATCACATTACCCAACAACGTGTGTTGTTGTTTTTCCAATTCAAATGTGAGGCCGCATCATTATCTAGTCATGATCTAACACTGCCAGCTATACAACTCTTACTGTGAAGCTCAATTTACTATAGAGCTGAGTGTGTGGAAGCACAGTGAACATATAAGTTGGTAAAAATAAAATAAAAGTGAAAGTTTTTAGAAAATGAACAAACAACATTTCTGTATGTCTGACATCCTCCACTGAGGCTGGTAGGTAAAACCTGGCAGGCAAAATCACTGGATGGATGAGACCTTTTGTTTGTGAGAATAAAGGCTACATAACATTCACTCATAATTCATTCCCCCCCTTTGTTTCCCACGAAGAAGCTCTGGAGTTGATAAAATAGTTGCACTCATCAGTCTTTGAAACCATGTGGAGTGAGATAATCAGCTGCTCTACAAACCTATTTCATGCATGATCCTTAAAAAACCTGCCTGGTGGAGAGTTTTCTTCTGTGGGATGAACATTTGGCGCGCACACATTCAGAAGATCAACTC
Source organism: Trachurus trachurus (assembly GCF_905171665.1). NCBI lineage: Eukaryota > Metazoa > Chordata > Actinopteri > Carangiformes > Carangidae > Trachurus > Trachurus trachurus. The sequence goes on along the minus strand of NC_139903.1, from coordinate 25,858,709 downwards.
CCGGGATGTGAAACACTGCCATCTAGTGGTCAGGGGTGCACATGCACGCACACACAAACACCCACGGTCGAACTACATCACACCACACGCACAGGCTCACACATAGCACATACAGCTTTTGTTATGCATGCACTTGCGCGCGCGTGCACACACATACACACTTGAAACCTTTGCCATGGTAACAGATTCAAACTGTAGTCAATGACAGAAAGAGGTGGACATGATTAAAGGGATAGTTCACCCAAAATTCAAATTTTTGTATGTCCATATTCTTCTTCAAAAAAGACACACCAAAAAAAACATCCAAATACCTCCATAGTGCTCGTCTGTAATGTCCCTCTTGTATTGAAGCCCCAACATGAGAAATTGTTCAGAAAAAAATTAAATAAGTAGGAGGTTTTAAGCTTGTTTGTAGCGGAAGCTCCCAGTGTCTCAGTTCACTGCTTTGCCTGTGTTTGTGCAAATCTCGCGCGATTTGCATTTGACATCCAGTTCACGGCTCAGCAAATCACGCGAGATTCCGGCAGAGCAACACTGGGAGCTTCCGCTACAAACAACCTTAAAATATAGACTTATTTAATTTTTTTCAGAACAATTTCTCATGTTGGGGCTTCAATACAAGAGGGACATTACAGACGAGCACTATGGAGGTATTTGGATGTTTTTTTGGTGTGTCTTTTTGGACGAAGAAAAGTGAGGCCCATTCGCTACCGTCATATGGACATGCAGTGCTGCACGGAGCCCCGCTGTAACTCAGACAAGGCACGGAGGACTCTGAAACTTCTCCCAGCCCTTATAGGGTGAGTAGATAATGAGTGAAATTTGAAGTTTGGGTGAACTATCCCTTTAAGTTATATTAGGTCTACATGTAATTATGTATATTTCTAACAGTATAAGCTCAAACACCAAGTTCCTCTATCACTGGGAGGAGGGATGGATGGGTGGAGGGTAAACAGGACTTTCCTTCTCTTTCTTCTCGTCGTCTTTGATCTACTTCTCCAGCCTTCTCTTCCCTGCCTCTCCTCTTTGTTTTCATTTCCTTTTGTTGTTCTTTTTGTTGCCTTGTCTTTGTCAGATTTTGATGTTCCTGAAAAGTCGGTTCAGGATTTTCTTCTCCAAATGCTAAACCTGAGAAAAATGTACAATATATGATTCAAATCAAAACTGATCGACTGATGTAATGTACAATACGTCAAGCTCAGTGTTTCACTGAGTCAGGTGCTGGATGTCCTGCTCCATCCTGCTGGCCTCGTTGATCCGCTCTGCTCTACCTCTCCTCTGGATCTCTGTGGCTCCTCTATTTTTACATCTGTCAAGGACGCAGTGTTTTCAACTGTCTGTCTGTTTGGCAGCAGCATGATGCAGAACTGCTTTGCACCAAACTTGTGGAGGGATGAGGCAAAGGCCAGGGAGGACCACTGTAACTTTAGTTGAGTTTCTGATGAATGAATTTTGTTTTAAACACTTCTTTTTTACAACAAGGCTGAGGACCTTTTATCAGTCAGACTCGGTGGTGAGTGTCATACTTAACGCTGCAGTCTGCCGGGGCAGCAGTACTATGTCAGACAGGAACACAAGGAGACTGGACAAGCTGGGACTCTGCTTGGTCTGGGCTCACCGGGACTGATGAGCAGAGAGTGATTCAAGTCTTTACGCTGTCCTCTTTCCTTCTCGCACCCGAGTCTGTCTTCCAGAGAGTGAATTTTTCCCTGTCACTCAGTCTCACTCTGGTGGATCTTTCTCAAAGTTTTTTGTTTGACCAAGCGCTCCTGCTTTCTGTCTACCAGAGTCCTGACAGCAGTGATCACCTCGTCCTTCTCCTGGATGATGAGCACTCCCTCTGTGACTGGCCCCTCCTCTCTGCACTGAGCTCTGCAATGCTTTTATTGAAAAAGATCTCCGTCTCTTTAACCTGGTTTCACTTTGCTTTCAACTTTTCCCTCAAATGTGTGTACTTTAGTGTTAAAGGAATAGTTCAACACGTTGGAAAATTGGCCCATTTCCATAATCCCTATAGTTTTAGTAGTAGAATCGTTACCTTTGTCGGCGCAAGCTGATTTTAGAACGGCAGAGCAGAGATGTGAGCTGCTCAGAGCTACGCTACGGAGGCTAATGGGATTTCTTGGTTTCCCTCATCAAACTCATCAAATACACAATCCAACAACTCCAAAACGCTCTGGTGGACAAGTTGTGACCTGCACATTCACCACACTATGAGATAATAACGGAACGTTATGAGACAGAGTTGTTTTCGAGGCAAATGCAGAGACTGCTTGCTGAAAACTGCCCCTAACAGAAACACGCATCAGCGGTTTTGCATGAATTTACCTCTAAAACAACTCTGTCTCGTAATGTTCCGTTGTTATCTCATAGCGTGGTGAATGTGCAGGTCACAACCTGTCCACCAGAGCGTTTTGGAGTTGGAGTTTGATGAGGGAAACCAATAAAGTGTACGAGCCTCTGTAGCTCTGAGCAGCTTGCCGCTCGGCTCAGCTGTTCGAAAACCATCTTGCACCGACAATTAAAGGTAACAAACCTACTCTTAAAACTATAGTATAGGGATTATGGCAATGGGCCAATTTGCCAAAATGTTGAATTACTAAGTGGTGATAAGTGGCTCCATATGATTGTTACTAAATAGTAGAATGGAAACATCATGTAGTTTGAGTTGAACACTTTTTACCTTCATTAGAAGTTTTCGGTCTTAAAATGATGCTGCACAAGGTCTTTGCAAGACACATTTGAGTATAATCCTGTTTATGGCAGTTCACCCGTTGACTAAATAAATCAACATGCTAAACACACATGACCACAACTCAGTGACCAAGAGTCACATGAGATTAGACAATATTCATCTTTAAAACATCTCTCATTCTGCAGAAATGATTGATACCATGATCCAGACAGAAAATGGATTCTCAGTAAACATGTATTTTATGCAGGTTCAAGTGCTGACGACAACAACAGATTTAGAGGGTGGGGGTGTTTGTTATGTAGCTGAGGTGACCGCATTTAAGCAAGAATGATTCTATGATTATGTATGAGACAAATACCAATGTTTCCACAAATATCAGGCAGAGACATTATGTCATTTTCCAAATCTCTTGTGCAAGTTAATTTAACATTTTTGTCACTTCATAGTAAAACTTAAACCCCCCACCATCTCTTTTGAGATATGAAATTTTGACAAGAAAATCCCAAGATAGAAATGAAAACAAAGATGAAAATATGATCAAGTGTCTTCATAATACACGTGAGAAAAAGTGAGTAGGGATGTTGTTTATGGATTTATAGCACAAATAAATAGGATTAAAGATGCAAATGAAAGCACTTAAGCAATGTGTTGATGAAGACGAACATTTTCACTTGGACACCTGACGCAATACCATTTACTCAATGCCAAAAGAAGCCTTACTCACTGGTAATCAGTTATGGAGTTAATAATGGACCAATCAACTGTCAATTACTGTTCAGTTTCCAATGAAATCAGTCTAATGAGCTACATGATAAAAAAAAAAACAAGCAGAGTCTCTGGCTGTAAATTTGGCATCAGGCCTCTCCCTTTTTGACAAAATAATGAGAAGTGTAGTAGAGTAAAAGTTAACTCATATGACCCAGTGCATCTGCTGCAAGCCAAAATATTTATCACGTCCACTACTGTTAAACTTATTCAAGTTAAATTAAATGAAAAACAGCCTCTTCAAAAAAAAAAAAGGGTAAACATTAATGGATACCATACTGTATATCTCAGGGGAAAACAGTGATTGTCTCCAACACTAACCCTGAGAAAAGAAAAGAAGAAAATAAGAAAGGCATCAATCTGTTACTCTGTAAATCAGTCAGGGTATGAACTCCACCCCAAACATCAAGAAAACTCTACTGCTAAGACACATGAGCGCAATGATATCAAATGAAATCTTAGTAACTCAACTCATAATAGTAAAAAATAAAGTTCAAGGCACATCAACAGTCTAGAGTACAAAATATAAAAACTTGAAAAGGCAAAGCTCAAGCTTGTAATTCTATACAATGTGTATCTGAACTACTGCAGTGATGCACTAGAAACTACAGAAGGCAACTACGTGCTGTTATCAGCAAAGACAGTCCGTGAACTTTGTTACAGAAAACACTGTTTTTTCAAAGACCAACACAAAGCTCCAACACTGAACCTGACATTTTCCTGGAGTGCCCCCTCTAGACAATGTCCCTGCACACATCTGCTCCTCAGACGTTACTTTGAGCTCTAGTTTGAGACTAATTACTTTTATGGGCAAGAGCACAATGTTAATTTTTCACATTACATGCCATTGATTAAGAGTTACCTTTAGTGTTTAGTGTTCATAGCTACATTCAATGACAGCCTGGGAAACGTAGAATCAAACATTTGGGTTTGACACACACACACTTTCCTAGTTTGAAAGAAAACGACCAAGAGCTTCTGTGTTTATAAAATATTCTGAATATGAGGCCTGAAAATGATAATTACCTTAATTACATTTGATGCAGGAACTTTGTCAAAAGCTCATTTTTAGGGGGGGGGGGGGGGGGGGGGGGGGGGTTAAAACAAAACATTAACTTAATATCGGCCTGAAAATGTCTTTAAGGCATTAATGTCATTAAGGCTCAAGTCTAGGCATCCCATAAAACCACACAGAAAACATCATCAAATAAAACCTCATTCATACATCTATCCTCAGCACCATAGCCTGAATCAGTGTTATATGGCATATGTGATCGTTACATCTGCAATATGGAAGGTGCTGTAGTGTGTCAGGTGGTACAACCTAGTGTGACAGCCTGTGCAGGCAGGAGGTTAGGTTGAAAGTCTTTCCAATGCTCATAGACATGATGCATGTGTGTGTCTGTTAGTTTCATCCTGGTAAAAGAAAAAAAGAAAAAATGAACCCAACGCGTTGAGAAAATACTGCATGACAGCAGCTGCTGCCGTCCCTCCTCATCTTGCTCGGACTAGGATCACACTTCTTCAAAGAAGGCCATCTGAGACATGTATGCAGAGTTTCGCTGCAAAACAAGACAAGTGTGAGCAGTTAGAGAGAAGCACAGGCGGCTGAGATCGGTGCAAAGAAATGTGGATCCATGGTGCAATGAAACTCAAAGACGAGAAATATGCATGTACTTGTGTAGTAACGCAGCACAGATGTGCGTCATGTGCACCTCATCTTTTATCTTCTGACTCACACTGTCACTACATGACTTAAAGGGATAGTTCAACATTTTGGCAAATTGGCCCATTGCCATAATCCCTATAGTTTTAGGAGTAGGTTCGTTAATTGTCGGTGCAAGCTATTGTTAGAACTGCGGAGCAGAGCCGTGAGCTGCTCAGAGCTACGCTACGGAGGTTAATAGGATTTCTTGGTTTCCCTCATCAAACTCATCAAATACACAATCCAACAACTCCAAAACGCTCTCGCGGACCACGCTATGAGATAATAACGGAACGTTACGCGACAGAGTTGTTTTCGAGGTAAATCCATGCAAAATCACTGATGCGCGTTCCTGTCACGGGCAGTTTTTCGGCAAGCAGTCTCTGCATTTGCCTCAAAAACTAATCCGTCTCGTAATGTTCCGTTATTATCTCAGCGGTAATTAACCTACTCTTAAGACTATAGGGATTATGGCAATGGGCCAATTAGCCAAAAATGTTGAACTATCCCTTTAACCAGTGGGAAGAAAATAAATCATTTACTTCCTCTTATTCTATTTAAGAAAAATATTTTGGCACTTCAGCTCCCATAATGCTTTGGATAATGCAAACAGGTCCAGAGTTGCCATGCAGCGAGTGATTCGACGCCAGAACCATCACCATGGACAGAGGGAACAGTTATGAAGAGTCATCAGTGACATTAGGTATTCGTTGATAGGGTGACATGCTCATACATACGTTGCTGTGAGGTAAGTAGGCAGGCTCCTGATGCACGTATCCCCTGGCCTCGCCGTGGAGGCCGTAGAGGCCGGCCTGCTGCTGCTGCTCCTCCAGCTTCAGGGACTCGATCTCCGTCTTGAGCTCCTTCAGCTGATCCTGCAGGTGTTTGCTCTTCTCCATGTACTCCAGCCTGTGTCGATGCGTGGAAAGGTATCAGAAGCGAGCAGAGGCAAGCTGTCATTCAAAAATGTTGTTGCGGCGGATTTAAACTCCAGCTCACCTCTCTCTCTCGATCTCCATAGACAGCCTTTTCATGTCGGAGTCCTTGAAGTCGAGGCGCGTAGACGCTGACTCATAGCCCAGGTCGGATGCTTCGGGGGGAGCAGGTGGAGTAGAGTAGGCTGCTATGAGCTGGAAGACAGTCAAGTAGATGCACTCATGAAGGTTTAAGCAGACGACTACTACAAGGCAAGATTAAGTTTAATGTAATGCACATTAATTGCACGTAAATGTTTTAGTCATTTCTGACAGTGACAGTGAAGCTACTCTCATGACACAAACTGAAAGAAAACTTTTCTTTCGTCACACTGTACAATTAAAAAAAAAAAAAGTCAACAGGCCACTTTAAGTTCAGGTTGCCTCGACAACATCCTGATCTCAAAAAAGCTCACCTCTCCACTGGCACAGAAGAGATTCTTTAAACTGACACACCAGATGGTTTGTTACACAGAACCAGTTGGGAAGGTTCTGCTGGAAATCTACTTGGCAGATGATTGGATGAACCATCTGTCCATCACAGATTTACTTCAACCAATCAGATTCTGCATCCTGTACATTTTGTTCCAACTCTTGCTGAAGCCAGCTCCGAGAAGAGCTACTCTCTCGTTCTCACGTAATCAAAGCAAACGCAGCATCTACGCTAACAGCTTTAGAAGAGACGCCATTGTTGGGTAACCGACACGCACGCTCACAGGGCCGTCACTGTCTTGTCTGAACCACTGTGGTTCGGCTAAAAGTGAAAGGTTAGGCATTCTGGGAAACATGTGAAATCAATAACTGCTGGATTTCTATTTCACAGATTTTCAATAACAGCTTTGAGAGCAGAAAGAAGCTTCATTCATTCACAGGAACAGCACAGCAGCAGTGTCGTCCATCACCGTACAGGGTATGTGGTCTTGGTGATCTCCAGCAGCTTCTGTTTGGCTCTCCGCTCGGCGTCTTTTGCCTCCGTCAGGTCTTGTTTCAGGTGATCTGCCTCCTTCAACCTGGAACCACAGGTTTGGTTAAAGTCAAGGCTTCTGGAAGACAGCCGCAGTGTTATTACTCATGTACAATCAATACTTGGGTTTGTGACCTTGAACCCTGTGGGACATTTGTGACTTGGAGCTGAGTGTCCTGAAAAATTCTAACACATTAAAGACGACCTATTGTGCTCATTTCAGGGGCTTTTCATGTGATATTGGACCCCAGTGGGGCACTATTGGAAGTTTAACTATCGTGAACTCCTCCATTCTTTCCTGCTTCCCTCTGAAACACTGGGATTACTTCAACACACCTTATGATACGGCACTTCCACGTCCTCTAGAAAATGTATCCAACATTTTAAATATATGTATAAGTGTGAAAAGCTGGAAAAAACACAACAGCAAATGTAAAAAAAAAAGCCTCATTAACCTGTGTTTTACTAAAACGTTTTTTTCACGTTTGAATCATCCGAAACACACACTATGAAACATCCAGATACCTCCATACTGCTCGTCCTACTGACCCAAGTGTCCTGAAGCCAAGACATGAAAAAGTTGTTCGGAAAAAATGTATTTGATGTCTGTTTTTAGCCCTGTTGTTGTAGTAGCTCCCAGTGGCTGCGTGAGATGCCTTTTCTTCTGTGTTTACATCATACATCCAATGGTTTACAACGACAATTGAAAATCTCGCAGCAAATCTCGCGCATGCGCACAAACATCAGGACACTTGGGTCAGTACGGACGAGCAGTATGGAGGTATTTGGATGTTTCATAGTGTGTGTTTTGGACGATTGGACGAAAAGCGAGCACTATCCGCCGCCAGCCGGACCTCCCCGGAACTACAAAAGCGCTTTGATGACTCCGAAAGTTCTCCGAACCCTTCCTTGGCATGACGGTGAGTAGACAATTGGTGAATTATCGATTTTGGGTGAAGTATCCCTTTAAGCAGCCTGCTCCTCATTTCTCATTTGAGGCATTGTGGGTAATGTAGATAGCAGGTGGAAGAACTTGTGTGCAAAGTAAAAAAAACAAACACAAAACGTCACCTTGGGTTAATTGATTATGAACTGAAGGAAGCTGGTTACACAGAGAGGAATAATATACAGTATATACTGTGTGTATATATCATAGACTGTAAAAAGAATGGACGTAGCGTCCGTGACGTCACCCATTGGTTTGGGGGAGTCTGTTTTGTGCCGCTACTACGGGGGTTTGAACCGCGCCATGTTGGATTCTACTTGCCATATTTGGAGCGGTGCGGCCGTTGGCCGGCCGAGGGCCCGCCCACTGGCCTCGTAACAGCGGTCGCCGGACCTGTCACTCAACGGTTCTGCGCCCTAATTGGCCAGAACTTTAAACCTAATAACGGTACAACGGTAGAGTTTAAAAAAAATTCACCCCCCTCAGAGTGTGTGCAGGGGTAGAAACTATCGATTGAGACCAAAAAAATAAAATGTACCAGGCTGTAAATATGTTTTTTTAAGCTGTAAAATCGGCTATTTTAACATGGGGCTCGATTGGAGTTGCTCCCTTCTGGAGCCAGCCCCCAGCGACAGCCGGGGGGATTGCAGCTTTTTGAATGCGGAAGTGAGCTTCACTTCTCAGACCGACAACTGCCCCCTTGGTATATATGCAGCAGGTCAGTCATCAGACTTCTCTCTGCCACTGACTGTTGTATTGATAACAAACTGTCTCAGTCCTGACGTCTTCTGTTTGTCTGAGCCGAAGCTGCGTGGCACAGTGAGGAGACAGACATATAGAGCAGAGTTTTAATGCGTCTGGATTTGACAAGTCATCAAATTTCATTTTGGGGACCAATTTATTGAGACCTCTGGAGGCTACTTTGTCTCAGCTTCAGTGGCGGCTGCAGCTGGAACACCGCTGAATTATTTTCAATACAAAGACGCATCGCTCTTCATACAGCCACTCTGCTGTCTGCAGCCTTTCGTCACGCACATGTGTACTTAGAAAAACCCTATTAGCAACCTGGTTATCTGTGGTCTCCTGGTGAGATTAACCTGGGCGTCTCATTCTTCTCTAATCCCCGACACTCACTACAAAAGCCATGTTCCTCATTTACAAGACATTAAAGAAACCAAAGAGTAATCCCTTTAAAAGTGTATCTCATTAACCCTCGGGCTCAGCTGATTACGGCTGAACCCTGCAGTAAATCAGCTATATTTCATACATTCGCTGCAAGGTAAGTGGATGTTATCAGTTAAAGGGATAGTTCAACATTTTGGCACATTGGCCCATTGCCATAATCCCTATAGTCATAGCAGTAGGTTCATTACCTTTAATTGTTGTGCAAGCTATTTTTAGAACGGCGGAGCAGAGCTGTGAGCTGCTCAGAGCTACGCTACGGAGGCTAATGGGATTTCTTGGTTTCCCTCATCAAACTCATCAAATACACAATCCAACAACTCCAAAACGCTCTGGTGGACAAGTTGTGACCTGCACATTCACCACGCTATGAGATAATAACGGAAAGTTACAAGACAGAGTTGTTTTCGAGGCAAATGCAGAGGCTGCTTGCTGAAAAACTGTTCCTGAAGGCAACACACATCAGCTGTTTTGCATGAATTTACCTCTAAAACAACTCTGTTTCATAACGTTCCGTTATTATCTCATAGCGTGGTGAATGTGCAGGTCACAACTTGTCCACCAGAGCATTTTGGAGTTGTTGGATTGTGTATTTGATGAGTTTGATGAGGGAAACCAAGAAATCTCATTAGCCTCCATAGCGTAGCTCTCTGAGCAGCTCGCGGCTGCGCTCGGCAGTTCTAAAAATAGCTTGCACCGACAAATAAAGGTAACGAACCTACTCCTAAAACTATAGGGAAGACAATGGGCCAATTTGCCAAAATGTTGAACTATCCCTTCAACAATGGAGAAAAATCAAGAGAAAATCCAGATTTATACTGAACCGATTCCATACCTCCTCTCAGACTGCTCCACCAGCTTCACAGCCAGCTGCTCTGCCTCCCTCATCTTCTGCTCCATCAGCCTTTTCTCCTCCTTGGTCTTCATGGCAGTGACCTCTAACCTCTGCCTCTCCTGCTCAGCGTCTGCCGCCTTGTGGGCCAGCAGCTTGGCTTCCTCCTCGGCAATCTGGGCCTTCTCTGCCAGAAGGTCTGCAGCCTCCTCGGACCGGAGCTGCAAACAAGTATAAAATTAATGGTGGAAGAGTTCGGGGGGCTGAGGTTTCTATTACTACTCTGTCATCCAATTAACCAGGAAAGCATTTTTCTGCCCAGCCTGTTCACACGAAAGCCAAACAATTATTTCACGTTAAGGATGGAGTTCTCACCAGGGCCTCGTTGGCCAATCGCGATTCATCCTGCAGCTGGAAAAGTCTCCGCTCCATCTCCTCTTTTGCTCGTTCCGCCTCCTCCCTCATCTGCTTTTCCCGTGCCAGGATTTGCCGCTCCATCTAGACAGAGGCCAAGAAATCCAATTAAAATAGGGGTTTTGCACTCTCCATATGTATGCATGGAGTACATCCCATCTAATCAGTTATTTGCATTGCTCTGGCGGAGACGAGAGGGAGCTGACCTTTTTGCGTGCCTTCTCCTCTTTAGCTTGAGCCTTCATCTGCTGCACTTCGATAGAGTCCACCTTCCTCCTCCTCATGAATAGATCGTGGTTACCGATGCACAACTGCAGGATCTAGAAACAAACCGGCAGCGACTTTACTTCTGCAACTTTTGTTTGACTTTGTGATTACTGAACATTTACGCAAGCAACCAGGTGAACCAACCAGCTTGTTGACGCGCAGCTGAGATGAGTAAAACTTGAAAACATCTTTCTTCTTATCCAGGGGTTTGATTGTGAACTGCAACGGGAGGAAAATTAAACATTTCAGTTTCTTTGCACTGCTGGTCTCATTTGTTTAGCAGCACAACCGTGATGGCTTTGGTAGGGAGAGAGAGGCTGTTGCTAACTGCTAAGATAAAGTCACTTTGGCTACGTTCACACTGCATGGTTCAAGTGGCCCAATTCAGATTTTTCCTGTCAAGTGGCTCAGATCGGATCTGTAACACGAATGTGTAAACCGGACAAATACGCATTGAATCAGATATTGTCAAATCAGATTCATATGTGCAAATCGGATATCTGCCATACGTCTGCAGTCTAAACAGACAGATTGGATCTTTCCTGGCAATGCGTGTCGTACGTCATCAATAATAATATTAATTCATGTGCCCACATGTTTCGCTGAACCTCTGTAGCCCGTGATTAACACGTGGGACTGACCTGGACTACTTCTGATAGAACATGTAAAATAGACAGTTAAAAAAATTGGATATAAGCAACAAATCGAAATTGGGCATCAAGGCCTGCAGTGTAAAGACAACCTAGCTGATTTGAACAACATGTAAACATCTGCTCAATTAGTGGAAGCAGAGAGCTCTACTTTCTTCCAGAGTGATGTGAACAAAACATAAAATGCGGCCTGTGAAGTGCCTGACTTGCTTACCTCCTTTTCACTGTAGGAGATATTACGGATGTCGCTCCAAGGAAAGGACTTGTTAGGGTTGAGTTTGCTGTTGGGGCTGTAAATGTGAAGACCCTGAGCATCCACTCCCAGTAACAGGTCGGTGTCCCTCTTATTTTGCTGTGAATGTGTAGAACAAATGCAAAAAACATCATGAGAGTCATTTTTGAGGTTAGACTTTTCCTAACACTGTGCAAAATGTAACTGCAGGACATGACGACACAGAGATTCATCACTCACAGTTATGGCAAAGTAGCTGACACCGTACATCTCAAGGTCCTGAGCAATCTTTAGGTATTCCATCTCAGCCTCATCCCTGAGCAGACAACGTGACAAATGAAGAAGAGAAGCCACATCAGCCCATGATGCTTCAACTACTACAGAATCTGGGACTGCATCTTTTGTAAAACTGTTTTTTCTTTTCTGTGCCGGTCCTACCTGGCGATGCCTCTGTGCTCTGCATACCAAGCTGTGATCTTCTCCTCCCACATGTCGGCTGTCATTTGATACTGCATCAGAACCTGAGATGCAGAAAATAGGATCGTAGTCTCTACTTATATGCACACGTAAGGCGCATAAACACTGGCTACCAACAGATATTTCCTACAGATGTTAGACCTTGGTTTTTTAGATGGTCAAATGTGCAAAGGAATAAACTCTTACTCTTTTTGGCAGAAGTTCATCTTGTGCCAAGAAGCCTGGCTTGTGAAAGTTTGGGTCATAATCCCCATACTGTGATGGAGAGAAGAAAGGGAGAGAAAAAAGAAAAAATATTGGTATTAAACACCAACAAAACAAATGCCATTGATCATTTTCTAACTATGGCATTATGTCAAAGTCTGAGATACATTAAAGGTCCAGTGTGTAATAATTGTCAAGGTTTATTGGCAAAATCTGAATATACTACCCATGAATATATTAGTATATGTGTGTAATCGCTATAAAATAAAGTTTGTTTGTTTCTCATAGCCTTATAATTCTTCTTTTATATAGTACATAAAGCAAGGGTCTTGCTTGCGCCGCCATGTGTGTGAGGCAGCCCGAACAGAAAATCCAGCCAGTACAGCCAGAGAGCACGTTTCATGAGTTTAATAAATAAACCAACGAAGAGGGCGGCAGAAGGAAAGAAGGAGGAGTATGAAACAGCAGACATATCGTCAAATGGCTGGATCTTCACCTCATCGCTCCATGCTCCTGAAATACTTCCAATCATAGTAAACAAGTTTTTTTGTCCTTTGAGGCCACCGTCACTTTGTCGACAATCATGAATCTGAACGCTGGATGTCACGGTTTCCCCCACATTTTACACACTGGACCTTTAATTTATTGAGTGAATCTAATGCACTAATCTTTTGCGGATACAGGTATGGCTAGCATCTTGCAGGTGCAGTAAAGGACCAGTTAACTTTACGTGAAGCGTTCACAGCTCTCTTACCTTGGCTTGGACAGCGTATGATGCCAGCAGAACAGATGCTTCAGGGGAGCAGAATATTTCTTCATCTAATATTTGTTTTTTCACCTAAGGAAGAGTGAGCAGATGTGTAAGAACCTCGGTTGAACCAAGTCGAGATGAATTCTACTGCCTGAATAAAAGTTACACCATCCCCAAACTCTCAAGAAACCTCATTGGCTACATTACCTGTAAGAAGAAGAGGTGTTGGGTAATTTCTTGGACCAGTTCCTCCTCTACTTTTTCTGGGAAGAATTTAGCCAGGAAATGAAATGTTATGGGAGAGTCCTTGGGAACCTCCTGGTCCAAGACCTTGGTGAACAAATAAACAGCAGGAGAAAGTAGGTCAGAAGTGCACAATAATGTATTTATTAGACTAAGCTGTCAATACAGCCAGAGTGTCATGCTCACAGTTATACTTATTACATAATAGCATCACAATAAACAATAAATCAGTCTACAAATAACTTTTCCATAATTTACACAATCAGTTAATTAGGGACTTGAGTAATTTATCATGCAAAAGTGACAAACAAGGTTTTGGTTTGTTTTGTCAGACGACACAAGCTTGGACTCTAGGAAATTGTGATGGGCATTTTCTGCCGTGTTCTGACAGTGTTTAATTAAAAACTAATCCAGGGAAAAACTGATTATGAAAAAATAATTGCTAGATGCGACACTATAATCGAGATTTACCTCACCTTTCAAATTCTGGGCGACACATACAAATTGTGTCCGTTGTGCAAAGTCTTCTCATTATTTATTATCTTTGAAGACATGCATCGTTTCTGAATCCTCATTAGCCACACACACACAGAGGTTCACTCGTCTACTCACCCGCTTCTCTGGTTTCAGCCAGGCGTAAGTGTCCTTTACAGTGTACCTGAGTCCAAAGAACCAAGTTTCTCTCAGACCCACGGTGCGACACACCAGGTCAAACAAGTCTTTGCCCTTCCACTTCACCTGAGGAAAACGGTAAGAGACAAAAGAGACCTGTGAGCTCAGATGCTGAAATGTGATTAAATGTTTATATTGTGTTTTTACTTTTATCTAGGGGACATCTGCTAGGGACAACAGATGGAAATTAGCCAATGGCTACACTCTGGCATGTTTACATCATTGTGTTGCATACTGTTGTTCTTTAGCCATTTCGGGTAACTGTTGTGGTAACCCAGGTGTAAACAAATATTTCAAAAGGCCCTTTGTATGAAACCCAAAGTCATTTTTAACTTTATGGTAAAATCTTTATGTGGCTGATTTACTGACTGGACTTTTCCAGCAGTGTGTTGGTGTGAGGGGAAAACTCCTCCTTCCCTAACATCATGAAACATTCATATATTTTTATAAGATAGGACATTAACCTTCAGGAGAGTAAGTGGAGACACTATTTCACACAGAATATGGCATACTGAATGAGATACTGATGTTAGCAGTCTCAGCCAGCATCAGTATCTAGGAAGCTTAAGGCGCCTACTAAACACTATCCTGGGGGAAACCCTGACTGATGCTTTTCCGAGGAAGTTGTATTACATCATTTAGAAAGTACGTGTTCTAGATTGTAGCAAGAAATGGTTATGTACTTGAGGAAACATGCTCAGCTCTTTTCTACCTCTGATTACATCAAGGACATGGTTTCAACACAAATAAATATGGTATCTGCAACGTGAGCATGTGGTTCGTGTTGTAATGTATATACACAACTATGCAATAGTTTCAGCCTTTTTAGATATTTATATTCAATTCAAACACACAACACCAGTGTGGAGGTGTCCGGTCATTCCCACATTCAATCTGCAGCACAATAATGAGCCCAAACACCCAGCTTGAAATCAAGGACCTATCGTCGCTACAAGAGGAACAAGGAGTTCCTGCACCAGATGGTGAGCCCTGAACTCAACATCATGAAGTCCGTATGTGATTAAATAATGAGAAAGAGGACACACAAATCGCTTGTAACTGCCAAGTACCTTGAAAAACTATTGACAAGTGTATAGAGGAGAAATGTTCAAAATATATTTTCTAATTACTGCACTTTGCATTAAGTTACATACATATATGTGTGTGTATAAAAGCAACATTTCTTTACTTTTAGTGTCAAAGTCAAGACATTAGCACAACACCAAATGTAGAGAACATAGTGGGATATTCTCCAGGTTACTGCTCAATGACAATGTGAGCTTAAAGATGGTTATACATGTAAATGCAATCATTGATACTCATCTTTAGACACAGAGATGAAGCATCCTTTCAAAGTTTGCCCAAATCAATCCATACCTCACAGCTGAACTCCATTTCAGCATCCATGGTGATGACTTTAACTTTGAAAGTCTTGGGCTGTTTCTTCTTTAATCCTAGGATAGACATGTTGACGGTGCTGCTGACACAGAAATCTGCGGGAAGAGAACAGGGCTGCTTTCAGGATAAAACGTGGTATTTTAAAATGATAAAAATCAACACATAGTAAGTCAAGCGACACAGTTATAAAGGTCTGGAGAGACGTGAGCCACCGTCCTGGCAGGCTATGTTATTGAATCTTGTAAATTACCCATCATGCGATACGAATTTAACCACACCACCGGTTTTGCAGAGGACATTAACTTTACTTCTTTGTTAAACACTATGTGTATTTGAATCACAGATAAGGCTCGTTACCAAAGAGGAAAGTTGAGAAACTTCTGCCGTCCAACAGGGCTCAGGAGAGGCAGGGCTTTTTGTTGGGGAGACCGATGCTAAGCTAACTACTATAAACTAATCAGCGTTAGCTTCCCCGGCTATGCCACGAAAACGGACCAAAACAAGTTGTAGAAAGAGCAAAACTTTTGATTCTCCATGATGAAATCCTCCGACACACAAGACTTTGTAGCAACTAAAGTTTACACAGAAACAAAAACAGTTTTTATAACGTTCTCGGCAGCTACGTGTTTAAGCTGGCTAGCTAGCTATTAAAAAGTCAGAGCGACTTTCCAGGAGGTTTTTTGTTTTGACTCCCACTCTACAGGTGGGAGCATGAACAGCAGTCTGCCCGGGACACCGCCGCTGCGCATGCGCAAGAATCTGGACGGCAGGAAGTGTTGCGTTTGAGGCCGTCAGGCAGTGCCAGTGGGGGTGCAATTGAACGCAACAGCGGCAGGGACTGCAGAGTCACCGAGTTGACCTCTCGTTGTGACCAGTAGAAAGACAGCAGAGAAAACGAAGTAGAATTAAAATACGACACGAGCCATGGACAGTGGACTTTCTGATAAACTCAACTGAGGGAATAAAGCGTCCATATCGGCCGAGCGCCTGCAGCCAGGTTCAGTGCTGCTGCTGCTGCTGCTGCTGCTGCTGCTGGAGGAACTTACTTGATGTAGGGTTGTGAAGACATTTCCCAGAGAAAAAAACAAGCCACGAGTCTACTGCAGGTACCTCTGTCACTATAGTACCCACACTGAACTTTCTTTGAACTGTATGAAATTAAGCGGTTATAGCCCCAGACAGTGCACAAGACCATTAACAGGTCAGACATACCCAGTCGTTGTTGTTATTGTTTGTTACTTGTAATTTAGAAGCAGTATGCCCATACAAGCCGTATAGTGTTCCGTAGTTTTCTGTCTACTATTTCTACTCATTAGTTTCATATGAAGGTTATAGCCTAAGTGTCATACAGTAAAACCATTGAGAATTATCTGTTGTCACTCCTACTGCAGATTGGACTCCCAGTTAAATTTGCCTGTAAGGGACTCATTTTCTGTCTTCTATTACTTGTACTTGTTTTTGGGTTTCTTTTAGTGGAATTTCTGTCAGTTTGTTGTGCTTTTGTGTCATTTAACTTCTTACTTTTATGTCTCTTTGTTGTAGTTTGCTGTCTTCTTGTGCTTGTTGTTTTGTGTCTCATTTAGTCATCTCTAATTGTTGTCAATTTTAACTTATTTTATTATTTTGAGTCTATTTGCAACCGTTGTTACTCTTTTATGTCCATCCATTGTCACTTTGTGTGAAGTTGCACTCGTTTTATAACTTTGAATCCCTTTGTAGTCAGGTTGTAGGCTGACTGTAGACTGGCTCTGGTCTGGGGGCTTTTGGACCCATTGAGACTCTTATTAGCTTATTAGCCTGTCCCTACCTGGCCCATCCAGACAGCAGTGTATGTCTGCACATGACAAAACAAATCACTATGAAAACTATCAAACTGTCAAAACAGTGTGATCATCTTGATAGAAGATGAAGGGTCATGTGATTTTTAATGAATGTCCTGTTATTGCGTGTTAATATCACACTTGATTCCTTTATTTTTAACAGGCTTGACAGGTGTAACAGGATGTCAGCTGCTACGAACACATTTGAAAATGTGAAAAACGTTATCTTATCAGCACATAAGAACACTACATCCCACAGGGACAAGGTCAACTTCTACAACTCCTGGGCAGAGAACTATGAACAGGTGAGCTAACTGAAGCAAAACATTTCCGTATGTCATCAAATATCCCAGCAGTATTTTTTTTATTGATTTGTTTTCAGTTGTGTCATTTTATAGAACAGATGCTTTAAATACTACAATGGAGTCAAACCTCTCTGGCTGTAAAACAATACTAGGGGGAAAAAATGCAATTCAATATAAATATCAATATGTGGCTATAGCCTACATGTCAAGTGCTAACATCAGCCCTTTAGCCTGACATAAGTCTGATAGTAAGACCAATCATTGATAAATGTATTACTAATGAACTGATGTGGTTTGAATAGGATGTTGCTGTTCTGGACTACCGTGCACCAAGTCATGCAGCAAACAGCATCTCATCCCATTTCAGTGGTGACCGGGAAGCAGCTGTCGTGTTAGATGTGGCCTGTGGGACCGGACTGGTGGCCAAACAGGTATAATTTCATAATTGGCAACCTTTTTTAAATGCTATATATATTATAAAAGCATGTTTTATAAGAGCATCTTTTACCTTTTTGGATCTTTGGTTTGCTTTTTGTATCTTATTCAGCACCAAACATATCAATTAGCAGCTTTTTAGTTTCCATGTTCAACTAATTTGACCAGTATGAAAAATTAAAACCAAGTCTCTGTTGTACAGATGCTCAGGCTTGGATTTAGACGTTTTGTAGGTGTTGATGGAAGCCAGGTTATGCTGGAGTTGGCCAGAGACAGTGGGTTGTACCAGGACCTGAAGCAGTGCATTCTGGGAGAGGAGACACTACCTGTCCAGTGGGGTGATTTAGTACTTTATTATTTCACATGAGTCAGATCATTGTGTTTTAGTGTTATAGTGGTTATATTGTGTTTTTGTTGTTGTTATTTTCTGTTTTATTACGTTTATGTCACAGTTGTATTTATTATTAGGATTTGTAGCTTAACTAAACTACATTTTGACCTTAATTAAACAGCTTTAGAGTTATTGTGATGGTATAATTAATGGCTTAAATTGTTACAAGGGAGAATGGAGGCTAACTGCCTTCCACCTACGTGTCACTTACTGCGTCTCTTGGTTGAAAAACAACTTTGCAAGATCGGGACTGCCCCGGTGTCAATACAAACATGCTCCATAAACCGTAATCTTTTGTTTATGGCAGATTAAATTACACAAATATACACGTCGTAACATCGTATATGATATAAAACATTATGTACCGCCCGGCGCTCTGTTAAATCATTTCTCGCTGGCTTTGTTGTAAACAAATGCACATGGCACAAGGTTTAGCAAAACAGCGGAAAAGCGACCGGACTTACATAGTTCCTCTTTAATTTTTGTGGATTTGTTCGTTAGTAACCAACTTTACAAACCTATTTTGAAGAAAAAAAAAAGATATAATGACTACCAGTAGTGGTTGTATATATTATATAGGAAGCTATGATCATCTCCTTTTGAAGTGACATTTCCACCTCTGTCTTCCAGCAGATTCATTTGATGTGGTTGTGATCGTCGGAGCTCTGAGTGTTGGTCAGGTCCCTGTTGCTGTTATTCGAGAGCTGTGCAAATCCACTAAACCAGGTGAGAATTATTTTTTTCAATTTTAGTTTCAATTGTCTTCTGTGCTTCTGATCTTTGAATGTAATTCAGCATAAGATTGTATCTCTCAACAACACCACTGCACTGTTGCCTATATCCACTAGGTGGCTACATTTGCATGACAACCAGAAGCAACCCTGACAATCTGGAATACAAGGGCGCCCTGGAGCACGAGCTGAAGCAGATGGAGGAAGAGGGGCTTTGGAGTCCTGTAGAGGTCACTGAGGTGGAAAACTGGGAGCGGGCTGTGTCAGAACAGGAGGACGGCTACATATCTGGTGCTGTGTATCTCTATAGAAAATGCCAAAAGTAGCATGGTGCCCAACAATGTAGAAGTGACTTCACACTACTCAACGCACAAGTATGAGGTGTTATTTTGTTGTTGTTGTTGTTGTTTTTTTTTGACATTGTCAGTCTCTTACAGTTCTAAATTGAAGGTGTCAAACTACTTTAACAGATGATTAAGAAAATGTTATACTTGAAATTTCCATGACCAAACATGTCAAGGTTCAAGGTTCAGTTAATGCTTAAAACAAAATTTGTACTCAGGACCTGCAGCGTACAATAAAAGTGTGATTAGACTATGATGATGATTAGAGAATTTTGTTCTTAATTTGCTCGCCTGGTTAAATAAAGGTTAAATAAAAATAAATAAAAAAAATTATAAAAAATGTGGCAAATAAACATAACTAGGGTTGCAAAATTCCGGGAATTTTCAAAGTTGGAGACTTTAAATGGGAATTAACGGGAATATATGGGAATAAACGGGAATAAATCTGAAATTTACAAAATTGAAGGTTGGCCCTTAACAGGGAACTTAAATATAGTTGGGGAAAATATATTGTAGCATAATCTTGGCTAAAACAACCAGATTTAAGTAGCCCATACTTGTACACTTGAATATCTATGCTTCCTCAACCACATGCACACAGCACACTGCTTACTGCAGGGCTATTGAGGGCTATTTTCTTTCCCAACATTCATGTTTTTGTTGTTCAGTAAAATAATTGATTGTTCATACAAGAATTAAAACTTGATAAAGTTCTACTCACAAATAAATCTGTTGAAATGTCATGTTTTTTTTATTGTATTGCATGGATGTCTGCTTATGACAAAACAAAATATTTACATTTATGTTTGGATACGATACAGTTTGTTTAAATTACCCCCAATTTCCAGTTCATTCCCATAAATTCCCAATAATTCCCATAAATGTCCATAAATCCCATAATTTCCATGGAAAGTTTCCAATTTGGAATATTTCCAAAATTCCCCAGCTTAACTTCCCATGGAAAGTTTCTGGAAATTTACTGGAAATTTTCCAACCCTTTGCAACTCTAAACATAACTAATGAATATTATAGTCAAGTGATTTAAAACAGAGTGGCGTTTTATAGAGCAGAGCATTTAGCAGCCCGCACTCCAAGTGAATTCAATGCAGCAGAGATCAACAGTCTGACAGCATCTGGGTAGAAGCTGCATTTGAGCCTTGTTGCTCCCCCGCTCTGCTGCTCCTGCACCTGCGGATGTAAATGTCCTCAATGGAGGGTGTAGGCTTCTGCAAGTGATCTTCTGGGCAGATTGTACCCCTCCGCAGCGCCTTCCTGTCAGCAGCAGAACAGTTCCCATCAGGTGGTGATGGATGAGGTGAGTGTACTCTCCACCACACACCTGCAGAAAGTGGCCAGCGCTGAGATGTTGAGGCCGGCCTGCCTCAGACTCCTGAGGAAGTAAAGGCGTTGGTGGGCCTTCTTCATTATTTTGGAGGTGTTAATTGTCCATGACAAGTCCCTGGAAATGTGGACGAGGTAATTGAACCCTTCACTTTCATGTTTAACAATGACTATGTGAAATTGTTCTTGTTGTACTCGTCTTTAATCACTTTAGAGAACCACAAGATATGTTAGTAAATCTAATATGAACCATGTAATAAATGAAGCATTGCATTGATATCTGCTGCATGTTAATATTAAAGCAGAAGTAAGTGGAATATTTGTGTTAATATAAGTCTTAAATAGTTATATCTTCCGACGGCAATCACTTACATAGAGTGTTTGGTCCGAAACACGGGTCTGTCAGTCTCTGCTGTAAGCCGAGGAGAAAACGTCTTATATACTTGTATACTTCCTTGTATCCTACAAGCTTTATCCAATGAGGAGAGAGAACGGCATGAAGGGCTGTGTGTGCAGCCAAGGGATGCGCGTGAATGTGGTGACGCAGGGACGAGGACCAGTAGATCCATGACGAGGGCGGGGGCTGCTAACTCCATCGGCTGACAAGACCCGTGTTTTGGACCAAACACTCTATGTAAGTGATTGCTGTCGGAAGATATAACTATTTAAGACTTATATTAACACAAACATTCTGCTTACTTCTGCTTTAAGGAGGCTGTGTGAGTGTTTCTCTCTCTGTCTTCCCTGCAGGTATCCGGTGAGGAGAGGCTCCGGTTCCCCCATGCCCGAGGTCCCTTGAGTTTTAGTTATTTTAATTTTGGTTCGGAGGTTTCCGGTAGTCCTGTTTTCGGTTCTCCTTTCCTTTTCCCTTAGGTGTAGTGTTGGTTAGGCAGTTTTAGTTCGGGGGAGTACATTAGGTACGACGGCCACTGGCTGGCTCAGTGTTCCCCTCTCTTTTGTTTGTTTTGGCCGGGAACCTCCAACCCATTTGGTTTGTTGTTTTCTTGAGAATTATTTGTTTGTTTTTGAATTTATAAAAGCTTATGTTTGGTGGCAAAATTTGTCCCTATGTTTTCCTTTGATGTGTTTCGGGCCTTGCAAGCCAACATGAGTTATTTGAGGTCTGTAACAATGGACAAAAGAAAAGTAATAGCCTACCGTAGTATGAGGATAAGCAAGTTTTCGTGTTCCTGCCCTGTCTCTGGAGCACTGTCAAGCAGGTGAAAGTTAAGGTAACAGACAACATAACAGCTGCAAGACCCCAGGCATTCTTTAAACTGATAATTAAAGGTTGTAAAGGGCATAGGGACTATACCTTTGCATGGTCATGAGACTGGAATCTCACAACTCGGGTGGTCAATTAACTCTTCTATAGAGCTTGTCTCTACCTGTATTGGCTTATTCCCTCTTTTCCACCTTGTAGTTTCCTTCATGAAGGTTTTCTCTGGACCACCCTTCATGGTTTTGCCCCTCATATTTAGCTCATGGGACCTGCAGCAGTTTTGCTCCTTGTAGCCCTACTGATGGTTTTCCATGACCAACTTAGTCTTGCCCATATAGTAGGGAGGTTAAGCCCAAAAAAATAGGCCTTTGACTTCAAGTCATGATGCAAAGGTCCCCTTTGGCATGGAAGTACTCATACAAATAAATCTATCCTAAGACGCAAGTGAGATCACACTTTGTATCCGAAATAAACATGTTTTTAAAATGCCTTTTTTAATTGAGAAAACGCATGCCCTCACTTCACACAATTCAGTTTTTTGGGTTTTTTTTTTTTTTTTGAGCAACAGCAAGTAAGTAACATGTCTGGGTGCATGGGTGTTAACACAAAATGTATAGTGCTTTATTGTTATTATAAGATGTAGCCTCCTGAGGTATGGTGATTTTGTATTGCTGAATGAGTGAGTTGTTGAATAGAATAGAGGTAATTTTAGTGAGTTGGTTTCTGTAATAACTTGTTTTCTGGGAGTGGGTTATCAGCCCTCAGCCCAACCCCCAACCTGGAGGGCCAGCCCTATGTGCCACCAAGGCACGAAGTGGATAGAGAGATTTTAGTGAGTAAGTCAATTGGCAAATATTAATGCTCTAACCAGCAAAAAAATTGCCACATGTGTTAATACTGTTACTTGAATTGAGGCAACATTTGGGAGATAAGAATTCAGATTACACAAATAAAACACATTTAAAGAGATAAAAAGCTCTCTAGATGGACAATTTTAAGCTGCAAAAAAATGAGCTGCAAACCAAAGGCTCCACCACCTTTTCAATTTAAGTTTACTTTTGGAAGCAGAGTATATTTTCTATACTTGTAACATGTTTATTTTATCATGAATATTTAATTGATTTTGTTCACTAAAAGTATAAAAAGAACAAGAAGCCAGCAACACTCAGTGTCTTTCTGATGTCTTTAATGCCTCACTGGTACAGGCAACTGTGTATAGTGCTTTATTGTTATTATAAGATGTAGGCCTAGCCTCCTATGGTCATTTTGTATTGCTGAATGAGTGAGCTGTTGAACAGAATAGAGGTGATTTTAGGTCCGGGTATAAAAGTATAATCCGTTTTTTTGTTTCGACGGGAAAACAGAAAAACGGAAACAGCGCCCCTTTTTCCTTTTTTCGTTTTAAAACAAAAACGGTTTTTGCTTTGTTTTTGCTGTCAGCATCAAAAAACGAGAAAACCAAAAAACCAAAACAAATAACGGCCGAAATTTGGTTTTTGCAAATTCATTTTTTCGTTTTTCGTTTCTTTTTTTTAATTAATATGATATGACGGCGGACAGACTGGAAGCGGAAGTGAAGTGTAAAACCGTCAAAATAATAGTTTAGCGTGCTGGCGCTAACTTCTTAGCGTATATTATAGACTACCGTCCTCTTTCTACACCACATGGTTCACTTTTTTTTTTTTTTTTTTTTTACTTCTGTGAAACTATGACAGCTGGTTGTTTGGAAGAACGTGTTAGGCCTATAATTATAATTTTAGTCGAGTGTGTTAATGCACTTACTGTGGAAAAACTTTACTATTAGCTAGGCTTTACGTTCCCTGCCTAAATTAAGAACATCTATCAAGTCACCAGCAGAGGTCCCCATCACCCACAGTCAATACTAGGTGTCCTGGTCCTGACACTGCAGGTCTGCAGCCAGACTGTCTTGAATGATTTTGAAAATGAGAACTTATGTCAGAGAATTTAAGTGCAGTTGTTTAGCCACAGGGTGGCGCGTTTTTACATGAATAGTAGACCTCAGTGCTACCACGGCGGATGATGGCCAACACAGCCAGGCTCTGTGTTCATGATGCGGCTCAACAAAAACTAAATCCCTGCAGACCTAACTGTCACGGCGGTGATGAGCTGCACTTCATTTCAGTCGGGAGGAGCAGATTTACAGTGGAAACCGCTTATAGTGATCACGGATACAGTAATCAACCGCTTAGCCTAAGGCTTGGGACGGAATCATTTCTATAGGCTATAAATGCTGTTTAAATAGGCTAATTCGTTTATAGTGATCAAGAAATCCGCTTATAATGCTAATTTTTAGTTCATTTTATGGATGAAAACATGCGCAAAAACAATTTAAAAACTAGAAAAAACATTTCCAAGAATGGAAATGGTGTGAATGCTGAAAGCAGCTGAACGCAGTTGCAGAATTAGCAAATAGTGCAAGTGTGACAGTGGTGGTCCTGTCACTATGCCTCCAATTGATCATGTGCCCTGGCTACTTGGCCAAGGGGATGTCCCTTTGGGTGACTGGCAAGCGCGCATGACTCTTACCCGGGAGGTGTGGGTTCAATCCCCGCCCGGGCCCTCTTCACCTTGCCACATTCTGGCGTTGTTGGCAGGATCCATGTAGCACTAGTGGTGGGTCCATGGATTCCTAATGTGTGGCAGCCTGCACGGAAGCACGAGGACGTGCTTGTGAAAAGAGGGGGAGAGATGTGACAGTGGTGGTCCTGTCACTATGCCTCCAATTGATCATGTGCCCTGGCTACTTGGCCAAGGGGATGTCCCTTTGGGTGACTGGCAAGCGCGCATGACTCTTACCCGGGAGGTGTGGGTTCAATCCCCGCCCGGGCCCTCTTCACCTTGCCACACAAGCAGTGACTGATCACCATACAAATGTTTGACCGAGGTGGGAATCAAACCCACAACCTCATTGTCAATATACTTTCACTCAGCCTCTAGGCCACAGTGTACACACAGTTGCAAAGACACTGCAGACACTGCACTCTGCAGACACTGCACTCTGTCTCACTCTGAAGTTAACGAGCCCAAAGCTGCACCTGTTGGAAACACTGTCAACACCAAGAAAGCTTGAGAGGGGAGCAGTTTAACAGCCTGTTAGAGAGAGTTGGACTGATCCTCAGGAGGATGACAACTCACTTCATGCATCCCGTCACTTTAACTGAACGTCTGGCCGTTTGTTTCACTCTGCAAGCGGCTGATTTTTTTTCAGACTCCACTACATCCTCTCCTATTGGACGCGCCGAGATGTCGTCACATGCGCCCACCTTGCGTGCCGCTCAGCTCGGCGCAGAGCCGCCGCGGTAGCACATACACAATGAATGGGTTTGCTGCCGCCTTCCGCCGCCTGCCGCGTTCGGTGTGAAAGGCCCTTTAGTGCCCTACACACACACAAATACATCAGAACTGTCAATTTAAAAAAGTACAGTACTGCACCGTACCCCTCCCCCTAAAAAACAGTACTGCACTGTACAGTACTGCATTTAAAAAAAAAAAAGGATGATACTGTGTTTTTGTAACTGTTGACTACCGGTCGGATCCAGAAAAAACTGGTTGAGGCTCAGGCTTGAGTCAGGCAGACAGTTGGTCGTGGGACTCGTGTCTGAGGAACCAACATCAGAAGACCAGAAGTGTCAAGACCTCTACAGAAGAATAAGGTAACTAGCTAGCTAGATATCCAGAAGGTGTTATGATGATTTTTAATTAACGTTACCTGTAAGAAGTGTTGAATATACAGACCGATAACATAAGTTACTAACTTTGCAAGCACTACTACGTTACCAGCACTAACTCGAACTTACCACTACACAGGACTACAGATGGAAATTAGCGGCTCCGCTAAATCTGGTGCAGCCATCCTTTTATTGTTTCAATAACTAATGTCACTGCACACTGTCCTTTTTAAATAAATAAAAATAAATAAACTACATTAGCTGGCGTTACTGTAACTGCTGCCTGTGCAACACTTGAACTTATACAATGGTAAAGTACTTGTTGTTTGCTGTAGATTAAAAGTTGATCTTTTTCACCTTCTCAGCGCTCTATCAATGCATGTAGATGCATTTTAAATTGAAGCCCCTGTGCCCCCCCTCCCATCTTGCTGTCTAGATATTTCATGAGGATCAACCCAGAAGAAGGCACAAAATGCACAGCCAAAACTGGAGCGAGTAGGAAGACGGCCTCCTTCCTAAGGGAGCTGACTGACTTCAAATGGAGGAACTTAGACTAGTAGGTGAGTTGTTTCATTCTTACCTGTCAAAAGACAGCTGTCCCTAATGCCAAATATTACTATGTCAAGTTTCTGTTGAAATCATTTTAGAGGGCAGTTGATGCATGTCTGTGTTACAGAGTGAGAGGCACCAAGCAGACTGCTATCAACCGCTGTCCTGACCCACTCGACTGAAGTACTGAAGTAAAACAAAGTTTGATGAATTGAATGTTGTTATTTTAATAAAAAAGAGTGACATATCTGAATAATTGTCCATTTTCATTTTATTTTCCAGCATTTTTTTTGAAATTTAAAAATATGGATTACAGTAGTGTACTGTTTAATTTGGTGGTCTGTTAAATACAGTAAATAACTGTATTCACATTACAGTAACAGTGAAAGTACTGTAAAAATGGAATACAGTAACACTTAAGTTACTGTAAAAGGAAATACGGTATCAGTACTGTAAATGTAGAATTACAGTATCTTACTGGTCATAGTGTTGCCAGTAGGATACTGTAAAAAAAATACCCATGTATAGGCTAACAGTGTATAGAAATGATTCAGTCCCAAGCCTTTTGATCTATAAGCGGTTGATTACTGTATCCGTGATCACTATAAGCGGTTTCCACTGTAAATCTGCTCCTCCCGACTGAAATGAAGTGATCACAGGTGCAGCTCATCACCGCCGTGACAGTTAGGTCTGCAGGGATTTAGTTTTTGTTGAGCCGCATCATGAACACAGAGCCTGGCTGTGTTGGCCATCATCCGCCGTGGTAGCACTGAGGTCTACTATTCATGTAAAAACGCGCCACCCTGTGGCTAAACAACTGCACTTAAGTCATAAGTTCTCATTTTCAAAATCATCCAAGAGTCTGGCTGCAGACTGTAGTCTTGACTGTGGGTGATGGGGACCTCTGCTGGTGACTTGATCTTTAGGCAGGGAACGTAAAGCCTATAATAGTAGGCTAAAGTTTTTCCACAGTAAGTGCATTCACACACTCGCCTAAAATTATAATTATAGGCCTAACACGTTCTTCCAAACAACCATAAGTAAAAAAAAAAGTGAACTAGAAAGAGGACGGTAGTCTATAATATACGCTAAGAAGTTAGCGCCAGCACGCTAAACTATTATTTTGACGGTTTTACACTTCACTTCCGCTTCCGGTCTGTCCGCCGTCATATCATATTAAAGCAGAAGTAAGTGATATATTTGTGTTAATATAAGTCTTAAATAGTTATATCTTCCGACAGCAATCACTTACATGGAGTGTTTGGACTGAAACACGGGTCTCTCAGTCCCTCTGCTCTGCTCTGAGCCGAAGAGAAAACATTTATCGTATCCTACAGTTTTTATCCAATGAGGAGAGAGAACGGCATGCAGGGCTGTGTGTGCAGCCAAGGAACGCCGTGAATGTGGTGACGTAGCGACGAGGACTGTTAGGGCCGAGATATACTTGCTGTAAAGTACGCGTACGCGAGCTGCCGCGCGTATCCTGCGTTGCGTCACCTCGCGTCGATATGTGCGTTCGGTCGCAGGATACGCATCAAACGGACGCAGGATACGCGCGGCAGCTCGCGTACGCGTACTTTACAGCAAGTATATCGAGGCCCTTATGGTGCGTTCAAGGAAACTCGTATTTTTCCGACCGTGAAGTGGTACCAGTTCGATCTGGTACGAGTTCACCTGTCGGAAGTTACGAGTGGCCGTTATAGTGACTTTCACCGGTAAAACAGGTCGGAAAAACACAAGTGGGTTGCCTGAAATGCTACAAAGTCGTAAGTTGTGACTTGAAGCTGTAATTTACGATTTCAAAAGCCTGCCTGGAACGCAGCATTAGCGAAAACGACCGGACCACTTACTTCTGCTTTAATTAAAAAAAAGAAACGAAAAACGAAAAAATTAATTTGCAAAAACCAAATTTCGGCCGTTATTTGTTTTGGTTTTTTGGTTTTCTCGTTTTTTGATGCTGACAGCAAAAACAAAGCAAAAAACGTTTTTCCGTTTTTGTTTTAAAACGAAAAAAGGAAAAAGGGGCGCTGTTTCCGTTTTTCCGTTTTCCCGTCGAAACAAAAAAACGGATTATACTGTAGCGACCCTGCAGTAATGTTACTGTTATAATGTGTTCTAAAGTTCTGTGATTTCTGACTGTCAGTGAACGTGTTTGGTATAGACAGGTATGTGGTTGGATGAGTAAGCAAGGGGGCGGGGTGAGTGTAGGAAGTGAGTGTGTGTTTGCATAGCAGAGTGAGAGAGCTCACGTTGGAGGAGAGCTGTAAGACAAACTCAGCGCTGTTGTTATTTTGGCGTAGTTACGGCCGACAGTAACTGTTGCGTTTCTAATAATAAAGAAAGGTGAGACCAACTCCTCGTCATTCTTCTGACGTCCGGTCGGACGCTACATTGGTGTCAGAAGTAAAAACCGCCGGAGTTTGACTTGCTACCGTCCACCGCGGCTAACCCTGACCTGGCTAACTCTGCGGTCAGCTTGCAGTATGGCTGCGCGGCGGGAAGAGGCCGACGCTCGTCCGAGAGTCAAGGAAGAGGTGATGGATGGTGCTTATGGTGTGTGGTCGGGACGTGAGGCGGAGTTTGACCGTGTTTCTTCGGAGCACGTTGCTCGGCTGAGACAGACGGCCAGGAGGCTAGCTGCCGATGCCGGCTTCGGCTCGAGCACCGGGAAGAGCGCCGGCGGGAGAACGCGCGCCGAGGACAACGCGGGGCCGGATGTAAACAAAGATGGCGGCGCCCGCTGTAACCACATCCAAGTGAAGACGCCGAAATACTCCGGTAAGGCGGACTGGGAGGCCTTCTATGCCCAATTTGAACTCTTAGCAAGGGCTGCAGGCTGGTCAGAGGACAGTAAAGCACTCCAGCTGGCCCTGTGCCTTACAGATGAAGCTTTGACATGCTTGCTGCTGCTTAGCCCAGCTGAAAGAGACGACTATGGGGCTTTAGTTGGTGCGCTGCGGCGGCGTTTTGGACAATGCAACCAACCCGGCGTCCTACGCTCAGAGCTATCAAACAAGCAGAGACAAGCCGGGGAGCCGCTCCGTGGGTTGGCTAATGACATTGAGACTATGGTGAGGAGAGCATATGCCCACATGCCCACTGACGTTCAAAGCGAGCTGGCCAGGGACCAGTTCATCCGAGCCATAACTCCTAGGGAACTGCGCATACAGACACAACTAGCGCACCCCCGTACTCTGCAGGAGGCACTGGAGCTGGCCTTGGAGAGGGAGGTCGTAGGTGAAGCTTCACAGAGCGACCACGTCGGGGGCAGCCCTGTTGTGAGAACTGTGGTGCAGGAGGGTCCGGGCCAAGAGAAGCCGGCATGGGCGGACGAGTTGACTCATCCGTGCTGTGTCACTGCAATCACAGCGCAGCACCAACCGTCCTCGCCGAGGCCCTCCTGTGTGTTGGACCTGTGGCCAGCCTGGCCATATCAGCGTGCGGTGCCCCAAGCAGGCTGGTGTTCAGGGAAACGCCCCGGGGTCTGTGTAAAGAGGACGACGCAGACCCTTGCCCCTGTGTCCCACCATGCCTCGCCTCCTGTGGACAGAGCCCAGCTGTACAGACGGGGGAGCGAGGCTCCACTCCCCCCAGAAGCAGATGACACCGCCGAGTCTGCGAGGGTGGTGGGCTGGACCCACGTGGGAGGTTTTTGCCATGTCCCCATCACCCTGGCAGGCGCTCCATGCATAGCCCTTGTCGACACTGGCTCTACAGCAACACTGATGAGACCTGACGTGGTCCCAGCAGGGATACAGTTGGAACCTACTGTGGTAAAGCTGCGAACAGTGACTGGTGAGTTAGCCCCTATGCTTGGAAGAGGGGTGGTGGCTGTACAAGTTGGGGGGCTGTCAGTGAACTTTAGGGTGTGGGTTGCAGCAGTGCAGGACCCCTGCATATTAGGACTGGACTTCCTGCGGGCCGCCTGCTGTGTATTAGATCTGGGGAAGAACACACTGGCCTTTCCACGGGGACCCACAGTTGAAATGGTGCACCCCACACAGGCCCAAAGACCAAACCCACCTACCTCGCGAGCAGCAGAAGCACGTCATGGGCCAGACCCCCCACTCCAAGCTTCCCCCCCTACACCCTTTCCCCCCACACAACATACCCCAGTTGATGTGCAGCCCCCTGCCCTTGACCAGCAACCCACGGCTGGTGGGGTCGACAGACTGACAGCAGTACGAGAGATATGGAAACGCAGCTGTGATCATTTGGAGCCGGGACAGCAGGAGGAGCTGTGGCGGTTGTTGCTGGACTTTAAGGAAATTTTTGCCCTAACAGAAGAGGAAGTGGGCCTGACACACCTTGTGCAGCACGAAATTGACACCGGAGATGCACGGCCCATCAAGACACGCCCCCGCCGCCTTCCCCTGGCGCACCAGACAGCTGCTGACAGCGCTATTGATGAGATGCAGAAGGCTGGCATCATTGAGCCATCAGACAGCCCATGGGCCTCGGGGGTTGTGATGGTCAATAAGAAAAAGAGTTCAAAGATGAGGTTCTGTGTCGACTACAGGCCACTAAACAGTGTGACCAAGAAAGACTCGTACCCACTGCCCCGCATCGACGAGTCTCTGGACTTGGTGTCCGGCTCATCCTGGTTCTCCTCATTAGACCTGCGCAGTGGGTATTGGCAGGTGCCCCTCAGCCCCTCAGCCAGACCAAAGACTGCTTTCTGTACCGGCAGAGGATTGTGGCAGTTTTGAGTCCTCAGTTTCGGCCTATGCAACGCCCCAGCCACGTTTGAACGGCTGATGGAGAAGGTGCTGGGTGACATCCCCCGACAGGAATGTCTGGTCTACTTAGACGACATACTGGTCCATGGGGGCTCCTTCCATGCAGCCTTGGGGGCCCTGCGACGCGTTCTACAGAGGATATCGGCGGCTGGTCTGAAACTCCACCCAGATAAGTGCTGCTTCATGAGAAAAGAGCTGGAGTTTCTCGGACACAGGGTTGGGGAAGAAGGCATTAGCACGTTGGAGGAGAAAGTGCAGGCAGTGAGGGACTGGCCGGTCCCCACCAACCTGCGAGAGCTGAAGAGCTTCATTGGACTGGCATCCTACTACAGGCGGTTTGTGCGTGGCTTCTCATGCATAGCTGCGCCCCTCTTCCGCCTGCAGCAGAAAGACAGTGATTTTTCGTGGACACCTGAGTGCGAGCAGGCCTTCAGCTTGTTGAAGAAAGCCTTGACAGAGTCTCCCATCCTCATCCCTCCGGACCCCAACCTGCCGTTCGTCCTGGACACGGACGCCAGCGATGTTGGGATGGGAGCGGTGTTGAGCCAGGTGGGGGCGGAGGGGGAGAAAGTGGTGGCGTACTTCAGTAAAACTTTCAACAAAGCTGAACGGCGCTATTGTGTGACACGCAGAGAACTTCTTGCTATTGTGAGAGCTATAAGCCACTTCAAGTACTATCTGTGCGGTCTGCCCTTCACTGTCCGAACTGACCACTCTGCCCTCCAGTGGTTAATGTCTTTCAAAGAGCCCGAAGGGCAGATTGCACGCTGGCTGGAAGAACTGGCGCCGTACATCTTCAAAGTGGAGTACAGGGCTGGAACTCGCCATGCCAATGCTGACGCCATGTCCCGGCGCCCCTGTGCTCTCTACGGCTGCCGATACTGTGAAAAGAGGGAGGTCCGTGAGAAAGAGCTGCGTGTAGAGGAGCAAGGCCACATGCATGAGGGAGAAAGGCCTGTCTGCAGAGAGGTGCAGGTTGTTGACTCACCTGAATGGAGACTGCAGCAGGAGCAGGATGCTGATCTGCACCCAGTGCTGCAGTGGGTGGAGTCAGGACAAAAGCCACAGTGGAATGAGGTCGCTGGGTGCTCGCCTGCCACTAAAGGACTGTTCGCAAAGTTCGGGGCTCTCCGGGTAAAGGATGGAGTGCTCGAGAGAGCCTGGAAAGAGCCAGCTACAGGAGAAGAGAGGTGGCAGGTAGTGGTACCCAGGGCACTGAGAGAGACGGTGCTAAAAGCCTCTCATGGAACTACTGGGGCAGGACACTTTGGAGTCTCAAAAACCCTGCGTCGCATCCGGCAAGGTTTTTACTGGGGTCAGCTTAGGAGAGATGTTGAGGACTTTTGTCGCCGCTGTGACCTCTGCACAGCACACAAAGGTCCCCTGGATCAGTCCCGCGCTCAGCTTCAGCAGCTGGCAGTGGGGGCCCCGATGGAGAGGGTAGCAGTGGACATAATGGGCCCGTTTCCCCGCACAGACAGGGGCAACCGTTATGTTCTAGCCGCCATGGACTATTTTACAAAATGGCCAGAGGCGTATGCCATACCAGATCAGGAGGCAGGGACTGTTGCAGATGCTCTGGTTGAGGGCATGTTTGCCAGGTTTGGGGCTGCTGAGGTCATTCACAGCGACCAAGGAAGAAACTTTGAGTCAGGCGTGTTTTCTGCTATGTGTGAGCGCCTAGGCATGCAGAAGACGCGAACTACTCCTTTACATCCGCAGAGTGACGGACTCGTCGAACGATTTAACAGAACCCTGGCAAAACAACTCGCCATCCTCACCGCAGAACATCAACGTGACTGGGACATGCACCTGCCTCTCGTCTTACTGGCCTACAGGTCAGCGGTGCAGGAGTCCACCTCATGCACACCTGCCCTGCTCATGTTGGGACGAGAGCTGCGGACGCCGGCAGAAATGGCTTTTGGCAGACCCCCAGACTCACCGGCGGTGCCACCAGGACCAGAATACGCCAGAAGGCTCCAGGACCGAATGGAGTCAGCTCATGTCTTCGCTCGTGATCAGCTGCAGAAAGCGGGCATGAGACAGAAAAGAAACTATGACATGAGGGCTAAAGGGAGAGACTTTAAGGCTGGAGACCTTGTGTGGGTGTACAGTCCAAGGAGAAAGAAGGGCCGGTGCCCAAAACTGGACAGTCACTGGGTGGGGCCTTGTGAGGTATTGGAGAAGCTGGGTGAGGTGGTATACAGGCTGCCGCTGCCCCCTAGGGGGAGAATAGTGGTCCTCCACAGGGACAGATTGGCCCCATACAGAGGTGATGCACGTCCACCTCAGCGCCCAGGACCCTCAACACCTTCTCAGAGAAACAAGAAAGCCACATCCCCACGTTTAATGACTGTTTCCCCTGTCAACTCCCCACATTCCCCCCTGCCCCTAAACTCACCCCCTGCTCATCAGCAGGTTGTTCCAGGACTGCAGGTGCAGCCGCTTTCGTTCACTCCAAAGCGGCCTCAGAGACAGAGACGGCCCCCAGGCCACCTCAGGGACTTTTTATGTGATCCCTCGGGGCGAGGGTCTTTGTAAGGGGGGGGCAGTGTAGCGACCCTGCAGTAATGTTACTGTTATAATGTGTTCTAAAGTTCTGTGATTTCTGACTGTCAGTGAACGTGTTTGGTATAGACAGGTATGTGGTTGGATGAGTAAGCAAGGGGGCGGGGTGAGTGTAGGAAGTGAGTGTGTGTTTGCATAGCAGAGTGAGAGAGCTCACGTTGGAGGAGAGCTGTAAGACAAACTCAGCGCTGTTGTTATTTTGGCGTAGTTACGGCCGACAGTAACTGTTGCGTTTCTAATAATAAAGAAAGGTGAGACCAACTCCAAAGGTGAGACCAACTCCTCGTCATTCTTCTGACGTCCGGTCGGACGCTACAATACTTTTATACCCAGACCATTTTAGTGAGTAAGTTATTCAATTGGCAAATATTAATGCTCAAACCAGCAAAAAAATGCCACATGTGTAATTGAGGCAACATTTGGGAGATAAGAATTCAGATTACACAAATAAAACACATCTAAAGAGACAAAAAGCTCTCAGATGGAAGACTAAGGAAAGGCTCCGCCACCTTTTCAATTTAAGTTTACTTTTGGAAACAGAGTATATTTTCTATACTTGTGACATGCTTATTTTACCATGAACATTTAATTGATTTGGTTAACTAAAAGTATGACACCAGGAAGGACCCTGAATGTGCCCGTGCAGGTCTACTGAGAGTAATTGCAGTTTGACAGGAAGGGACCTGACACCACTTGTTTCTGAATATTGCAGCAAGCTGCCTCCTTCTGTCTTGTGAAATCTGGCCCATTGCCATTTTTATAACCGTAGCAGTTGACTGTGTTAAAGGTGTACAGAAATGGCCGTTTGATATTCAAAGCTTGGGGCGAGCCCGAGCTCCGTGTGTGTGCGCATGTCTCAGACGTTTGATTGACGGATTACGGATCCAATATCAGTGGCTGATGAATCGTGTGCAGGCTGGCGTATAATCCGTGCACCTGCATTATCCAATGCGGAAAAAAAATACACACTTATACACACTCATCCCGGATTTACTCAAAAATAGAATTTTGCTCAAACTTTTTACATCGTCTGATAGATGAGTTATTACCCCAGGCCAGTTTAAAAACATGATCATAAATATGCACACTTTTGAATGCAACTATTTCAAAAAATCCTAAAAAATTGTTGATAATGTGTGATCGTATTGCTGTTTGATGAATTTTTATGATTACTGTATTTGTTATGTGATTGTTGTTTTGATTTGATGTGCTCTCAACGTCATTGGAAATGAGGGTTTACCCTCAATGGCTTTCGAGATCTAAATAAAGGTTAAAGAAAAAGAATTACACAAATTTTATGACCCAGAGTGGGTTTAAATTCAATTTTCTTCTCTGGCACCTTTAATAATATGCGCCTGTTATTTTAAAGCAGAAGTAAGTGATATATTTGTGTTAATATAAGTCTTAAATAGTTATATCTTCCGACAGCAATCATAGAGTGTTTGGA
Organism: Trachurus trachurus; assembly: GCF_905171665.1. Lineage (NCBI taxonomy): Eukaryota > Metazoa > Chordata > Actinopteri > Carangiformes > Carangidae > Trachurus > Trachurus trachurus. The sequence goes on along the minus strand of NC_139903.1, from coordinate 25,823,757 downwards.
CTGAAACACGGGTCTGTCAGTCACTCTGCTCTGCTCTGAGCCGAGGAGAAAACATTTCTCGTATCCTACAGTTTTTTTCCAATGAGGAGAGAGAACGGCATGCAGGGCTGTGTGTGCAGCCAAGGGACGCCGTGAATTTGGTGACGTAGGGACGATGACTGTTATAGTGCGTTCAAGGCAACTCGTAACTCGTGTTTTTCCGACCTGTGAAGCAGTTCGATCTGGTACGAGTTCACGGGTCGGAAGTTACGAGTGGCCGTTATAGTGACTTTCACCGGTAAAACAGGTCGGAAAAACACGAGTGGGTTGCCTGGTACGCTACAAAATCGTAAGTTGTGACTTGAAGCTGTAATTTACGGTTTCAAAAGCCTGCCTGGAACGCAGCATTAGCCAAAAACGACCGGATCGCTTACTTCTGCTTTAATATATATAATATAATTGATGCGTGGCTGTGTGTGTGAAGGTGTGTAGTGTGTATAGCATATTAGTTACTGTCTTAACCTTAAAGCAGAAGTAAGCGATCCGGTGGTTTTGGCTAACTTCTTGTCAGCAGATGGAGTTAGCAGTCCCCGCCCTCGTCATGGATCTATTGGTCCTCGTCCCCTACGTCACCACATTCACGCGCATCCCTTGGCTGCACACGCAGAGAGGACCGCCCTTTTATGCCGTTCTCTCTCCTCGTTGGATAAAGGTTGTAGGATACAAGGAAAGTTTTCTCCTCTATATAAGTGATTGCTGTCGGAAGATATAACTATTTAAGACTTATATTAACACAAACATTCCGCTTACTTCTGCTTTAACTTTAACCCTTTCATCTTTGTCTTTCAGAAACTCAAAGAAACATAAATGCAATTAAAATTTTGGTTGGAGTAGGTTAACTTACTACATTGTTGTTACAACTAACCCAGACCCTTGTAGCCATGAAGCAGCTACGGCTAACAACTAAAACATTAGCACTAACAACTTGCATGAAAGATATAAGACACACAATAACCATGATGTAAGTTTGATGAGTTCAACTACAAAGGGGAAAATATACTTTCATACCTCAAAATGAGTGTATTCCTTCTAAAATTGTCTTTGTCTGCCAAAGAGTGCTACTTCTTCATATATGGAAATGGGACTAAACTGAGCATATACAGAGAGCAAATCAGATGATTCAGAACTTGTTCCTGATTGGAGAAATTGGAGGTGTTACAACTGACCCATGTTACAACCATTCCCGGTCTCCCCTATTCATTTGACTCTTGTTTCCTTTTTCTGCAGAAGGTTGGAGTCATGGCATCATTGCAAAAATCATTTGACGCTGTCAAAGATGTGGTAAAAGCTGTTCGCAATGCCACCACAGTTCACGAGAGAATGGCTTTCTATGACAACTGGGCCGAGTGCTACGATCAGGTGATTCAGTCAAATTATGGAAAACCAGGTTTTGTTGTGTGCATCTCAGTCATTAGAAAAGTTTGATGAACCTCTGTGCTCTCACTCGCTGCATTAGGATATGACTTCGATGGAATACAAATCAGCAACGGAAGCAGTAAAACTCATCTCCCCCCATTTCAGTGGAGACCATGGAGCAGTCGTGCTGGATGTGGCTTGTGGTACAGGCCTGGTGGCGCTTGAGGTGAAATGAAAGCAGCAGAACAAGTTTAGGATTTTCCAGAGCTAATGAAATGGATCTATAATAGCCTAGAAAATAATAATAATAATAGTCTCATGATGGCGTCTTTGTTGAATGTGTCTGCTGGTTAGGAACAGTTCAAACAAGTTCATCTGCTCATTGTCTTACATGAAACCACCATTTCATGAATCAATATCAAAACTTTTTGATCGCAGCAAACCAAATTTGTGTCTTTTCCAGATGAAAGAGAATGGTTTTAAACATTTTGTGGGCATTGATGGAAGCAAGGCTATGTTGGAGCAGGCCCGAAAGAAAGAGCTGTACCAAGACCTCAAGCAATGCATTTTGGGAGAAGAGCCACTTCCTGTTGAAAAAGGTCGTGTAAGGATGTCAAAAACCCACAGTGCATGTTTTGCCTCTTTAAACATTTACAGCAAATGAATGAATGTGTAATGTGAATTGTTTGTGACCAATCAGCACCCATCTGCTGCACTGAACATTTAAACTCTCAAACTTACTGATCAGTCTTGCTTTTGACAGTGGCAAACACTTGTTTTCAGAGAACAAGCAAGATTCAAATAAAGTATGATCAAGAATCACATTCATCACATTTCACCATAACCTTTATTTAAACTTGGAGATATATTATATGGAGGAGTAACCTCATTTACAATATAGCCGAGATGAAACATAAAACATATAAGGACAGAAGACAAAACATTTGAAACATACGTAATCATAACATAATACAGGAAGTTAAAGGTGACAAGGATAAATTGAAACATAAGTGTAGTTTTGTCATTTTAGCAGTCATTTGTCGAGCAAACCAAAACACTTAAGTTGAAATATCACCATGACTACAACCTGACAAAAGTGAACAGGATGAGTTTACTACTATAAAAATGTAACAATATGTCAGGGCTGTGGCAGCTTGCTGGGGAGCTTCTCACTATCTTTTTGATTGGGAATACATCAGTAAAACAATAAATAAATCAATAAAATGCAACTTCAATAACACAGAAAGTGGTGATTAATTTCAATAGATATATTTCTTCTCCTCATCCCCTCTTCACTTCCTCCTGCAGGATCATTCGATGTGGTGATGATCATAGGAGCGCTGAGTGTGGATCATGTTCCTGTGTGTGTACTCAGAGAGCTGTGCAGAGCCTGCAAACCAGGTATAATTTAGTTTTTATTGCATGATTAATCTTGGTGAATTGTCATCATAGTGGTCAGGGTTATAATGTAGATGTTATTGAAGTCGTTTGACATGGCTGTTCACCTGTTCATCTCTGCTGTCACCTGTTCCCACCAGGTGGTTATGTTTGTATGGCATCCAGACACGGCCAGGACAACTTGGAATTCATAGCTTCCCTGGAGCGTGAGTCGAAGCAAATGGAAGAAGAGGGGCTCTGGAGCTGTGTGGTTGCCAATGTGGTGGAAGACTGGGCTAGAAATTTGTCAGACCCAGTGGGCCGCTACATACCTGGTTCTACTTACCTCTACAAGAGGCTGTAGCACCACAGAGATGTGACATTATGTGCAACAATAAAATGCACAAGGTGATAGAATCCATCAACTGACTCTACACCTAAAATGTCAGGTGCCGGGATGCTTTTGTGGTTGATGGTGCTGACTCACTTAAATTGTGTAAATGATGCTTCCTTGCTTGTGGAGTTCAAAAGGAACATACATAATGGTGTGTGTTGATGTGGTGTGCAATACTATACACAATGTACTTGTTGAATGTAAAAATGTCTGAAATGCATCCATCAAATAAAATGCATTCTGCATTTTCATTTGTAATGATTATTGCTTCAGATATTCTGCTTTTCTCTGCTAAAACTGAACAGTAACTGAAGTAGTCGTGTGTTTTTCTGATACATCTTCTGATACAAGGTTCCTTTATACAGAATCAGCACAACCATATAAAGTATGTCACATATAAGGTATGTCATCTTTGGCATATACTGTTTGTATCGCATAATAGAGGTTAAAGACCCACTCCCATGAAAATCGTGTTTTTCGTGCTTTTCACATGTTCCTGTGGCATTTTTCTTGTGTTAGAGCACATATCAGCAGAAAAGGAAGTGCAAAATTGCATTTCTGAGTTTTTCTGCCTTCAAATTGCTGTGAACCAATGACAGACGCAAACTGGCAGTTTCAGGGAGACTGGAGCTGACGTGTCACAGCTCCAGGGGAGGGCACTAGTGCTACAAGCTCCCGCCCCGCTCTGCATCTGGCTCAGAGGTGAAAGGCTTGACAGCTTGGTGTAGCTGTCAAGGTATAACAGGTATAGCTCACCTGGTAGAGCAGCTTGCACTGTGAGCAAGGACTATGCTCCAGTCTGGGATCAAATCCCTTTAGTTTTACGCTAAACGCGCTGAATCTGTAATTGTACAATGTCCAGCTGTCAGCGAGCGGGGGGTGGGGTGCGAGGAGGTGGCTGGGCGGGTGCAGAGCAGCGCAGTCTCCGCCCACCCTCCAGAGGTGCATTGCTAATGTGCATTGCTAATGAGCTGGTTTTAAAATGACCGAAAAGGGTCGCGGGAGTGGGACTTTAATAGCTCATAAAACATGTTCATAATTTTTGATGAAAGCTGCAAACCAAAAGAAAGAAAAATATTTAACACAGAAAATTGGATTACTCTTACATTGATTGTTCTGGAGGTAATTTTAAGTGAATATTTTCATCTGGCCATTCTCTGGTGCTCATTCTCTGGAGCAGTATTTGTGGGGGTTTTCTGTCTCTGGTGCTTGGAAAATTAGGTCCAACATTTCTACATCTAACAAACAACTGACTGCTCCCATCGTCCTGTCTTTTTTCTGTCGCTACAGTAACCCAATGTCCTCACCTCCACCTCAGAATGAAAATACACTCCTCTGTTCAATTTTGGGTATATAAGCCAAGGCAGTCCCAGCCGTTCACTCAGTGTCACCCTGATTGGCTGTGACAGCATCCACTGAAGCCAGTACTCACAAAGTTATACAGTTGAGAATCCATTGACGAAAAATGTGAGAAGTACGCTTTGGGTTACAGGGAAATATCCAACAGCATTTTTAGAGAGGAGCCAGGGACAATAAATGGTGAAACACATCATAATTAAGGTCATTAGTATTAGTATTATTACATTAGAGAGAAAGATTATGATGGTGTTACCTTTTGTAAACCATCTAAAATGAATGGGGAGAGGGGTCACTCTGTCAAAGACCGGTAGAAGCATTCACATGGTGTGTTGTACATGGTGCTCACAGTGGGGCCACGACGCTAAAAACCAGGAGACTTAACCATACGATCAGGGGACCTCGGTGCACGAGGAGCGGGTGACGAGAAAACATTTTGTAACCCTTTAATTTACTAATAATGTCAAGAAATAGCCAAGAAATTACAATTAATTGCATAGTAATGTCAAGAAATAGCCCAGAAATAACAGTCAATTCCATAGAAAAGTTGAGAAATATAGCCAAGAAAAAACAATTAATTGCGTAGAAATTGCCTAGAAATAACAGTCAGTTGCCTATAGGCGTCGAGAAATATAGCCAAGAAACAACAGTCTAGTAAAATATACATATTAACAAGTTGTAGTAGTAGAATTACTACAACATCAGTTGGCACCACCACGTCACCAACTCAGACCTCAGAAAACCAGAAAACTCACCCATCAGCTTCCTGCATCGCGACTGGCTGCCCAGCGTTGCATCCGTTGGCTCGGACACCTCCTCCGACTACCCTTGGAACACCCCACTCACCATCCTTTCATTCAACCTAAGTGCAGCTGGCTGGAAAAGGCCGTGTGGCAAACCCCTCCCCAGATGGTTAGACGTCATTGGGGAGGATCTACAGCACCAGGGGCTCAACCCTAAGACTGCGGTCGATGGCGAACCCTGGTGAAGCTGATCGGCTCCACGCACAGTGACGACCCCGTCGAGGATCTTGTTTATCTTTAATTCTGTTTTTATATTAAATCATTTTCAGCTGCAATGCACCAAAAATCATTTTGTTATGAGTAAGCAGTTACAAAAGTAGATTTATAGGGGAGACCGGGGATGGTTGTAACACTTTTTGTCTCAGCTCCCATAACTTGCAAAATGTTCATGGTAGGGCTCTCAAATTTTGACACAGAGTATCCTCATTTGTTCTCTACAAATAGCAATGCCCTAAACTTCTCAAACTATATCACATAATTCACTATTTGATGTCAAATGCAAGGAGTGCCACTGTTACAACCTACCCCTATAGGTTGTAACGCAACCTGGGGTAAATTGTAACAGTGAGATTAAAAACTAAAAACTGAGGCCAACCAAAAAAAGCAAGCAGCTATGTAAGTTTATTGTGCATGTTCCAACACTAAAGCATCTTTCTATGGTTCAGTAAAAATAACTCATGACTGATGGCTAAATGAAGAGCAGTGGTGTATATCCTAACATTAGAAAGCTGTCTTAAAGGTCATACAACTTTTTCATCAAAAGGATACATTTTTCAAAAAATAATGCATCCACAGAATGTCTAGAGGGGTGCAGAATAAAAGTATGAATTTTACTGAATTTTTTAAAAATAGTATATAAATAATTGTTTAATAAATTTTGGCTGGTCCGAAATATGTAAATATTTACATCTGGTTACGTTGGCAACGTCGACATGGAATGATCAGAGATGGCAACAGCAATAGAACGTTGATGTCATGTGTAACTGCTGTAACTGGCAACCAGTAAAACAGAAGGTTGGAGCGAGAATAGGCAGTGTGAGTTCTACACCTACTGGCCAGAAGGAATTAAACTTGTAGCTATCACCTTTAAAGAACATCTTCTGATAACTCCAGTGAATGGTGTAGATGTATGAATGGAAACCTTTTTTTTTTTTTTTTTTCTGTTCACAAGTGGCAAGTGACTCCAATGACTGCCGTTATAACACAATAGGGCACTAACGAAGTCGAAACCAACTTCCCACCAACGACTGTCACTCCAACGACTGTCGTTGGCACTTGGAGCACAAAAGGGAACCAGTGACATCATCACCCTTGTGAAACGCCCACACAAGAGGTTAAATAGTGAGTCTCCACACCAGATAGTTGGACCAGTCCCAGCCTGGTCAGCTGCGTACATGAACTGATGAAGCCTCTTGGATGAGAGGTGAAACGTCTTCCTAGACAAACAACTAAGTCCAGTTGCTTTCGATTTAACCTCCTTTGAAATACTATGACCTGGACAAATGAGAATATGCACCGGCTGAATGGAAACCTTCAACAGGAGATCAGAAGTTCATATCCCATGTATATTTCCGGGAAAGATGGTGACACTTAATAAAACAACAAAGATAAAATGTGTTACAACCATTCCCACCCCTGTCAGCCATTGTTTGACTAGCTGTACCAGCATGGTGGTTTGAAATAAACATTGATGAAATGACTCATGTGTTTTTTGGCCGTAAAACCAACACACTTATTTACACAGCCATGCAAATTCACATGCAATGTCAGGGAGTGAGTGGGTACACATGATATTGATCACATGACTCTGATGTTATCCCTTGTTGGTTAAAGTGATGCTGTGGCTGGTCTCCCCTAACCTTAAACTTATGTCACCTAATATGTCTCAAATGTATAGAGGTGTAAGTATATACAAATATGTATAGATATGTATGTATGTAACTATGTATTATAGCATTTATGCACAGTAACACACACACACAGACCATGGAGTAATAACACAATACTATTAAATAAGTCTGATTAGGGGTTAGCACCCTTGCCTGTCAGCTAAGGTTCTGGGTTCGATTCCCGTTCTGGGTAGAGGTTGCATGTTCTCCCTGTGCCTCCATGAATTCTCTCAAATTTTTCCAGCTTCCTCCCACAGTTCAAAAACATGCGGTGGATAGATTCTAAATTGCCTTACGTGCGTGAATGTTGGTGTGTATGCGTTGTTTTGTCTCTATGGGTTGGCCCTGTGATGCCACCCTCGCCATACAACAACAGACCACTGTCTATTGCTGTTGTGTTGTTGCATTTGTTGTGTTTTCTGTTCAGTGCTGTGGAAAATAATTTTACTTGGGGACAATAAAAGTCAAGTCTACTGGCAGTAAAAAATAATCGGGGTGACCACCAACCGTTAATTTATTGCCCTATAGAAACTATAGGGACCACTTTAGTCTAGAAAAACTTGCTATATGGTCATTAGACTGGAATCTCACAACTCAGGTCCTTCGGTAACACTTTATTTGAAGGTACCGTCATAAGAGTGACATGACACAGTCATGAACGTGTCATAAACATTATGTCAATGTCATAACGTTGTCATTAAGTGTCATTCGGTTAACCCTAACCCTAAACCTAAACCTACAAAAACCGAATTACATTTAATGACAACGTTATGACATTGACATAATGTTTATGACACGTTCATGACTGTGTCATGTCACTCTTATGACAGTGTCATGTCACTCTTATGATGGTACCTTCAAGTAAAGTGTAACCGGTCCTTCTGCCCTGTAGTTTCCTTCACCTTCCACAGAGCAGACATGTTAATAATAATAACAATGTATATAATACTTCAATCACAAGCTCTGTTGACAATTAGACATCTTAACAGCCAGAGAACAGATTATTTCATTAGAGAGTTGTTGTTTCACCATGGGTATTTGCCAGCTGCTTCTTTTCTCTATTAACCATCTTTATTTAATGGTTTTCCTTAATACAGCTTTTTTTTCTCTTTAGTTTGGTTGGTATTTTATTATTGTTTCATATATTTGTCACATTCTGTTTGCCTGAAACCCAGTTGTTTGCAACCTTTCTTTTTGGCTTAGGAAATAAATCAATGCTGACTGTATCTTTCAACATGTTAAGTTGCTGTAGGTCCTAATATTATGCGTGAATTCCCTATATCTTATTTTATTCTCTACAGTAAATGTAATTTTTTATTTATAATGAATAAATAATTAAAGATTCAAATGCTACTATAGTGGGTAGAAATTGACTTTTCAACGTGACATTGTGACACTCAGGCTACTAAGGATGAGATGTGATGCCTCCCTAAGGGGAGGTGCACATTTTAGACATCCTCCTGGACTTCCGTATACAAGTCAATGCAGATGTAGGATCAACTAAGGACTGTCAGGCCAGTTACACTAGTTCATAAGGACAGCAGATGGTGAGAGATAATGGTGTAGGAGGATGGAGAAACCTGATTGACAGGCCCCTAGAGTATTTAAGAAAAACCTCTAGGGACATATCCTTCATTTTAGACCTCACTTCACACAATTCAGTTTTTTGGGTTGTTGTTGTTTTTTTTTTGAGCAACAGCAAGTAAGTAAACTGTCTGGGCGCATGGGTGTTAACACAAAATGTATAGTGCTTTATTGTTATTATAAGATGTAGCCTCCTGAGGTATGGTGATTTTGTATTGCCACTACCACAGACCGGTTTCGACAGTCAGACAGTCACACTGACGAAGACTGACCGTCGAAACCGGTCTGTGGTAGTTGCCTGTACCAGTGAGGCATTAAAGACATCAGAAAGACACTGAGTGTTGCTGGCTTCTTGTTCTTTTTAAATTGTTTGCTAGCCGAGCATCTCTGGACTGTTTCTTTTTTTTCCTTTTTGAGTGTGCGCACTCTTCCTTCTTTGGTTAACTAAAAGTATTAGACACCAGGAAGGACCCTGAATGCGGCCGTGCAGGTCTACTGAGAGTAATTACAGTTTGACAGGAAGGGACCTGACACCACTTGTTTCTGAATATTGCAGCAAGCTGCCTCCTTCTGTCTTGTGAAATCTGGCCCATTGCCATTTTTATAACCGTAGCAGTTGACTGTGTTAATAATACGCTATAAGCTCAGTGTTACTTTAACACAGATGCTTACTGTTCTGGTTCAGTTTGTTACATTCAAGCATAATCCTGCCAAACCAGTTATCTGCAGTGTTGACCCACCACCATATCCCCTTCAGCAGCTGTACAGATGTCTCCACAGCCTCTACAGTTTGGTTACATCTTGTTTTGCCTCTCATGCACATCTGTCTCTCTCGTCTTTAAACCCCCTGGACTCCTTGTCTCCTCCCTTGACAACTTTAGCTCACCTGATCTTCTGTCACAAAAGAGTTTTTGAAAGTACTTGGATTGGCTTTGGGTAAACTTCCCCTCTCTCTTTTCTCTGGTCATCTTCTGTCTCCCCCTTGATGGCATAATGCGCTGCACAAGGTCTTCATGTAGTCTACTCCCATTTCCCCCATTCCCAGCAACGGAAATCTAGGATCCAAATTTTGGCCTATCTTGCAGTGTTCTTGAGGTGAAGTTACATTATGGCAGTTATCAAGCATATGCGCAACATTTTTCAATGAGTAAAACTGAATGTAAAAAATAACATGTTTGTTTAGAAGAAAACTAAAACACTGAGTTCAAAGGGGTGTATTCAGTATTTGTATTGATATACATATGTAACCTTGAGGATGTTCTAGCACACAGGGGCTTCAATTAAGGAGGCCACAACGGTCAGTGTGGGTCAATCATAATATGCCATTTATTTACAATTCTAAAATAACACTGAAGAACAAGAAGACAGACAGTCATATCACGGCTGGGGGACCAACCACCCACTGCCTAGGACACTGGCAGTAAACTAAATATCAAAAAGAAATATAAACCCAACACACTTAAAATAAAGACACCACACTAATTAAATGTGCAACCACAAACCATATCACCATCTAAAGTGAACTCCCAGCATCTCAACCACACCGGTGAATGGAGGACCCCACCAGCCGCAACACTAGAAACAGAAGAAGACAGAATGTTAAAATCCTAAAACTAAGCAAACTCAAATTTAAAATAATAAAAGACAATAAAATCAATATGGCTAAAATATAAAATACTAAACTAAAATAAACAGCAGTCAGTGCTGAGCCTAAAAGCAAAAGAAAGCACTGTTAATTTAGTTTGTAGGACATAAAGGTACAAGGTTTAAATGATGATGTTTTTGCATACCTCTGTATTTTAAAACAGTCAAGGTTTCAGTCCTACAAACAAATGATAGACCCACAATTAAAATCATTAAAACACAGATACCTCAGGGTGCACGAATGCACCCCTACGTTACCCTAACAATTAAAATACTAGGGGAGAGCGGGGTAAGTAGTGCCAATTTTTACTTAAACTGCCTTTAAAGCAAGGGGATTATAATAATGCCCCCAACTAATATATGTACATATAGTTTAGGATGTTGTGCATCCCTGGGAACAATCACTTTGAATCTTAAATCAACCGTTTCAGAAATATAGCTTTAGAAAAAAAAAAAAAAATTCTGGCACAACTTGCCCCCGGTGCGGGGTAAGTTGTGCCATTAGAGAGAATACACTGGGGTAAATTGTGCCATTGATAATTGAAGTAAAACAGATCATTTTAATCTCACAAATGTTAATGCTATATAAAAGCAAGACATTCAATACAAAATTAAAGCCAGAAGCGGCGATGATCGGGCCCTCGCTTGTCCCCATGCAGTCGCGGAGGCCTGAGGCACGCTGGGGGCTGTGGCGCAAAGAAACGCAATGTTTTGTTCATCCACCAGGCTACGAGCACAACCAGACTGGGCAGGTGTGTTCAGGGGCGGTCCCTCATCACACATGTTAAGTTTCAAGCAAATCCGTGCCCACTGCCATGTTTCTCCTATACAGTACACAGACAGCACTGCCACTGGCACAACTTAACCCAGGCCCTTTGGCACAAATTACCCCAAGCCCAGCATTTTGAGAAAAAAGGATTCCCCAGCTGTTTTGAGCTGGCATCATGCTAACTGCATAGACTCACGGTGTAGCTTAATAAAGCACTAAAACATGTGTGAACTGTTTTCAAAGTTATCTATAATTGTTCAAACACGGCAATCAAAAAACCTTGATCATAGAAATTTTACTTTGGAGGGCAAAAACTTGTTTTTTGAACATATATGTGCTTTCCTCTCAAGCCATGTGTCTCCCTTCTTGATAGGATGAGTGAAATGGATGCCCCTTCAAAAATTAGTGGTCACATGACCAACTTCTTCTATGGTTTTCTAGATAACAGGGGTGGAACTACTTGCCCCATGGCACAAATTACCCCACTCTCCCCTACCCTGATAAAACAATTCTAAAAACCCCAAAAGTCTATCTTACCAGAGTAGAGAGTCAACAGTCACAGCCACACAAAGGATTTGGAGAGAGTGACTCCTGGAGTCACACCTGCTACTAATCAGCCTCTCCTCAGTTCCTGTCTCCTCTGATTGGTCTCTGCTCTCTGCTGCTTCTTGTGACCTACTGCTACAATAGGGGTGGATCTTTTTTTTTAGTTTTATATTTTCTAAGAGTGATTTGGAAGAAACACATAATTTGTCCTTTTCCACGGGAGACAAAAGTGCCTCATCAGATAGGGGATCAGACTGGGGATGGTTGTAACATTTTTAACACTTCTATCTGTGTCTTGGAGCTCTTTTAAGCTGAAATGTGTCAAAATGTGACACAAATTAGTTACATGTGTCTGCTATTAAATGGCGTAGCTGTCATCTCTGCAGCACAAACAGAAAATGCATGGTTTAGTCAAGCACAAGGAGTGAAATGTTACAATTCACCCCATAGTTAACACAACCTGGGGTTAAAAGTCACATTGTAAAACACCCCAGGGTGAGATGTAACGTTATTAAATAATTATTATGACAAAAACTTAATATTGAACATAATTGTTGCGTGGCTGTGTGTGTGAAGGTGTGTAGTGTGTATAGTAGATTAGTTACTGTCTTAACCTTAACTTTAACCCTTTCATCTTTGTCTTTCATAAACTTAAATTCAAAGAAAACATAAATGCAATTAAAATTTTGGTTGGAGTAGGTTAACTTAATAAATTATTGTTACAGTACAACTAACCCAGACCCTTGTAGCCATGAAGCAGCTACGGCTAACAACTAAAACATTAGCACTAACAACTTGCATGAAAGGTATAAGATACACAATAACCATGATGTAAGTTTGATGAGTTTAAAGCAGAAGTAAGCGATCCGGTCGTTTTGGCTAATGCTGCGTTCCAGGCAGGCGTTTGAAACCGTAAATTACAGCTTCAAGTCACAACTTACGACTTTGTAGCGTTCCAGGCAACCCACTCGTGTTTTTCCGACCTGTTTTACCTGTGAAAGTGCACTATAACGGCCAATCGTAACTTCCAACCCGTGAACTCGTACCAGATCGAACTGGTACGACTTCACAGGTCGGAAAAACACGAGTTACGGGCTGCCCTGAACGCACCATAACAGTCCTCGTCCCTACGTCACCACATTCACGCGCATCCCTTGGCTGCACACACAGCCCTGCATGCCGTTCTCTCTCCTCATTGGATAAAACTTGTAGGATACGAGAAAAGTTTTCTCCTCGGCTCAGAGCAGAGCAGAGTGACTGACAGACCCGTGTTTCGGTCCAAACACTCTATGTAAGTGATTGCTGTCTGAAGATATAACTATTTAAGACTTATATTAACACAAAAATATCGCTTACTTCTGCTTTAACTACAAAGGGGAAAATATACTTTCATACCTCAAAATTAGTTTTTTCCTTCTAAAATTGTCTTTGTCTGCCAAACGGTGCTACTTCTTCATATGGAAATGGGACTAAACTGAGCATAATACAGAGAGCAAATCAGATGATTCAGAACTTGTTCCTGATAGAGAAATTGGAGGTGTTACAATGTTACAACCATTCCCGGTCTCCCCTATTCATTTGACCCTTGTTTCCTTCTCTCTACAGAAGGTTGGAGTCATGGCATCATTGCAAAAATCATTTGACGCTGTCAAAGATGTGGTAAATGCTGCTCGCAATGCCACCACAGTTCATGATAAAATCACTTTCTATGACAACTGGGCTGAGAGCTACGATCAGGTGATTCAGTGAAATTCTGGGAAACCAGGTTTCGTTGTGTGCATCTCAGTCATTAGAAACGTTTGATGAACCTCTGTGCTCTCACTCGCTGCTTTGAACAGGATGTGACTTTGATGGAATACAAATCAGCAACGGAAGCAGTAAAACTCATCTCCCCCCATTTCAGTGGAGACCATGGAGCAGTCGTGCTGGATGTGGCTTGTGGTACAGGCCATGTGGCGCTGAAGGTGAAATGAAAGCAGCAGAACAAGTTTAGCTTCTTCTAGAGCTAATGAAATAAATCCATTAGATAGCCTAGAAAATAATAATGAATAAATTGTGATTTGGTGGCCATTTAGTCATCTTCTCATTGTCTTACATGAAACCACCATTTCCTGAATCGGTATTCCCCCCCCTCTCTCAGCAAACCAAATGTCTCTTTTCCAGATGAAAGAGAATGGTTTTAAACATTTTGTGGGCATTGATGGAAGCAAGGCTATGTTGGAGCAGGCCCGAAAGAAAGAGCTGTACCAAGACCTCAAGCAATGCATTTTGGGAGAAGAGCCACTTCCTGTTGAAAAAGGTCGTGTAAGGATGTCAAAAACCCACAGTGCATGTTTTGCCTCTTTAAACATTTACAGCAAATGAATGAATGTGTAATGTGAATTGTTTGTGACCAATCAGCACCCATCTGCTGCACTGAACATTTTAAACTCTCAAACTTACTGATCAGTCTTGCTTTTGACAGTGGCAAACACTTGTTTTCAGAGAACAAGCAAGATTCAGATAAAGTATGATCAAGAATGATCACATTTCACCATAACCTTTATTTAAACTTGGAGATATATTGAGGAGTAACCTCATTTACAATATAGCCGAGATAAAACATAAAACATATAAGGACAGAAGACAAAACATTTGAAACATACTGTACATAAGCATAACAGAATACAGGAAGTTAAAGGTGACATGGCTAAATTGAAACATAAGTGTAGTTTTATCATTTTAGCAGTAATTTTTGGAGCAAACCAAAACACCTAAGGTAAAAAATCACCATGACTACAACCGTCACAAAAATGAACAGGATGAGTATATTTGTACTGGTTTACTACTATAAAAACGTAACAATATGTCAGGGTTGTGGCAGCTTCTCGCTATCTTTTTGGATAGTGAATACATCAATGAAACATTCAATAAATCAATAAAATGCAACTTCAATAACAAAGAAAGTGGTGATTAATTTCAATAGATATATTTCTTCTCCTCATCCCCTCTTCACTTCCTCCTGCAGGATCATTCGATGTGGTGGTGATCTTAGGAGCGCTGAGTATGGATCATGTTCCTGTGTGTGTACTCAGAGAGCTGTGCAGAGCCTGCAAACCAGGTATAATTTAGTTTTTATTGCATGATTAATCTTGGTGAATTGTCATCATAGTGGTCAGGGTTTTTTATTTATAATGTAGATGTTATTGAAGTTGTTTGACATGGCTGTTCACTCGTACATCTCTGCTGTCACCTGTTCCCACCAGGTGGTTATGTTTGTATGGCATCCAGACACGGCCAGGACAACTTGGAATTCATAGCTTCCCTGGAGCGTGAGTCGAAGCAAATGGAAGAAGAGGGGCTCTGGAGCTGTGTGGTTGCCAATGTGGTGGAAGACTGGGCAAGAAATTTGTCAGACCCAGAGGGCCGCTACATACCTGGTTCTATTTATCTCTACAAGAGGCTGTAGCACCACAGAGATGTGACATTATGTGCAACAATAAAATGCACAAGGTGATAGAATCCATCAACTGACTCTACACCTAAAATGTCAGGTGCCGGGATGCTTTTGTGGTTGATGGTGCTGACTCACTTAAATTGTGTAAATGATGCTTCCTTGCTTGTGGAGTTCAAAAGGAACATACATAATGGTGTGTGTTGATGTGGTGTGCAATATACACTATAAACAATTTACTCCACACAACACAATTTACTTGTTGAATGTAAAAATGTCTGAAATGCATCCATCAAATAAAATGCATTGTGCATTTAAAAGTCTCATAAAACAATTTTTCATAATTTTTGATAAAAGCTGCAAACCAAAAACAGAAAAACAGTAAGACTACTTCAAATCATTCCTAAATGTTAATGTTTCAGTCAAAGACATGCAGTGACACAAAGACAAATAAGCTTACTAGAGAGTCCAGATGTTCTGGTTCTCAAAGAGAAAAAAACTGTGAATCTCAAACAGCCACAGAAAAATTACACTCTAAACATAGGCTAAACAACATGAAATCTGGACTAACAGCTTCTTTCAAAACCTCCTGCCGTCTTCATAAAAAACCTCAACAGACTCTGTGCAGTGAGCGACTTGTTTGTATGGTTAGTATGGCAACATGTTCTGACTTGACCCATCAGATAGACTAAATATTAAAAGATCCAGCCTTGGTGCAGCAGCAGTAGCAATGTCAACATCCCCGAAAAGGGTGAGGCTCAACAGCTGGTACAACATGGCAGGTAGAAACATATACTGTAGCGGAAAAAGCTTTTTTCAGCAATTTTAAAATAATTGTCAAAGCATCCAATTAAAATTGTGTAAAATTGGGTCAAGCCCTTGATTTGCGAATGTAAATGGTAAATTGGTCAATGAGCCAGATACACAGGGAGGCAACCATGGTATTCAGCATTGTCATCATCTCCATGAACCCTTGGCTATCCCTAGAGGGGAGATACAATACTGCCTAATACAGCGCATCCAGAAAAATGTGTCATAACAGCAGGGTTGGGAGGGTTACTTTAAAAATGTATTCCAGTACAATTACAAGTTACCTGTTAGAAAATGTAATTAGTAACTTACTCTAAGTACTACAAAATTAAAGTAATGTAACGGATTACATTTAGTTACTTTTGGATAACTTTAATACCAAACATGCAAATTCAGTCACGCAGCCATCACGCATCAATAGAGGAAACAGGAAATGAAACGCACCGAGCATCCGCTAAATTTCAAAATAAAACACAATGGATAAACTCTCGATTGTAAATCATCACTTTATCAACATTAGTGACAGACGCCGGCACAAACCACGAGTTAATCCACACTCAAACCGAAGCAACAATAATGTTAACTGTACTCAACAAGCTAGTATTACAAGGTTTACAACAGATATGACAGACAACCTGGGCTGTGTGTGTGTGTGTGTGTGTGTGTGTGTGTGTGTGTGTGTGTGTGTGTGTGTGTGTGTGTGTGTGTGTGTGTGTGTGTGTGTGTGTGTGTGTGTGTGCGTGCGCCCAACCAATCCGCCCCCTAAAGACTCAAGCCCTGAACCCTCACTGACTAAAGTGACGTCAGCTAAGTGACAGAGTGTGAGAGTCTGTGAGGGTCCAGATGCTGTAAATATGAATGGAACAGCACTTACACACTCTCACGACACGTTACCTTGACAACAAAATGTTGTTGACTCCGGTCTTGGGCCGATAATTTACCGTACTTTCAACGTGCACAAGGTGTGTGAGGTGGACGGACTCAAAACAAAATGTTCCCGGATCAGATCTGCTCAAATCATCATCAATAAACACAAACTGCACATTAATACTGACAGTAAACTTCTTTTTTTTTTTTTCTTTCTTTTTTTTTTGGTTGTTGCTCCTGTCCATTAACAATAAAGAGAGCGGCGGAGCTCTCTCTGACTGCGTGTGGTAATTTACTTTTTTTTTTTTTTTAACACTTGCGTTCCGACGGCATCTCATGTGTTTGACTTCACAACGCTATGAACTGTGGGTAATTCCCCTACCCAAAGTCAGCATCGGTGCTGACTTACGGTAAGAGGGCAGTAAGGGCTCATTCACTGACTCACTGACTTGGTGATCTGACAACGGAACAGCCCTCACACACTCACGGACTTCCCGTGAACGCGCCTCTAAGTCAGTGAGTCCGTGAGGGGTCGGATTGGAATTGGGCCTATGAGGCAGCGTAGCCTCAGCCACACACACACACCGTAGGCTACGGGCAGAAGAGGCAGAGGTGCTCTGTCTGTGTGCCTCACCTCTGAAACTACAACGAGACGGCGAGTGGCTTCTACGGCCGCTCTATAGCCTGTGGTTGATTTTTAAAATGTGAAGTAATCAGCTAAGTAATCTCCGTTTTTATCAAATGTACCGGTAATCTGATTACGTTTTTTTTTTCTGTACTTGTAACGGACTACAGTTACCCTTTTTTTGTATCCTGATTACGTAACGCCGTTACATGTAGTCCGTTACTCCCCAAGCCTGCATAACAGCAGAACCTTGCACTGTCAACCATCAAAAGCTCATTAAAACAACAAGTTTGGCTACTTATGCATATTTTGTCTTCATATGGACAACCCCAAAACAATTTACTCTGGAAGCAGAAGAAAGTCTCACTCTTCAGTGTTTAAAGGAGCATTATCGCAAATACAGCAGTAATAGCATAAAACAAACTGAAATATGCAAAAGATGGGTCGGGGGGAGCCATAACTAAATTTACAAAAAAAATCGCCAACAGTATAGTGTCCGTGGGGCAAATGCAGCATTTGTCTTTGTTATGATCCAAGCCGGCCCGGCGCTTGCTGCGTTCAATTGCACTCGGAACTCACAAATCCGACCTCCGAACCGGAAAAATGCAACAGTAAATTGTAATGTAGCAGTGTTAGGCTGCTTATAGTCACTGAATCGTCCCACTGCGGACTGCACGTCACACCAACGATCATACATTTGTAGGAGGAAGTTGCAGTTGCTGTTGTTGCCGTTGTTGTGGTTGTGCGCGAGTAGAGCTGCCGCTTCCACTAGCGAGTTTTCTTTTTCCTTTCCCGCGATTGCACGTTCATTCAGCCTGGTGAGGGAGGGGGAGGGAGGAGGGGGGAGGGGGGAGGAGGGAGGAGGAGGGGGAGAAGGGGAGGACTAAACGAGGCTCCTCTCTCTCTCTGACAGCTGCCCGCTTGTTTATATCTGATATGCTCCGCCTGGCTCCATCTAGTGGCCGAATTAAGAATTTGGATTTGCGATAATGCTCCTTTAAGTAGTTAATTTCACTGAAAGAGTGAAATTAAATGAAAGAGTGAAATTAAATGCTGAAAGAGTGCATTTGTGTGCAACTGTAATTAAATCATGAAACAATCTTTATTGTTTAGTTTATTGTTAGTATTTTTGCCCTTTGGACCATAGGTCGTCGTCATAGTCCTCGTACTTACAAGTGCCTAATAGCTCCAAATCATTGTGTCAAAGGTTACTGTATACCAGGCAACAGGAAGGAGGGCAAGCTTAGAGGCATGCAGGCACAAGACTGGGGAACTGGTAACAGGAACTCTTTAATGTTCTTATGCTGAGTGGTTATGGCCACCAACAGTTGCTTATTCACACCATGGTTGATGCCTTGGCCTATGCAAGCACATACTGTTACTGCTGTTATCTGCTGCATGCATAGGCAGCTGCCTTATTTGGCCATGTTTGGCTTTGGACCATGCACTTTGCATAATCACACTGCTGCAGGCTCTGTGTATGAATTATCCTGCATGTTACTGCTCGCCATAGTTGTAACCCCACCTTGGATTATGCAGTCCACACATAAACTGCCACCTGGCTCAGGCACGTGCACACATAGGGCCCAAAGGGTGCTTGAGCCCCTGCCCTTTTTGCCTCGTATTAAAAAGTGCCCTTTTTGTTTTATGTTTTTTTTTTTTTTTTTTTTTTTCAATAAATGCATTCCTGTTGTGCATGAGGATGTAAACAACCGCGCTGTAAAAATGCCACGGTTATCTACCGTACGCATTTCCTTGTAATACACACGGTATTGTGTATGTACGTTGGTGTGTGTTGTCCGCTGCTGCTCCGCTCTGTCCCTCACTGAGGGGCGGGGGGGGGGGGGGCTGCCCCGCGGTGCGCGCTCCCTCACATGCACGTCCAGAGAGAGAGAGAGAGAAGTAGAAGCTGCTGCCTCATCGATAACTCTGTGTGTACCGCTGCCGCACATAGATGAGACGTGACAGTGGAGCGACTTGTGTCGAATCTTGTGAGTTATAAATCCACCAACATCACTTCCTTGTCGGTTCTGACAAGTCGCCGTCCACTTATTCAACGAGCTTAATATGAGTCATATTTCAGAAAAGCGCCCATTTGTGTTTGTTTAGCTAACTGCTTGTTAAGAGTTAAGCCCCACCCCGTCCTCTGTCTAACATCACCTGAATGTAGTGAACAACAACAGCAACAGGAGGAATCACTCACTCAGCTTGATTTCACTGACTATGTGAATTTGTTTCCAGATATTGAGTTACTGGTAATTGTGACTTTGCTGTTGTAAATATTGCTGCTGTTCTGAAATATGCACAGTAGCAGTCACAGTAGTCATTTCTTGGTTTTGTGTGTGTAGCCTGTAGGCTTAGCCTACTTCTATTTTGCACTTGCACTCACATGATTTGTTTTTTCTGCAAGCCATGTTAATGTGCACCCAATACCATATTAGCCTTAGCCTACCAGTTCAGAAGTCATGACTCTGTTTCGGGAAGTTGGGAAATTGGTCCAGCGTGTTGACTGCAGTCCTGAAGGCGTGCAGGCTTTCTCTACCAACTAAATAGTAACTGTAATTTATTTTTATTTATTTATTTTGATATTAAGGCCCGAAAAAATTGTACATACTGCCCTTTTCTGATGTTGAGCCCCTGCCCCTCTATAGTTATGTGCACGTCCCTGACCTGGCTATAGGCTTTATGCCGAGCTCCACTACTTCCTGAACTTAAACAAGCTCCTTTATTTCCTGTCTAACATTATTGGACAAACTGATTAATCCAGGTGTGTCTGACTCTGACCTCAGTAGTCACAACAATGGTCAGACACACCTGGTTTAATCAGTTTGTCCAATAGTGTAAGACAGGAAATAAAGGAGCTTGTTTATACAGGAAGTAGTGGAGCTGTGCATAAAGCCTATTGCTTTGGTCCCACAGGGAGCAAATGCACAGTCTATGGCTAAAGGCTGTGGCCAAGTAGTGCCTTCCTCTGGCCCCTGCAGCTGGCACAAGCCACAGTGGCAGAGCGAGGCATCTTGCAGTTGTAGTGACTGCAGCAGCAATGGTGTGTACTGTATGCAGAGTCTATGGGCCAGGACCGAGGAGCCCCTCTACAGAATTCGCCTTTAGGACAAGAAAGAGATGAAGTGATATTAACTGATTGCACACATTTCTAAAACCAGTTATGGAACATAATTAAGTGTCTGCACTGTGCATTGGTCAAAGCCAAGAGCCAAAGCAGTAGCCTGGTGCAAGCTCACCCACCCCAGCCACATCCTGCCAGCTGGCTGCTGTTGATAAATGTAGTACTTCATTCATCCCCAAAAATGGTTGCCTCTCAACATAACGCATACAGGGATCACAATGTCATCACAATGTAAGTGGACTAGTAATACAGTTTTGCATCTAACCGGATTGCACAAATAATAGCAAAGATGCATATCATATAAGTGTAGACAAAAGCACACTGCAATGCAGAATGAACCAGAATGACCAGATGGCTGCCCTGCATTAAAAACTTAACTTTCCCTGGTCTAGAATAGCTTTAAGGGTTCTTTTTTTTACTGCATAAACCGTCTCAGTGGCCGTGATGGATCCCCTCAGATGAGATTATGATTACACACAAAAAAGGATTTTCTAAGAACTAAAGAAGAGCGAGGGAGATAAGTGGGTGGGGGAGGGGGTTTTCCCTCTCGGGGACTCATCACAGCGTGATGTCCAGCAGCCACGGGAATATCAGATTTGGGAGAATGAGTATCATTCAGAGAGTTCATTTAGCTTGACGATGGGTTTGCTACCTCTTTAACTCTGGAAAGCCTGTGACGGTTTCTTCCATCTGTTTTAGCTGTGAGCTGTCCCATGGCATTTGGCACACAGATTAGAGTAATAGGGGAGAAGGAGCAGGGGTACGTTCAGAGACTGAGAATTGCATTCCAGAAGAGAGGATGGGCTACGAAGACATAAAGGAGTGAAATCACGTCCTACTCAGAGAGAAAGAGAGAATAGGTCTTTGACAGGGGTTTTGCTGTGGAGGCATTTAAAGGAGTGAAATAATTGGATGCTGGAGGCCTCGTCTCAGCAAAAGCAAGAATGCAAACTCCATTCTTCCCGTGAGTGTGAGGCATGTGGAGGAGGTACAGTAAAGTCGGGTGACGGGGTTGTCATCCAGTAAAATCACAACCAAGGGCTTTTAATAGCTTTTCTTCCAGGCTACGCCATACGCTCAATGTAAATAAAATTAGGGCTTTTTTTCTGTAGAATTGCATCCTGGGAAGAGGCCAAGTTATACACAGGTATCAAGGGATCTCCACATTGTATTGCTTCTTCAGAGATATTGATCCTTTCATGGCTATTCTGCTCCACTGCAGATGAAAGCAGGCTGCTTCCTGCCTGGTATCACACTGGTGAACTTGGCAAGGAATGAATGACTGCCTGAGAAAGAAATGAAGGCAGTGCTGAATGTAATCCTTTGACCTACTCTTGCAGCAACTGGGCTTCGGTTTTAGAGAACAATAGGACAAGGACTGGACAGACTTGTCCTCATTCATTCTCATTCAATTCATGTTAATTGACTGGAGCTGAGTTAAAGTTACTGAAACAGTATTTCATCCAAATATGTCAGAGTTAATTCATGAAGACTACCCTCCACCGTGGTGACATTTGTACAGTTTTTACTTTTTTTTTTTACATTTCGTTTTGGCTTTCTGCATCTTTATCTGCAAGATAAGATATGCAGTTCCCAGCTCCAACTCCATCCTAACTGCTGATCTCAGGGAAGCGAGAGCAAGGGTATATTTCCAAACTGTAGAATATCCCCTTAAATACCCCTGCTCACCATTCAATCATGATATGCGGAGGAGGGGAAGGAGGAACTTCTTATCATTAAAATTATTTCTATAATTTTTCTTTGTAGGATTTCAGATGAGACATTAAAAGCCTGCACTATATATTTCATTTAGAGGAGTTGGCTATTTTGGGTCCAGTGTTGAGAATGTTCTTTAAAGCAGAAGTAAGCGATCCGGTCGTTTTTGGCTAACTTCTTGTCAGCCGATGGAGTTAGCAGTCCCCGCCCTCGTCCCTACGTCTCCACATTCACGCGCATCCCTTGGCTGCACACACAGAGAGGACCGCCCCTTTATGCCGTTCTCTCTCCTCATTGGATAAAGGTTGTAGGATACAAGGAAAGTTTTCTCCTCGGCTCAGAGCAGAGCAGAGTGACTGACAGACCCGTGTTTCAGACCAAACACTCTATAGAAGTGATTGCTGTCGGAAGATATAACTATTTAAGACTTATATTAACACAAACATTCCGCTTACTTCTGCTTTAAATTCATATTTTGCCTTTACATTCATCCAGATATAGCTCAAAATCTTTACCATCTAAACTAGTTATGGTTTGTCAGATGATGATAGCTAGATGTTTAATGTGGGACACTAAGAGCTGCAGTCCATGGCTGGTGTTCATGAGTAGACGGATGACAATAAGAAGACATCACGATTTATGTGATCAAATGGCACATGTTGGTGTGTACTCCAACAGAGGCTATAGTAAAAAAAGATTTTCAATATTCATTCAACAGCAAGTCTTTAGGAGAGCACACATGTGACTGAGTAAGGGTTTGTTTTGGCCCAGGATGCAACAGGTCTAGTGGGACCTCTAGTGGCAGTGACGATCACTTACAGAACATTTCCTTTACAGTTACACATAGTCACTCCTCTCTGCTGCAGAGTGGAGTCACTGGGATGTTATTTCTTTCTTTCTCAGTCTCCAGCTGGTGCTATAGCCAATGAACTGAACATAATGCATCTGTGTGGATGTGTACAACCATACAGTCCTATTAGCAGCAAGCAGATATACCATTTTATAAATAATGCACATTTTTCCACAAAGCTGTACAGAGGGCCACACAGCAGCTCTGTACACACACACACACACACACACACACACACACACACACACACACACACACACACACACACACACACACACACACACACACACACACACACACACACACACTCACAGTGCCATACATCAGTCCTCCTGACCAATTGGATTTCTGTATTCTGTCGACATCTGGAAACAGCTGACTGCATGGAAGAAATGACAGCTACAGACTGAGTTTATTTCAGTGTTATCTATATATGTGTGAGTGTGCTGTATTCATATGCGTCTGTTGTTGTCGAGGCAAACCTATTTATGGGTATCTCCTTTGTTATAACCACTATGCTGCCTCAGAAGGGACTAACCAGGCAGCAGGATGAGAGCCTCATCTTTCTTTTTCTTTTTTTTGTTTATCCTTATGTTTGACTTGCCGCAGTGAGAATAACAGGGGGAAGAGATGTTTTTATTTTGGTTCAAACAGGCTTTTTGGTGCAGCTCACAGACAGAGTGGCTTCTTCAGCTGAGAAACTTTGTCAATGAGATGCAAATCCATGCAGCAGTGAGGTGGGGGGGCCACAGAGCTGGGCTGCTGCACGTGCAGACACATGCTTGCCCAGACACACACACACACATTAGAGTCAACTTTCTTCTTCAAACGCTTCAAACATGCATGCATTTGCTGAGACACTGCATGGTAAAATTGACTTTCTTCGTGATCAGTCACTTTCAGATTCCCACACCGACGGTGTCAGCAGCAGCAGCAGGACGGGGGCTGTCTGGGGCCGGGCTAACCTGCAAAAATTAAATTAAGCCAATCATCCTCATACAATCCAATCATTCTGCAATACTGATATTCTATGTGGGGCCTTATTCAATCAGGGAAGACTTGTGTTCCAAAACACGACATATCCATTTCAGTGTCGAGATATATCATAACTAAAAGTTTGCGGTTGAGTCAGAGGGGCTGAACTGATTCAATTTGTAATAGGTACTATCACATTGGTAAATGTTGCATGTATGGACTATTGTGGTATATTGATGTCTTGATGAGAAGAAGTGATCACCGCTGACACGTCTTTTCTTGCATTCAAAAAGCGTTTATTACAAGAAAGAACAATGTGACAAAAATGCTGAGTCCTGGAGAATCTCTAGTGCCAATATGAGATCTCTCTCCTTCAGCTCAAAGTATTGTCTGTTTTCTTACCCCCATAATCCCACCTTTTCCAAACAAAAGAATGTACCTAACCCAGATGGTCATAAACTAAGACAATATCTGACCTGTACAATTTACCCTCTGGCGTTTAACCTTTAGGCTAACGTAAACATAGGTGGATCAAAGAAAACATGGGTTCAAAGAAAACAGAAAACAGACAAAAAAAAACAAAGGTTTCACAGAGTAGAGGATAATATACTTCACTATCTTATGCTGATGGGGGGAATCCAGTTGAGATTCCCAGTCAGAGCTGCAGTTATATGTTAAAATTTTGTCACAATTTATCAGTGTGTTTCAATTGCACTTTGCATTTTATCAACTTTTCCATCCTCCATATAGAAACTGACACTGTGTATGAAAGGTGGATGGCTTTATGACAGACCACACACACAGGATCAATTGAGCCCAGCTTCCTGTCATATTTGCATAGTCATCATTGTGTAGTCTGATCCCAGCATTACATCATCATTTTCCCATTAAAGCTTCTTGTTATAGTATATTAACAACAAGTCATCCTACACAGGGTTGGGATGGGAAGAGTCAGAGTGAGAGTCACAGGAGACCGGCCATACGGTGACCGTCGCCGCTCAGTGATTGGACTTGGAGGTCACACTGCGTTTTGCTTCGCTCCGCAGATCTAGTGAAGGTGACGGCTCTGTCAAATAAGATATTGATCTAACTTGTGCGTGTGTTGATGTTTCAATGAGAGCGAGTGTGCATGTGAACTCAAGTGTGGCCGCTCTTGCTACCTATAATCGATTTATCTGACAGCTTTATAGTATCAGTGAACTGCAGGCCGTTGTTTGATAGCAGGCTCCTCGGGGCATGTTGGTGATTAGGCAGTGGCTTGTTGAATATTTGATTTCTTCTCCCTTCTTTATGTGCATATGTGTGTGTGTGTGTGTGTGTCCTGCATTCAACAAACATTAGTAGATCGATTCTCATTTGTATGTGCAGGCCCTGAATGTGAAGGTTGAGTCCTCCTTTTATCTGTTATGCAGCTCACCAACATGAGGTGACACTGTTGATTTGGCGATGGATCAATAGGACAGGATACCGTCGCACCAGGAGATAATGAGGCATCTCTCTCACTCGCAGCATCATGTTGTCATCTTGAGAGCTCATCTTGTTAGAATGCACTGTAAATTTGTACAAGAATATGTTTTTAATGTTACATAATCCCAATCTCTCCTCTGTAAATTGGATGTAAAATTTCAGTAAAGTTTACTTGAGTGAACAGTTTCATTGTAGGTGGTAATGTCCTCTTTCTATTACCTGATATGTAACTCTTTTTTATCCTTGTGATTTATTTTCAGTTGAACTGTGCACACTTTTTCGCAGTTAAATACATGCATAAACATTTATGGCCGTGTTTCTCCAGGTGCAATGGTTAGGAATATTTTGTTTATGACCATTCAGATGTGATCACCCAGCTTCTTTATTTCTTTACTGACACTGCAATAGGCTTTGATTTAAATTTTTTGAAAGGACTGTTAATGGTCTGTGACGCAGTAGATTGCACTTGAAGTATTTCATCTTCCTAGAGCGGTGTTTCACGTTAAGAATTAACGAAGAATAAACACTCTTTTTCTCATAATCCGTCTGGGTTTTGGCACGGTGGCAGCACCAGATTAAATATTAAATGGAAAAGAGAAGAGAAGATGAAATGAGAGAAGTGAAGTGAGAGAGATGGGTGTGAGGAGTTAGACGGATGGATGAAGGAAAGAGAACGGAGGGCGAGCGGATGGCAGTATAGAGATCAATGGGACAGGACGTGTTAATGAGTTATACGTGGGCCTCGTCAGGTCGTTGAGGCATTGCCTTGCTTAATTATTAAAAGTTGCACTGGTCTAGCATTGCACTTAGAAACAGAAGTATTGACGCCTACATTACCCACAATGCAAGCTTATGTAGCATTGAGCAGCAGCAAGCATCTACACAGGCGGCTCCACACAACCAGATTGTCTTCATTTTCAGATATAGGGCTTCACAATATGCAAAATAAACACCATATTGTGATTACATGGACAGATTTTGTGATTGTGATATTTGATTTCAATATGAATTTTGTTTGTTTTTTCATTTTCACCTTAAAAAAAATCTAAAATTTATGATGTGATTTTTGTTGGGTCTATACAAACATTTCCCTTTACCTTGAGAATATGATTTGTTGGCCAGGACACAATACTTATAGTGGTGACAATGTTGTGACACATTTGACCTTTATCAAACACATTAAAGTTATTGGATATTGCACTTGGTCATATTGCCATTTCAATTACATTGCAATTAATAGTCCAGCTCTATTTTTTTTTTTATATATGGAGAGAGACATAAAAATGCTTGATACAATGAGTAGCCTATGTGTAAAAAAAAAGAAGAAAAAAAAAGGAATTAGTTCCTTGTGAAAACTAAACTAATCAGTATTTTATGTTCTATTAACAGAGGATTATGTGTGTAATGTGGAAGGGATAGCTAGCAGTGATGAATTATCATCCCACTCAGCAGTCCTCCTCGGCTCTACAGACCATTCAATTGTTTTCACACTCATTGTCTTGGTTTAAAGGTACTTGATCTGTTCTCCCTGCTCTCATCAGCTTTGTTTCCAGTTGGAGCTTCAGTGCTGTTTACCTCGGCAGGCAGACAAAGGTACTGACTAGCTGGTGAACATGATGGAGCGTTTAGCCATTAAAGGTTGGTGGAGGTTGGTGGAGACCAACCAAGAAAAGGACTTTAATTTCCCATGCGGCTAAAAATATGAGTGAATATTGCTCCATGTTTGTATATAGCATCCACAATGAGCAGATTAAGTATTCATTATTGCTGCTTTTAAGAAAAGTTTACGGAAACTTACTGAAATTTAGGTTCACAAACTCTTAGCCAAACTGTCTCTGCCTCTGCAACCTCAGTGTTACAATTTCAGCTGTTCAGTTTTAAAAAATAATGATTTAGCATAAGCGAAGACAATTTGAAGGAGATGACTCAGCAGAGGAAACTACGCACAGCACAGTGAGAGACGTTTGTGCAGAATAACAAGCTGCAGCTCTCAGTTGTTGTGAGGCGATGATCTTTTTTTTTTTAAACCATGAAATGTTGATGCGCATTTGTGATGTTAGAAGACACCATGTGATACTGACTTGCTTGAATTTTTGATAGAACGAAGAGAAGTGTTGAAAGAGTGTCTGCATGTCGCAAAAACGTTGAAATAAGAACTTAGATGGTCAAAATAAAGTCCAGGTTGCAGATTATCTTTCGCTTTCTCTCAGTCTCACTCTGTTAATGTGTGTGTGCTTTGGCTCAACCTCCTAAGTCCTCGGGCTGTTCATCTTATTATCTGAAATTTGGCAGCTTCTCCCTGTTTGTCTCTGTATATTTAGATATTGAAATGTGTGTGGTGTGTTTGAATGTGCTGGAAGACTAACTATGCTAATATGGTCTTTTTTTTCTCTCCCCTTCTCTCACTCACACACACACAGGCACACACACTAGCAGTTCCCCATGCTTCTCTGTTATGACCTACTTCCTCCCTGATCATGTGACCACCAGCCAGCTACTGAGATTAGGCGGGAGA